>NC_065444.1:158483784-159192284 GCF_917563875.1 Diabrotica virgifera virgifera | reverse complement strand
TGAATCATTTTTAGTTTTATCTTTAAACTCTTGCAATTTGCTTTCTGTTACATTGATTTCTGACATTATTAAACATACTTGTGCATTTATCTCACTGTCAAAATTATCTATTACTTTTTCTTCACTACAATATGCTCTAGACAAAGCATCTGCTAGCAAAAGATCCTTACCTGGTTTATATCTCACTAAAATATCATACTTTTGGATTTGTAAAAGCATTCTTTGTAACCTAGCTGGACATTTGTATAATGGTTTTTTGAATATTGATATCAATGGTAAATGATCTGTTTCTACTGTGACTTTTTTTCCAAAGACAAATTCATGAAATCTTTCTAACCCAAACTGTATAGCAAGTAATTCTTTTTCAATTTGAGCATACCTCGCTTGAGCATCTGACATTGCTCTCGATGCATATGCACAAGGAAGATTATTTTGTAGAAGCACAGCACCTAACCCGTTTTGCGATGCGTCTACTGAAACTACTGTCTCTAATTCAATATCATAAAATTGTAATACAGGTTTATTAATTAGAACTTGTCTTAGCTTTTCAAAAGAAATTTCACGTTCTTTTTCCCAAATGAATTCATTATTTTTTTTAAGTAATTGACGTAGTGGATGTGTTATGTCTGAGAAATTACCAATAAATTTACTTACATAAGTCAGCATACCTAACAGTCTCTGAACATCTTTTTTATTTTCTGGTCTACGAAGTTGAGTAATTGCTTGTATTTTGGATTTATCTGGACTTATACCTTTGCCTGAAATTATATAACCCAAATAACAAATTTGAGTTTTACCTAACTTACATTTTGACAAATTAAATTTAACATTGTTTCTCTTAGCAATTTTGAAAACTTCTTTGAGCCTGGCATCATGCTCTTCTTTGTCTTTTCCCCAAACAATTATATCATCAATGTATGTGTCAGCACCATCCATTTTGAAAATTTCCTTGAATTTACTATGAAACACTTCTGGAGCCGATACTAAGCCATATGGCATTCTAAGAAATTTATATCTCCCGAAAGGAGTACCAAATGTGCAAAGATTACTACTTTCTGCTGTTAATGGAATTTGATAAAACCCTTGTGTTGCGTCTAATGTACTGAACACAGTTGCATTTTGTAATTTACTCGTTATTTGATCTAAAGTTGGAATTTGACAGTGTTCTCTTTTCACAACCTTATTGAGTTCAAAAGGATCTAAACAAATTCTCAATTTATTATCTGGCTTTCTTACAAGTACCAAAGGATTCACCCATTCTGAAGGACCTACCACTTTTTCAATAATTTTTTGCCTTTCAAGATTGTTTAGACTTTCTTCTAAATTTTTAAGTAAAGGTAAAGCTACTTTTCTTGTTGGGTGTATAACTGGTTTTGCATTATTATCAATTTTTATATCATAACTTTTATTAATGCATCCTATGCCTGAAAAAATATCTTTAAATTGTTCAATTAGAATATTATATTCTTCAAAATCAGTAACTACACTATTTACTTTAGATATTAAATTTAATTGAATACTAGAATTTAAGCCTAAAATTGCTTCAGTTTTAGAATTTACAATATAAAAGTCTAAATCATGTTCAACTTTATTTCTTTCACAGTGTAATGTGCATTTACCTACCACATTAAGATTATTTCCAGTGTAAGATTGTAGTTTTGTATTTGTTTTCATGATTACCCTGTTAGAAAATCCCAAAGTTTCAAAAATACTCATTGGTAATACATTTGCCATTGCACCTGAATCTATTTTGAAAGTAATTTTATGTCTATTTATATTTAAATCTGCAAACCATGCTGTATTTGTGAAATTATTTTCCCCTGCATTAACTTCTAGTACTTTGTCTACGAACAAATCATTACAACTACTTGTTACATTTGGACTTTTAGTTACAGTATTTATTTCATTAACCTCTCTGTTTTGAAATTTTTTCTTTCTACATACTGTTGCAAAATGATTTGGTAATTTACAAAAATTACATACCTTACCAAAGGCTGGACAATTATTTATCTGATGCAACCTTTGACCACATTTATTACAATTTTGTATATTCTGACTCACCTCCTGATGCTTCAACTTCTCACCACCTTGGTAACGATTACCTGATTTGTTGACTGCTTCCACTTCTATTACATTACTCGAGGCTCCTACTCTCATCATTTCACTTCTGGCTCTGGATGACTCTATTACCTGGCAAAGTTCGATTGCTTTCTCCAATGTAAGACCATCTTCTTGTAATAGTCTTTCTCGTATTTCATTGTTCTTAATGCCACATATAATCATTGTTACAATAAGACTATCTTGAAGTTTCTCCAATTGACATCTACCTGCCCTTTTCTTCAACTCGGTTATGAAATTACTGGTTGGTTGTCCTGGGTCTTGTTTGTAAGTAAAGAATTCATACCTTTCATATGCAATATTTTCTTTTCCTTGGAAGTGTACTTCAAACTTTTCCAATAAACATTTTAACTTATTTTTTTCGTCCTCTGCAAACGCAAATGTGGTGTATATTTTAAAGCCTTCCTCACCTATATAATGAAGCAGCTGGGCACACTGTGTCTCTTCGCTTTTCTTATTTATTTCCGAAGCAATTAAGTAATTTTCAAATCTCGCTCTCCACGTTTTCCAGTTTTCTGCTAAATTTCCGGTAGTACACAACTGTGTAATGCCTCTATTATCACCCATTTTCTTCTGTAATTTGTAAATTATTATACAACCTTTTGTTTCTACCCAACGTGTCTTGGAATTTTTTAGGTTATCCTCTTTGAAATTTTTTAATTGTATTTATAACTCATCCATATCATTCAGTATAAGAATTTAATTGTACCAACTACTGAATGCGCCATGTGTTTTTACTGGTTCGGTTTATGATATAATAAAGGATTTGGATTACTTCCATATGTTTATTTTTAATTAACAGTACAACTTACATTTCTTATACTGACTGACTTGAAGTTGCCTTCATCTGTCAACCCATAGGACATGCCAGGCGTACATGGAACACAGAACTATCACTAGTTACCCTGACACAAAGAACAAAATGTTTTGATTCACAAAACGACAAGAAGTATGATATATTAAAATAATGTATTTTTCTTAAATTGATTATTCTGTTTTATTTTGGTTTTTTGTATCCTACCTAAAAGATATCACAATGACATATTTACTTTATACAAAAATATTGCAAAAATTTGAAATTATTTTGTTAAATGTAGTTTACTTGAGGACAAACTGAGCAACAGATCCCAGGCAACCAAGTGACGTCATATAACGTTGAGGAAACGTCAGTTTTTGGCTGAAAATAACACGTGTTTGAACAGTACGTCAAATAGACGTCTTTTGTAGGTGATTTTAAATACGTAAGATTAATGACGTTAAAATTACGTTTAAAAAACGTTTTAACTTTAGACAGCCTAAGTCTGACGTCACAAAATTGGGAGGAGCTTGCTTGTTTGTATTGACTCCAAACAATTTCGTTTAGGTATAGGTAACGCTAAATGTTTATAAGAAATTTCTCATTTATTGTTTACGCGGTTTGTATCTTGTGTGATAAAATAATACTTTTCATTTATATATTTAGTTAAAGGAAGGTATAAATTAAGAGATTTTTATGCGTTTTTGCTCAGTGAGTTAGTTTAATGCAGTAATTCTTCTTGACAACTATCTGAGGTTATGTTAATTTGTTTTTAATTAAGCGTTAAATGAAGATATTAAGACAGCGTTAAATTAAGATATTAAGTATGCTGGATAATTTGTTAATAAATTATTTATTAGTTTCATATTTTTTGTTTTTTTTTTATATTTATGTTTCATATTTTTAGTTGTTTTAGTTTTGACACAGTAAGTAGGTATATATATTGGATGGATGGAAGTAGGTATATATAACTAGTGAAAATTCTATAATGTGAGGGCTGGTACAATCAATGTTGCTTCTAGCCTAGCGCACAAGCGATCTTAAACAAGTGGTAGCTTATACCTTCGACACATGGGACGTAGGCCTATAGGTTTCATGTTATGTACCTATTATACTATTTTGAAACATCTGAAAGAGGTCACTTTTTGAAAGTATTAAAGACGTGATTTTACCGACGTGAAAAAGACGTATATACGATTACGTTTTAAAATCGTCACAATTATGACGTCAAATCGATGAGACAAATACACGTGATTTTCAACGTCAGTACTACGTCATAGAAACACGTCAATTGGTCATTTTTATGACGTGTTATCTACGTTATAAAAACGTCGTTTGGTTGCCTGGGATATACTGAGAAAAAAAATGAAAACGAAAAAATGATGATTTATTGGGCAGGTTGAGAGGGAGGAGGGCTAAAATTGAGCTAAGGCTTATTTTTAAACACATCAAACGTAAAAAAAACGAAAAAAAGAATATTCAGGCTGTATTTATCTCAAAAAATATTAAGCCTGGATCCCGCGTTAATGGTATCTAGTCGGACAAACTTTGACGTAGGTATGGAAACAGGGGAAGTTTTAATTGTAAAACGTAATTTTAATTGTGGAACGTGTCATCCTGGCAAGTTTATGATTGTGAAAACTAGCAGGTGGTTTTTAAGTTTATTCAATAGCAAATTATATAAAATATACCTAAAAACTCAGTTATTTCAAATTATTCCTACATAACCTATAAAAAAAACCTTGAGTTAATCTATTTTGAAGTATATAAAATGGAGAAAATCCCTAAAAAGCACCGAACAAATCAGTTTTGCGGATTTTTGAAGATGGCGCACCTTACGGAAAAATCTGAAAAAGTCAGAAATATAGTTTTTGATAAAATACACAAAACACAAAAAATAGACATGCAGCCATCACCAAAAAAATATACGTACCTATTAAAAACAAAAAAAAGAGGTTATAATATGTACACTCGACCTTCGGGTCCATAAAAATAGATGATCTGTAAAAGCCTCAGCTTGTGCGTGTGAATTTTTTGTAAATTATAATTTAATAATTATTAATTATTAAATTTACACAATTTAACTAAAAAAAATGACCATTTAGAATAGTTAATTACAAAAATGCCACAAAGAAATAGCTTCAGAATAACATTTGTAATTGCAAACCAACTTAAAAAAAATAAAATCGAAAAATTGACATTTTTGGCTGTGGGGGAGGGGAATAGGGGAAGTGGGCTAAAATTACAGTGACTCCTATTTTTTAAAATCATATAGAACGTAATAAAAATTAAAAAAATATTCAGGCTGTATCGAACACAAAAAATATAATTAGACCCGCAAAAATCCTTACAAAACTTTAAAAAAACATGGATTTTGGGGGGTTTAAAAGTGTTTCGCCCAACTTTTGAATATCCTAATATACTCAGTTATTTTAAATTATACATAATCTATTAATAAAACCTTGAGTTGATCTATGTTGCAGTCTATAAAATGGAGAAAATCCCCAAAAACCCCCTAAAAAAACAGTTTTCTTGATTTTTCAAGATGGCGCACCTGACAGAAAAATCTGAAAAAAATCAGATACATAGCTTTTGATAAAATACACAAAATGCAAAAAAAATTGGACCTGTAGCTCTCTCCGAAAAAAAGTTATAGGTTTTAAAAAAGTTAAAAAAAAATTTGAGGTTATGTACACTCGACCCATGGGTCCATAAAAAATGGACATGTTTTGTAAAAGCCTCAGCTACACGTGTGAATTTTTTGAAATTTTTAAATCAATTGCAACCCAACTAAAAAAAATTAATTCTAAAAATCTACGTTTTTGGCTGTGGGGGGAGGGGTAAGGGGGGTGGCGAGCTAAAAATCCGCGTTATCTTATTTTTTAGTTGCATAGAAAGTAAAAAAATTAATAAAATTGAATTCTGGGAGTGAGGGCATTTTGCCTATCTTAACGGGGGGTACCCTTTTTTTATGTATATATGGAAAATTAACCGAGATACAAGTATGCTCAAAGTTGATTGTAGTTGGAATTGAGACTTGGTATATTAAGTCTGATTTTAATAAAATGGCAGAGCCACCGTACCCGTCGTCCCGGTCACAGCGAATACTGTTGAAGCCTTTAAAATTATAATATTTTTCTGCTTTAAACCATGTTTCCGATAGAAGTGCAACGGAGTAGTTGCCCCTATCTAGTAGATATTCCAAGTTATTTTTATTAGAACCTGCCGAACGGCAGTTCCATTGAAGAATATTTGAATCGTTTATTTCAGAAAGGGGTCAAGTCACAAAAACCTGATTTTGAGAAAAACAAAAAAAACGTGTTTACATTCAACAAAAATTTTATTTATATAAAATAAAAATTCTCACTAATAACCTGTAGTGTTTGTCAAAAAGTATTGTATTTTTCAAAAATTTATCTTGTTAATTTGTTTAAGAAAAAATAAATAATTTTTTGCACTTGGCCCCTTTCTGAAATAAAGTTGGTGTTTACATTCAACAAAAATTTTATTTATATAAAATAAAAATTCTCACTAATAACCTGTAGTGTTTGTCAAAAAGTATTGTATTTTTCAAAAATTTATCTTGTTAATTTGTTTAAGAAAAAAATTAATAATTTTTTGCACTTGGCCCCTTTCTGAAATAAAGTTGCTGGTTACACAATTTTTAAGCAAGGAGTCATGCGTTGTTTGGCTCCTTTCTGCACTAAACGCTAATTTCTCTGCGCTGCCAAGGCAACACTATGGCAGCAATTGATTCCTTTCTGCAACAAAAGCTGTATTTACGTTTAAATTAAAAAATTCCACCAAAAACTCATTTTGTCAAAATTAGTCACTTGACCCCTTTCTGAAATAAACGATTCATTTATTGTCTGATAGTTGAGGTCTGAGAATGTGATGACGTGTTTCCATTTATAGTTAATTTGACTAAGTTTTCAATTTCTTCCTTATTTACATTTATACTTTTTGTTACTAAAACTTTTGAGACAATTTCTATAACTAATTCTAATATTGAATTTATCATGCTCAAGTCTGAAGGAGATGCAACTGGATTATTATTAATATTTCCCTTATAGTTAATACTTTCTAATATTATTCCCGTAGGTAATTGAGATCTAGGGGAAGATATAATTTCATTATGCAAAATTAATGTTGGATCTGGACTATTTGGTCTTTGTCTTTTAAATGTTCGAGAATTTGTACTATTTGAATTATTATTGTAGAATATATTATTAGTTGACATTTTGTTAATTGAATTTAATGAGAGTTGGTGGGTGTATAATTATTGGGATTTAATGGAGGGAAAGTTTTGAGGCAGGAGAAGTTTGTAGTTTGTTCAGTATTAATGGATGTTACTTTTGCATAGGAGTTTCTGGGGAACTGTTTGTTGGCGTCTTGATAACTAATATTATTAGAAGACATAGCGTCTTTAATAAGTTTTTGACGCTGAAATTCTTGACACGCGCTTAAGTTTGTAGTAAAATGATCTCCCGAACAATTAAAACATTTTGGAGTGAGATCGGTCTTTTTACATTCTTTTGAGTTGTGGGATTCTTGACATTTATCGCACCTAGCCTTGCTCTTACACTGCCCACCTGTATGTCCGAATCGAAGACAATTAAAGCATAATAACACCTTTTGTTTATACGGTTCGACTTCCTTTAGTACCTTGTTGATTGTTATATATTTTGGTAGCACTTGTGACTTAAAACTAACTATACATGTTTTTGTTGGAATGTATTGAGTACCGTTTTCATCTACTTGCCTCCGATTTAATCTTGTGACTTGAAGGACTTCAAATTTACAGTGTAAATCGTACATTTTGATTCTGTTCTTAACATACTCTACTGAAAATTCTGTGGAAATATCTTATATTACGCCCTGTCTAACTAAAAGAAACTTAGGAATAAGTCTATAAAGGTCTATAAGTCTAACTCATACATGTCTAAATTATTTTTTGTAAATATTGCTTCATTTTTTTTAGATATGATATAGTTAGCCGATTTATAATCTTTAAATTTAATACGTATTTTATTTCTCCCTACTGCGTCAATGTTTACAATTTTTTCATCAATTTCTTTAAAATTTGTGATAATAATGTCACCTATCCTTAACGCGTTTAATCTGCCTTGAAAATCGGGTGAATTATTTTCTAAATATAAGTAAAAAGGTCCTACATCATTTTGTCGGTAAAGAAATTCCTCCCTTTTTGTTCCTACTTCTTTATTTATGGTATTTGTTATTGAAGTTTGTACATTAGCAAAGTCATTATCGATAATGGGTTTATTATTAACAAGTTTTGTGGTACTTATCTGTGTAACCGGAACAAGATTTTGAAATCCTAACAGCTCTTGAAGATGTTGCATGTTCTGTATCCATTTGCGCCTCTAAAACATTTTTATCGGGGGCGTGGCCCCCGCTTACTGCACTCATAAGTTTTTAATGTCTTTATTTCGATTTCGCTTTTTTATTTGGTGTAATTAATTTACTTTTAAAGTTCACAAAATATTTATTTATATACCTAATTTATAAACACCGGTTTTAAAAACAAGCTTCTTTCCTTTGCACGTCCGACTACCACGACGAATGAAAGCTGAATGAATTAGAAGGATGTAATTAAACATTGAAACTTAGTTTTTAATTCCAAACAACTCTGCTTAGCAACAATTTTCGATATTGTGAAATTTAAAGGTACTTTACTCTTGACTGAAATTCATATTTATTGACAAACCTTGTATAAAATTTGATATCTCTTGGTTGCCTATTAGATTCTATACGATGCAGAGTATTTTATAAAGAACACCTTTTTTTCGTAAAACTAATAATAAAAATGTTATCAATAGGTTCCAATTTACGCCGACATACTGTATAAGAGCACAAAAAATTGTTTTCTTGAACATTAATTATTGTTGAAGCTTACTATTAAATGTATTTTAGGTAAGTTTTACAGAAAAAAGTTTTGATCACTTTGTATAAACATTTTTTTAGCAGGTAATTTTCTGTCTTTGTATTACATTTTTTTATTTTTCTTAATTTTCTCAAAAAGAAATTGTTTATTTCATTTCTAAAGTAAACTAATTTAGTTCATTTTAAAGATTACATTCTAAGCTTTAAGAAACACTATTAAATTGTAATACATCTTTTCAAACGTAAGTAATATCGTCTTAAAATGGTAGTAATTCTGTAAAACTACGAAGTTTTCAAAAATTACATTTTTTGAGACGCCTCGTTTAGTAAAATGTTTGAAAGGCAAGTTGTGCAAATTTGAGAGTGTTATAAGTAAAATTGTATTATTTAGCTACACATTTTTAATTCATTTTTAAACAAAATTCATGTAAGTCTCACTTTCCGCCCACACCGTACTTATGCCTATACATTTTATTTCTGTTAAAGAATTAGTTAAAGAATTACATTAAAATAACTCAACCGTGCACTTCGCCGAACGCTAGTTTACAGTGCGCCAATGTTTGTGAGAAGGGTGGCTTTAGCATTATAAATAAAAAATTATCGAAGTTATAGATTTAATTTTAGAAAAATCTTTATATATTTTTTTTGTAAAATTTCCTGAATTTTTCAATGGTCAAGTCAGTTTTTTTCTAAAAATTGTTTCGGAGTTATTTAAAAAACATCTAATTTCGCAGTTCATTTGTTTAATAAAAAATGAAGCACCCATTTCTCGAGTAGAACTTTTTGATATGTTGTTTATTAATCTTTTCTTAATGAAAT
Source organism: Diabrotica virgifera virgifera (assembly GCF_917563875.1). Taxonomy (NCBI): domain Eukaryota; kingdom Metazoa; phylum Arthropoda; class Insecta; order Coleoptera; family Chrysomelidae; genus Diabrotica; species Diabrotica virgifera. Next base: position 159,182,647 of record NC_065444.1, on the reverse strand, counting down.
TACAAAAAGTTCTATCTTGTTTGATTTTTCTGAACTGAAAATTTATCTAAACCAATATTTTTTCTGTTTTTAACTGCTTCATTTCATGGGTCATCAAAATGAAATGGAAACGAATAACAGACGAATCTCACGATGAACGCTATGATAGTTACACCAATAAATAATCACCACTTTTCGATTTTGAGTTTTGATAAGTAATAAAAATACATAAAGTACTACCGATGAGCAACGTTTTTAAAAGTAAGGCTGTCGAGGTGGATGAACAATATCACATGACTAATAAAATTCAACTTTTACTGATTCGATGAGACTAGAAAGATCTTCATTGTTTAGCATTTGCAAGATGTGTATTTTACACTCCAATACAAGTTTTGGAACAATTATATCCATTGCAGTGTCAGCTTTTTCCAGTAACAGTAGTCTTTCCTTACCGTTATGTACTTCTTCTAAGACCATTGGTAAAAAGCTAGAGTAAATCGGATATTTGTCAATATACTGTTTAATATTTTTCATTTCTTCTTGTAATTCGTGGTTGCGTAAAAAATTTAATAATTTATTTTTATTACGTAAGGCTTGTAAAAAGGTATATAAAGACACTGTGGTATTTCCTATCAAACAGGTTTTAATTTGTTCGATTTCTTCTTGACAATTGTGTTTAAATTCGTCTATACTTGTTCCACTTGGAAAATTACTAGGCGTTGGTACTTCTATATCTTTGTAAAATAATAACATGTGTTTTACTAACAGCTCCATACTACATTTCATATCAAATCTTCGTATTTCATTTGGATCACCATTAAAATGTTCATACACAAAATCCAGTGGTATTCGGCCTTTTTTATCTATTGCCATTACATCAGCTCTTTTATTTAATAAAACTTGTATAACATCACAGTGATTAGAGCTTGAAGCTAAATGTAAAGCAGTAGTACCTCTAGAAACAATTTTACCCTCGATATTTGCTCCTTTTTGAAGTAAAAACGTAACCATTTGTGATCGACCAAATATAGCAGCGACATGCAATAAAGAGTAGCCATCCACTGTTTGAAAATTAACACTAATCCCCATTTTGAAAAAATATTCCAGCATTTCTGTTTGGTTATACTGAGCAGCTAAGTGTATTGGGCTGTTGCCACTAGCACCTCTTTCTAGATAAGACCTTGCCCCGCTTTCTATAAGGCGCCTTGCTGCGCTAAGGTATCCCTGCTTTACGCATATATGTAGAGGTGTTTCTCCGCTATACGTTTTAGCATCGAGGTTAGAACCTTTACTTATGAATATCTCGATGATCTCGATATCTTCATGATTTGATTCACAAGCATAGTGCAAAGCTATAGAGTCAAACACATCTGCTTTCTTAACATCAGCATTGCATTGGATTAAATACTCAGCAACTTCTTTTTGACCCTCGATGACAGCCCATATTAAAGGCGTCCGAAGGTCGCTACTACAAGCATCAACATGGTACAATTTATTATCTACAAAATATTCAACTATATCTAAGTGGCCTTTTTGTGCTGCTATGTGTATTGGTAGTAATCCACTTATACTTTTGGTTTCTAAAGATGCACCACATGCAATCAATAATGTTAACACATCAAGACGACCGCACACGACTGCCAGGTGTAGTGGCGGAAGTACATATTGACTAAATCTATTTACATTGGCATTTCTTTTAAGTAAGAGTTCTACTATCTCTAAATTTCCCTTTTCTATAGCTGCGTGTAATGGTGAATATCCTGTCGGTTCTATATAATTTATGTCCACACCCTTGTCTAGTAATTTGGCAACTTCGGCACAGTCATCACATAATATTGCTAACATTAACCGCGATCCACTGCTCTCCATTTTTAATTGCTTGTCTAAAAATAATTAGAAAAAATTAGTGAGGGTCCAGAAGTAACAAAAACATCTAAACAATTAAGTCGATGAATAATCTTTCGGAATGTGAGAATAATTTCAGGGCATATTAAATTAGAAAAGATGAAATGAAAAGAAATAAATTGGTGTGTTTATTTAAAAAAAAATTAAATGGCAGATTATTTTCTCCCTTATTTTCTATTAGTAAATGGCCTTCTTTATTCTCTTGTCCCAGCTGTATAGATGTTAGTGCCGTGACCCGTGAAAATGGCCCGGTCAAGCCCCGTCAAAAAAGCCCGGATACAAAATAGCCTCAACAAAATAGCCCCGACAAAATAGATCGCACATAAAATAGCCCCGGCTAGAACAGCTCCGGCGAAAACACCCTCAATAAAAAGTTTTACCTTTAAACAGACTATGTACCATTTATTTTATCAGAACATCAAGAATTTAATACATTCTCGTCCAAAACATTACAACATATCCCAAAAAATTAGTAAAACAATACTAAATAATAATTAGATAATGTTTAATATAAAAATTAAAAGGTTCAGTATATTAATTATAATAAGATAAAAATAGTTATAAAACAAAATAATAAAGAATTGACGTTTATACCCTCACCGGTACAAAAAACGGGCACCCTAAAAATTGGGCCATTTTTAATGACTTGTATTTCCTAAACCTGATATTCGATTTAAGTAATTTTTTTAATATGTTATAGCCTTATTCTTTAACAATATCGCTGTAATAATATTGTTGCTAGACAGGTACATTGTCATTGTATAAAGGGTGTACGAATCAAACTGTGTGTTTTTTCTCTCAAACTTTGGAACACCCTGTGGAATGTTATAGCTTTTATAAAATACTGAAATTCAAACCAAACTATAGCCCCCAAGTTTTCTTAACATTCTGTTTTGTGATTCATTCGCTTATGTTGGATAATAAAAAAGTTAGGCACTTTTAACAACTACCCCTGTTTTTCGTCAATACAGGGTGTTTTTAAATAAGTACGGCAAACTTTAAGGGGTAATTCTGCATGATAAAATATTGACAGTTTGCTTTATAAACGTATGCCCGCAAATGCTTCGTTTCCGAGATAGGGGGTGTTGAAACTGTTCTTACAAACTGACGATTTATTTATTGCTCTAAAACGGTTTGTGATATGCAAATTAAATTTGGTAGATTTTAAGAGGTAGTTATTGCGCATTTTTTGGCATACAATTAAGAATTATATATTCACCATTGGCGTACATACGGGTATAAACATTTTAAATATATCCCGTATGCACGCCAATGGTGAATATAAAATTCTTAATTGTATGCCAAAAAATGCGCAATAACTACCTCTTAAAATCTACCAAATTTAATTTGCATATCACAAAACGTTTTAGAGCAATAAATAAATCATCAGTTTGTAAGAACAATTATTTCAACACCCCCTATCTCGGAAACGAAGCATTTGCGGGCATACGTTTATAAAGCAAACTGTCAATATTTTATCATGCAGAATTACCCCTTAAAGTTTGTCGTACTTATTTAAAAACACCCTGTATTGACGAAAAACCGGGGTAGTTGTTAAAGTGCCTAACTTTTTTTATTATCCAACATAAGCGAATGAATCAAAAAAACAGAATGTTAAGAAAACCTGAGGCTATAGTTGGGTTTTAATTTCAGTATGTTATAAAAGCTAGAACATTCCACAGGGTGTTCCAAAGTTTGAGAAAAAAACAGTTTGATTCGTACACCCTGTATACAATGACAATGTACCTGTCTAACAACAATATTATTACAGCGGTATTGATAAAGAATAAGGCTATAACATATTAAAAAAATTACTTAAATCGGATATCAGGTTTAGGAAATACAAGTCATTAAAAATTACCCATTTTTTGGGGTGCCCGTTTTTTGTGACGGTGAGTTGATTTCCATATTGTATGAAATCCTTCTAAGATAATCCAGAACTGCGGATTCATCGTAATTTTCAATTAGTGTTTCAAGTCTTCGGCTTAACTGAACACATATTTACGTTTACAGGAATTGGGGGGATTAACACCTGCTCTTAAGCGTGTAAGCTGTATTTCCACTTGGTCGTGTTCTTTTTAAACTTCCCAATAAGTTTGTAAACAGATGGATGGTGACAGTTTAAAGTCTGTTGAAAAGCGCGATGCCATCCCTCAACGGAATTATTCGTACGTGGAAGACCATTTCCGACTCTACTGTAAACATTCCAAATTGCAATTGAAAAGTGAGGCTCGGCTCTACGATTTCGTCTAAGTCGTCCAATGTAGTTGTCTTTCCAGTAATTTACAATAGGGTCCAAACAGTATGGAAAATTTCCAATTAATTCTTCAAAGGCCAGGAACGAAACTTAAAGATAAAAGCATTTTTGTGTATTGACACACGTTTTCGTTATTTTGGTACTCTTCTGCTAAACCACATTCTTGGATTTTTCTCCACAAAGACTGCCCTAGGGGAAACAAACATCCAACGATTTCGACGCCATTAAATACTTGTGCTGCTGTAGTTTGGATGGCTTTTTCGAAGTCCGACGGTATACCGACGGGATTTAGCGTCAACTTTAATTCCAAAAGTTTTTGAAATACCCAAACGTATGTTATTTAACTTTTGTATTGTAAAAGATGCTTTTCAACAATCTAAAAAAACCACCAGATTTCCAAAGAAAGATGACGGTTCCAACAAAGAAATGCTAACGCAAATTATGTCTATGTTAAAAAATCTTAAAGAGGACACAGAAGAAATAAGAAAACAACAAAAAGAACAAGATAAGAAAATGAAGGAGATTTCCGAGGAACTAAAAGAACTCAAAAAAGAACAGATTGAAAATAAAAACGAAATATCAGCAATGAAGAATAATAATGAAAAAATGTTAAAAGAAATTAATAATTTGCAGAAAGAAATAATGAGTTGCAACGAGAGAATTCAATACCTTGAAAGCGACAAAAGAAGGAAAAATATAGTTATACAAGGCATCCCGATAACTACAAATAATCCAAAGGTATTAAGAGATTCAGTAAAAAATTTTATCGACAAGGAAATGGGTATAGAAGTAAAAATAAATGAAGCAAGGAAATTGGGAGATAAAATATACTTAGTCGAACTGGATAGCAAATACGAAAAGATGAAAATAATGAAAAACATACATAAACTCAAAGAACTGCCGAACCGCATATACATAAATGATGATCTAACAAAACGTGAAAGAGAAATACAATCCAAAATTAGAGCAACTGCTAAAGAAGAGAAGACCAAAGGGAAAATTGCTAAGGTGGGATATCAAAAGTTAATTTTGGATAATGAAGTATGGAAATGGAACAGAGAAAGAGAAAAGTTGGAAAGAGTAAATTATAACCGCTCAAAAAACTAATAAGCAATAACGGACAGAACAATACTATAAAGACGACACGGCAAAGAAAAAGGAGACAAGAGGGAAACGACGAAACAAAAAAGAAAACAATAAAATCAAACGAAGTAATACGTATGGCGACATGGAATATAAGAGGAAGTCACAAAGAAGGAAAATTAAAACAAATGGTACTTGAACTTAAAAGATACAGTTTTCAGATTGTCGCATTACAAGAAACAAAGCAATTAGGGCAATACAGTCAGGAAATAGAAGATTACTTATTCTTTAACAGTGGAGGGCAAAATAGAATGCTGGGTACAGGCTTTTTAATACATAAAAACTTTAGAGCATCAATTGTCGAATTCAGAGCAATATCCGATAGACTGAGTGTTCTTAGAGTAAAGGGAAAATTCCAAAAAATTTCATTTGTAAATATTCATGCACCTTCGGAAGAAAAAGAAATAGAGGTAAAGGAAGAGTTTTATAACCTACTGGACCAAGTATATGAAACCATCCCCAAATATGATCTCAAAATAGTCCTTGGAGATACCAATGCCAAAATAGGTAGAGAGGACATATTTAAGCCTACTATAGGAAAATACAGCTTGCATCCAACAACGAATCACAATGGACACATGCTCATCGACTTTGCAAGAGAAAAAAACCTTTTAATAAAAAGTACCTACTTCCAGAGAAAGGAAATACACAAGGGCACTTGGAGATCGCCGGACGGTCAAACGGTAAACCAAATAGACCATGTTTTAATAGAGAAGGATGTAGAAAAAAGCATAATGCATATACGTACATATAGAGGGCCAGATATAGATTCAGACCACTTTTTAGTGGGAATAAAAATGAAACAAATAATACCTATAAATAGAAACAGAAACAGAGAAAAACGCATGATGAACAAGCTAGTCAGGTTACAAACAGAAGAAAAAAAGGTATACCAGTTGACACTTAACAAGAAACTGGAACTTATTACAGAAAATGACAATGTAGAACAAACATGGGACTTAATTAAAAATACTTTAAAAGCCGTAGCAGATGATACTGACAAGCCAATCAAGAAACAACAAAAGGCATGGTTCGACGATGAATGCAAACTAGAAATAGAGAAACGGAACAAGCTACGATTAGAAAGTCTAAGACTGAAATCAAAAACAGCGGAAACACTTTACATAGAGCAAAGAAGAAAAACCAGCGCAATTTTACGAAATAAAAAGAGAAAATTTTACGAAGATAAGTTGAAAGACATTGAAGAGAATTACAAAAATAATCTTATTAGAAATTTATATCAAGGCATTAAAAATCAAAAAAGAGAATATAAACCACAGCCCATTTATTACAAAGATAAAGAAGGAAAAATGATATTTGATGACCAAGAAATATTAAAACGATGGAAACAATATTTTGATGAATTGTTAAACGGGGAGTACACAAATAATCACAATGAAGAAGACACAGATCATGGAAATGAAGAACACATAAATCACGATAATGAAGGATACACAGACGCCATAATGAGTATGCAAAGAGACAGTACGGAAGATATAGCACCATCCCTAAATGAAGTTGAAATTATTATTAAGAATCTAAAAAACTATAAATGTCCTGGAAGTGATTCTATAACAGCGGAAATGTTAAAATATGGAGGAGCGCAGCTGACAGACAAAATACACAAATTACTAAAAAACATATGGGAAAAGGAAGAACTACCAATGGAGTGGAAGCAAGCAGTGATATGTCCTCTTTATAAAAAGGGGGACAAAGCAGAATGTCAAAATTATAGGGGCGTGGCACTATTAAATGTAATATATAAGATATTAGCAGTTCACATCAAAAACAAGCTAGCAAGAAGTCTTAACAATAACATAGGTGAATACCAGTGTGGCTTTAGAAAAGGAAGAAGTACTATAGACAACATCTTTACTTTAAGAGAAATACAAGCTGAGAGCTATGAATATAATAAACCAACAATGGCACTCTTCTTAGATTTTAAGCAAGCTTTTGATAGAATAAAAAGAAAAGAAATATATAAAGCGTTAAAAAATCTAGAAGTTTCACCAAAAATAATAAGAATGATAAAGCTTACACTTACGAAAACAGAAAATAAAGTAAAAGTTAATAACAAACTAACAGAAAATTTCGAAGTGAAAGAAGGAGTACGACAAGGGGATCCGTTGTCATCACTGCTTTTTAATGTAGTATTGGAAATGATAATAAAAGAGGCTAATATTAACAGATCAGGACATATATATCACAAAAAACATCAATGTTTGGCATTCGCGGATGATGTAGTAATTCTATCCAGAAGCAAGGAACAACTAAAAGAGGTAGTAGAACGACTAGAAAAGGCAGCTCGAGAAAAAGGACTTTATATAAATGAAACAAAAACTAAGTATATGGAATGGACCGACAAAAAATTTGAACAAGGGCAATATTTAATGATAACAACGAATGAAGGAACAATGTATAAATTTGAAAAGGTAGACAGATTTGAATATTTAGGGACCTTATTTTCTAGTAAACCAAATATCCGGGATGAAATACACAAAAGACTAATGTCAGGGAATCGTTGCATATATGCACTCAATAAAATACTCAGAAGCAAAAATATATCCAAAGCAGCTAAATTAAGAACGTATAAAACTGTGATACGACCAATAGTTACGTATGCCTCAGAAACTTGGACTATGACAAAAACCGAGCAATCAATGTTACAAGTATGGGAAAGAAAAATACTTAGAAGGATATTTGGGGGAAAAATAATCAACAATCAGTGGACACGAAGAACAAACAAGGAGTTAGAAGAATTGTATAAGGAGCCTAATATAATTGCAGTTGTAAGATCACAAAGACTTAGATGGTTAGGACATGTCCAAAGAATGGCCCAAGTTAGAATGCCTAAAATCATGTTAAGCGCTACAATAGGTGGTAAAAAGAGAAAAGGAAGACCTAGGACCAGATGGAGCCATGAAGTTAATGATGACCTGAAGTATCTCAATGCAACCAATTGGAAAGAAAAAGCGAAGAACAAGCAAGAATGGAGGAAGATTGTAAACCAAGCCATGAGCCTGCTTGGCTCGAAGTACTAATGTATATATATATATATATATATATATATATATATATATATATATATATATATATATATATATATATATTGTAAAAGAACGTAAACTAACGGCATGCAGGTATTTTCGACCAACGCGTGGATGTTAAAAAAATTGCATAAACAATTCTCGGGCAACTTTAAATGTTCCGTCGACAAACCAATGACGAGTTTGCTGTAGAATATCTAGATTTTCTTCTGTTCCAGACATAAGGATTCTATTCGGATCTTGCGCACCGGAATCCTAGAACAGGAAATTCATATTTTCTGAAGTTGTTTGTAAAGCAACCGGAATATTGTTGTCAGCAACCGGATAATTGTTTGTCAAAACCTTTAGATAACAGAGCGCATTGTAAGAACGTGACCTAACAGAAGACACAGGGTTTCTGAAAAAGTTCTCTGAAAAGACCATTTTTATTTAATGTGGTTAAGATAAATATCTGAATAAAGGATAATTACTATTCCGAAAAAAATGTATTTTTAAGGGATTATTTCATAATGATTTTTGAAGGGAGCTATTTTGTCGGGGCTATTTTGTGGGTGAGCCATTGTCCCGCGGCTATTTTGTCTGCAGGCTATTTTGTCGGAGCTGTTTTGTGTGCGGGATATTATGTCGGGGCTATTTCGTCGGAGCTTTTTCGACGGAGTACCGCTAGTGCCCAACTTTGGTAGTATCTCTTGGTTGCTTTAAATCTGGTACGTTAGGGTAAGTTCTTCAAAAGATGTGGCTCCACGATTGAGGTTTAGGCATTTTCAACCAACTTTAATAAAAATAAATGATATAAACATCTGTCTACTAAAACTCAGAAAGCTAGTTATTTAGTTGCTAGAAATAATTTAAAAAATATGCTAGATACTACATACTGAAGTAGAAAAAGTATATTGCGTCTCCTTGACTTATAAACTGTAAAAGGCATTTCTCTGTAATAGACGTCGCTAGCTACCGCTAGAGCGTCCGATACGCAGAATTCTTTCATAATTCTGCTTAAATAGGCAGCATGGTTTCGTTTCGATTCAGAGGTATCCATGTAGCTCCACTGAAGACGTCTGGAGAGACAGAAACGCATGTAAGGGGATGGTGGACAACCTCTGAATCGAAATGAAACAAGCTTCTTTTAGTAGAAAAAGTAATTTTTCAGTCCTGTATTGATACAGTGAAGTAATGTTCCGATAATACAATCAGCAGACAAATTAGATACCTCAAGCGATTGAAAAAATATTATTGTCCTGAACAAAAACATTTCTAATTCAGGTAGATTAGTCAACAGGTAAGACTGTCCAAGAATATGTATTGAGCTTTACAATTTGTAAAATATAGCATGATACTTAGTCTTTTTACCGATGTGCAGTACCCATCAACAAAATTCATCATTATTATTTCGTGATCGTTAGAAGTGATCGTGCTTGTACAGTTTGCGATAAAGACATTGTTCTTTATTTTGTTTGTGTTAAAAGAGCTTGTTCGGGAATCCTTATTTCTTTATTTTATATTGAATATTATTCTAATATTTAATTTATTTCGGGTAGAATAAGTTTCGAGATAATGTAGTAATTATATTTGCTTTTCTCTGCCATTCTTTAAAATGATGCAGAATAACCTTGTGTGTTTTCTGTTATTTTAACTGTTCCACGCACAAATCGTTTTACGCATGATATCCAAATGGGCATGCTCCGATGAGTACCTTTCGGACGGAAGGAACGACTTCGTTTCCAGCCTTCAAATGGAGAACTTTAAAAACTTTCGCCTTTCATGTAACTGACGGTGCCGTCACGCGGGTGCTTAAATTTCATGAAAGGATCTAGCATTTATTCTGGAAATTACGTAGCAGTGACGAATTGAGTATCACATTTCGGTCTGCGTATTATCCGAATTCTACAGAACACTAATTTCAGGTAAGCGATTTGTGCATAACTTGTGGAACCATTTTCTTTAACTTCAATAATAAATTTAGCAATTTAGTTTTCCGGTCATGACGGCTCAATTGGATGATGCGCAGTAGATCGACAAGTTTAGTGAATTTGCGATCGAGATTCGAGCCTCGGCCAGGTCATTTGAAATTAATAAAAGGCTAACGTCGTAGTATAAAATTCAATAGAATCTACGACTTGTCTGGAATAAACTGGTGTCTGATCGGCCTATGGAGGAGCGGTACGGCAAGGGATAAGGACTTGCGGCTTGGTGATACTCCTCTATCGATCCCTACCGAAGGGCGTTAACGCCTAATAACGGTGTATATATACATATATAGTTTTAATATTTCCTACAGTTCTTATCCAGAGCTGTTATTGTGATTAATCTAGTTTTTAAATTCTTAACATGGATTTCCATTCAAGATTAGAAGGCAACGTTTTTTCTGGACAAACTAGGGAGATAATAGCAAATATAATCGTATTTATGCAGCGAGAAGCGGTTGAAAATCAGTCCCTTAAAGATTTTAAAAGTACAGGAGCCTACTGCCCTAGCAAAGGACATCAGTTTATGTACTATAAAACTAATCGCTCGTGAAATTAAAAATATAGAAGTTACGTCACATCATTTTCGACGCCTGACAACAAAAGAATGATGCCCCAAAATCTGTCTTGGCGATTTTGACATGAGTATATTTCGTCATAGAATGGAACTATTGGAAACCATCAAGACACGAAAGCTGCAATACCTGGGGCATGTTATGCGTAATGAGAGATATCTACAACATACTTCAATTCATTAAACAAGGGAAAATCCAGGGCAAGGAAGAATCTCATGGTTGCGTAACTTGAGGGAATGATACGGATGCACATCAACCTAACTATTCAGAGCAGCAGCATCTAAGATCAGAATAGCCGTGATGATTGCCAACCTCTGTCGCGGAGATAACACGTAAAGAAGAAAATATTTCGTCTATTTTCGTTTATTTATATTTCGTCGTATAATAAATTTTTATGTCGAGGGAAAAAGAGTTCCTACCTTGCGCCAAATAACAAAAAAATTAGTGAAGACAATTTTTATACAAGGTCAAGCGACACTTTGAGACGAGTGATGAAGGATAGAGGATTTCGATGGAGGAAGGCAAACAATCTAATGGGAAAACCTGATATACAAGGTTATCAAACTGTTTTATTGTGGCATGTCTTTTTCTTTAAGTGTCGTCTCCCAATCGGAGGTTGGATATCATCATCACTATCTTTACTCTATCTACCGCTGCTCTGAAAAGTTCTATAGAATTGCATTTAAACCAGTCACCAGTCCATTAAATCTTCAACGCTCTCCTTCTTCCTATACTCTTTCCTCCTCTTATCTTCCCCTGTTTTATCGGTCTTAGCAGTTCATATCACTATCCCCTCATTACGTGCCCCAGATATTATAACTTTCTTATTTTTATTATTTCGGGGATTTTCCCCAAAATCCATCTTGGCGATTTTGACATGAGATTTACTTCGTAATGTTAATAAATGTTTATGTCACGAGAAAACGAGTTCAGAGAAAAATAACAGGAAGATTATAATAAGAAAACCTGATATACAAATAAGGTTCTGAAAGTGTTTTTTTGTAGCCGTATGTATAATTTAAGTATCATGTTTATATGGGATTGAGCCACAATTATTGGTGTAATGAAAATTACATTTATAAATAACTAATATTTGACGTTTCGAAAAAAGAATATTCTAAAAATCAAAAACTGATATAGGTACATAGTATTTCAGACAAATTTATTTTCTTACGAATATTAATCATCATAAGGAAGAAAATCGGCCCATAATAATTAATCAAACAATTTAATAGCAACATCCTAGAAGTGGATATTGAGGGGACGGTTGATGGAATGGCCAGCACGATCTCCTGATCTGACGCTATTAAATTTCTTTTTATAGGGTTATGTCGTATTGTATACAAAACTATACCCCTCAATTTAGCGGACTTTATAACAGAGTAACACTTAAGATTACGTCGGTCCTGTCGGATTAGGATATCCCCAAAAAGTTCGCGGCTGGATTATTGAACATCTTTATTGATCGGGTTCTAAAACTGCTGACTTGTGACATGTTTAAGATAAATGTTATGTTTATATAGGATTAGCCACAGTTAGGTTGTAATGACAATTACATAGTTTACCTAAACATACCTGACGTTCCGATTGCCACTCCTTAAATCGTTATCAAAAGAACATAAAGACAACAAATTTGTTGAAAAGGTGTGATATTAAGTTTAACTTTTGTTTTTTTAATATCAAAACATCAACAGCATTACTTATTCATTTCTGAGTGTGTTGTAGCGAATTAAATAATCAAAATATGTAACAAATAATTTTCTTTATTTATTGATAATTATTATAATAAATCACAAATTATTTTCAAAAAAGTTAATGACAATAGGTACCTATAGGACATTGTACATGAAATATGCGTGGAATGTTCTGACGCACTCAAAAATTGGATCATATACCTACAGTACGTGCCTACAGATAAAAATTGTCTTAATTATAACTATTACAATATTTTACCAAAAGATATTAAACAGATAAGCTGTAACAGTTTCAAAAAAGTCATAAAAAGGTATCTGTTGAAACATTGCTTTTATTGCTCGGAAGAATATATGACTCATTGCAGAACATCTACTGAAATGCTTACCGTGACACAAAATATTTTTTTGTTAATCTATGTTCTTGTTTGTGATATTTATAAGTTATGTTTTATATTTCTATTTTATATACCTTGTAATTTTGACTTGCTACAAACAAATTTTTTGTAAAGTAGTTAAATAAATCTATCTATCTATCTACGTGGGTTAAAATAAAAAGTTTATATCGACCACTGTGAAATGATCTAAATAGTATAAAAATATTTTGTTAAAAAACATGTGTGTGTAGTCAGTGAGGTGAGAGTAATAAAATAAGTACAGAAAGTGCTATCGATGAACAAGTAAAAGTAAAGCAGTCAACGTGGAAGAAAAATAATGACTAAAAACATGGCTAATAAAACTCGATTTTTACAGATTCGATTAGTCTAGAAAGGTCCTCATTGTTTAGCATTTGCAAGATGTTTATTTTACACTCGAATATAAGTTCTGGAACAATGATATCCATTGCAGTACCAGCTTTTTCCAGTAATAGTAGTCTTTCCTTACCGTTACGTACTTTGTCTAAGACCATTGGCAAAAGGCTAGAGTAAATCGGATATTTGTCAATATACTGCTTAATATTGTTCATTTCTTCTTGTAATTCGTGGTTGCGTAAAAAATGTAATAATTTAGTTTTATTACGTAAGGCTTGTAAAAAGATATATAAGGACACCGAGGTATTTTCTATCACACAAGTTTTCATTTGTTCGATTTCTTCTTGGCACTTCTGTTTAAATTTGTTTAGATAAAAAAATTTTCTAGGCACTGGCACTTCTATATTCTTGTAAAATAATAACATGTGTGTTACTAACAGTCTCCAACTATGTTTCATATAAAATATTGATTTTGAATCAGAATTAAGATATTCATACAAATAATCCAATGGTCTTCGACCTTCTATATCTATTGCCATTACATCAGCTCCTTTCGTTAATAAAACTTTTATAACCTCATAGTGATTAGAACTTGAAGCTAAATGTAAAGCAGTAGTGCCACTAGAAATAATTTTACCCTCGATATTTGCTCCATTTTTAAGTAAAAACTTAACCATTTGTAATCGGCCAAATGTAGCAGCGTCATGCAACAAAGAGTAGCCATCTACTGTCTGAAAATCAGCACTAATTCCCATTTTGAAGAAATATTCCAGCATTTCTTTTTGATTGCACTGAGCCGCTAAGTGTATTAGGCTGTTGCCACTATCACCTCGTTCTAGATAAGACCTTGCCCCGCTTTCTACAAGGCGCTTTGTTGCTCCAAGGTATCCCTTCCTAACGCATATATGTAGAGGTGTTTCTCCACTGGACGTTTTAACATCGAGGCTAGAACCTTTTCCGATTAATATCTCGATAACATTTTCAAGATTTACCTCACATGCACAGTGCAAAGCTGTTCTGTCATACACATCTGCTTTCCTAACATCGGCATTGCATTGAAGTAAATATTCAATAATTTCTGTGTGACACGCCGCGACAGCATACATTAAAGGCGTCCGAAGGTTGATATTACAAGTATCAACATGGTACAATTCATTATCTATAAAGTATTTAACTATATTAAGATATCCTCCTTGTGCTGCTATGTGTATCGGTAGTAATCCAAATATATTTTTGGTTTCTAAAGATGCACCATATGAGATCAACAATGTTACCACATCAAGACGTCCTGACATAGCTGCCATGTGTAAAGGCGGCGGTACAATAAACGGAGGCGGAACTGCATCGACGCGTGCACGGGCGTTAACATTGGCATTTCTTTTAAGTAAGAGTTCTACTATCTCGAAATTTTCCCTTTCTACAGCTCTGTGTAATGGTGAATATCCTGTCGTCGGTTCTATATAATTTATATTCACACCCTTGTCTAGTAATCTGGCAACTTCGGCGCAGTCCTCACGGTCTATTGCTAACATCAACAGCGATTCACTGCTATCCATTTTTAAATGCTTGCCTAAAAATAATTAGGAAAAATTAGTGAGGTCCCAGAAGTAACAAAAACATCTAAACAATTGAGATCCATGAACAATCTTTCGGAATCTGGGAATAATTTAAGGGCATATTAAATTGGAAAAGTAGAAACAAAATTTCTGTTCTTCACTTCCGATTCTTATCTCGGTCAGTTCAGGGGTCCCACAAGGTTCACATGTGGGTCCTCCTCTCTTGAACTTGTTTATTAATGATATTTCTAAGGTAATAAAGATTTGTCAGATTTTGCTATTTGCTGATGACCTTAATCTATCAATACTTCAATGTTTCAAATCTATCTGACTGTCTAATTGAATTAGACAGACTTAAATATAATTAATTTAGTGTGAACTGCTCCAAAATGATATGTGACAGAAAAAAGTGGTTTTAAATTTCTTCAGAGTGTTCATAAAACTATTACGATGAATTTTTCTGCAAATTTCTCCAAAGCGGGTAAACAAAATATTGCGAACAGGCTATTTATTTAGAGTGTTATTTTATGGTGACTGAAGATTTAATTGTAGATTAGTTAATAATACATTGAAGGCTGAACATTGAAGCAAGAACACATAAACAAGCTACAGTCATTTGAAACGTGGCGTTATACAAGGATGCTTAGAATAGCATGGACACAGAAGAAAAGTTAGAATATCTGGGACACGTAATGAGGGAACAGCAATACGAAACGATACGACTGATAATACAGGGAAAAATAAAAGGTGGAAGGAGTGTAGGAAGAAGGAGAGTATCATGGTTGAAGAATTTAAGGGACTGGTTTAAATGCAGTTCTATAGAACTCTTCAGCGCAGGGGTAGATAGAGTAAAGATAGTGATGATGATATCCAACCTCCGATTGGAAGACGGCACTTACAGAAGAAGGAAGATAGCGACAATAATAGCATGATGTATTCTCTGGAACCAAGCAGTTGCGAGACAGAAGATGAACCTTTTGAACTTTAACTTTGTCTTTTATGGTACCTACGTTAAAAATTAAATTAATATAAATATTATTACATTAAATTTTTAATTAAAAATTAAGTAGGTAGGTACAGTGGAACCTCGATAAGTCGGCCCCGGATAGCTCTGAAGTCCGGCTAACCCGGACCTATTTTCATCAGACAAACATTTCAACAATAAAAATGTACTATCCGTTGCAAGATAATTCGGATGGAATTCCCCAGATTATTTTGTGCTTGATATCGGCCCAGTCTCTTAATCTGGGGAATTCCATCCGAATTATATTGCAAGGGATAGTATGTAATATAATATTTGAGAGATAATGTGTATTTGTGTAATTTGAACTATGTCTACAATAGTAAAAATGACTCATGGCACACGGCTGCGGCAAAGTGACGGTCATTGTCTCGGATTTATCGGAAACAACAGGCACCTGTTATTCCTTTATTTATTTCAAACTGTCTTAACGTTGTTTAAAAAAGACTAAAAGACTATTTAAAAAATTCCTTTTTAAACAATGGTCTTAGTTTTCACTGTTCATAACATCGTTCCGATTGTGACTGTATTGTGTGTAGTACAGTCTTATATTGTTTGCTTCCGTTTGCTTAGGTTTGTGTTTGCGTGTTTTTAATAATTTAGATGTGTAGGTACTGTGCATATATATTTCATGTTATTTCAATTATAACGAAGTTTATCTGTAAGTACACCGTATTTTATTAATTTTTACATTTTCCGGCTAACCCGGTTTTCGATAATCCGGATCGGCCGCGGTCCCGATTAATCCGAGTTATCGAGGTTCCACTGTACATTGAAACAGTGAAGTTTTTTGTTATATTTTTTTCCAGTAATTTAAGTAATTATTATTTACAAAAACAATAATTAGACCACACTTTTTTATAAATTATAAATATGTATGTCACGATATATAATTTTAAGCATGTTTAAACAACTTTTAAAAATATTAAGGGAGTATTTATTTTGTTCCGGAGTTTAACAATAGGATACTCCAAAATGACCATTATACAAAAGTGAATTAGTACCTAATGACCAAAATTAATCTTTTTAACTATTAAATAAATCCAACAAATAATGTAAATATAAACAAAATCATATTTTTGTTAATCCCTATATTCTACTAAAAAGCAATTTTACCATAATATTGTTTATATCTTCGCCGTACATGCTGGTCAACTTTGACGGGTTGTATCTCAGGAACCACTCATCACAATTAAACGTTTTTTCTTTTAAAAGAAGCGTCCTGCCACTTTTTTTCTAACACCCTTTTCGTTATTTAATTTAATTTAATATTTTCCAAGATATTCTATTTGTTTATAAGCCAAAAAATTGTTTATAATTTTAAAATATTCCTGAGGGCGCTTAAATAGTCCAATTTCAATTCTGCAAAGTACATTAGATAGGTATTGTACGTTTTTATACAAAAATCATAGTTATTCTTATTCATCATAAAAATTGTGGTTATTATAGCGACCGTAAATTTTTAATTAACAACTTAATTATTGACTGTTCATTCAGTTTCCATTGGCTTCTGGAAATGTAATCTATACCAAAAGTGCTTTTATATCACATTTTTATAAGTTATTTAATTATTAATAAATAATTACTAGCCCAAAATTTTAGTTGAAAATTAAAGATTTTGTTGGAAAACCCCGCATTTTCCGAGGAAAATTTTCGTTGAAGTAAATCGGGAAAAACATGTCTCTATGCAGAATTTAATTACGGTGAACTTTCACTTGGGTGTTTTTGGTGTAAAGTTAAAATCTTTGCGGACTTTGCATACCTATATTTTTAATATATAGAATCATAAGATTCGATTCCAGCAATAAAATTGCTGGTAAATAACTTTTCCTTGTATTTTGCTAATTAGTCCAGAGTAACCTAATAGTTTCACCTTTAGACGTATCGGAGTATGAAAACTGTCACTGTGACAGGAGAATTTTATAAAATATTCCTGTCACAGACATCTAAATGTGGGAAACTATGTATGTAATGTAAGTACTGTAAAAAAATGTTATTTTTCTACGGCCGTGCTAAAAGAGCCACTTTCACGCACGCATTTCGTTTCCGAAAGTTGCACTTTTCCGCACGGCGTGCGGGAAAGTAAAATACCTTGGAATATGGCATTATAATATATTATAATACATGAAATAAACTAATATTTAGATATTATTTACTAATTTATTTAAAATTTATCTTATTGTGTTCATGTTTTAATGGATAGTCGTCGCTGGGCCATCGAGGTGTAAACATCGTTAAAGCGCTCCGAAAAACCGGTGATTAAGAATTCTAATTATCTTATCAACAACAATAAAAAAAACCCATTAGCAATAAGTGAGAAAAACAAAACAATATGTTCCCTTCGGGGAATCTTATTGGGTTCAGAAATGGACAACCAGTTTATCAACAACAAAACATACAGAGTGATCCAATAAATTTACAAATACCACAAGCAACCAATAACCAACTACAGTGGCAGCCAACAATGATGAAGCAACCAGAAAATGCAATGAACATGAATATGCCAACTATGCAACAACAGTATCATACAACTCCTATACAGACAGTAAATACCAACCAGTTCAGCTCTCAACCAGTTCAGCAGCAAATGCCGACATCAAGTAAAAATAGTGCAAATATCGAAGACAGAGAAACTCACTATATGACATCAACCAGTGAAGATGAAGAAGAAAATCAGACAAACAGTAAAAACGCTTGGCAAGTCATGGGAAGCAATAAAAGAAAGAAAATACATAACAACAAACCAAATCCAAGCGAAATTGAAACAGGTAACCGATTCCAACCGCTGTCGAAAGAAACAGAAGAAAATATTGGAAACGTCGAAACCAACAAAATACCAAAACCTCCACCAATATTTGTACACGGGGTACAGGATTTCAAAGAGATGACAAAGCAATTAGAGGAAATAGCCAAAAAAGAAGAATACCAGACAAAAAGTTTAATAAACAACGTTGTCAAAATAAATTGTGAAACACCAGAAATATACCGAAAATTGGTTAAGGAGTTCAAGGAAAAAAATATATACCATCACACGTACCAACTAAAAGAAGAACGAGCCTACAGAATCGTGATCAGATACTTACATCACTCAACCAATACTGATGACATAAAAAGTGAGCTATCTCAGTTAGGGCACAAAGTGAGAAACATAGTTAATGTAAAACAACAAAAAACCAAAGAACCACTTAATCTCTTCTTTGTAGATTTAGAACCCGCGCAAAACAACAAAGATGTCTATAATATAACAGGCCTACAGAACAGAGTAGTACACATAGAACCTCCACGAACTCAAAAAAACAGTATAATACAGTGCATGAGATGCCAACAATATGGACATTCCAAATCATATTGTAATAAACCATACGTCTGTGTAAAATGCGGAGGCTCACACAATACCACCACGTGCAAAAAGTCAAAGGAGACGCCAGCCATATGTGCGTTATGCAATGGAGGCCACCCAGCCAATTACAAGGGATGTGATCACTATAAGAAACTTACCAAAGGAAGCAATAAAAACAATGGAGAGCATCAAAACCCATCAGCAATCTACACAAATGATATATACACAAGAAACACACAACAACTATCCAATCCACTGCCCCAGGGCATGAGCTATGCTGAAGTAACTAAACGCAACCAAACAGAAGATACAACCACTGTGTTAAACAAGTTTTTGGAAGAATTCAAGAATCTATTCAACCAACTAATCCAACAAAATAGCATGGTCCTCAACATGCTTACCATGCTTATGAACAAAATGAAATAAATGGCTAAGTTTCTTCGAATAGCCCAATGGAATGCCAACGGCCTTCCAAGCCATACAGAAGAAGTGAAAATATTTCTAGACATAAATAAAATTGACATATTTTTAATTAGTGAAACACACTTCACAAACAGAACTTATTTTAACATACCTAAATATAAACTATATCATACTGAGCATCCTGACGGCACAGCCCACGGAGGTACAGCAATACTCATCAAAGAAAATATTAAACATCATGAACTACTGAAGTACAAAGAAGAACACATACAAGCAACGACAGTAAGCGTTGAAGCACTTCCATATAATGTCAACGTAACAGCTGTGTACTGCCCTCCTCGCCATAATCTAAAACGAGAACACTATGAAGAATTTTTCCAAACTTTAGGACCAAAATTCATTGCTGGGGGAGATTACAACAGCAAGCATACCTTGTGGGGGTCACGACTTATAACAACAAAAGGCAGAGAACTGGCACATGTTATACAAAATAAGAATTACTCATTTATCTCAACGGGAACACCAACATACTGGCCGACCGATCCCAACAAAAAACCAGATTTATTGGACTTCTTCATAACAAACGGTATCGGTATAACTTATACAGATATAACACCAAGCTATGACCTAACTACTGACCATAGCCCAATAATAGCAACGGTAAGTACAACAGTTATCACTAAAAAACCAAAACTCCACCTGCACAACAATAAAACAAACTGGGACACTTACCGACAAATAATTCACGATACTATCGAAATAACAACGAGGCTGAAAAAACCGGAAGAAATAGAAGAGGACTATAACAAATTTATAAACATACTACAGTATGCAGCTAAATCAGCTACCCCACAAAGTAGTCCCAACAGAAACATAAGTAATATACCTTTAGAAATAAAAAAACTGGTAGCTGAAAAAAGAAAGGCCAGATCTGCATGGCAACGAACACACACACCAGACAGCAGAACAAGATACAATCGCATCAGCAACAAATTAAAATCAAAGCTGCAAGAAGTCAAAAATGAGTCATTTACGAATTATATCACCAATCTTTCAAGACAAGACAACTCTATATGGAAGCCCATAAAAAGTAAGAGAAAGCCAATAACAGCATTACCTCCAATACGTAAAAATTCAACACCACCAGGACCATGGGCAAAAAGTGATAAAGAAAAGGCTGACCTATTTGCCGAGTATTTAGCAGAAGTTTTTACTCCACTAAATGACGACCAAGTACCAGAAGCGAACCAAATATTAGAAGAACCACTACAGATACAGGACCGAATAAAACTATTTACTCCAAAAGAAATTAGAGACGTAATTGCCACCCTAAACCCAAAGAAGGCACCAGGCGAAGATCTGATAACCGCAAAAATGTTAAAAGAAATACCCAAAAAGGGCATAGTTAAACTACTGCACATATTCAATGCAATACTTAGATGTGACTACTGGCCCAAAGCACTCAAAATTGGACAAATAATTATGATACCAAAGCCTGGCAAAAACCCTCTAGATGTCTCATCATATAGGCCTATCAGCTTATTACCAACAATCTCCAAGTTGCTTGAAAGACTTATCCTAAACAGAATAAATGCAGAAATAAATCCACAAAATTGGATCCCAGATCATCAGTTCGGATTTCGACAAAGCCATTCAACGATACAACAATGCCATCGCATAGTCAACGCCATTAACCAGTCACTTGAAAATCAGCAGTACTGCACAGCAGCCTTTATAGACATCAGTCAGGCTTTTGACAAAGTCTGGCATCCAGGCTTGTTATGCAAAATAAAAAGAATTCTTCCAGCAAGTTACTACAACCTACTGAGAGCCTACCTACACGAACGGCAGTTTAAAGTAAAAGTTAATGAAGAAGTCTCGGAATACAAGCCTATTCACTCTGGCGTACCTCAAGGGAGCATACTAGGACCATTATTGTACATACTATATACATATGACTTGCCTACAAATGATAAAACAACCATCGGGACATTTGCAGACGACACTGCTATTTTTGCCAAGCATGACGATCCTATTGCAGCAACACAAAATCTCCAAGAGCATCTAAACTCACTTGAAATATGGCTGAAGAAGTGGAAGTTTAAGGTAAACGAAACAAAATCATCCCATATAACATTCACTCTCCGGACTGGAACCTGCCCACCAGTAACCATCAATCAAATAAAAATACCACAAAGTAATCAAGTCAAATATCTAGGGCTACACTTTGACAATAAACTCAACTGGAAACACCATATAACAAAGAAAAGAATGCAACTTGACCTAAAAACCAAAGAACTTTACTGGCTCATTGGAAGAAATTCCCATCTTTCAATAGAAAACAAATTGCTAATATATAAAGCAGTGATAAAGCCAATCTGGACTTATGGCATTGAACTGTGGGGCTGTGCTAGCAAATCCAATACTGTGATTATCCAGAGAGCGCAATCCAAGATACTTCGAGCAATAGTTAATGCACCATGGTATGTATCAAACCAAACTCTACACACAGATCTAAAAATTCCATATGTAACCGAAGTCATCCGAGAAAACAACAGAAAACACCACAACAAACTAGAAGACCATCCTAATCCACTACTTCATCCACTACTGCAACCTGTCCACAATAGAAGACTAAGAAGAAGCTGGCCCTCCGACCTAAGAGGTAACTGAGGAAACATCGCTGGATGTTTACCTCTCCACGTCACCACATTTACAATAATTTAATTTAATGTAAGACCAACAAATTGACTTATAGATGTTTGTTTTATATCTGATTGTCAATAAAGGGAGATAATAAAAAAAAATGTTTTAATGAAATTAGCGCGATAATTCGATAAAATAAAATTATTGTGACATAATATTTAAAAGTCAGATCAGTAGACAATTACAATGGTTTTGAATCGTCGTCATGGAAACCAATATCGTCGTCGTGGTAATCCATTATATTGAAAGTTTGGTTTTGACAACCTTGTCAAAGAATTAATTTGTGTATTTTCACTTCTAAATAAAAATTGATATAACTCTATTTTTTGTGGCTTTTTCCAAACGTACGGCCCTAGAAAAAATATTGTTCCTAACTCATGCGGAAAGTGTCTTCCCCGCACTCGACTGCTTGCCCGAACTCCACTATCGCGTCGTTCGGGTCAACGACAGTCTCGTGCGCGAAAGTATCACTTTCCGCACTAGTTAGGAAAATAACTATTTATCGTACTTTTTTAGTTCTTAAGCATCGCCTACACCTAACTGCTTTAATTTGTGAGTTATTCGTGGTTGTTTAAGCCAAAAATTTAAAGCTACAAAATTCTTGACTTCAAAAATTTGTTTATGTTCAAATGCTTTCCAATACACTGATAAACGCGCTAATAACCGGCAAAATAACGCAAAAGATGGAAAACATAATACATTGCATAGCATATACAAACCACTTAAGAACGAAGACAAATTTCAAGAGATTCTGCAAAAAATTGCTCCAAAATTGCTCTCAAAACTTGCCACATTGAACAAATCACGAAAATGTATGTTCTCGATCTTCAGTTTCTATTCATTATGCTACCATGATCAGTCAATAATGATAAAAAGTAGAACTGGCTTTCACTTTAACTAAAAGTATGAATGTACTGATCATTTAAAATGAAAAGGTGTTCTCATGTTCATTATTTGTTCAGGATCACTGAATCAGTTAGACTGCGTCAGCGAAACTGACAAGTGAGAACCCGCCTTTAGACGTATTGGTTAATGTAATGTTAATTTATACGTTTATATCGATAATTTCCACCTCTACTAGTCTCATCTCTTTAAATTTCACAATGTTTTTCATATTTTGTGTTATTTTGCCTGTTATTAGCGAGCTCATTACTGTTTAGTCTAGTATTGTTAAAAAGTATTAATACAGCGAAATGTCGAATTTTAGCGTACAGTGTTGGTCAAAACTCAGGAGTATGTTCTGAATTTATTTTCGTAAATGGAACACCCTGTATTTTAGTACTGTAATAAAATCTTGTTTTATGGTACTTTTTTATTTCTTAAGCATCGCTTATACCTAACTGCTTTAATTTGTGAGTTATTCATGATTCTTTAAGCCAAAAATGAATAGCAACAAAATGTACTTTATTGAAATTTTAGTAGGTTGGCCGTGAAAATATTCAATCAAAAATAATTTTTGGAAAAAAATAGATATTAATCTAGACTGATTCTTAATTTAATCATACTGAATGAGATATCAAAATCCCTACCTAATAGTTAAAGTTGTTGGTGCGTTAAATATTAATAAAAATCTAAAATTTTCTACCAAGGTGGCTATGATTTTGACACTAAATTTGTTTAAACATTTGGCACGGCACTAGACTATTTTTATAGTTCCAATTACTTTGTTACCATTAGCATTACTAATATGAATTTTTCTGAGGAACTGATTAATATGGTTTTTGTGCTAGGAGAGTATAACAAAAATGCGCTACTAGCAAGCTGGACAGCTGAGTAAGCGGTAGCATTATACTAGCCGTTTGTGCTTATAATTAGCCGCTGAGGTTGTCCAAACGCACCCACTGTTTATCACTGTCAGAATTTATTTGGGAATATGAATGAAAGTTGTAGTTTGTGTTTTTTGGTAGTATTTACTATTATCTTCTTCTTTAACGAATTATTGTATAGCTTCAGTTTGCTCCATAGGTTGTGGTCTCATTGCCCAAATTATGAGTCCTACTGGTTCTCTCAACACCTTAAATATTTATAAACTACGTTGAGTGTGTTACGAGGCATATATGTCCCGTATATCCCATTTGTCACTGTGCATTACAACAAAGTCGATGCAGCTAACCGTTAATCCAATATGAGGATTTGTCCCATAATGCAGCCAAGGTGTTAGACCTGCTAAAAAAGTTTTTCAGTGCTTGTTTATTAAAGAATTCTCGTTTGTTGTATGTTCTTGACCTCACTCTAGTGTAAATCCATATTGTTAGATATAGAAATTAAAAAAATCTAGCACATTTTCACGAAATTGATAAGGTGATTCATTTGGCTTTTGTTTGATTAACTAGGTATATCCTGATTTAAGCAACTTTCGTCTCTTTGATTATATGCATGTAAGAAGCATAACTTCTTATGTGTGTACATAGGTAATACATATATATACATAGGTGCAAACTATAGGCAAGTGTGTACACACTTTTTTTTTTAATTATTTCTTGCTTTTTAGGGAACTTTTATTGGTTTTCCAAACAGCAAACAGTAAAATTTAAGCTTTTACCATTATTAGCCTAAATCCACAAAAAATTGGCATTTTTAAGGCCTAAGCAACCACTTATTCAACAATTATATACCATATTGTAATTAATCGTTTTCTAAGACACCTGTTTTTTAGACATCAACCAATGAATATAGATGCTATAGAGCAGTGTTTCTTAATGTGTGGCCTATACCTCACAAGGGGGCAATTCGAATATGGGCTTGACACAAGTTTAACCCTCGCTCCGGAACATTTAAATGCACTGCTAGATTTGTGTTCTTGAGTCTAGTTATCAAATTTCTTTTTTCATCGTTAAAACAGAAAAGAGATCATACCATAGGAGAGGATTTAACAAAACCTTTAAGTTTAATTTAATAAAACCTTAATATCAGCATTTCTTCAAACAGTTCTTGAAAATAATTAAGTATTTAGATGGGAAATAAGCCACAATTAAATTGAAAAAAATAATTTTAATTTTGTTCAAATAATTGAAAAAAAAATAATAAATCAGTTCTTGAAAAAGATGATAAAGATGTAAAAGCTATACCACTCAGTAACAATACTGTTAGCAGAAGAATAGACCAAATGAATGAAGATATTGAAAAACAATTTGTTGAAAAGCTCAAGAAGCTTCTTAAAACCTCAGTGCAAATGGATGAATCAACTTTGAGTGACAGTGAGGCAGTATTGATAACTTATGTAAGATATTTATATTGATACTTGATACAGGGCATTTTGCTGAAGTAATGTTGTTCTGATTAGACAGCACAACCACTCTAATATGCTTAAAAATACAACATCTCATACTCCTACTAAGACGGGCATAAAATTGATGAAACATGCCTCAAGAAATCAGTCTTGTGAATTGTGTTATTCATAGAGAACACTCTGTAGCTAAAAACATCTAGTCTGTTCTAAATGAAGTACTGCATTCAGTAATAAAGTGTGTTAATGTTATGAAAGCTAATGCCAAGTGTGAGCGTTTCTTCAAGCTATTTTGTGAAGAACAAAACGAAGACCACCTGAGCCTTTAACTTCATACTGAAGTAAGATGGTAATCTGAAGGGAACACGTTGAAAAGATTTATGTTATAAAATTAGTTAGGTGAGCTAACTAAATGACCAACAACGATTATAATTCACTCAATTACAGGACAATAGGAAAACATTTTACTTGAATATGACTGACATTATATTTTCTAATTTCTTGACATTACATTACATCCTTCTTACCAAGTGATATCTTTTCAGGTTCAGCAAACTCTGTATAAGATGAGAAATATTGCTTATCTGTAGTGATATGATTTGTGGTTCCACCGTCACAATACCATTTCCCAGCTTCAACACAATTGTTAGATGAGGCACGAGGCACTTAAAACGACAGACAAAAAAGCAGCATCAATACTTTCATTCTCATCTAAATTCTCAGCAGATTTTTTTAATGGACACTCTCTCGCCCAATGGCCTAATTTCTTGCATCTGTGACAAGAAAATTTTTCTTTTGCACGATGTACATTTTTCTTTGACTTTGTAGTAGTTGTACTTTGGCTCTGTTTGTATTTTTCTGTCGGGCTAGTGCGTGCAACAAACGCAAAAGATTATGTGGTACTTTGGTCACGTAATTCAATGGCACACAATTTCTCAATCAATAAATTCAAAGTTTGATTCTTTGATGGTATCGTGTCCCACAAATCTTTGAAATTATCAAAGTCCTTACCCAAAGTTGATAAGATCCGGATTTTCGGATATTCTTTCGGATAAAACATTTTCATCATGCTTCAGCAATTCATCATTCAAATCTACAAACAGTTTCTGCAACTTCGCAACATGTGTGCTAATATCTTCTATTTCATCACGTTGGACTCTAAAAAAGGCTTCAATTAACATGTTTAACCGTTGCGTACTGCTACGTTTAAATCGCGCACGTAATTTGTCCCATATTTCACTAGCGTGAGTACATGTCAACACGAGCTCGGCAACAGTTTTTCCTAGCTCACTTGCTAACAAACTTGCCGCTTTTGCATCGTCTTTTAACCATTGTTGATGCTTCTCTACTTCCAATGAAGTTGAATTTTCAGTAACCTCAGGACACTTACGCATACCGTTCACAATGTCTTCAAGTGCATACGCTCGTAATAACATCGAAACGTGCCATTTCCATTTTTGCCCAGTCTTCAGGACCCTCAAGTTTATCGACTTGAATTTTATAATCGTTAATGCTGGTCGCCATATTTTTTCACCTGTTCACAGTTCACGTGAACTGGGCCCATAACCTGTTGTTGGTCATTTAGTTAGCTCACCTAACTCATTTTATAACAGAAATGTTAGTGATTTCTTAAACAAAAAAACTAAAATAAAGTATCTGTTTGTTTGAGTTGTTTAGTCGATATCTTTGAAAAACTAAATACAGTACGTGTAAATCATTCAGCTGGACATAGGGAATATACATTGAGAGAATTGTGACAACTGCGCTAACCTGTGTTAGTTGAAGCTTCTGTTCGAGTATGAGTTTTTGGTTCAATAGAGCTGTTAGAACTAATAGAATGAGTGAGTTTTGAAACAAGGCTGTCCATAAATAAATCAAAAACAACGTTTATGATTAATGAGTTAATAATTTTACTTTAATTTTTAAAATATTTTTCATTTAAAAACTAATTTAAAAACTAAACAGTTTTCCCATTCCCTTAGGCCAAAAATATTAAGCTACTTACTACATTGTCATATTTTGACATTTATTTGTGTCAGTCGAAATGAGTTGTCAATTTTGAGGTTAATGCCCCTTAATGCTAACAACCAAATTGTCATTGACAGAGCTTAGTTGCCACAAATACCTCAATATAATACAATGTATGTATTTATGTATCTAAATAGGTATATACAATGTACAGTCGAAAAAATGAAAGAATACCCATGAATGATCACATCAATCACATATTTTGTATTTGCTGTTTTTTTTATAAATAATAAACGAGAGAGATAGATTACTAATAATCTGAATAATATGTGATTGATGTGATCGTTCATGAGCATTCTTTCATTTTTCCGACTGTATGTTCCCTATGTCCAGCTGAACGATTTACGTACTGTATGTATATTAAACAAGCAACTTAAAGAAACAAATAAAACTTTTGTGGATGCAAAAGTGGAGATATAAGGTTTTATTTCCCATATTCAGTTATATCACAAACACTTTAACAACAAAACTTTGAACAGATACCTACTACTTTACTTGTTATTGTCAAGCATTAATTGGGCCATGTTAAACAAAAAGCAACCAACCCTCAATTTGTAAATTAAGAGAAAATTAACTTTTTATGTTTTTCTAAATATTTAATTTTCCGTCGAATTTTTTTAAATGATAACTTCACTAGTCAATAGTTTAATTTTAGAGCAATTTTATCATAGTAGTATCAAAATTATCCTAATAAATTTTTACAAAAAAAATAGCCATATTGAGGGTTGGTTTCTTTTTGCTGTTGGAAATATATCTAATAAAATGCAATCTGCAAAATCCAACCAACCCACAAAATCCATGAATAAAACCGAATAATTTCAGTCAACTCAGTAATACCATACAGTAGAATTTCTACTATTAAACATAATATCAATACAAATAAAAATATGCGATAATCAGTCAAAACAACAAACTATAATATTTAAAAAGTTAGATAAACATAGCCTGAATCCTAAAACTTACCATTTTCTTCAATTTCGCTAGCCGCTTTAATTATTTTAACAGTTCTTGATTTAAACATATTTTTCGCATTAAAGATTCAAAGATTTCTTCATAATATAATAGATATAACATAACAAATATGTAAGCACTAACTAATATTGGTCAGTACCTCAACGTAAAAACAAAAAGATGCAACATTCCAGGAACCGTAATCGGCATAACAATATCAACCCACTTGGCTGGTACTTTTCGACAGTGCAATGTAATAATATGTTCAGTCACACAAACAATCCAAGTGGGTTGGTTGTCTTATGCGAAATCTTAAATGAACTATTATTAAACAGAAATAATTTAGAGTAGTATTTTTCATGGTTTAATATTTAGAATGGCTTGGTTGCTTTTTACACAATGTAGAATACACATTTTTAAATCGATATGTGACATTATCTTGTTTTCCTCAAAAATGTGGGTTGGTTGCTTTTTGCATAACAAGGCCCAATTTAAAAGAAATAGTTTCTAATGTTTATTAAATATTTAATATTTTCTGATTTAAAACAAATTGATTTTCCAACATGAATGATGCAGCCAATGGTAGTGGATTTGTCTGATATATGAAATATGGAGCCATGGCATGGCTTTGTGAGGAAACAGAAATCAAACACCCAAATTCAACCAAATGTGCAATAAAAGTATTGCTACCTTTTCCATCTTCATATTTTGCTGGATGTAGATTTAGTGCTGTAAATGATTTTTTGGTAAGAAAAAGAAATCTGCTGGATATAACACAACTTGGAGACTTAATACTGAAGCTAACCAAATTGGAACCTAATAAAAAATGTCTGTGCAACAAGAATCAAGAGCAAAGATCTCACTAAGTTAAAATAATATCTTAATATAGAAAAATCTTGACCCGTGTTGAGCTGCCCCCCCCCCACCCCTTACTTGCAAAAATTAAAAAACAAATAGCCCTGATTTATGAGCTTTCACATTCCGCAAACTAAAAATTTTGAGCTCGTTCCACTGAGCAGGAATTTAGTGGGGGGGGGGGAGTCAGCCCCCCCCACTACTTAAAAATAGGAATATTGAATCCGTTTTTGCGGCAGAATTACGAGCTATTTATGAGCTCTTGAAATTATATAGTTTCGATTTTTGAGCTCATCCCCTTCACCCCCAAACAACCCTTTAATTGATTTAACTTAAGAGAAAAATGCTGAGAAATCTTAAAATATATCGTATTGCGGATATAATTCCTATAGCTTATATACTCTAAGAAAATAACTATTAACTCACGTGCATTTCGATTATTGAGCTACAACCCCTTCGCAAGAAAACCACCCTATCTTCCCGGCTTAAGAAAAAGTTGTACTTAAAATGCATTAAATTAATTATTTCGAGACTACATATCATTATTTAATAATTTATAAGCTCCCGCTTTTACGCGCATTTAGATCAGTAGCTTGCAATTTATTTTGTATAGTGCAGTCACTGAAGGTAAAAACCAACGATTACCTTCAATTTCGGTGAACCTTCATCGATTTTCACGAAAATTGGTCAGTGGTTAGAGGATACCTCAAGAAACAAAGGTGACATGGTACCACCTTGCTCCTTTACCCTGAGGGTGGATACCGCCCCTTCTCGGGGGGTGAAAATTATTTTATAAAAAATAACTGCACAAATCTATAACAGAACAAATTATAAGCAACATTTATTATATAAAGTTATTAAAATAAGTCAATACTTTTTAAGTTATTAAACATCAAAAATTTTAATTATTCGTGAAAAAAATGCATGTTTTGAAGCGGTTTTTCGTAAATCACTGAAAAACTGTAAGTTTTTACAAAAAAGTTAATAGTAGTTTAATTCGTATAGCTTATATTCTAAGAATAAACTCTTAAATCACGCGCCTTTCGATTATTGAGCCACAACCCCTTCGCAAGAAAACCATCCCATATTCCCGGCTTAAGAGAGAGAGTTTTACTTAAAATAATTTAAATTAATTATTTGGCGACTAGATATCGTTTAATAATTTATGAGCTCGCAAAATATACGCATCTCAATTATTGAATTGCTATGTTCTTTCTATAGTGCAGTCACTGAAGGTAAAAATCAACTATGACCTTCGATTTCGGTAAATCTCCATTCATTTTCACGAAAATTGGTGAGCGGATAGAGGATACGTCAAGAAAGAAAATTAACTATAACAACTAGTAGCCGGGTGTATATGTCACCCCTTCTCGGGGGTGAAAATTACTTTAATTAAAATAACCCCACAAATCAAGAGAGGGACAAATTCTAAGCAAAATTTGTTATATAATGTTATTAAAATAAATCAATACTTTTTGAGTTATTAAAGATCAAATATTTTAATTTTTGTGAAAGAAAATGCATGCTTTAAAGCGATTTTTCATAAATAACTTAAAAACTAAGTTTTTACAAAAAAGTTTTCATCACTAAAGTTGAAGCTAATAAAAATATAATAAATTGCTGACTTGAAAAACCCTTTAATGTAAATTTAAAGTAAGTTATAGGTAATTAAATATATAGTTTTTTCTGCGACTATTCAAATCTAAGGATTCAAGCTTAAATAACGGGAAAGAGATGCATTGTATAACACTTATTAAATACTTGTCAAAGTACTTAGAAATACCTATCAAATGAGCTCCAGAAAAAGTTAATAGCATCAAAATTTATGCTCCAAACATTTAAAAAAAAAATGAATTTTTTTTAATCACTCTGTTAATTTTTATGATATTAGGCACATCCAACTATTTGAAAGGTAATTTCAAGAGCTATAAAACTGTATTACATTTAGGCCCGATACTTTATGTCTTGATTAACAGCCGGTTAGTTCACCGGGGTTTAATCGTGACCTCTTTATTCTTATTTATAATCATAATAATACTTGTAATTGCATTTATTACAACGCAAGAGACCCTAAAGAGGTCCCGATTAAACTCCGGTTAACTAACCGGCTGTCAAACGAGACATAAAGTACCGGCTTAATATTTTAAATACTTTATTTTTTAGGATAATAGGTTAAAGGGCTCCAGTTACATTGTTCTCGTAGTAAAATTTAGGCTTAAACGTTTCTATCTTCGTTATTTTGATTCATACATAAATCAAAAGACAAGTAAAATCTTTGCTAATAGAAAAAAACTCAAATTTCGTTATCATTTTTTACGTCAATCGTGTATTGTTGGAGTTATTATTTTAAATATGATCTAAAATAATCTCTATTTGAAAGATTAAATGTTTTACAGTTTTATAGCTATATACTTTATAAGTATAAATTTTGATGCTATCAACTTTTTCTGGGGCTCATTTTTGATAGGTATTTCTACGTACTTTGACAAGTATTTAGTACCTAAGTGTTATAAAATGCATCTCTTTCCCGTTATTTAAGCTTGAATCCTTAGATTTGAACAGTCGCAGAAAAAAATATACATTTAATTACCAATAACTTACTTTAAATTAACATTAAAGGGTTTTTCAAGTAATCAATTTATTATATTTTTTTAGATTCAATTTTAGTGATGAAAACTTTTTTGTAAAAACTTACAGTTTTTGAGTTATTTATGAAAAATCGCTTTAAAGCATGCATTTTCTTTCACAAAAATTAAAATATTTGATCTTTAATGACTCAAAAATTATTGATTTATTTTAATAACATTATATAACAAATTTTTCTCCCTCTCTCTCGATTGTCCCTCTCTCGATTTGTGGGGTTATTTTTAATAAAGTAATTTTCACCCCCGAGAAGGGGTGACATATACCGCAGGCTAAAACCGCAAGTTGTTATTGTCAATTCGTGAAAATGAATGGAGATTTACCGAAATCGAAGGTCATAGTTGATTTTGACCTTCAGTGACTGCACTATAGAAAGAAAATGGCAATTCAATAATTGAGATGCGTATATTTTGCGAGCTCATTAATTATTAAACGATATGTAGTCGCCAAATAATTAATTTAAATTATTTTAAGTACAACTCTCTCTTAAGCCGGGAATATGGGATGGTTTTCTTGCGAAGGGGTTGTAGCTCTATAATCGAAAGGTGCGTGATTTAAGAGTTTATTCTTAGAATATAAGCTATACGAATTAAACTACTATTAACTTTTTTGTAAAAACTTACAGTTTTTCAGTGATTTACGAAAAACCGCTTCAAAACATGCATTTTTTTCACGAATAATTAAAATCTTTGATCTTTAATAACTTAAAAAGTATTGACTTATTTTAATAAGTTTATATAATAAATTTTGCTTTTAATTTGTTCTTTTATTGATTTGTGCAGTTATTTTTTATAAAATAATTTTCACCCTCGAGAAGGGGCGGTATCAACCCTCAGGGTAAAGGCGCAAGGTGGTACCACGTCACCTTTGTTTCTTGACGTATCCTCTAACCACTGACCAATTTTCGTGAAAATAGATGAAGGTTCACCGAAATTGAAGGTAATCGTTGATTTTTACCTTCAGCGACTACACTATACAAAATAAATTGCAATTTACTTATCTAAATGCGCGTAATTTGGAAGCTTATAAATTATTAAATGATATGCAGTCGCCAAATAATTAATTTAATGCATTTTAAGTACAACTTTCTCTTAAGCCGGGAAGATAGGGTGGTGTTCTTGTGAAGGGGTTGTAGCTCAATAATCAAAATACACGTGATTTAATAGTTTATTCTTAGAGTATATAAGCTATAGAAATTATATCCGCAATATGATATATTTTAAGTTTTCTCAGCATTTTTCTCTTAAGTTAAATCAATAAGTTAAAGGGTTGTTTGGGGGTGAAGGGGATGAGCTCAAAAATCGAAACTATATATTTTCAAGAGCTCATAAAAAGCTCGTAATTCTGTCGCAAAAACCGATTTATTATTCCTATTTTTAAGTAGTGGGGGGGGCTGACTCAGCCCCCCCCCCATTTTAAGTATTAAATTCCTGCTCAGTGGAACGAGCTCAAAATTTTTAGTTTGCGGAATATGAAAGCTCATAAATCAAGGCTATTTGTTTTTTTATTTTTGCAAGTGGGGGGGGGGGCAGCTCTACACGTTAAAATCTTGACTAAAATTACAGTAGAACCCCAATTATCCGTGCTCCTCGGGACCGGATGGCGCACGGATAATTGAAAAGCACGGATAATCGGAACATGTATTTCTTATATATGTTACGGGCAATAATGAAATCCGGCCAATAACGTTAATAACCAGTCAATATTGACAATGGCCATTGAATTAGTCATGTCGACAATGGCTGGATATTAACGTTATTGTTCATAGAAACTGGACATTGATGATAATTTTAAATTCTTGATAACTTTTCCATCATGGTCCGGTCAATGTCAACAATGCCCGTTGTTAATCAGTCAATGTTGAAATTTAGACTAAAAGATAGGTTATGTTTATTATTTGTGTGTTGTAAAATGTGTTACAAAATGTCATGGTTCACTATCTTGTCCAAATAAAAATGATTAGCTTTCAAAAGCTATCTTATATATCTGGACCTCGGAGGTAAACTACTAGGTCTGGATCCCGCGTATAAAAAAAATGTTGATTAATAGCAAGCTGAAAATTTGTTAATAGCTTAAGGGTGTCTAGCCGGATAAACTTTGATATATGGGAACACTGGAACAGGGGCAGTTTTAATTGTGGAACAGGTTAAAAATTTGGAACGGTCAGACCACGAAAACGGCACATTTATTTTGTCCGACAGAATAGACTTAAACTCTCCGAACAGAGATTAAACTCTCATGCAAAAATCAGACTGCTATTTATCACCTGTCATTTTACATATTCTACATGTTCCACTCATTAAAACGCCCATTTGGTGATAAATAGCAGTCTGATTTTTGCATGAGAGTTTAATCTCTGTTCGGAGAGTTTAAGTCTATTCTGTCAGACAAAATAAATGTGCCGTTTTCGTGATCTGACCGTTCCAAATTTTTAACCTGTTCCACAATTAAAACTGCCCCTGTTCCAGTGTTCCCATATATCAAAGTTTATCCGACTAGACACCCTTAAGCTATTAACAAATTTTCAGCTGGCTATTAATCAACTTTTTTATCATACGCGGGATCCAGACCTATACACTATGTCGACATGGGGTTTATTTGACCAAGTTTTTTTAATCCACTTGTTTTATTAGTTGGATGACAGAAATTGGTTATATGTTATCATTAAAATATAGATGTATTGTCTATCAACCCATTATGACATATATCACATTTTTATTAACATTCTAAGTGCTCTAAACTTTGTTGCAAACACACGGTAAACACAGTTGCTCGAAATGACATAGTGTAGTTTACCTCCGAGGTCCAGATATATAAAAAAAAAATAGGACATCATACCTAATTATATTTATTTATCAACATTGGCCATTTCCTTTTAGTCACTGTTGTTATTGACAGGTTATTGATGAAAACTCTAATTTTAGGATACTTTTGTTTACAAAATGGGCCAGTGGAGCATGTTATTGTCGTTGATGGCCGGGCATTGTCATTAATAACTAGGGGAAATGGACATTCACAACAATACCCAGTCTTTAATGTCAATGGCCAATTTACATCATTGTCCGTAACATATATAATACATATGTACACGCATGCATATAATGTACAGCTGGTTCCAAAAAAAACTGATACGACTCTTAAAGCGTATTTTGTAGAAAATTGAGCAGTGTAATTTCAAGTGTAAATACTAATTATTTACTTACTGTCACTGTCACTGCCAAATATTAAAATTTGTAGATAACTTATTCTGTTCAACCTCAAAAAATGGCTGTTTGTTTGTTTATTTTATTATTTGTCTGTCATAATAAATAGAATATATTGTCAGACCAATCATACACTGCTCAAAATGATCAAATCTTACTAAGAGTTATATCAGTTTTTTTAGGAACCAGCTGTACCTAGCATGAAAAGATACCTAACAGAAAATAAAAATCTTTCAGTATGACAGTGTATAGGGTTTCCATCGAGTGATGTATAGTGACGCTATTTTGATAAAACCTCAAAAATTCAATTTAAGTAATAGTAAATTATAGCACAGAAAATCTACAGCACAGATAATCGAGGTTCTACTGTAGATGGAATTTGAATTTTTTATTATATGTCTTGAAAAGTTTATGTTTTTCATTAACAATTCCCTAGTGATTTATTCCAAAAACACATCATTTAACACATTGCGTGGGAATATCTGATCCTAAGAGTTATACTCTGAAAGGACAAAAAAAACACATATTAAAATGTGAATAATCAATGACGTACATGCGTGCCGTCCGCACATTGGTGAAGGCATCATGTGGCTCACATGTATGCCATCCACAAGGAAATGAAGTTTCATAAGTGAAGAATAAAATTTTTTAATATTTAAAATTTTGTATGTTACATAGGAATATGAGGGCATGAGAATCTAAGTAAGGTGGGGCATGGTACAAAAAGGTTGGGAAACACTGCTATTGAGTATATAGGTATTCGTTGCCTCAACTAAAGTGGTCAATAATATTTTTAACCCACAGCAAAGTAACTGGCGAGGAAGAGAATTAACTATTTGAAAACTATTGAGAGGTATTTAGGTATAACACACTAAGTATAAGTAAGTTTTTCACTTAAATATTTTGATACTAACCTTTCTCAAATGTTTTGGTTTTCTTTGAGTTGGTTAAGTCTTTCCTTGTATTTCAGAAACTGGTCTATTTCAGTATTTATGGTACATTTGTTTCAAGTCTAAAGAACCATGTATGTTATGAGTACTTTGCTTACTGGATTCCTCCTGAACTTCACATTTAAAGCCATAAAAACAGCATCATCCAAGTGATTATATTTTATTTGTATTGTTCGCGTTTCCTGGCTAATTTCTTGTTTTCCTTCCAATTATATACACTTGATTTTATGTCTAGAGTACTTACATACTTATAATATTTAGACCAATTTTACCAATAATAATTTTTTATCTATATTCATTGATTTTACCTTAGAATATAAAATAAACCTTTCTTTAAAATCAACCGTTCTTTTATATTCTAAGGATTTTACACTAAATTGACTGTAACTAAAGTTCAAGTTCAAAAAGATTAAATCAAAATCAAAATATATATGAAGATAGCCACTACACTAGTCACTAGTCCTGTCATCTGTCGCTGTCGCTATGATTTGTCACTCGTCGTCGACTTCACTAGACGTTTCACGACCATTTTGTTCCAACATGAACTTTTGGACGATCCAGAAACCGTCACGGAACTACTTGTACCGCTTGTTGTGCGCATGTTCGTAACCGTATCGCCCAGTTATCGTCCGATGACGGTAATCCAATGATAAAAACCAAAGACGTATGCCGTAGATATATTAATATTATGTGATACATGACAGAAGCTCGAAACAAATGACAATCAGAAAAACCCTATTGCCCAATTACTGAAATGGTCATCACGAAACCGTCACTAAAAGATCACAATTCTTGTTGGAACAGTGGGAAGGACGATCCGAGGACGATCATATTTTTGTTGGAACGGATTTTGTTTACTGCGCAGGAGCGTTACCGTTTCGTGACGGTTCTCGGTCGTGTTGGAACACACCTCATGTTAATCTTTCGGATCGAATTAACGCCATCTCTTGATTGGAATGGGAACTAAATTGACAAATTTTAGTTACGTGAGAATTTCAAATTATAAATTTTGCGGGATTTTTGATGAAATTTCGCAGGAAAATAAAACAACACAAAGACAATTCAATGTTTTATTCCATGTTTTACTGAAAACTTTAAATATTCCAATTTGTTTTCAAAATGCTAAACACTACTGCTATGTGTCACGTGAAAGCACTGATGTGTATCGAGTTGAAGGAAAATTTTTGAAAGAATCTTGTAGGATGATTTGTTTAGATAAATATTACCTTATAATCTTTTACAAACTTCCAAAAATATATAGGTCCGAAATGTTGATGACACACTTGTCTATTGGAATAAACTGTTTCAGGATCTATTATATTGTTTTTTTTATGTGGAGAAACACAACACGGGATGATCAATGTAAACTAAAAATTCTACTCATAAAAACGGAGAGGAGGTTAATACACTTGATTAAAATTGTGATTAAATCTAATTAAAAACGTAACACCACTATAATTAACTAATTAAGCCACAAACTGTAAAATAAAAAGTAAATAACAAATTAATTTAATTGTCAACTGTCAGTTGATAAATATGACAAGAGAATTGACTGACAGCGGCATCTCTGGATTGGAATGGAAACTAATTTGCCGTCTTGACCTTGACAATTTACGTGAAACGTCTATGGGTAAGAACATAACAAGTGGGTCTCAGTGGAGGTGGATGTGCAGATCGCGGTCGATGTCGACATCCATGTAAAACAAACACATTGTACTGAATGAAAGAGAACAGAGCAAGTAAGTCGCGATGGAGGTTTATCGCGATGCCATTCAGGAGGTTTACATCGATGCTTTTGAAAATAAAGTGAGTTTGTTTACATGGATGTCTACTGCGCGGCCTACAAGGATGATCTGAGTTGATACTTTTTATATAATCCCTTTTTTGTATTCAGTTTATTTTTGAATTTCTAAAGTAATTAAATTCAGTAAATTTTTGAAATATGAAGGAGGATCTGATTATTTACAGCCAATTGATAGTGGTTCTAGCTCGACTGACAGCGCAGGTGACCTACTTGCTATGTGCTGTCGACATCGACCGCGACTTAACTAGTGGCATCTACCGCGAGATACACCTCCACCTCGACCCACTTGTTATGTGCTTACCCTATGAGTATGTATGGTTTGTGGTTGACTTTACATTACATGATTCATCATGTGATTTGTCATATGATTTGGTCATGGAGTGAAATTTACATGTTTACACTGTGTGATTTGTCATATGATTTTGCATTGTTTATACGGCTCGTGGACTTTATCAAGTTGGAGGGTCCGAGAAGTTAGCCACATTAGATTTTCATAGAACGTTGAATTGAAGTTTGACAGTGTTGCCATGTGATTATAATGTATATATTTTATAATATGTTGCACGCTTCAAATATACAGAGAAAGCTTCGAAAAGTACCTTTTTACATTATTCTATGGATTTTGATATTTTTTAATTTATGTAAAACACGAACGAATAAATATTTGTTGTTTGTTTAGATATTAATTGCAGTTGATTACTAGAAATTTTTTTGTGGCAATTGCCCTGATAGATTTTTGGAGAGATTTGGCAACAGTCAGAACATTTAAATTTGCGTTTGCCAGATTGCACAGATATTCCGCAGATATACATTTTATGAGTTTCTTTTTATTTTATTATATTTCGTTTTATTATTTTATTATTTGGAATTAATGTACCTGAATACTGAAATGCTCTTATTACTGAAAAGTGTTCACTTCGTCAGTACGCTATTTTTGTGTTTATTTTGTATTTTTTAAAATATTAAAATGCCTACAACGATATAGTATCATGTGAAAGACTTATAGTCCTTTTACCCATATAAATAGCTACAACTTCCATTTCAGACAAATTATTTTTCCTAATAGTACTGTGGACTTGTATATCTGTATTTTCAGTTGCATATATTCTGGAGCCTGTTATTATCACAGCTTTTTAATATTTTTGTGGACTTGTATATCTGTGTTTTCAGTTGCATATATTCTGGAGTCTGTTATTATTTACATTATATTAAGGGCCGGTTGTTCGAACACTAATCAACAATGATTAGTCAGACACAACTGTCAATGTCAACTTTGGTTGTGTTGTTGAAAACATAATTGATTATAATTATGAGATTAGTTAATCAATTCACATAACAATTATTAACATAATTGATTAACTAATTTCATAATTTTAATCAATAATTATGTTTTCAGCAACCCAATCAAAGTTGACATTGACAGTTGTGACAGTAATTGAATATTTGATAATGATCATTTTTGATTAGCGTTCGAACAACTGGCCCTTAATATTTCTATCTTTAATCAATATTTAGAGTTTTTTCGATGGCGTTTCAAGTTCAGGTGAAAATATGATATTGTTACAAGTTCTTTACAATACTTTATTTAAACTCCAATACAATATTACAATACGTTAACAACTTGAACAAACTGACAACTTTAAATACTCAAAATCTCAAAAAATACAACTGAACTATCAAATGTCAAACACAATGTTTATATAGTTTTCTGACGTTCTAGACGTCACCAGACAATAGGGAGTTTTTGTGCACACAAATACGTAAACGTAACGCATCTTTTTGACATATACGCTTGCGCATTAATGGTTGAACTCCCGTATCGCGATACGTCCCTAATAACACAAAACATTCCATGAATGTTCCTAGAATGTACACACAGGACATTGAAAACATTCCTGGAATGTCCCCAAATGCACACGAATGTCCCTGGAAAGTACCAGGAAAGTGCTGTGTCAGCATTTTAAATATTCTTAGAATGTTCTGTTGGAACATTCCATGAATGTCTACGAATGTTCTTTGGACATTCACAGTCTATTTTTTAGACTGAATGTCTTGTTGGAACATTCCATGAATGTTCTTTGGACATTCACAGTATATTTTTAGACTGAATGTCTTGTTAGAACATTCCATGAATGTCTACGAACGTTCTTTGAACATTCACAGTATATTTTTTAGACATTCACTGAAATATATCGTCAGTAATGTGACAATATCTCCTATATGTTTTTTCATGAGGTTTGCAGGAGACGAAAAACATTTTTTAAGGTCACTTTCTGGTTTCGTACGTATTCTGACTTTTTTGTAGTAAATAGATAGTTGAATTTACTGCAAAACAAGTCAAAAAATATATGAAAACAGGAGGTGGCCGAAACAAGTTTTTAGTCTATCTTACAAATCTCTTGAAAAAAACAGATAGGAGGTACTGTCACATCACTGACGATATATGGCCATACCAAATAATACATCCTTGATAAATATAAAACATTTTTATTGCAAAAAATCTTTACATACATTTTTTAATGTAATTTGCTGACATTCCTAAATATTATAAAAAAAATGTGTCACATTTGCTTTGTAAACCTATCTTTTGCTTTTCGTAGCCACATATTCCATTTCCTTTCTGGTTTTTTGTAGACCACTTCTCTCAGCTGATTCTAAAAGAAAATAAAATAAAAGGTAATTTTTCTATCCTTTACAATTAACAATCAGAAGAAATATTATTTACAGGTAATAATATGCATAAATAATAATAATAAAAAAATAAATATTAAATAATATTTAAATAAATAATAAATAATATTTAATAAATAAAATAATAATAATGAACATTTTGTATTTTGACAACGACATCCGATGTGGAAGTAGAAACCTTAATAAAATTATTTTTTCAAGTAAATTGTGGCTTATTTCCCCATTAGAATAATTAATTACAAAAAAGCCACAAAGAAATAGATTTTTCACAAACAAATAAGTATTTAATATTCATTATATTTATTGTTTTTATTATTTACTTTAATGTCCTACTGGTACATTATTTGACAAATAATGACATTTCGAAGTCTGTTAAGTACGATATAACGCCCTTGGGCATTAAATTTAAATAACGACTTAGATACTGTCAAGTTGACAAATATCAACCTAAGTAAAACTATGGTTACCACAATTACGTTACTACTGTTACTGGTAAATGTACTTATTTAAAAACTAATCAATTCAAAATTCATTCAAATTTTTCGCATATAAAGAATAATTTAGTCGGACATTAAACGTTAAAGGCACCACAGGTATTATAATAATAACGCTTTCGGTCAACGTATATCCCTATAATACCCTTGGTACCTTAATAACTGTAACATAAGATTATACCTTAATTCTTGTTTTCGATTTCTGATGTTTTTATTTATTTACATTGAATATTAATCTATTTTGTTGTATAATCTACTTCGCAATAATTATGTGATATATTTGACTTAAAATGAATTCAAAAATTTTTTGTAGTTGGGCAACAATGTCAACTTAGATCTCCGATGTAGATAATGAATTACAACAGTATCTATATTGTACGGACTGTATTATTAATTAGGTTATGCATATACCTGTGTGACATAAGCTATTGGAACAGCACAGTCTCTCAAACGAACAGATGAAAGTGAAGTTCTGTCAATATCTTTTTCTAAAAAGTGTTTTGAACATACTCCTCTATTAACAAATCTGATCTATACTTCATGTCTTCTTCGCAGGATCTTCTGGAAAGCTAAAAATACAAAATATATGCATTACTAAGCATTATTAACAAATTTTAGTTTTAAATAAAAAATATGATTAATGAACTCACAAAATTATTATAAAACAGCTTAGAAATTGTTTATTAGTATAGTCGGTTCCCCAAACTCAGACACAACTGGCTAGTGATTTTAGTAGGTAATTTTTTTTGTTTTTGGCCAATTTTGCCAAAATTACAGTAATTAGTACTGAGACTGAGTTTAGCAAATCGACTATAATATTCTGTGTATTCATTAGTTGGTACTGCATATTATAGTGTGTGGTCTACCATCCTATTTATAAACGCATACACTAGCAAAAACGCAAAAAAAATTATTTTAGTTTTACAAATCCTTTTGTTATTACCTATCTCTATTTACTATTTTAGTTAGGAATAAGCGAAGTTTGTGGCTTATTCACAATTATTATTAAAATAATAAATGGATATGACCAATTATTAACTTATAAAATAAAATAATAATTCTTCTGATTTATGCCTTTTATTCACTTTGTTATATCTACATTACTTAAAAGATTTTTTATGAATAGTATTATTAGGGTATTAATAGTATTAATTTATTTTCTGAAATACAGGGCATGCTTTCGTTTACATATTTGCATACTAACCTTTTAATAGGGCTTTTCATTCACAGTCATTTGTTTGGAGCTTCTGTCATAATTGAAACGTTATTCCTGCAGATTTTTTTATCTACATTTGTTTCTGCTACTCCAACGGCGTTAAAAACAGGACACCATTTTATGCATTATGTTAATAATACTATTAAAGCTATTATAAAAGTATCCGAATTAAAAAAATATTCTTAAAAAGCACAAATAATACAAACAATAATCCACGGCAAGGCAAGGTCGCCAAGATGAAGATGACAGATGAAGATGCCAAGATGGCCGAAGCGAGGTCGTTGGTTGGTCGTTTTTAGTCACGTGATGCCCTCTCAAGCGCCATGCACAAAAATGTATGCACGGCGAATTTGAAAATGAACGCAAAAGAAATAAATATAAATGCCTCTCTTGGGTTTTGCATAAGTTATAAGTATTTTTTTTATTAACAAAATCGCATTCCAAATTGAATATTCGCGAACAATAATTTTTATTACATTTGTATGTTTATAATATTGTATTAATTGAACTTGGGAAACTCTTTAAATTTGACATATTATTGCACTGTAGGCCTAAAATGTCACTTAGTTTGTCTGGTATGTTATAAGTAATGTTGTATCTCTTACACGTATGTATTATTTCGCAACTTAAAATATAGGAACATTGGTAGTATGTTCACAGAATGTCTTATGGTAACATTCCAGGAATAATTTAAACAGATGTTCACCGAATGTTCCCTAAATGTCCAGGACATTCAAATATTGATAGAACTTTGGTAGTACATTCCTGGAATGTTGTGTGTTGTTAGGGGTATTACCTAAG
This sequence comes from Diabrotica virgifera virgifera, assembly GCF_917563875.1. Taxonomy (NCBI): domain Eukaryota; kingdom Metazoa; phylum Arthropoda; class Insecta; order Coleoptera; family Chrysomelidae; genus Diabrotica; species Diabrotica virgifera. Next base: position 159,139,426 of record NC_065444.1, on the reverse strand, counting down.
GTTACGGGCTGGTACGTTAGGTTCATACGCATCCCTATCGAGCCGAAAGTCACCGAATGCACACGAGGATCTTGCCCGATTACCCACCAAATGAACATTTCATTAGCGTACTACCTGTTTATAAACATTTTAATGTTATATTGGTTATTGGTTTAGTCTATTTGAGTAAAATTATTCTGTGTTTGTAATTGGAAATTGGAGCTTCATAATAGATTTAAAATTTTATTGTTTTTAAGTTGTCTATTAATAAAGCAAAACAAACAAATCTTGTATTAATTTAAGAAATACAGTGATCACCACAATTAATAATTAGATAAACAAATGACCTAGTTTCAGTAAAATTTTCAAATAAATAATACCACACTATTTACATTATACCTACTGGAATTCTGATGTAGGTATACAATAATTTACAACTAAAAAGTGGGTATAAACAGAAATAAAAAAAATTTAACCTAAGGAAAAATAATATTTTTATATTTAAATAGAAGCAATTAAAACCATACAATTTCATCATTCATTTATCTTTTTTTACATTTGTATATTAATTGTATATTGTGTGAACATTGTTTTATTTTTTTAAATGTCAACGGAATTTAAAAATGACTTTACGATTTGCTTTACGTTACGTTAAGGCAGTTACAAAAACTACCTATTTTAACATTCATCCTCTACGACACGTTAGTTGCTTTACGTATACGGAGATGCGTACGTTACGTAGCAACAAAAACTCCCTATTTCTGGGTTATTCCATGACATCCAGAACATTCTCGTACGTGACTACTTCTTCTTTCACGTCGAGGGACTCTTTCTATGTAGGAACAATCTACGGAACTGTCATAACACTGCTCCCTCCTTTATAGTTATTCGCCTCGAATAACTGGTCTATCAGGGTCTGGTTGAAGCCAACAGGGTGGATCAGTTCCATGATATGGGGCTAATCTCTCAATGTGAACTACCTTGGGTTTACTTCTCGCTGAAAACTGGATGCGGTAGAGTAGATCATTTATTTTCTTTAAGACGGTGTACGGGCCTTCCCAGTTTCGTTGAAGTTTCGGACAAAGTCCTTTCTTGCGTGTGGGATTGTATAGCCATACTGGGTCACCCCTTTCGAAAATTGTCCCAGTAGCTTGCACATCGAACCTGGACTTGGCTTTATCACTTTAAAGCTTCAAACTTTTACGAGCAAATTCGTGGACTTTTTCCAGTTTTTCTCTTAAGCTTTCTAGGTACGTCAGGGATGAAGGTTCTTCTTCACAGGTAGGCAATTTTCCGAAAATAAGATCTTGGGGAAGCTTTATTTCTCTTCCGGTGATCATCATTGATGGAGAATAACCGGTTGCTTCATGTTCAGAACTTCTGTAGGCTAACAGGAATAGAGGTATTAGGGTATCCCAATCTTTTTGATTATCAGCAACAAACATTGAGAGGTATTGACAAATAGTTCTATTATGTCTTTCGATCATTCCGTCTGATTGTGGGTGGAGAGGCGTAGTTCGAGTTTTCTTAATACCCAAGATTTTCATTAGTTCTTGCCATAATTCGGATTCAAAATTTCGTCCCTGATCAGAATGCAACTCTAAAGGAACTCCATGTCTTGATACGACGTGTGTTATGAATGCTTCCGCTACAGTCGTCGCTTCTTGATTAGGAAGAGGTGCAATTTCAGGCCATTTTGAAAAATAATCCATTGCAACCATTAAGTACTTGTTACCTCTCTCTGTCGTTGGAAGTGGACCGAGAATATCAACTGCAAGTCGTTCAAAAGGCTCTCCGGAAAGATATTGTGCCATTTTACCACGACTTCTTGTTCTAGGGCCTTTTCTACCGTTACACAAGTCGCATTTCTTACACCATTCTTCTACATCTCGGCGACAATTGATCCAATAAAATCTGTCTCGAACCCTGGCCAGTGTTCTTTTTACCCCAAAATGTCCTCCAGACAGGCTGCTATGAAGTTCTTGCAACACACTTTTAATGTGTGATGTTGGCAGTACCACTTGTTGAACTATACGTACTCCATCGGGACTTTCCCACTTCCGATATAATAGACCATTCGAAAGATGCAAAGATTCCCATTGAGCCCAGTACGCCTTTATAGTTCGACTGTATTTAGATATTTCCTGCCAAATAGGTCTTACTCCATTTTTAAGCCATTCTCGTATGACTCTTAAGTCATTATCTTTCTTTTGACTCTTCTTAATGTTTTCCAGGGAAGTCTGATCATTATCTTCTTCCTGTTCAACCGTGGTCATGCAGAGACTTACTTCTTCAGTTACGCTCTCTTTTTCTTCAAGTCTTTTACAGTACTGGCATTGTCGTTCTAAACAGGGTCGCCTAGAAAGAATATCGGCATTGTTATGGAGACGCCCTTTTCGATGTACTATGTCGAAGTTATACTGTTGGAGTCTCTCTATCCATCGAGCTACTTGTCCTTCTGGCTTTTTAAAATTCATTAGCCACTGCAAAGCGCTATGGTCTGTTCTAATTGTAAAATTTCTGTTATAAAGGAAGGTATGAAAGTGTTCTAGGGCTTTTATAATAGCTAGAAGCTCTTTTCTGGTAACGCAATAATTCTTTTCTGCCTTTCCTATGGTTTTACTAAAATATGCAATAACTTTTTCTTCACCTTCCTGTTCTTGTGATAATACAGCGCCAATACCATGCTGAGATGCGTCACAATCCAACAGAAATTTTCCATCTTCTCGTGGATAGGCTAGGATAGGTGCTGTTGTAAGTAGTTTTTTTAAATCTACGAAGGCATTTTGACAATCCGGTGTCCAGTCAAATTCAATGTTGTTTTCGGTTAGTCGATAAAGGGGCTTAGCGATGCGGCCAAAATCTTTTATGAATTTTCGGTAATATGAACAGAGTCCAAGAAAACTTCTAATTTCTTTTTTATTTCCTGGTTTAGGCCAATCTTTAATAACTGAAATCTTCTCTGGATCAGTTTTAATTCCATCTGCTGAAACGATATGTCCTAGATAGTACGCTTCTCTTTGAAATAGTGAACATTTCTTATAATTAAGCTTTAAGTTGGCATTTCGCAATCTGTCAAATACCTCGCTTAAGTTTTTCAGATGCTCATCAAAGGTTTTGGACATAATCATTATATCATCAAGATATACTAGACATGTTCTCCAAGTAAGTCCTCTTAAAACCATTTCCATCAGGCGTTCAAACGTAGCTGGAGCATTACAAAGACCAAATGGTAGAACCTGAAACCTATAGAGACCACGGCCAGTTGAAAAAGCTGTTTTGTCTCGATCATCAGGATGTACTTCTACTTGCCAGTAGCCGCTTTTTAAATCTAGAGTCGAAAACCATTTAGCACCTGATAAAGTGTTTAGTGTATCATCTATTCGTGGCAATGGATAGCTGTCCTTTTGTGTAACGTGGTTTAATCTTCTGTAGTCTACACAAAAACGAGTAGATCCGTCTTTCTTAGTTACTAAGACTACTGGTGAACACCAGGGGCCCGAAGCTTCTTCGATGATATCGGAATTTATCATGTCTTGTATTATGTTTTCAACTTCTTTTTGTCTAGCAAACGGTAATCTGCGTGGGGATTGACGAATTGGTCTTGCATCCCCAGTATCAATTCTATGTTGAACTAGACTAGTACGCCCTGTAGATTTCTCGGATTCAAAAATGTCGTAGTTTTCATTAATAAATTCATTAACTTTTTCTACTTCTTCATTTCTTAAGTGATCAACATTTTTGATCAGTTCTTTCGCCAAGTTAGCGTCAACTTGGTAACTTAAAGCTGTATTCTTTTTCAGACACTTTTCGCACTTGATTATTTTTTCTATTGGTGTACAGAGTGCTATTTGTTGTTCTTTCTTCAACTTAAAAGGCTTTTTGGACAAATTAGCAACCCTTACTGGAATTATCTCATCTACATTCACAAGGCATCTGGCTATCAAGATTCCGTCATTAACAAGTTCCTCGCTTTCAACAACGCCGAAATGTAAACCTTCAGGTTTTTGACTCAGCCTCGCCAGGACTATACTTTCAGAATTTTGAGGAATTTCTGTATCTTCACTAACTATAACTCTTACTTGAGGTGTCGACTCTTCAAAATTTAGGACTATTTCTTCATTTTCAATAAACAAAATTTTATTTTGAAGATCTATGATAAATTTGTTTTGCATAATGTCCATTCCAAGAATGCCTAAAATGGTTATTAGAGGACTTCCCTCAAATACAAAACCTATAGATATACAAACGGAACTATTAAATAAACATGAAATAAATACAATTAACGTAACAAACATGAAGTCTAGGAAGACAGACAAAAAATCTCTGCCAATGTTTATAATTACAGTGGAAAAAGAAGACGTACCCAAAGCCAAGAAAATTACCAACCTTATGTACATGAGAGTAGTAATAGAAGATCTAAGAAAGAGCAACGGACCAACTCAATGTTTTAATTGCCAGGGCTTCCACCACGCCCAAAATGCATGCTTCAAAGACGCTAGGTGCGTAAAGTGCGGAGAAAATCACAAGAGTAAATTCTGCCAAATTCCAGCAGAACAAAAAGCAAAATGTGCTAATTGCCAAGGGCAACACCCGGCAAGTTATAGAGGATGCCCAAAGATACCTGCCTGGGGAAGACCCAGACAAATAACAATAGAAAACAGAACACAACAACCTAAAAGAAACAATGGGCAATCGTACGCCCAAATCACCAAACCAACACAAAACCCAACAACAGATTCGACCATATTAATTTCAAAAGAACAACAAAAAGGACTGGCCACGATGATAGAAGAGCTAGTCATAAAAACGGTAAGTGAAGCGATTAAAAATGTAAAAATAGCACTGAACTAAGGCACGAAACTAGGGGATACCTGAAGATAGGCTCCTGGAATTCAGGCGGCATAAGAACTAATACAAACGTGCTGGACGAATTAATAAATAGATATGAAATGGATGTCGTAGCATTGCAAGAAACTAAACTAACTCATACCATCAATATCAAGTTTCCAGGATACGACATCTACAGGAACGACCACAGAGCAAATTCAGGAGGAACTGCTATCCTAGTGAGAAAAGGAATAAATCATACATTACAACATACGCCACCACTAAACACTATGGAAGCAACAACAATAAAAGTCCAGATGAGACAAGGTGAAATAAGGATCACTTCAGCATATGTAAGGCCAACAGATCCTCTAAACGACGACGACCTGAATACGTTCCTGAACGCCGAAGAACCGTCCATAATAATAGGAGACCTAAACGCCCGATCCCCTAACTGGAACGATAGAGCTACAAACAGAAACGGTAGAATACTGAATAATTATCTAGTGAACAACGAAGACACCATGGTGATTGGGCCCATCGAACCAACATACTTTCCTGGAAATGCTCTACCAACCCATTTAGATATAGTAGTGGCCAAAAGCCTAGGACTACAAACAGACATCCGAACCTTAAACGAAGGATCAGCAGACCACAACCCCATACTCATAGAAATAGGTACATGGGAAGAAGATAACAGAACAACAAAGAAAAGAAAGAAAACCAAGTGGTCTAACTTCAAACGCCTAGTGAGCATAGGAATTGGAAACATTCCTACAATTGACAATCCACAAGAAATAGAGGAAAAAGTCCTAGAGCTCGAAAACATCATAAAAGAAGCACTAAGAAATAGCACTACTGAAGAAGAATATGAAATTCATATGGGAAGATTTAGAGACATAAATCAGGAAATAAAAGAAATGATAAGGGAAAAGAACAGAGCCAAAAAGAGAGCCAGAAGAACAAGAAACCAGGAAGATAAAAATAGGGCAAATCGACTGAATCGACAAGTCAAACAAGCACTAATAGACCATAGAAGCCAAAAGTGGGAAAACTACATAAAAGAAATGGAGGAAAGGAGCCAAAATATGCAAGAAATATGGAGGCTCCAAAGAACTTTAAGAAACGATAGAAAACCCATTCCCCCACTACATGGAGAAAATGGGATCGTCTACACAGAAGAAGATAAAGCCGAGGTGATGAGAAGGACACTTGAAAGAGAGTGTACACTGAATTATCACCAAGACGAAGATATAGACTTTATCGAAGAAGTCGAAGAAACAGAACTAGAAACGCCCGAAGAACAAGAAGAAATAATAAATCCCACATCACCAAGAGAAATAAGTGAACTGATTCGAAAAAGTTCACCAAAGAAAGCACCTGGTCCAGACGAAATCACTAACAGAGCTCTGAAGTATCTTCCCTCGAAAGCAGTTGTGTATTTGACAAATATAACAAACGCAATACTAAGATACAGGCTCTTCCCAAATCGATGGAAGGAAGCCCATGTAATTATGATACCCAAGCCAGGAAAGAACCACATATTTCCTCAAAATTACAGGCCGATTAGCTTACTTCCAGCAGTCAGTAAGATAGTGGAACGGGTCATCCAAACCAGGCTCCAATCAGAGACAGACAGGCTAGGCATAATCCCAGAATCACAGTTTGGATTCAGAGCTCAACATTCCAGCGAACTTCAAATATTAAGACTTACCGAATATATAGTAGCTGGATTCAATGACCAACAATATACGGGAGCAGCCTTTCTGGATGTAAGCAAAGCCTTTGATAGAGTGTGGCATGAAGGACTGACATACAAAATGAGAGACTATGGATACAGCGGGGCCATGACGAAACTCATCTCCTCGTACCTAAGCGACCGGAAGTTCAGGGTCCGAATAGGACCAGTTCTATCAGAACACGGAATGCCGGAAGCTGGAGTACCACAGGGGGCAGTTTTATCACCCCTTCTGTATACCATATATACAGCAGATGTTCCAAGAACACCCGGAACATTGATCAGCCTTTATGCAGATGACACTGCAATTGCTGCAAAACACATGAACCTAGATATAGCTGTAAGAAATCTACAGACGGCATTGGATACAATAGAAGAATGGAGTATCCAATGGAAAATAGCAATAAATCCAGATAAGACCCAAGCGGTTATCTTCAAAAAGAGAAGAGATAACCCAGAAGAACAGCTAACATTGCAAGACAGACCCATCGAATGGCAAAACGAAGTTAAATATTTAGGAGTCACAATGGACCAAGGTCTTACATTCACATCACATGTCAACGCAACAGTCCAGAAAACAGCAGCGGCCAGATCAGCAATAAGAGGACTCACAGGAAGAAGAAGCAAATTAGCTATGAAAACAAAATTAAGACTGATAAATAGCATTATACTGCCAATAATTACATACGCATCTCTTGCATGGGGTCACATAAGTCAAAGTAACAAAAAGAAGATACAAGCGGCACACAACAACTGCCTCAGAGAAGCTGCAAACGTGCCCAGATACGTCGCCGAACGGTTCTTATTTAGAGACCTAAAACAAATAAGAGTACTGGATATTATGGAGGAAAAAGCCAGAACAAAATTTGCTGAGCTAGAAGACCACCCAAACCGGATCTTGCAAGAGATATTAAGGTATGATGTGTACCATAGATGGAAACATAGGAGACCCAAACAACAAATATTAGTAAATATATAATAAAGGCTAGATAATCGTAGCTCTATCAAAAGAAGACAACTTGCTCACCTTTGGCATCTCATTATATTTATTAATGTTGATTTTTATAATTTTCAGACATCCCTCAAAAAAATATACAAAAAACTTCAAATCGGCTTCAGCCACTAAAAAAATCAATAAAATATTAACAATAGGCGAAAGCCACAAAAAAAATATTAGTAACAAAACCCAAAAAAGGGCATGAGGGGCCCACACCCTCGAGCGCCGAGTCGCCGAACTGGACAGAGCCCAGAGCGGGGACTCGGCGCCCGAGCAAGCAAAACAGATCGAAGATAAGTCACTAGAGATAGCGGGAATAGAGCGCCTCACGCTGGCCTGCATTGATCGGGGTAGGATTTCATATGGGAGTCCGTGTACCCAAGACTCCCATATGATAAGCACTTTGCTGATTGAGAGCCTCTATAGCGCATCAGAGTGCTATCGGGGGGTAAGTGGATGGTCTGGAGCATTGAAGCGGGGTGGAGTGATTCCTGCTTACGGGAGTTAATCCTCCTCGCCCCAATGAATTGTATCACCCGAATGTCATTCTCTAGGGGTGAGCAAGTCTCTCAGGCTGGGTTAAATCACTATGCTTGCTTGCTTGCAAGAATGCATTCATCTTTAATATCGGCTACAAGAAATATGTGTTTTATCAAGGTGTTGCCAATCTTTATGGTCGCCGATACTTCTCCATGAATTGGAATGGTTTGACCTGAAGCTGTTTCAAGAACTAAGTTTGTTTTAGATGGCTGCAGTTTTCTGTTGAGAAGTTCTTTGCGAACGAAAGATCTTGTTGCACCGGTATCAATAAGAAAAGTGCATTTTTGATTGTCAATGTAGCCCTTAAGTAATAAATTCTGTTCATTTTTGTTTAACGTATAACTGCGAATTTGGGGGCTTTTATTAGATTCAGCCGACGCCCACCCCTTAGTGTCGACTTTTATTCGTTTCCCTGGCTATTGTTTGAATATCTGTGGTCAGTTGTGGGAGATCGACTTCTTACATACCTATCTCTACTAATATTTCTAGTAGGACTATATGATGGGCTTCTGGATGTCGATCTAGGCGACCTTCTGACATCATTCTTGTATTCTTCCTTTCTCGTTTGGGATCGGCTTCTACAATTGGCCTGCAAATGTCCAATTCTTCCGCAGTTAAAACATCTTCTGTTTTGATTTTGAGCTTTTTGTTGATTTTGTTGAAGGTTTTGGAGTATGTTCAACATCTGGGACAAAATAGGTTGTCGATTATCTGTGGTAGTGACTTCTTCATCTTCTCGAAATCTTATTTCTTTTAATCTTGGGCGAGATCTTGAAATACTTTTAGCCGCTTCAAACTCCTGGGCTGAAACTAGTGCTCCATTTAGCGTTTTGTGTTGTTGTAATCGGAGAGCCTGTTGCATTTCGATATCATGTAGTCCGTCTATGAATGCCTGTATACCGATTTGTTCAAGAAAATCTTTAGGTGCCTGAGAGTATGCCAAATGTAGTAATCTTTTAATATCAGCTTCAAATTCTTGTAGGCTCTCGTTATGTTTTTGATACCGAACTTTAAGCTAACTTTGAAAAACCTACTTCAGATGTTGTTGGCCATATCTTGTTTCTAAAGCTTGAACAAGTGAGTCATAACTAGGTGAATCCTGAGGAAGAAATTGAAGGACGGTTGCTGCCTGGCCTCGAAGCGACACCACCAAGGAAGCTGCCATTTCTTTCTCAGTCCAGCCATTTGCTCTTGCTGCAGCTTCAAATTGGAAACGATACGTTTCCCATGCTGTTTGGCCATCGAAGGTGGGTGGTTTCAAAATTTTGCTATTTCTGATTGTGCCTGATTCAAGAAGATTTAGGGGATGTGAAGATGAAGGGGCTGTTTCAGATTCGACATTCGTTACTGAAACAATAGGAGATAAAGAAGCTTGGGTATCAATTTTTCGTTCTAACATAACTATTTGTCTTTCTAAACTCGATTTTAAATTATCTTGTTGTTGCTTTAAATCATTTTGTTGCTGTTCTAATTTATTATCTAAATAGTTTTGTTTTTCTTGTAATATGTCAATTCTACTATTAATTTGACTTACTTCTAATGTAAAATTTTCTTGAATTTGTGACAAACTATTTATTATTTCTACCTCTACTTGTCTACGCCTCTCCTCCTCTTCTTGCCTACGTTTCTCTTCATTTTCTTTCTCTGCTTGCCTACGTTTCTCTTCATTTTCTTTCTCTTCTTGCCTACGTTTCTCTTCATTTTCTTTCTCTGCTTGCCTACGTTTCTCTTTCAACTCTTCCATTTTTAAAAACCATTCTGGTGGTCCGGATGTATCCATTTCTTTCTCGAATTTAGTAGATCTTGTATTGACCATATACAAATTACTTAATGTCTTCTTATCCCACCGCTGTCACCAATGTTGCAAGTTCTTTACAATACTTTATTTAAACTCCAATACAATATTACAATACGTTAACAACTTGAACAAACTGACAACTTTAAATACTCAAAATCTCAAAAAATACAACTGAACTATCAAATGTCAAACACAATGTTTATATAGTTTTCTGACGTTCTAGACGTCACCAGACATTTCTGGGTTATTCCATGACATCCAGAACATTCTCGTACGTGACTACTTCTTCTTTCACGTCGAGGGACTCTTTCTATGTAGGAACAATCTACGGAACTGTCATAACAATATGTAATAATATTACTAGATAATCTGTAATAATTATTGTATTGGCGACCTTATTATTTATACAAAGCTTACTTTTATATAGATAATAAACTAAAAGTATATAGTAATAAAATCTTAAAACAGCAGAATTTTACTTATTTTACACTTTTTAATTAGAGAAATTAAAAAAAATTTCTCGTTATTTTATCTAGATAGTTAATGCTTTCCATGTTAATAAATAAATTAATAAAAATATATCACATCGATGAATTAGTGTGAAAACCTCGTATCTCTTTTTTTTTCGAAAATGACATTTTGGTGGTTTTAGTTTGAAAACCTTGTGTCTCACGATTTACAACTGTTAGAAAAAATCCTAATACACTAGACTATTTTCTACAGCCGAAAAAAGAAACCATGTATATCAATTACTCTCTTGATTTAGTATGAATACCACGTATATTTATAACCAAGACTTTGGTACTTAATTTGGAGTATTTGTTTGAGAGATTAGACTTGGAGAAATGTTTTTTGTGAACAGTAAAAGGTAGTCCTGCGTACAGAAACATTTTATGAACCTTAAATCAAAAGATTTGTACTGTATCAACCTAGTATTTAGAGGTGTGCAATGAGCTATGAAAAATGAAAACCTCGTAAATAATAATAAACACAACCTCATTTAAGATGAAAAACACGTATATCAAGATATACGAGGTTATCATAGTTACTTGGGCAAAGGCTCTATACTATATACTGCAAGGATATTTACGTGTTTTTCATAGTTAATATTTGTATTTCCAATTTAATAGCAACATTTAACACTTTTAGCTCTAGGCCAATATCAGATATTTATCTCAATGTGCTCGAATTAAAATTATGTAGCGGTAATTTTTGTTTTTAGGTTATATTATGCAGAAAATCAGTTTTTTGCCTCTCCTGTAAAATTGTAATTTAATGAGATACGAGGTTTTCACACTAAACCATCGACATGCTCTTTTCTGATTTATCCTAAAAACACATGGCAACACTGTCATGCCTTCATTTACAATCCGACAAGAGAAAGGTGGCGCGTGACCTTGAGCGAAAATACACAGCGACAAATGCAGAATACGAGAAGGTCAGCCGCCAGTTCTCACTCGTCGCATTGTACTTATATCTGTAGCTAACTTCTCGGACCCTCCAATTTAATGTTGCCCCGGCTCGTTTTGTCATAAGAATTGTCATGCGGCTCGTCATGGGAAAAATCATATGAGAAATCACATGATAAATCATGTAGTGTCGACTGAAAGCTGCAGCTAAAACCTGCCTAAAACTCGCCCTGATGGAATACAATGTTGCGTAATTTACTGTTCCGTTCCGTCACAAATCGTCTGTCATTCTCATTCTAGTCATGTAGTCATTCAAGTCATTCTGTCAAAAACAAATTTGGTTTTGTTTTCAAAATTGTTGAAGTTCTATTTTCTATTTGGTTCTATTTTTTAGTCATGAAGTTAAGTAGTATCGTGGGATATTTGAAGTTCTTGGGTACTGAAAATTCAAGAAGTTTTAGAAGGAAAACAAGTTTTATACTCTGGTCATCTTATTTTGGCTGGAAAAATAGAGGAAAGTTCTGATCATACAATCTTTCACAAATGGCATGAGCATTAGCCAAATCCACATGTTATGTTCTTGTAAAGCAGAAAATAGTGGAAAATGTAAACATGTCTCTACTCTTGTTAAATGTAAGTATAAGGTATGTAAAGTTCCAAAAATAAATGCAATCATGAAAGGAATATTTTTGATTTTACATTGATATTGTTTTAGGGAAAATGTGAAATTAATGGAACACTAGGTACATGAGTTGAAAAAATGTTAACAGATTGGCAAATGAAGACCATTTTTAATAATTGATCTAAACATTTATAGAAACAAAGTATATGGTTAATATAAAATATTACCTGTATGATAGTCCAGGATTACTAGGGCTATCTTCTCCCGGTAAGGGTGGTTAACCCTTATCCGAGGGGTGGAATGATTAATAGTCGTTTCACTGTTGAAGTTGTTTTATTATACTCGCATGAGTACAAGCTGGTAGCAACCTACGTAACGTCGTCTCTCGGAATGTAGATGACACTATCTTTTAATGTGAATAATCTTACATCTAATAAAATAGAATGACGAATGTGGAATGTGTAATGAGGATTCCCTTATTATGTTTTGGTTGTATAAATATATTTAAAAGTGCAAAGTCAGCGTCGACCCTGAAAAGTGTTTATAGTGGCTGTATGTATAATTACACCTCACGATCTAGGTCAACAATGTTTATGTAACGAAAGAAGGTTGGAATTGTTTATGATGACATTTAAATAACCGAAAGAAATTAGCGTAGATAATTAAAGGGTGTTTTTAAAAGATATCTAATGAGTACAGATGAGTGCTTGTACACCTTTCCCTCCTAAGAATTTTCTGACTACGGGCAGAAAATTTTGCAAGTAGTGCTACCAACCCATACTGTGTTGTAATCAATACAAAAAATTTATTTTATATACAAACTTCCTAAAACTACGTAAATACATAAATAAAAATAAAAATGTTCGTTTAACAACATTGTTTCATCACACTTGTCACTCACTGTGTTTTCGGATTGTAAGCATATAATCTATTCTTATGTATTTCCTTGATTTTATTGTTTTCTATTCTGATTTTACAATTAACGTTATTTACTTCTGTTATTGTGAAAGGACCTACATAAAGACTATCAAACTTAACCATTCTCTTCCCTTTTTACCAGGACTAGGTCTCCTATTTTAAAGTTTTGAGGTGTTGCTTTGAGCTTATTCTTTACTTGCCGCTCTTTTTTGTGTTTTAATAAGAAGGTTCTGGCTCTCTCGTGTGCGCTTTGTAGTTTGTATCGTAACTCATTGTAGTAGGCATCTATATTGTAACATGGTTGAATCTCCTGTGTAAGGTCTTCCGGTAGGTTAACCTTCCTGCCATATAGCAGTTCGAACGGTGTGTATCCATGATACGCGTTAGGGGTTGTATTGTAGCAGTATGTGAACATTCTGCAACACACATCCCAATTTTCTCTGTCTTCGTCTATGAATGCTCTTACGTACTCGTTTAACGTTCTGTGTAGTTTTTCGCAACTTCCAATGGACTGTGGGTGGTATGCCGTTGAAAAGTTGTGCTCTATTTTTAATAGCTTTGTTAATTCCTGCATTACTTCGTTCTTATACTCTGTGCCTTGGTCTGTTCTTATTTGCTTCATGAGTCCGTATGTTGGTATGAAATGATCAAAGATTCCTCTTGCTATTGTCTCTGCTTCTTTATTGCACACTGGTATGCTGACCGCGTATTTTGTCAGTTCACACAACATTGTGATACAGTATCTATTACCTTCATTACTTCTAGTGAATGGACCTATTGTATCTATGTATACTATGTCCCATGGTTTGGAAGATGTGTCCGATATCACGAACTCTTCGACATGTGTTCTTTTCGGTTTGTTAATTTGACATTTGTGGCATTGTTTAACGTATTTTCTTACGTCTTTTTCCAAATTTTTCCATCGGAATCTTGCCTTTAGCTTCTTTATTAGTCTATTATTCCCTACGTGTCCTCCGAACATCGGGTGATTATGGTATTCTTCTATTAATCTGTGTTTTTCTTTGTCATCTTTTATTGTTTCTGGTACTTCACATATGTATATTTCTATATTCTTCAATTTTTTATTTCCTTCTTTAATAAATTCATCAATTGTGCACAATTTAAAAATAGAATCATTTACGTATATCTTTACTTTACGTACTGCATTCTCTACCGCCAGCTTATCGAGCTGTGCCAACGCTTGTTTTAAATCGAAATGATCCAATCCTGTGGCTATGCTTTTGCTGTATTTTATTTTGTTTTTGGCCCTAATGCTCAGTCTTGGTGAGATTAGTTCTGCTCCAAAGGACAAAATTGGTAGTCTATGCGCCTCTAAATTATTTAGTACCTTCCTTACTGTCTGTTTGGTGGCTTCTGGCTGTAGTGCGAGTTCACTTTCAGCCTTTGTTTGTCTTGCTTCCTTCTCCTTTTCTCTTGCTTGAGCTCTTGTTATAGCTAGTATATGGGTGTTGTCTATGTATAGGTTCTTTAGTTGATGCAATGTTATTCTTGAAAGGCTGTCTGCGTAGTTACTTTTCCCTGTTATATACTCTATTTCGAAGTCATATTCTTCTAGGTCTAATCTGATCCTCGTGAGTTTTGAGGTCGGTTCTTTCATTGCAAATAGGTGTGTCAAAGGTTTATGGTCTGTTTTTACTTTGAATGTTGGTGCTCCATATAGATAACATTTAAAATAATTAATTCCCCAATGAATCGCTAGTAATTCCTTAACGATTATAGGTTTATTACATTCTCCTTTACTAAAACTTCTTGATGCATATGCTATAGGTAGGTCTATTCCGTTGTAATCTTGACTTAGGATTGCTGAACAACTCTCATTGGATGCGTGTGTTGTTAGGATAAACTGTTTGTTGAAATCAGGATATTTTAAAATTAATGGTTTCGTCAGAGATGCTTTAAGCTTTTTGAATGCTTTTTCACACTCCTCAGACCAAAAAAATTCTACTCTTTTCCTCGATAATCTGTTGAGTGGTCTGCATATTTCCGCAAAATTTTTAATAAAACGTCTATAATAGTTGCAAAATGCTACAAATCTCTTTGTTTCTTCCGCTGTCTTAGGTGTCGGATATTGTTCAATTGCTGCATACTTCGCTTTGTCGGGTGATACTCCCTCTTGAGAAAGATCATGTCCTAAATATGTTACTTCCCTTCTAAAAAATTGACATTTTCCTGGGTTAAGTTTCAAATTGAATTTTCGACATGTCTCAAATGTCTTTTTCAGGTTGTCTAGGTGATGTTTTTCGGATATTCCAATTACTACGATATCGTCCATGTAAAGAAATGCTTTGTCTGGTGTTAATCCTGAAAATGCTATTGACATCATTCTTGAAAAGCTATTCGGGCTTACATTTAATCCAAAAGGTAATCTGGTAAATTGAAATGCTCCGTTTTCCGTGCTAAACGATGTGTATTTTCTCGATGACTTTTCTAATGGTATTTGATGAAAACCTGACATTAAGTCTATAACTGAAAACCATTTTGCTCTTCCTAGTTGATCTAATATCGAATCTATTCTTGGTAATGGGAATTTGTCTGTAACTATCTTCTTGTTCAATTGTCTAAAATCTATGCATAATCTCCATGCTTTTCCTCCATCTATAGCTTTTTTCGGTACCAGTACTACTGGGCTGTTGTACTCGGATGTAGATGGTTCTATGATTCCTTGGTCTCTTAGTTTTTGTACTTGTCGATTTAATTCCTCTGTTTGCGCATGAGGTGTCCTATAATTCTTGATATATACCGGAGTTTGGTCTTTAACTCTTAGTTTCTGTTCGTAGAAATTGTTACAGGTTAACATATCATGCCTTAGGGCGAATATGTCTGCATATTCTTCGCATAACGATACTAAGTTATCTCGTATATATTCTGGTATGTCTAATTTCAGTGATTCTCGTAATTCTTTTTTCCTATCCTTGCTGTCGTTGACTAGTCTATATATATTGAATAGTTTAATGTCCAACGTCCTGATTGTGCTTGCCTCTACATTTACTGTTTCGTATGTTGTGTTCAAAATTTTGATGTATGGATTATTACTTGAAATAATTGCTCTTGCTATGAATATTCCTGGTTGTATTTCTTGTTGCTCCACTATCCTGTCGTTCCTTAGCGTTTGAAAAATTTTGACTATTCTTTAAATTTCACATCGGGGTGGTATTATTATGGTGTCATTATCTATATTATCCAGAATTTTCGTACTAATGTAACAATCGTTGTCCTCTTTCATGTGCATTTTAAGGTTTGCGTAGTCCAGTATACATTGAAAGTTAGAAATAAAGTCTCTCCCAATGATTCCGTCTGTTGGAATTGGAAAGTTAGGTTCTACCAATTGAAAGATGTGTTCGAATCAAGTTCCTTTTACTTCTAGTGTTGTCTCAACTTCTCCCATTGTTTGCAACTCTCCTTTAGTGACTCCTTTTATTTTCGCCTTTGTGTTTGGTTTCACCTGTTTCTTCATAAAATCTTGTGAACATTTTAGTATTGAAATATCAGCTCTTGTGTCTATGATAAAGGTGCTTGTGTTTTCAAGGATTCCTGTTTTCATTCGTACAAAGTTCGTTAGGTTCAGGTCGAAGTTGTAAATGTTATATTTTATTTCTGCCTGTGTGCTTCCAACTTCTTGTTCATTCAAAACCCCAACTGCTGGTTTTCTTGTTCTTCTTGACTGTCCTCTATCTCTAGTAACCTTACGTTCCTGTTACGTCCTCCTCTCTGGTTTCCTCTGTATGTTTGAATGTTAAATTGTCTGTATCTTCTGTTCGAATAATTTCGTTGGTTGTCCGTTGCTTCTCCTTCGTTCCATTGTCCGAAGTTATTTCTTCTTCCTCTGTCATATTTGTTATGGTATCCTCTTCTGTATTGCTGCTGTCCTCTCCTATTCTCGTAGTTTGTCCTATAATTTAAGACTCTTCCTTGTGCATTTTCTTCAGTCGTATCGATCGATAAAAATTTAGATACTACTTCCTGCGGTGATGTAAAGTTACCTGCTTCCAGTATTAGCTTAGCTTTCTCTGCATTAACGTTTCGTTTCATTGTTGTTACTACTGTTTCCGTCGTATATTTCTTCGCTAACTTCAGTGGCATTCCTTCCGCTATGTATGCTACTTTTAATTGTTCCGCTAACTCTTCCACTTCAGATGCGTACACTGCTGCATATCTATGCCCTTGCCTTTTCTTTGCTAATTTGGCTATTAAATTCTTCGGATTATCACCTCTTAGTTCTTTCTTCAGTGCTTCAGCTATCCGTGGAATCGTATCTTCCGTGGTTTTTAAGTTCCTAGCCTTATTGGTAAGTCGTGTTTTTATTAGCGTTACAGCTGTGTCTTCATGACCTTCTGCCAATTTTCCAAGTAGTTCTAATGCGTCCAAAAATGGTTGTAATTTCCCTGCGCTTCCATCGAACTCGTTGGGAAATATCTTGCTTGCGATATTCAAAAATTCATTGATTGTCAGAGCCATGTTTAATATTGTTATATCTTGTTTTATGTCACCTTTTTCCTCTTTTATTTCGTCGTTAATTATTTCTTCTTCTACTTCCTCGTCGCTTTTACCTTATTCTACTTCCTCGTCGCTTTGTTCCTCTTCAACTTCCTCGTCGATTGGTTGATGTATTGAATTTGGAACCACTGTTCTTACATTTACTGCTTGAAATGAGCGTATAACTTTGTCTCTGATTTTTCCAAAATATTTGTTGCACGCTTCCCTCTGTTTGTCCGAAAGTGCTTCCCAGTTTTTCTTAGTTAAGTGCGTAAATTTGTTATAGGATTTAATTAGCTGTGTCGTTACTTCTTCCTGTATGTCCTTAGATTTCGGTACTTTTTTCTTTAAGACCCTTCTGCTCTGTCTTTCTACTTCTTGTGCAAGTTCCTCAACTATTTTGACAAAATCTTCCCAAGTAACTTTGTTGCTACTCATTTATACATAATTTTCTATCCTCAGTTCCTGCACTTCTTAGCGAAAATATAAATTCGATAGTCTTACGGTGTATATAGATATGTAGTATATAGATATATAGTAAAAAATAACGAGATAAAATAATACGTCAATATATGGTAAAAATATGTAAAAAAAATTTGCAATAATAATAAATAATAGTTCAAAAATAAATAACGTTATATTAACCCTTGTAAATAAGTAGTTAGAATAATAATGTAAATGTATTATGCATATAGCGTATATTTGTTATATATTTATATCGTATATTTATATTGATAGTGTATATTTACGATAGCAAATATTAAAATCATAAAAAAAATTGCAAAAATGTACCCTCGTAATAAATAATATAAATAATATATACCTCAAATAATAATGGTAATATGCCATGTGAATAACTTTAATATGTGTAAAAAAAAATTCAAATAATACCCATAAAGATAATTAAAAATAAATAGATAAAAATACTAGAAATATACCTTACATTACTGCTATATCATTCATTTGTTAAGAAATATCGTGGAAATACCCTAAGAACAAAATATAGACTCACCACTTTAAACGTTTGTGTTCGTATCACCAAAAGTTCTCGATCCACGTTCCCTGGCATTGTCCATTGTCCCACGATGTTCCATCTCCATACCATTGTCCATTTAGTTCCATGTCAGGCCTGCTGTCTCAATCCTTTCTACATACCACACTGTATTCTAGGGTGGTCGAGGTACCAGATCCTCAGCCATAGACGTTTTTCTTTCCATTTCTCGTTCCAGTTTACTTCAGTTTCTTCCCTGGTCTTGGATCGCCATATGATAGTCCAGGATTACTAGGGCTATCTTCTCCCGGTAAGGGTGGTTAACCCTTATCCGAGGGGTGGAATGATTAATAGTCGTTTCACTGTTGAAGTTGTTTTATTATACTCGCATGAGTACAAGCTGGTAGCAACCTACGTAACGTCGTCTCTCGGAATGTAGATGACACTATCTTTTAATGTGAATAATCTTACATCTAATAAAATAGAATGACGAATGTGGAATGTGTAATGAGGATTCCCTTATTATGTTTTGGTTGTATAAATATATTTAAAAGTGCAAAGCCAGCGTCGACCCTGAAAAGTGTTTATAGTGGCTGTATGTATAATTACACCTCACGATCTAGGTCAACAATGTTTATGTAACGAAAGAAGGTTGGAATTGTTTATGATGACATTTAAATAACCGAAAGAAATTAGCGTAGATAATTAAAGGGTGTTTTTAAAAGATATCTAATGAGTACAGATGAATTCTTGTACACCTGCCTGAAGTAACTTGGTGTACAAATCAATAGTAACCATAATTTTTATTCCCAGGGCCAATGAGAAACAATGTGCATTTCATTTCTAAGTGTTCTAAAGAAAGATCTCGTAAGAATAAATAGATCTGTACAATGAAGATTAACCTAATCTGTTTAACCATCGAAATTATTGTATTGTTATAAAAATAATAAATTTTCATTTCATATTATTTACACTTACATATATTAGCCTGGAATTTCATTATGTCTACATTAGTGGCCATAGTCACAAACCTACCCTAGTCAACGGAGGTACTGTCATTCGTAGATGTGGTAATACCGGGTTTGATACATTATTGCTAAATAAACTTTGTGAATAGTAACTTTTCACAAAATAGACAGTTTAAATAGTTTTCACTTTACTTAAATTTTTTTTACATTCAGTTGTAATAACTTATTATATTTTGTTTTGGTATTTAGATTTACCTAAATATTTATAGAAATATACTATCCTAAATTTAAGATGCAGTAGAAATAAACAAACCAAGACACGTTAAATGCTACTATGAGCACTCCCGAATCATAATTTACAATGTATATACATTGTAAATCCCAAATCATGATTTCCAAAGTTTATACATTGTAAATTATGATTCGGGAGTGCTCCTAATAGTAGCATTTAACTTGTCTTGGTTTGTTTATTTCTACTGCATCTTAATTTTAAATTTAGTGTAGATGTGGCCATCATAGGACTCTTACTTATAGATGCAATAAAATTATTGGTTTATTTTCATTTTAAATGTTATACTTCCAGTATTGTATATAGTACCTAGTATTTTTTTTTTTTATTGAATTAACGTGTCTCGATTACAATGATCATTGACACAGGTACAATTATACATTATTGAACAATACATACATACAATTAATACATAGACACTAGTGATTTACATTACATGAACATTTATATTTTATTGAAAATATTTATGCTTCTTAGGTAGCTTATGGTGTGGAGAATATCAGTTGGCGAGTTTAGTGCTTCATTCAGGCTACTCTTTAGTCCATGAAATCGTCGTTCATGTTGATATTTTGGGCAATCGAATAGGATATGTTTCACTGACAGCTGACATTGGCAATATTGGCACATAGGAGGGTCTTCAGAAGCCATTAAATATCCGTGGGTTAGTCTGGTATGCCCAATTCTCAGTCTTCTAAGTACTACGGTTGATTTTCTGCAGAGATTCGGCGGTGTAAATGTACCAATATTCGGTTGAATTTCTTTCAGTTTCGAAGGCAGCCTATCCCAATGGGTTTGCCAGCAATTGCCTGTTAAATGTTTAAAATGACATTTTAAATCTTTGTCTATTTGGATACATTCAGGATCACTGGTTGATGATAGTGCTGATGTGGCTGCGGCGTCTGCTCTTTCATTTCCCTGAATACCTACATGGGAGGGTACCCAGATGATTGTCGGGAAGACTCCTTGAGAGGTCAGTGAGTTAATTGAGTCATGGATGGCTTTAACAATTGGATGTCTTGTGAAAATATTTTTTATGGAATTGATAGATGCTAAGGAGTCAGTGCAAATTGCTGGAGATGCGTAGTTATGTGATAAAGAGTTTATTGCGTGAAGTATTCCTACTAATTCAGCTGTATGAATGCTGCAAAATGATGGGAGGGTCGATGTTTTGATGATTTCTGTTGACGTTGTGACTGCACAACTAACTCTGCCATTATTCTTGGAGCCATCAGTGTAGATTATTAGGTCAGAGTGTAATTGGCTAACAATATTTAGGAACATGTGTTGGAGAATTAACGGATGAGTTTCATGTTTGGGATATTGACTTAAGGTAGTATTTATTTTGGGGATAGTTTTATTCCAAGGAGGAACGGAGGAGATCTTATTGGGGGAAGTAGCTGTCAAGTCTATATTTTGTAAAAGCGGTGAGAGTAGCTGTCGAATCGTGGGTAGTTTGCCCGAAGTAAGACCAATATTTTCTTGGGGGTTAGCTATCAAAGAATGTACTAAATTACTGGGAGTGGCTGATATCCTAGCAGCGTAGTTAAGTAGTAGCTGCTGGCGTCTGACCCAAAGTGGAGCTTCATCAGCTTCAACGTGTAAACTATCTGAGGGACTGGATCTGAATGCTCCCAAGCATAGCCTCAGAGCACTGTTGTGTATCGGATTCAACTTCTTTAAATCAGATTTTGATGCAGTCATGTACAAAAAACAACCATAATCTAACCTGGAGCGAATCAGGGATCTGTATATTATCAGCATCATTTTCTCTTCTGCTCCCCATTGATGATGTGCAAGTGTTTTCAAGATGTTTAGTTTACCAGCACAGTTGTCCTTTAGATTTTTTAAGTGTATTTTCCAATTTAACTTCTGATCGAATACTAGCCCCAAGATTTTATGATGATTTACTGTGGGTAAAGCAACATCGTTTAGATATATTTCCGGGTTATGAGCACTTGATTGCTTTCTGGTAAATCTTAGTATTTTAGATTTTGAGTTGGAAAGTTTGATGCCATGTTGTGTTGACCAGGAATATACGTTGTTTACAGCGTTTTGAATAAGATTTGATGTACTGGATATGCTTGCTCCACTACAGTAAATAAGTAGATCATCAGCGTATAGTAGAGCTTTTACCGGTTGATTAACTTCTTCTGAAATATCATTAATTGTTAAGTTGAACAGAGTTGGACTTAAAACAGAGCCTTGAGGTACACCATTGAGTTGTTCGAGAACATGCGACTCACTTCCATTTATTCTAACTTTAAATTTACGGTCATTTAAAAAGTTATCTATGAATGCGTAAATATTGCCTGTAATATTATTATCGATGAGTTTCTGTAATATTACATTCTTTGGAATATTGTCGAAGGCGCTTTCAATATCGAAGGCTGCCAAAACTGTATCATGTTTCTTATTGAAATTCTCGGTTATATGATTTTGTAGTAATACTAAATTGTCCATTGCGCTTCGCTGTGGTCTGAATCCCGATTGAACCGAGCTAATTATGTTATGCTTTTCAGAAAACCAGATAAGTCTATTATTGATTAATTTTTCCATTAATTTGCACATACAACAAGTTAATGAGATGGGTCTATAAGAGGATGGCTCTATTGAAGGTTTGTCGGGTTTTTTAATTGGAAGAATGATTGATTGTCTCCATAAGTTAGGAAACTTTCCGTTGACCCAAAGAGAATTATAAAATGAAAGTAATTTTGTAAGTCCATTGATAGCTAAATTTTTGAGGAATATGGATGGTATATTGTCAGTTCCTGCCGCAGAATTTTTTAGCGTGGATATCGCAAAAGTAAGCTCTTGAAAGGTAAAAGGTGAATTTAATGCGTGAAGGTCATCTGACAGATCTGTAGTAGAAGACATAAATTTATGGGGAATTAGAGTATTTTTGTAGTGGTCATTTTTGCTTTTATTATGAAAATGAGTTGCCATGATGTTAGCAATTTGGTCGTCTTCCGTTACTATTGAATTATGAAAACTAAGGGCTGAAATTGACAAGTGTGTTGTTTTCCCATGCATTTGTTTGATTTTCTTCCAAACTTGACCGGAAGGAGCATCGACAGATATGGAAGATATATATTTATTCTAGCAGTCTTTTTTACTTTGTTTTATGACTCGTCGCGCTATAGCTTTTAGTTGTTTGAATTTGATCAGGTTTGCCTCGGTTCTGGTTCTACGATATTTATTTAATGCCGTTTTGCTTTCTCGGATAGCGTTCTTACATTCAGTATTCCACCAGGGTACAGTTTTTCGAGAAGCCGATATTGTGCATGTTCCAATGTGTGTTTCAGCGGCTAGGGAGATTAAACTCACTAAGGAGTCTAGTGCTGTATCAGGATCTTCTGACAGTTGTACCTAGTTGAGCTTGTTTTCAATGAAGTCTGAAAAATTTTCCCAGTTAGCTTGAGATAATTTCCATCTTGAAATTTTTGCTCTGGGTTTGCTGATAGAATTAGAAATCAAGATAGGAAAGTGGTTACTATCATAAAGGCAGTCCATTGTGGTCCAAGTTAGAAGTGGTGTTAACCTTGGATCACATAAGCTGAGATCAATTGAGGAGAAAGTACCACTAGAAATGTTGAAGTGTGTTTTGGATCCAGTATTTAAGATGCAGATGTTCGAGGAGTTTAGAACATTTTCAACGACTTTTCCTCTACCAAATGTTCTTTCCGATCCCCAAAGTGAATTGTGGGCATTAAAATCACCTACTAAAATAAAGGGGGTTGGAAGTTGATTAATTAAATTTATTAGTTCAGATTCAGTAAGATTGTGGGAAGGTGGTATGTAAATGCTACAGATAGTAATTATATTTGGGCACCAAAGAGTAACCGCAATGACTTCTAGTGTGGTAGTTAAGTGTACTTCTTGACAATAGTAGTCTTTAGAAATATATATCGAAGTGCCTCCGCTAGCTCTAATGTAATTTGTTCTTAAAAAGTGATGTGCTTCAAAACCATTAAGATAACCCTTGTCCGTTTGCTTGAAGTTTGTTTCTTGTAGGCAGATAATGTCAGCATTGGTGTCCATAATTAATTGTTGAATACGTTCTAGACGGGGGTAAAACCCGTCGCAGTTCCATTGGATTAAATTGAAAATGATTACTTTATATTTCTGATGTGGCTGGACCTTCAGAGAAATGGTCTTCTTCGAAATTGTCCTGTGAGGATACCGAGATTATGCTTTCTGCGTCAGAATTACTTGAGCCTAGTTCCATTTTAATTTTTTTAATAATTCTAGTGAGTCGATTTTTGAGAGATCTATCTGTTAGTGATTTGTGGATCTTGGAAATATCAGAGAGGAGATTTTCTATATTTTTTGTAAACAGAAGTGCTTCACTCAGTGGGCTGGATTTACCGTAACAATTCTCTAAGAAAGCTATGAAGTTATCGACCGGTAACATAAAGGAATCTTTTTGGTAGTGGTCTCTGATTGCATTCTTGGATTCCAAAGATATTTTGCAGTCATCGTGAATTGAAGAGTCCCTTTTGACTTTCTTTTTGGGTTGAGTTGCTTTTTTTGTGGCTTGCTCTGGTCTGATAAACTCTGAATTAGTTGGTTGTTCTATTTCTGACGAGTCAGATGACTTTGGTCTCTTTGCACCTTTTGAATCTACATCCATTTTTTGCGTGTCATTGGGAGTTTCCGAATTATGGTCTTGTGGAGCTACCGGTGGTTTGTTTAGACTTGCAGCTTGGGAAATATCAGAAGGAGGGGAAGGTGTTTTGTTCGAATTTTCTGATTGATTAGATTCAGGAGTGGAGCAATTTGATGCAGTGTGGCCAGGTTTTTTACATAAGAAGCAAATCATTTTATCTGTGGATAAAAATATTCTATGATCAAGATTGTCAAATGGAATAATCAGGGATGTTTCAAGTTCAGGATTATCATGGGGTGGCACAAAATATACTTGCCTACGGAAGGACAAAATATGGTTGTATTCATCTCCTGGAATACCAGCTCGTAGAAATGATATTGGAGAAACTAACTGAAGTCCTATATTTTTCAGGGCGGTCTCTAACATTTCATGTGGTATTGAGGGACATATATTAGATATGATCAGTCGTTTTGCTGGTGTGACTAATTTTCTTACTGACAGGATATGGCTTCCGATGTTAATAGTAGGGTTTGTGCAAATAAGCTGCTCAACTAGGTCGGTTTTGGTTAAATAAATACATATTCTGCTGTTTGAGATCCTTGAGGCGAAGCATATATTTCTTGGTCCGATAATGTCTCCTATGGATTTGACGTAGTCGTATAACTTAAGGTCTTCTTCAGAGTGCATCACTACGGCTTGCTGTTTGCTGGGGAAGGATACTTTCGGTGGTATATTTTTCTTTACTGCTGCTGTGTACGAAGTGGAAGGCTGTGAGGTGTTTGTCATTATGGTGGTATCTTCGGTTGGTGAACTCATATTTTTTTATTTAGGGTGCCCTCGTAGTCAAAAGCAACCCTAGAGATGATCTTTTATTTTTGGCTCCTATTTGTGTATATTATATTCAGCAACCAGTAATTACTCATCGTAATTCTGGCTGCCTATCGACAGCTGATTAGTTGTTCCAATAATAGGTTTGTTGTGATTATTGATAAGAGAAGCAAAAAGTTGTTTAGCAAATATGGTGTTGTGAATGTTTATATTTAGTGCCAGTAAGTGCAGTAAAACTAAATTTCACTCACCGAAATATCACCAGCAGGGGCACAACACAATAAATTCACTTCACTGTGACTCCTATCAATTAACATCAACTTTTTCTCCACCAAAACTGCAAAATATTACAGAGGTCGTCCAATGCGAAATAACTCGTTCTAGCTCGATTAGGCCAGTCCTACCGTACCTAGTATTAAAACATATATTTTTAATTAAAAATATAAATATCTAATTTTTATAATGAACAACATTAAATTTACTTCTTGCGGGAGTAGAAAAAAGTTAGGTATAGTAAATATTTTTAACTCGTTTAGCTTTTGATGATATTTGCCATATATTTGTGTAAGACATGTTTAACGAGTAGTCTAAGGGCATATTATTATACTTTGTTATACAAAATAGACATAAAATTTTGAAACTCTCAGCTTCACTTTTTCATTGTTTCAATATTAAATCCCAAATTTAGACTCTCCACCATTTTCTCATAAAAAAGTATGTTCAGTTTTTACCCCAGGTAGACCGAAACCACCAAAAAATTGATGTTACTTAAGTTTTTAAGTATTAAAAAAATGCGTTTCATCAGATACACAAAATAAATGCAACTGATTATGTTCGGATAGTGGTGTCCCTCTTAATTTTTATTTCTAAAAACTTTACTATTAAACCAAAGTTTTAGTTAAAAAAAAAACAAATGGTTGCTTTCTGTGTGGAGTTACAAAAATAAGTTGAAATGCTATTTAATTTCGTATTATTTCCTGGTGATCCTCTGCCATACTAATTTTACATTGTTCTTACATGCAAGCATTTGTAAATTAATTTACCATTAAAGGGCGGTCCAAGGTATATTCATCTTAAATGGGTGGTTGTAGTATTGTATATTTTATTTTCATTTTGTATTATTTTTATTTTAGTTCAAGTATCAACAAATCCATATATTTAAATTCAATATAAATGTAAATTTTATAGATAGAATTTAGTTCAGTTTATCTATTCTTCTTGTCTTTTTTCCTTATGTCTATTACGGTGTCGGATTATGGTCCGTTGTTTCTTTCACCCATTTTTGTACGCTTTTCTGTTTTTGGCTAGGCTTTTCATTTCTTCTTTCGTTTTCCCTCGTACATGTACTATATCCTCTATTTGATCCCTCCAATTCTTTCGGGGATGTCCTCTTCTCCTTTTTGTTGTGTTTCCCATTTCCAAAATTTTCCTGGCGATCCTTTCTGGTTTCATTCTTATATGTCCATACTATTCCAGTTGTTTATTTTGGATGTGATATAATTTGGCTCTATTTCTGTTCTTTTTCATTTCTTATTCTACCCCATTTTCATTTTCCTGCAATCGTTCTTAAGTGTTTCATCTCCATTGCTTTTATTTTTGACTTATGTTTCTTCTGTATTGTCCAATTTTCACTTGAATAGGTTATTACTGGTCTTGTTATTGTATTATGCATCTTCCTTTTCACTTCCATTTGTATGTCTTTATGTCCTAGTATGGGTTTATTTAAGGTATAAAATATTCGTGTCGATTTGTTTCCTTCGTTTGCAATTTCAGCATCTATTTTCCCGTCGTGAGTTATTATACTCCCTACCTAGGTATTCATAGGTTGATACTTTTTTTAATGTTATCTGATTGCACGTTATTTCTCTGTTGTTTAGGCCTTCCTTGTTATTTATTATCATTGTTTTGGTTATCTCTTAAGCTTTCGTTACATTTTTCTGTACGCCTTAATTACTATTAATCCATATCATGTATTCCTTTTTTTGTTCTTCAGTTTTACTACATCCTTCCTGGCTCCTGGCATTTGAACACTTCAACAAAAAAAATTATAGACATTAATTTCAATCCTATTCTTTAATTAATATATGGTATTATATTATATCTCTGTTATTTGTAGTCTAAAAACAATCATACAAACAAATATTTGCATATTATACATATTATAATAATTACATACAATTGAACACATCTAAGATGAACGGAATTATCAATCGGTAGCCTCCGTCCTCCATAAATACTGAAATGACTGAAACTAAAATATTATTTTTTAAAGTCTACTGTCCTTGAGTGACTTACTGAAATTTGAATTGCCCGCCAAAAGTGACATTTCTCTCAGCCAAAATTTGGCAACACTGTATTCCATCAGGGCGAGTTTTAACCGCAGCTGGTTAAAACCAGAGATATGTAAAGAAAATATGGTGGTCTAGCTATCTGTCTGTCGTGCGAGTGTGAGCGTATCTACCAAGAGGTGGGAATAGGGAGTTTTTGTTGCTACGTAACGTACGCATCTCCGTATACGTAAAGCAACTAACGTGTCGTAGAGGATGCATGTTAAAATAGGTAGTTTTTGTAACTGCCTTAACGTAACGTAAAGCAAATCGTAAAGTCATTTTTAAATTCCGTTGACATTTAAAAAAATAAAACAATGTTCACACAATATACAATTAATATACAAATTTAAAAAAAGATAAATGAATGATGAAATTGTATGGTTTTAATTGCTTCTATTTAAATATAAAAATATTATTTTTCCTTAGGTTAAATTTTTTTTATTTTTGTTTATACCTACTTTTTAGTTGTAAATTATTGTATACCTACATCAGAATTCCAGTAGGTATAATGTAAATAGTGCGGTAATATTTATTTGAAAATTTTACTGAAACTAGGTCATTTGTTTATCTAGTTATTAATTGTGGTGATCACTGTATTTCTTAAATTAATACAAGATTTGTTTATTTTGCTTTATTAATAGACAACTTAAAAACAATAAAATTTTAAATCTATTATGAAGTTCCAATTTCCAATTACAAACACAGAATAATTTTACTCAAATAGAGTAAACCAATAACCAATATAACCTTAAAATGTTTATAAACGGGTAGTACCCAAGTAGCAATTTGTCGACGCGACAACGTTATCTACCGCGTGGCAACGTTTTCTTACAACGTTGTTATTGCCTAGAAGACGACCCTATTCTGCACTGATTTGGTGGACGATTTTTGAGTTGTCTTAACGTTGCCTAGGCAACCTCCTGATTAAGCAACATCGTTTCGTACGCGTTGCATAAGACAACTGAAGCGACTATAAAAAGCACCTGCGCGTGCAATGGTTGCTCAAGGAGTCAGACTAGTTATGTTTTTTTACCTATATTTTTAACACCTGTATGGTGAATGCGAAAACCAAAAAGTAAACTGTTTTGACATCGTATTTGGTATTTAAATTTATATAAATACATAAAAGACTTATTACCTGATGTGAAATTTATAAACGCATCTCAAATTACCGTCAAATATGGATATTTCACCTTTAAAAAACACACGCGCTCCTTTTTTATGACATTTTTGACAAAAAATATGCAAATTTAAAAAATCAAATTTTAATATAAAAGTCAAAATTTATGTTAAAGATGTTCTGTATAAATTTAATGTATTTATGGTGCTTTTAAAGATATCAGAAAATGCCTGCATTTTTTATATTCTGTGTTTTCATTTTCATTACATCCCAAAAATCTCAAGTAAAACCAAAATGGCGCATTAAACAATATTACCAATATTACTAAAAAAATACCTTATCACCAACCTTAGACGGATAAGACAACTTAGAAGTCCAATCGCCAACCAAACCCGGCTGCGCCGACTATCAAAACCATTTTAGAACGCACCCTGTTATTGGGTGACAGAGGTCATGTGACCAGTGTCAAAAGTGTATCATTTTCATTAACAGCGTTGCCACTATAGTTTATTTTTTAACCAGAAGGAGTAAACTTAAAAGGCAGATTCACGCCTAAGAAAGTCACTAGAATAATAACCAAATATATCTTCTTTTTTGGTTGATCATGTCGACCCTCAACGGTAATCCATGAATATTATATTATATTAATACGTCGCTAAAGAGTTCTAAAAACGACTGCTATTTATATAAAAGCAGGCTAACAATCTAAAAATTAAAGGAATAACACAGATAACACAAAAAATCGCCGGTATATCTTAACTAACCTATGAAATTCTACTAGGGTCAAAATTTGATAAAGGTCATTAGTGTCAAAATTTTATAAGAGTGGAGTAAACTTGCCTGCAGTTGGACCAATTACAAACAAGCATTACAGCGCGGTAAATTTGAATCACTCCTCTTGGTTAAAAACAAACCATTAGTAGGCAATATTTTTTAGTAGATTTTTGGTATATTTCAACAGAATTTGATCCATTCTTTTCGAGTCATGAGGAAACTATAATAAGTATTTTTGAAAAATTTAAACGCAGAATGAAAGACTGCATTATTTAGAAAAACCAAAACGTTTCTTTTGAACGAGATATTTGGAATTAAAAGTCACACTAAATTTTTTCTTTTTTCACCCCAGTAACTTATTAAAATAAACATTATAGAAGTTTTCAGGGACTTTCAGTCCTCGGTAATAACGTAATCTTTCTTTGTGCGTTTTAATTTTTCAAAAATACTTATTAGTTTTCTAAGGATTCGCAAACAATGAAAACATTTAAAATACATTGAACATTTTAACAGCCGACATTTTGCGCCTATCCCCTTAAGTTAGCTGTTGTTTTTATTATAAAAAATCCCAAATATATCCCAAAAATCCTTAAGTATATTTTAGTTTTTGATTTAGTAGATTTTAGCTAAGAAATGGTAATTACCAGTTGGTGGTTTGGAATAATTAGGTTTCCAATTTTGTGGAATTCCTTTTGGGACATTTAGGACGGATGTGCATATCACTGTATTACTGTATATTTACATGGCCTAAAAAGAATCTACTGATTTTGTGAAAACAAAACTACTGAAAGAGTAAAAACTGACCTGGCAACCCTGTCTACGAAAGCCGATACAAAGATTAGGTTATCAAATCTCAAATCTACTGATAAAACAATGGAATGGAAACCAGCTATTAAAAAAACAAAAAAACAGGTTGTTAAATAAATCGAAAATTTCCATCAAAATAAAATATATAATAATAAGAAAAAAATAAGGTTATAAAGTAAATTCTTTTTCTCCTAGTTGCCGCAAACGTGTCACACCTCTAGAACACAAGGGTCGTGACGTAACAGATAACTACTCAACTACAACTACAGAGTCGGCCAGGGCGTAAATTAGTTTAGCATTATAACATTTTTAACTCGTTGTGATTGTTGAAAAAACTGAACCATACTGAACTGTGATATTATGTAGTTGTCAAAATCATTGTGACACAATGGTAATAAATTAGTTGCCCGTATAAGGTTGTAACATCGTAATGTCAGTCGGGGTAGGAGACGTTGGCCGAAACAACTGAAAATGCTCTCAGGCAACGTTGTATACAGTGCATTTGTTTGTACTGACAATCAATGCGTCAAAAATTGCTACTTGGGTACGCTGATGAAATGTTCATTTGGTAGGTAATCGGGCAAGATCCTCGTGTGCATTCGGATGTCAGCCCGTAACCTTAGGTAATACGTATCGCGATGCGGGAGTTCAACCATTAATGCGCAAGCGTATATGTCAAAAAGATGCGTTACGTTTACGTATTTGTGTGCACAAAAACTCCCTAATAACGGAACGACAGTGACACACAGGCGGCGGCCATCATATGCTAGAGAGAGAAAGCTAAGCGCTGGTAGAGAGAGATAGATAGACCACCGACCCGAACTGTTCCGCGTTACACTATTTTTCGAACTGGCCTAATCTATTGTTTTCTGTTATATCTATGGTATGGTTAAAACTCGCCCTGATGGAATACAGTGTTGCCAAATTTTGGCTGAGAAAAATGTCACTTTTGGCGGGCAATTCAAATTTCAGTAAGTCACTCGAGGACAGTAGACTTTAAAAAATAATATTTTCATTTTCAGTATTTATGGAGGACGGAGGCTACTGATCGATAATTCCGTTCATCTTAGATGTGTTCAATTGTATGTAATTATTATATGTATAATATGCAAATATTTGTTTGTATGATTGTTTTTAGACTACAAATAACAGAGATATAATATAATACCATACATTCCCAAGTAGCAATTTGTCGGCGCGACAACGTTATCTACCGCGTGGCAACGTTTTCTTACAACGTTGTTATTGCCTAGAAGACGACCCTATTCTGCACTGATTTGGTGGACGATTTTTGAGTTGTCTTAACGTTGCCTAGGCAACCTCCTGTTTAAGTAACATCGTTTCGTACGGGTTGCATAAGACAACTGAAGCGACTATAAAAAGCACCTGCGCGTGCAATGGTTGCTCAAGGAGTCAGACTAGTTATGTTTTTTTACCTATATTTTTAACACCTGTATGGTGAATGCGAAAACCAAAAAGTAAACTGTTTTGACATCGTATTCGGTATTTAAATTTATATAAATACATAAAAGACTTATTACCTGATGTGAAATTTATAAACGCATCACAGATTACCGTCAAATATGACACGCGCTCCTTTTTTTATGACATTTTTGACAAAAAATATGCAAATTTAAAAAACCAAATTTTAATATAAAAGTCAAAATTTATCTTAAAGATGTTCTGTATAAATTTAATGTATTTATGGTGCTTTTAAAGATATCAGAAAATGCCTGCATTTTTTATTTTCTGTGTTTTCATTTTCTTTACATCCCAAAAATCTCAAGTAAAACCAAAATGGCGCATTAAACAATATTACCAATATTACTAAAAAAATACCATATCACCAACCTTAGACGGATAAAACAACTTAGAAGTCCAATCGCCAACCAAACCCCAGGCAACCAAATAACGTTTAAAAGCCGTTGAAAAAACGTCATAATTATCACCAAACGACGTCAGTGTATCACGTTTTTTCGACGTCGAAGATCACGTGAATATGTCCCACCATAATTCACGTCATTTTTATCACGTTTTAAATACGTGATATGAAAAACGTAGTTTTTACGTCGATTTTGCGTCGTTTTTTAGATTTAATTTTCATTTTAGGGTTTTAGAAATACACAATAATTGAATGGGTCCACCACATGGTTTGTTTTTGAGAAGTCAAAGAAAAAGTTTTATATTGTGATAATGGTGAGTTTATACATTTTAAAGGTGAGTAATACAGTTTGTATTTTGTATTTAAAAACTGTATTACCAACCCTTAAAATGTATAAACTCACCATCATCACAATATTAAAACTTTTTCTTTGACTTCTCAAAAA
Source organism: Diabrotica virgifera virgifera (assembly GCF_917563875.1). Classification (NCBI taxonomy): domain Eukaryota; kingdom Metazoa; phylum Arthropoda; class Insecta; order Coleoptera; family Chrysomelidae; genus Diabrotica; species Diabrotica virgifera. Next base: position 159,107,061 of record NC_065444.1, on the reverse strand, counting down.
CAAACCATGTGGCGCTTACAACATTATTTGGCAGGCCCATTCAATTATTCGTATGGGCATTGTTAGTATTGCAATTTTTCCATTTAAGTAAAATCAAATGGAAGGCTTGTTAAAATGCATAGAATTACAATATCCTCAATGCAACATATATAACATACATAGAATTTTCACTTTTTATATTATCAGTATTTACTGTGTCAAAAGTGAAACAACATATAAACTAATAAATCATTTATTAACAAATTAAACATTTAAGTCACAATGTAATTACAAACTTAAGTTTAAACCATTTAAGTTATATAATATAATTATTATAATTATACCACACACTTTAAAGGTACGATTCCGACGACTGCAGATGGCAGTTACAGTTGTCACCATGACAGACGTCATTACTTTGCACTAATAATTTGCATAATTATTAGCAACTGACGTTCTGCCAGACAGCAGTTGCAGTCAGATGTCGGAATCAGTCTCATACAGATAAATAGTGCAAAGTACCCAAGTAGCAATTTGTCGACGCGACAACGTTGTCTACCGCGTGGCAACGTTTTGTTACAACGTTGTTATTGCCTAGAAGACGACCCAATTCTGCACTAATTTGGTGGACGATTTTTGAGTTGTCTTGACGTTGCCTACCCAAACAGCACAATTACATCCCTGGGACGTACCCGGGATGTACCACTAGGACATTCGTACCTCCTGAGGACGTACGTTTCAGGTCCTGGGAAATCCTCGGTACGTACCGAGAACGTCCGATGTTACAAAATCATCCGTGCCCAGGACGTCCGACCGAACTCTCCTGGGGACGTCCGACTAAAACCTCCTTGGGACGGTCGTCCAAAACCTCCTTGGAACCTCCGACCAAACCTTTTTAGGGCATTATGTAAAATGTTTTCAGAAATTTTAAACATGGCGTTTAATTACTATTAAACTATGTTGAAAAAGTCTAAAATTATTTTATATAAATTTACTCATAATTTTTAAAGATGAAATTGCATTTAAAATGAAAAAACACATACCTATTACCTATATATCAAACAATTTTTAATTAAACTTTAACAAACAATAAGACGTCTTTTTATGTTCCTTCTCCTCCAAATTTTGATAATTCTTTTACCTACAATCGTAGATAAAAGAATATACCTAAGTTCCTACCTTATATAAAAACACTTATGCCATGATTAAATCCGGTTTTTGCTGAAGTAATGTATCTAGGTGTACAAATTGTTCCTCTGTTTGCATTAGAAAGTTAATCTTTTGTAGAATGAATAGAACCTAACATTTCCTTCTATAACGGTTAATCTAATCCCTATCCTATGATTGGCCAGGCAGGGTCTAGCTTGACATAATATGACACCGTTGCCGTATCCTCAATTTTTTCACAAACATAACCACGTCACATATAGTTACATTTAAAAATAGCTGCTTCAATAATTTTGAAGCACCAAAAAAATAAAGTTTGAAAAAGTAAATAGTACATTATCAGTGTAAATACTGGATAGAAAAAACTCAAAAGAGGCATTTTAAATCAAAGTTCATTAAAATTGTTACAAAAAAAGATAAATAAAGATCAACTGTATAAATGTTTTTAAATCAAAAGATAATTTAAATTCTTTTTATTAATGATTACTATTAAGACATTAATTGAAATTTAAATTATTCAGTAGATTATATTCAAGGTTAACCAACACTGTTATAAAAAGGAAGATCAACTGATAAATGAAGATAAACTGTATAAATTTTGTTTAGATTATAAATCTATCTCTATATATTAATCTTACTATCCTTGTATATTATACCATTGATTGGAATTATACAAGAATCAAACAATTAAAGTATGGCAACACTGCAAATGCCAAATAACTGAAGGTTATTAGATACATTCCTGAACTGGTCTGGATTCGTAATTCCTAGGGACGTCCGTAATCGTACTTCCTGGGGACGTCCGATTAAGGTCCCATTACATTCTGACTTAGCGGGACCTGAAACAGACGTCCTGGGGACGTCCGTAATCGTACTTCCTGGGGACGTATTAATTTGTAATTCCTGGGAACGTCCGATTGAGGTCCCCGTACATTCGGACTTAATTGGGACCTGAAACGGACGTCCTCGGGATGTCATGTGCTATCTGGGTAGGCAACCTTAATCGTTGCATAAGACAACTGAAGCGACTATAAAAACAGCCTGCGTGCAATGGTTGCTCAAAGAGTCGGACTGGTTATGTTTTTTTACCTATATAAAAAGTAAACTATTTTGACATCATATCAGGTATTTAAATTTATATAAATACATAAATAAGGACTTAAACAAAATTACCTGATGTGAAATTTATAAACGCATCTCAGATTACCGTCAAATATGGATATTCCACTTTAAAAAACACACGCGCTCATTTTTTATCACCTTTTTAACAAAAAATATGTCAATTTAAAAAATCTAATTTTAATATAAAAGCCAGAATTTATGTTAAAGATGTTTTGTATAAATTTAATGTATTGATGGTGCTTTTAAAGGTATGTATTAGAAAATGCCTGCATTTTTTATATTTTGTGTTTTTATTTTCTTTACATCCCAAAAAAACCAAAATGGTGCATTTAACAACATTACCAATATTACTTAAAATATACCTTATTACCAACCATAGCATAGACGGATGAGACAACCGAGAAGTCCAATCGCCGACCAAACACGGCCTGGACCGACTATCCCAACCACTTTAAAACGCACCCTCTTATTGGGTGACAGAGGTCATGTGACCAGTGCAATGAAGTGCATCATTCTCCTTAACAGCGTTGCCACATTTAGTAGATATCTACTGTTTTGGTATATTTTTGATATTTAAAAAATTCTAGTAGGCAATGTTTTTTATTAGATGTTTGGTATATTTCAATATTTTGTTATCACTAAAATAAAATTTGCTTTTTAATAGTATTCACCCCATTTCTAAACTAATTTTCAGACATTTTGTTACAATTTCCCAATGTCATTACCGAAAATAAGATTCAGGACGTAGATGATGATAATAGGGCTTTTCATTCACAGTCATTTGTCTCGAGCTTCTGTCATGTGTCACATAATATTAATATATCTACGTCATACGTTATTGATATATACAATCATACAAATCCCAGACGTATGGAGTAGATATATTAATATTATGTGACAGAAGCTCGAAACAAATGGCAATCGATGAAAATCCCTATAGATGGACAGAGAAATGAAACTGGTAAATACCAGATCTAAATAAGGAAATCTTCATATAACTGGTTTGGAGAATTTTCAAAATGATTGTAACGCTCGGTTTCATAATCAGTTTTTTAAATTTTAAGTAAGTTGGTACCTACCTTTATCACAATTCATATATGGGTAAATGTCAACTTTAAAGTGAACTTTACTTAATGTTTACTTTAAGTTGATTATGAAACCGGGCGATTTTGACAGGTAACCGTTAACACAGATTTTACTGTATTTACAGGGCCTAAAAAGAATCTACTGATTTCTATTGATTTTTTGAAAGCAAAACTACTATCCGCTGCAAGATAATTCGGATGGAATTCAGACAAAATATGTACAAAAAGTACATATTTTGTCGGAGTTTCAGCCAAATTATCTTGCAACGGATATAGTACTGAAAGAGTAAGAACTGGCCTGGCAACCCTGTCTAGCAAAGCTGATACAAAGATTTAAGCTTATCAAATCTACTGATAAAACAATGGACAATGGAGAAACCAGCTAATAAAAAACAAATAAACAGGTTGTTAAATAAATCGAAAATTTCCAGCAAAATAAAATATAAAATAATAAAAAAAAAGTAAGGTTATAAAGTAAATTCTTTTTTTGCTCCTGAAGTTGCCGTAAACGTGTCACACATCTATAGAACTATACGTAAAGGCACTGGGGTCGTGAGAGACAACTACCTAGTCGGCCAGAAAACCCATGGGTGTAAATTAGTTTAGCATTATAACGTTTTTAAGTAGTTGCGATTGTTGAAAAAACTTAACTGTGATATGTAGTTGTCACAATAGTAATAACTTAGTTGCCCATATAACTAAAGATATTACTTAACGTTGTAACATCGTAATGTCAGTCGGGTTAGGGGTCGTTGGCCGAAACAACTGAAAGTCCACTGTGGCAATGTTATATGCAGTGCATTTGTTTGTACTGACAACCAATGCGTCGAAAAATTGCTACTTGGGTAGTAACGTCCATAACGCCGAGAACTGCAACTGATGTTTGCAGTTGCTGTCTGCAGTCGTTATCGGAATCGTACCTTTAGTCAAAAATTAATACATACAAATAAGACCCAATATATTGAATTTCAATGAAAACTATCTGCTTTATATTTATAAATTTTAAAGAAGACGATTGAATGATAAAAAATAGGACAAAACTATAATAGTCTGTGTTCTCACATATATTCCCATACTCTTATAATCCTCAAAATGATTTCAAATAATTATTACAAATTTTTGCATACAAAAAGATCCACAGACACCTGAAAAATATATTTTTTGATTAAGGGACTGTAATGACCAAATTAAAATGATAAAAACAATTTACATGTGATATCTGATAATACCAATGAACTGTCAATACGGATGGAATGGCCATGTCCCATTCAAATAGTGAAGCAAGATTGACACCAACATACAAGAGAGCCCAAGTAGCAATTTGTCGACGCGACAACGTTGTCTACCGCGTGGCAACGTTTTGTTACAACGTTGTTATTGCCTAGAAGACGACCCAATACTGCACTAATTTGGTGGACGATTTTTGAGTTGTCTTGACGTTGCCTATGCAACCTTAAGCGTTGCATAAGACAACTGAAGCGACTATAAAAAGTGCCTGCGTGCAATGGTTGCTCAAAGAGTCGGACTGGTTATGTTTTTTTACCTATATAAAAAGTAAACTATTTTGACATCATATCAGGTATTTAAATTTATATAATTACATAAATAAGGACTTAAACAAAATTACCTGATGTGAAATTTATAAACGCATCTCAGATTACCGTCAAATATGGATATTCCACCTTTAAAAAACACACGCGCTCATTTTTTATCACCTTTTTGACAAAAAATATGTAAATTTAAAAAATCTAATTTTAATATAAAAGCCAGAATTTATGTTAAAGATGTTTTGTATAAATTTAATGTATTGATGGTGCTTTTAAAGGTATTAGAAAATGCCTGCATTTTTTATATTTTGTGTTTTTATTTTCTTTACATCCCAAAAAAACCAAAATGGTGCATTAAACAACATTACCAATATTACTTAAAATATACCTTATTACGAATCATAGACGGATGAGACAACCGAGAAGTCCAATCGCCGACCAAACACGGCCTGGACCGACTATCCCAACCACTTTAGAACGCACTCTCTTATTGGGTGACAGAGGTCATGTGACCAGTGCAATGAAGTGCATCATTCTCGTTAACAGCGTTGCCACATTTAGTAGATATCTACTGTTTTGGTATATTTTTGATATTATTTAAAAAATTCTAGTAGGCAATGTTTTTTATTAGATGTTTGGTATATTTCAATATTTGTTATCACTAAAATAAAATTTTCTTTTTAATAGTATTCACCCCATTTCTAAATTAATTTTTAGACATTTTGTTACAATTTCCCAATGTCATTACCGAAAATAAGATTCAGGACGTAGATGATGATAATAGATGGACAGAGAATAGACAAGGCGGAAACGGCGGGTTTGTTGGGAAAATATTCCCATGAGATATTTTTGCATAATCACATTCGTGAGACATCCCAGAATAAGGTTAAAGAAGTCGCCCACGAGAAAAGAGGGCCAATTTTTTTTTTACAATTTTTTTTTAATCAAATTGCAAAAATAAATATTTTGGACCATTCTGGACAAAAAAGGTCTCTTATAATTTTTCTCTAAAGTTGATCTTTTTCGAGTTAGAAGCAAGTTAAAATTTGAAAAACGCGAAAATGGCCATTTTTAAGGCTTAATAAGTCGGTCAAAAATTATTATTTTGAAAGTCAGAAAGTGACTAAATCAAAGTTTAAAGTCGCCGTTACATGATCCCGAAGAAATCTGTTTCAATAGTTTACTACTAAGCTGTTATTTTTAATTAATAACAATGAGTGGTTGTATCGTATTGACGCTGCTGTAAATGTGAGTGCGGGAACTGCTGAAATAGCTTCTCTCTCGCACTCAGCATTTACAGCCCCGCACACGTGAATGGCGCTTATTATTATTACTTAAAAATAACAGCTTAGTAATAAAATAATGACAAAAATTTCTTCAGGATCTTGTAGGGGCGGCTTCAAACTTTGATTTAGTCATATATTGACTTTCATAATAATAACTTTTAACCTAGTTATTAAGCCTTGAAAATCGCCATTTTTCGTTTTTTTCAATTTTAAATTGCTTATAAGTCGAAAACGATCAACTTTAGAGAAAAATTATTAGAGACCTTTTTTGTCCAGAATGGTCCAAAAGATTAAAGAAAAAATTGCTCGGGCCAAAAATATTGATTCTTGCAATTTGATTAAAAAAAATTGTTAAAAAAAATTGGCCCACTTTTCACTTGGTCGACTTCTTGAACCTATTCTGGGATGTCTCACGAATGTGATTATGCAAAAAAATTTCATGGGAATATTTTTCCCTTCGAACCCGCCGTTTTCGCCTTGTCTAGAAATGAAACTGGTAAATACCAGATCTAAATAAGGAAATCTTCATATAATTGGTTTGGAGAATTTTCAAAATGATTGTAACGCTCGGTTTCATAATCAGTTTTTTAAATTTTAAGTAAGTTGGTACCTCTACCTTTATCACAATTCATATATGGGTAAATGTCAACTTTAAAGTGAACTTTACTTTAAGTTGATTATGAAATCGGGCGATTTTGACAAGTAACCGTTAACACAGATTTTACTGTATTTACAGGGCCTAAAAAGAATCTACTGATTTCTATTGATTTTTTGAAAGCAAAGCTACTATCCGCTGCAAGATAATTCGGATGGAATTCAGACAAAATATGTACAAAAGGTACATATTTTGTCGGAGTTTCAGCCAAATTATCTTGCAACGGATATAGTACTGAAAGAGTAAGAACTGGCCTGGCAACCATGTCTAGCAAAGCTGATACAAAGATTAGAGCTTATCAAATCTACTGATAAAACAATGGACAATGGAGAAACCAGCTAATAAAAAACAAATAAACATGTTGTTAAATAAATCGAAAATTTCCAGCAAAATAAAATATAAAATAATAAGAAAAAAGTAAGGTTATAAAGTAATTTTTTTTTTGCTCCTGAAGTTGCCGTAAACGTGTCACATATCTATAGAACTATACGTAAAGGCCCTGTGGTCGTGAGAGACAACTACCTAGTCGGCCAGAAAACCCATGGGCGTAAATTATTTTAGCATTATAACGTTTTTAAGTAGTTGCGATTGTTGAAAAAACTTGACTGTGATATGTAGTTGTCACAATAGTAATAACTTAGTTGCCCATATAACTAAAGATATTACTTAATGTTGTAACATCGTAATGTCAGTCGGGTCCCTAATAGCACACGACGTCCTTTGGACGTCCAAAATAGGTCCATTTTTGGTCCTAACGTCCATGGACTATAAACGGACGTCCTTTGGACGTCCCATGTTGGACGTCCTTCGGAAGGAATAAATATGGACGTCCTTTGGACGTCCGACGTTGGACGTCCTTCGGACAGAATAAATATGGACGTCCTTTGGACGTCCGACGTTGAACGTCCTTTGGACGTCCATAGTGGACGAAATACGGACGTTTTATGAACGCTTATATTGGACACATTATACCAATTACGGGATCAAATAGCAAAATAATTCAATAAAATATTAACTTGCGTTAACTTTACGTTAATGAAATACAGTCAAACCTGTCACTAACGGCCACTAAAATGAAAGAACTATTGGCCGATATAGAAAAGTGGTCGTTATTGCCAGTTTTTGTAGCCTAGATATACAGTACAACCTGTGTTACTGGCCACCTGTAGTAACGGCCAGTTTAAAAATTCCCCAAACCAATTATATCTAGAAATCTAGACTACAAAAACAGGCAATACCGGTCACCTTTCTATATCGGCCAATAGCTTTTTCATTTTTAGCGGCCGTTACTGACAGGTTTTACTGTAATTAGTGTGGGGAATTTTTAAACTGGCGGTTAGTACAGGTGGCCGGTGTTGGCAGGGGGCCGGTAACACAAGTTTTACTGTAGTTTAAATCGAAAAGATTAAATCTTAATTCAAAATTGTATATTAAATTATTACAATTATAAACTATATAGTTTAATATCCAAAACATGTTTTTGATTTCATGTAATGTAATGAAAATCTTATTTGTAAATTATTGGTTACAATGTTTAACAACAGGAAATATTCAAGAATAAATAAAATAAAAGTTTCCCCTAACAACAAAACATTCCAGGAATTCTACTATCAAAGTTCTATTCCGTGAACATCTGATTAAATTATGGCTGGAAAGTTACCACAAGATATTCTATGAAAAGAGTACAATGTCCTCCTGGAGGGGTAAAATTTTCCATACTCTAAAGAGAGGCCATTTACTATTCAATTTGCGTTCATTTTCAAATTTGCCGCGCGAGTATCTATGTAGCGTCGCGTGGTCATTGGTCATCAAGTCATCAATTAGGCATTCCAAATCACGTGATATAATATGGCTGCTGGATGGCGAAACTGTCATCCATAGGCGTATCCAATGTTTAAACCACTTCATATTTACTTTGCTATCACAATTTCACAAATTTCGCTACACAATTAACAAAAAAACAAAACCAAACAGGACATTCTTTACAAATTTGTCAATATTCAATGTAAACATTAGATACGACATGACCACCCCCCTTAACTATGTCTATGGCCATGTCGCTTTAGCCATCCACCGACCACCACTGACAGTTCATTGGAATCCCTAATTATTTCATTTTCATCATAAGATAACCTAAAAATTTAGTAAAAATTTTGATTGGAAAAAAATGCATCGATAAGGGGGTGAAAAATGGAAATTAGTGGCTTTTTTGCTGTACTCAACTGTACTGTTTAGTATGCTAGTTTTGGCTCTGGCTGGATCTCTTAAACAATTATGTAAGTATTATAAAATCCGTTTTCAATTTTCTTTATGAAACGAATCATTTATGCATGTATTACCTGTAAATATTTTGATTTTTAATTGTAAAGAATAGAAAAATTACCGTTCATTTTAATTTTTTTTTTAGAATCAGCTTAAAGTGGTCTACAAAAAACCAGATATAACCAAAATAAAGATTTAAAAATTGTATTGGCTAATTGGAAGAAAGTCAACATTGTCCATGCATAATAAGTTATTACTTTATAAACAAATATTAAGACCTAGGAATGGAACCTGGATATAATCATCAAGAAGATAGCAGGAATCCCGACAAACAACTTAAATAAGTACAAGAATATTGAGGAAATCCAGCTCCTCGATACTACTGGGCAAACTAGAAGATTGAAGAGGACAAAGCCTTTTGAACTAGTTTGAGTGATAGGTGATAGTGAAAAGCAGAGCATAGTGCGTGATGTGGTATGTTAGAATAGTGCACGATCTTGTTAGATTAGATAAGAGACGCTATGGGGTAAGCTCTTTATTTTAAGAAACAGTAGTAATTTAGGTTAAATTAAAATTGCTCATTGGTCAGTTATGACCAGATTGTAATTCTCTGATGTTTGGCAAAAAGGGCTTAAGTCAGAATTGCACATTGCTAATGTTTTGATGATTTCTGGACCAGCAAAAAACTGTTGCAGACGTAAACTGTATGTACCAATAAAAAGAGCCGATTTTTCTGGTCCAGAAATCATCAAAACATTATCGATGTGCATTTCTGACTCAAGCCCTTTTTCCCAAACATCAGAGAATTGTAATGTACAAATTCTCCTATCTGATTTTTCATGAATTTTGTAGGAGACGAAAAACCATTTTTAGGATCATCTCCTGCTTTCACATGTAAATTTTGACATGTCTTGTAGTAAATAGATAGTTGAATTTACTACAAAACATGTCAAAAAATATATGAAAACAGGAGGTGACCATAAAAAAAGTTTTTAGTCTCTCTTACAAAACTCATGAAAAAACAAATCGGAGGTATGTCACATCAGTGACTATATCCAGGGAATGTCTAAAAAATATACTTTGATGTCCCAAGAACCAAATATAACCTTTATATATATATACAGGGTGTAACAAAAATACAGGTCATAAATTTAATCACATATCCTGGGACCAAAAATAGTTTGATTGGACCTAACTTACCTTAGTACAAATGTGCACAAAAGAAAAGTTACAGCCCTTTGAAGTTATATATTAATAGCACCAAGGGCCTTAGAGGCCCATGGCTTGAAAAGTTTGTTTTTTTCTTCATTTTCACGTTTCTTTATGTACTGAGATCTTCTCTGGCTTGATATGTGATTTTTCTCCATTCCTTCCTCTTATTCATTTTTCTTTTCTGACCCTGTAACACCATTCTTTCCAAATCTTTTTCGACCTCTTGCTTCCATCTATTTTCCGGTCTTCCGGAAAGCTTCTCTTTCTTGAAGCTATAGTGTAGTTTAGTACCCTTTTCGGAGTCCTCGTTTTTGGCATCCTTTCAATGTGACCTCGTGATCTAAGTCTCTGTGCCTTTATCACTCATTTGAAGTTACAAAATGAAAAGTGATTTTTTCCAATGTATCGAAAACAATGTGCTTTTGTGCACGTTTCAATTTAATTATTATTGTAGTACCTACCATTTAAACAACGTTTTAAAAACTTTTTTGCCTCTTATTGCTTTTTCGAAAAGTCAATTTTTATCGAAATATTTTGAATATTTGTCAAATCCACCACATATTTGTATATGGTTAAGTACGATTATGGAGACTTGGTAATAATATGCAAACTTATTTATGCTTTACATTTTTAGGTATATTTTGAACCATATTAAAAAAGAAGCCAGACTCGATAAAACGTGCCTTATCGAAAAAATACAAAGAGGCAAAAAAGTTTTGAAAACACTCTGTTTAACTAATGGTACCTCAGTAATAGTTTAATTGGAACATACACAAACATTTGGGGGGTTTAAAGGAACAAAACCCCCATAAAATTTTTACGCGGACATATTAAAAAAGAAGTCGCAACTCGATAAAAACTGCCTTATCTGAAAAATACTAAGAAACAAAAATATTGAATTTAACTAATGGTACCACAATAATAAAATTGAATTGGAACATACACAAAAGTTTGGGAGGATTTAAGGGATCAAAACCCCCATAAAATTTTTATGGGGTGCACAAATTTCACCATAATTTTTCTTTAAGATATTCCTGCCATAATAATGCCACATGTCACATGTCCATTTTCAATAAAAAATCGCTAATAGTTTTCAATATAATCGAAAAAATCGATTTTCATTTTGTAATTTCAAAGGGCTGTAACTTTTTTTTATGTGCATATTTGTACAAGGTAAGTTAGGTTCATTTGAACTATTTTTGGTCCCAGAATATGTGATTTAATTTATAACCTGTATTTTTGTTACACCCTGTATATACAGCCCATTACGCACCACCTTAAAAATTGGGCATTTTTGATGTGTCGAATTTCCTAAACCTGTTGTTGCATCTAAGTGATTTTTTTTTATAATATTCTAGCCTAGGCCCTAGAATATGTTACCTCCTTATGCTTGTCATGCACAGGGAGCTATACTGTAATATATATTATATCACATTACTATAGAGAGCGATATGATATAATATACATATATTACAGCATAGCTCCCTGTGCATGACAAGCTTAAGGAGGTAACCTATAGCCTAGAATAATATAAAAACATCACTTAGATGGGACAACAGGTTTAGGAAATACGAGACATCAAATATACCCCATATTTAAGGTGGTGCGTTAATTTCTTGGAGAAGTGTATTGTAATTTAATGTAAATAATGTAATATCCAATAATTGTAATTTGATATAAGATGAAATATAAGTTCCTTAAAAAATATATTTTTTATTTCCCACAATACATTCTCCACAGGTCTAAATATCGTCGCTAGACGTCCACCGAATGACCTTCCAGGACGTTAGATGGATGTTCAGCAGCAAGACATTGGACCAAACTGGGACATCCTATGAATGCCCAAATGACGTCCACCGAACGTCCCCTCCGACGTTAGGTGGACCTCCATTGGACGTTTGGCAACTTGGCCTTTGGACCAAAATTGGATGTCCTGTTAAGGTCCAATTCACGTCCCCTAGGACGTCCGATTAAGGTCCAATTTACGTCCGATTAAGGTCCAATTTACGTCCGATTAAGGTCCAATTTACGTCCGATTAATGTCCAATTTACGTCCGACGGGGTGTAATGATAGATCGCCTCCACGTGGTGCACCCTGGGTAACGCTAAATGGTCTATCAATTTTTGGACGCCAAACTAGCCGCTAAGCTCTCCTGGCAACCAGTACGATAAAGAAAAGCAAGGAAAGGAATCTCCATATAGGAATATGGAAAACTACAAAGGTGTTTATCAACACCATTTGACGAGACGTATCGGACCAACCCTCCGTATATGTCAAATAAACATAGAGGGAATTAGTAGATCAAAATCTGAATTTCTTTCAAAAATACTAATCGAAAATAACGTTGACGTCATAGCTATTCAAGAAACTCACGCACCATCAGAAACCGAGCTTCTTAAGAGGGGTAAAATTCCGGGATATAGCATGATTGGAGCCACTTACAGCAATGTTTACGGAACTGCAACTTACGTGAATAACAGTATACAAAATTCCAAGGTGAAGGACTGCAGCTGCCAAAATAGTGTATCCATAATCTCTACAAAAGTGAATGACATAACCATAAAGAACATCTACAAACCACCATTAACTAAATGGCCAACAAATGTAATCAAAACTGAGGACAACCAACCTACAGTTTACATAGGGGAATTTAACAGTCACCACAACAAATGGGGGTATGAAAACAATGATGAAAATGGGGAAAAACTCCTGGAGTGGGCCGAAGAAAACAATATCCACCTTATCCATAGTCTAAAAGATAAACCTACTTTCTTTTCTAGAAGATGGCGCAAAGGCTACAACCCTGATCTATGCTGGGTTTCGAGTAACTCACAGTTACAACCACTCCCAAGCTCCCGAACTGTACTGCCTAGTTTCCCTCGCAGCCAACATCGACCTGTCATAATCGAAATAGGCATACAAATTTCTATCGTTGAATCCACGCCGAGACCCCGTTGGAATTTTAACAAAGCAAATTGGCCTGAATACACCAAAGAGCTGGACACCTGCATTCGCTTCATTGACCCAAAGGCCAACAATTACCACCGTTTTTTAGGAATGGTTATCTCTATCGCCAAAAAACATATCCCCCGAGGTTTTCGAAAGGAGTACATCCCAGGCTGGACGGAAGAAAGCCAAAAACTATATGAAGAATTTTTGAAATCAGAAGATCCCGAAATCGGTGACAACTTACTCAAGTCACTGGATTCAACTAGACTTAATAAATGGAAATCTACCGTAGAACATATTGATTTCTCCCGTTCCAGTCGGAAGGCATGGGGACTGATCCGCAAACTGGGCGAAGCAAGCAGAGCACAACACTTAAACAAATCAACAATTGAGCCAAATAAGATAGCCAATAGAATAATTGAGAACTCTCGAGCTCCATCTGAGAAAACTCATACATCGATGGTAAAAAAAGCTCTTAAACGACTTAAAGCAAATACCCCCACAACATCAGAATACTCACGTGCCTTCTCATTGGATGAAATAAACGAAGCGCTTAACCAAACCAAAACGGGAAAAGCAGCTGGTTTCGATGGAATATATCCTGAGTTTATAGTCCACACTGGTACAAAAACAAGACAATGGCTCAAAGAATTCTTTAGCGACATTGTGACTACAGCTATGCTTCCCCCAGAATTTAAAAGAACAAAAATTATCGCAATCCAGAAGCCTGGCAAAGACAACAAGCTGCCTGAAAGTTACCGGCCTATCGCCTTACTCAGTTGCTGTTATAAATTACTAGAACGACTCTTATGTAATAGAATATGTAACACCATTGAGGACGCTGTACCAATTGAGCAAGCTGGATTTAGAAAAGGACGAAGCTGTTGTGACCAAGTGCTGTCCTTAACTACATTCATCGAAGCTGGCTTTGAAAGACGTGAAAAATCTGCCATAACATTTATAGACCTTACGGCTGCCTATGACACTGTGTGGAGAGAGGGCCTTATTTATAAGTTGATGAAAATCATACCCTGTCTCAAAACTTGTCAGCTGATAAACAATCTACTAACTAACAGACTGTTTCAGGTATATATAAATGATGCACGAAGTAGCGTTAGAAAACTTAACAACGGCTTACCTCAAGGCTCAGTGCTAGCTCCTTTATTATTTAACCTTTATACGGCGGATATACCTGAAACAAAATCGAGAAAATTCGCTTATGCAGACGACCTGACCATTGGCTTCCAAGATAATAGTAAGGAAGCTGGAGAACGAGCTCTAAACGAGGACCTAACTACACTTAGTAACTACTTTAAGAACTGGCGCTTACGTCCTAACACAAGCAAAACTGAAACCTGTCTCTTTCACCTGTCGAACCAACTTGCGGGCGATACCCTCAATGTAACTCTAAATGATGCAGCTATCAATCATAACAACAACCCCAAATATCTAGGCATTACACTTGATAGAACACTCACCTTCAAAAGCCATCTTACAAACGCAGCCGGTAAACTGAGAACAAGAAATAATATAATAACAAAACTTGCTGGAACAACTTGGGGTGCTTCTGCAGATACTCTTCGGACCTCTGCTCTAGCTTTGGTTTTTTCAGTGGCAGAATATTGTGCACCAGTATGGTTAAATAGTGCACATACAAATAAAATCGATGTCCAACTTAATCAAACCATGAGATTAATCACTGGAACAATAAAATCAACCCCAGTGAGATGGCTGCTTACTTTGAGCAATATTGCCCCACCAGATCTACGCCGTACAGCAGCATTAGTGAGAGAGTATCAGAAAATTGTAGCAAACATACAATTACCAATCCATCAAGACATACCAGACATCTCAAAAGAGCACCAGCGACTGAGGTCTAGAAATCCTCCAATCAGAACTGCCCGAACAATTGGTGATTCCTATGATATACAAAGGCAATGGTCCACAAGATGGATGCCAACAATAGCAGCAGACTATATTCAGATATCCACCCCAACCCAGGGTTTCATCGGATCGGGTCTGCCCCGGCCCACCTGGACGAGGCTTAATCGCATACGTACCGGACATGGTAAATGTGCTGATTCTCTGTTCAAATGGGGTCGTGCAGAAAGTCCACAGTGTGATTGTGGATCGCTTAGACAGACCATAAGTCATTGTGTTTCAGATTGCCTAAATCGGGCCTACCGTGGAAACCTCCAGGACTTTGTGGAATGCTCCCCAGATGCAATTGAATGGCTATGTAAATTGGACATTAATATTTAGATTCATTCATTATGTTTTGGTGTTTGAATAATATATATGTGTGTGTATGTGTATATATATTATATTTGTGTATTTATCGTACTGAGAAAGTCCATACGCTAAATAAAAAATAAAACGTCCGATTAAGGTCCAATTTACGTCCGATTAAGGTCCAATTTACGTCCTATTAAGGTCCAATTTATGTCCGATTAAGGTCCAATTTACGTCCGATTAAGGTCCAATTTACGTCCGATTAAGGTCCAATTTACGTCCCCTAGGACGTCCGATTAAGGTCCAATTTATGTCCGATTAAGGTCCAATTTACGTCCGATTAAGGTCCAATTTACGTCCGATTAAGTTCCAATATACGTCCCCTCGGACCTTAGATGGACGTCCAATGGACGTTCGGTAGCGCGACATTTGGACCAAAATAGGACGTATAAAGGACGTTCCTCGGACAAAAACGGACGTCCAAAGGACGTCCCTAAAGTCCGTGAAGGACGTCCAATGGACGTCCATTGGACGTCCTTGTGCTATTAGGGGTTAAGGGTCGTTGGCCGAAACAACTGAAAATGCTCTCGGGCAACGTTATATACAGTGCATTTGTTTGTACTGACAACCAATGCGTCGAAAAATTGCTACTTGTGAGAGGTCCTAGAGAGAGACAGACAAGGTATTGGAGAATTTGACAGGCCGTGTAATTTGAGTTGCCTATATAAATGGACCCGATTGAATCAGTATTTACAGTTCGTTGAATATTTTAACTTATATTTTAACTTGGCTAAGGCCTAATGCTGATTGGCAGTACATATTTCAAAATTTAACCACTTTTTTGTATTTAGGGGATAAATAGAGTACACAGTGCCATACTTGGTGTTTAGATACTTTTCAGAAATGTTATTTGTATTTATCAAAACAAATACCTACTTTCCTAAAGTATTTGGGAGTTAAATAATTTTAAAACTATTTAAATACTAAATTAGTCACTGTTTTATACAAAGTGAAGAAGTCCTTGATTATGTTTTTATGTTACTTTTATATTTAGACTTTTATATTTCCCCGATTTAAGTTGATATAGGCAACTCAAATTACACGGCCTGTCAAATTTTCCACCACCTTGTCTGTCTCTCTCTAGGACCTCTCTCTTATATCGTGGCTGCATTAGTTGTCTTTGTGCCTATTCCATCCGTATTGACAGTTCATTGGATAATACACACTTAAAAGACTAATAGGGCTTTTTATCGACTGTCATTTGTTTCGAGCATCCCAGGCAACCAAACGACGTTTATATAACGTAGATAACACGTCATAAAAGTGACCAATTGACGTGTTTCTATGACGTAGTACTGACGTTGAAAATCACGTGTATTTGTCTCATCGATTTGACGTCATAATTGTGACGATTTTAAAACGTAATCGTATCTACGTTTTTTTCACGTCGAGATTGTGACGATTTTCAAACGTCAAAAAGATGACGACGTCGGCAAAAAGATACGTCGGCAAAAAGGTACGTCGGTAAAATCACGTCTTTAATACTTTCAAAAAGTGAACTCTTTCAGATGTTTCAAAATGGTATAAAAAATAGGTAACATGAAACCTATAGGCCTACGACCCATGTGTCGAAGATATACTACCACTTGTTTAACCCTGCTGTCCCGTTCGAGTCAACTACACAAATGTACTGTTCGGGTCAATATGACCCAACTATGGTTTACGCTCCTTAATCGAAATAAAATAAGCTAATGGTGATAAATAAAACTTTACTAACAATAAATTATGGTTAACTAAACAAAAATTATGTTATTAATGTAACTTAAACCTTCTTAACAAAAACAAAAGACATTTTTTCTTTCAAAAAAGCCTAGTAACAAATATCTACAAAAATTTAATTCAGTTTACAACTGGGACATTAATAAAAAGAATGGATTTTACAAATATGTTTGTGATGTAATCCAATATAACAATTTGTCTTGTCATCGTTTTTACGGCAAGTTTACAGCGTGTTCGTTTAGCAGGCGGAGTTAGATTTAATAGACGGTTCACTAGCATTTCCATCTTGTCTACTTGTTCATTCTCGTGTCCTTTTTGCCAGTTCGTAAGAGCCTTTAGTTATTGGTATATTTTTTCTGGAAATGATGACTAGATTCATTAGTTTTTTCCCAATTCCTCAAGAAAAATTCGCCGTTTTCCCAATTGATTGGTATTCCATTGGATATTTATTGATGCCCATAATACGAACGCGTTGTAGGCAGAAATGTCCAGTAGATTATAAAAAACAATCATTGGCCAGCGATTTATCTCTTCTCACATATATACGTGCCAACAAGCTAATCTAGAGTATCCATTGCTCCCTTATTGGAATTGTAATCTAAAATAATTTGGGGCTTTTTCATTTGATGAAAATGATGCATGATGCCTCGATTCATGATGCAAAGTACTCATAAGAACAACATTTTTATTATTTTTGGGAATATTGTCAAATCTTGCATGAAGCAAAAAAGACGAGCTATGAACTTCTCTATTCGCGATTTTTGCTGAAAGCTCCGGTTTATTTTACTTATAATCCCAGGCGTTGTATCTACTTTGTTTTAGAAGAAATTTTCCCAAATTTTACGATGAAAAAAAGTTATTATACACGTAATATTGTGGCATTTCAAATCACTACTCAAGTCACACATCACACGCATTTCTGTATAGATCTTCAATTTTAGAGCATAAGAAGTTTTACTGTTCATAATTACATAAACCCTAAAGTTTTGTGCCATATTTCGCTGGCTTGCTGGAATATACCATTTGAAGGGAGAGCGGTTGCCTCTAAAGGCAACTAGTTGCTTATCGACGGTAACATTTTTATCAGGGTTAAAAGTTCTGTTTACATTTTCTACCCATGTTTCATAAATTTCACGTATTGCCGCAAGTTTATCAAAACGTCTTCTATCCTGTCTAGTAGTTTTGTTATCAAAACGTATTACTGGCAAACTTTCTGTAAATAGATCAAGCGACATTGTTGATCTAAATATAGTACGACCCGTTTCTTCATTCCATAAACTTTTAGTTGATTCACCATGGGACTTATAAACTCGAGCTAAAAATAAAAAACCAATGTATGCTTGGAAACCAACTTTATTTATGTCTTTCCAGTTGGTTCCAAATACATGCTGTCTGTCCATGTTGGTCATATTTATAATTTGGTTTGCAACATCGTCCAGCTACACTACAGTTGATTATACAAGTTTTAGCTTGCAGTAACCTGTTTTTATTTACAGACGTATGCGGCTGACAAACACACAGGTACTGCTAATATAGAATACTGCCAACTAAACACACATACACAAGTAATTTTTAACGGTTTAAATACTCGGGTCACATTGACCCGAACGTACCATAGGTAACAATTTCATTTTTATCAAAAAAATCAGGAAGTTGATTGTTTATCTCATATGCAATTGAAAGACCTCATATTAGGTAATAAAGTCACGAAACACCAAATCGTTACGCCGCGTAATAATTTGTAAAATAAGAAATAAATTATTTTTTGGGTCAAATAGACCCGAACAGGACAGCAGGGTTAAGATCGCTTGTGCGCTAGAAGCAACATTGATTCTGCATGATTGTACCAGCCCTCACATTATATAATTTTCACTACTTACTGTGTCAAAACTGAAACAACATATATATGAAACCAATTAATAATTTATTAACAAATTATCTAGCATACTTAATATCTTAATTTAACGCTGTCTTAATATCTTCATTTAACGCTTAACTAAAAACAAATAAACATAACCTCAAATAGTTGTCAAGAAGAATTACTGCATTAAACTTACTCACTGAGCAAAAACGCATATAAATATCTTAATTAACACGTTTTTTCAACTAAATATCTAAATGAAAAGTCTTATTTTATCACACAAGACACAAACCGCGTAAACAATAAATGAGAAATTTCTTATGAACATTTAGCGCTATACCTAAACGAAATTGTTTGGAGTCAATACAAACAAGCAAGCTCCTCCCAATTTTGTGACGTCAGACTTAGGCTGTCTGAAATTAAAACGTTTTTTAAACGTAATTTTAACGTCATTAATCTTACGTATTTAAAATTACCTACAAAAGACGTCTATATGACGTAATGTTCATACACGTGTTATATTCCACCAAAAACTGACGTTTACTCAACGTTATATGACGTCACTTGGTTGCCTGGGATCTGTCATGTGTCACATAATATTAATATATCTACGCCATATGTCTTTGGTGTGTATCATTGGTATATACCAATAACGTATGACGTAGATATAATATTAATATTATGTGACACATGACAGAAGCTCGAAACAAATGACTGTGAATGAAAAGCCCTATACATAAATGCTCATGATCAAGAAGTACATTATAATTAAAAATGACTAACCATTTTCATATCACTGCAACATGAAGCCAAAGCCGTCTTATATTTCAGTTCGTTCAGCTGTAACATCTGTATGTGCATTGGGTTCTTCTTCTTCTGTCTTGCTGTAGGCATACTCAGCTGCAAATAAGATTGCTGCAATATGGCTGCAAACTTCACTATTACTGGCCATACACATACAATGTGCATTTGCTATGCCATTGGAACTGGCTATCACCGAAGCATCTAGCGGTTTAGCATTAGCTTTTTGGGAATTCTTCACCTAAAAAAAATATTTTATCTTTGTGGGAATGCTTCAACTACAAACATTTATTTTCATTAGAGTATTTGCGTTCTTTACAATGATTGAGAATATTTTAAAATCAGACATTCATATAATATAATTTTAGAACAAACAATCATGACTGTTTATTATTCTCTTTTCTATCATAGCAATTACATATCGTCGACCTAATCTGTAAACTGTGTAACTCCATTTATCCAAATTTTACAGAGGCACAAAAAATTATTTCTTTAAATATGACTAATGCGAATACTACGTATCTCCCATTTTAAAAGATAGAATGCTAAAATGGAATATTTTATAGATAGGTACTAACATTTGTACCTATATTGTTTAGTGAGTGTATTAATATTATTTACCACCAACTCTTTCTTGAAAATATCACTTTCTAAACAGTGAGGTCAATCGTGTGGTATGACAAACTGGGGAGTTACATATTTTTCGTACTAAATTTGCTGCAAGGGAGATACAGTGTATACGAAAATCTTACTCTTCTGGTAAAAATATGCATGTGCATCCTTTTTTAAACGAGTAGGGATTTTTTCAAATAAATGGTAGTAATAACTCATTTTCAGAGAAATATGGAGTTACACAGTTTACAAATTAGGACGACAATATGTCTGGCTTCATACAGATATATAAACGTAAATAAATCTAATATTTAAAACCCATTTATCCGAAAGACACTAATACTGTTATCCATATATTTCTTAATGGTGAATAAATAAAATAAAGACTTACCTTTCCAACAATAATATAGAAATCATCAAAACATCAATGTTTCAAAACAAATCCAGTTGTGAAGGCTTTTATGTGCCTGAAGGCTTTTGTATGTTTTCATCTGCTGCTTAAAGTAGTAACTGTGAGACTCTACCAGTCTATCTATAATAGCATTATAACAGTAATTGATGGAATGCACTGTAAAATCCAATTCTGATGACTGAATTATATATGGATCTAAATCTTCAATTATTTTCAGCTTCAATGAATATCTAAAACAATAAAAGAAATAATGTTATTGCTTGCAAAATTCATCATTATTGATAAATATCAGGGAAAAATTAATAGTAAATAAAAACTGTTTCGCCTACCTTTCTAAAACATCTGCGGAGTTTCCATTAATAATTTCCTTAAATAATCACTATTTGCATTGTGGTAAATTTATAAAATTTACAAATGACAAACAGAAGTTTTAAAAAATACACACAAAACAGCCAACAAAATCCAAATGAATCCAAAATAGGCAAAATACTAGGACAAACAAAAAACGAAATGAAACGACAAACGACAACGATGATACAAACATAACCTTAGTTTTGTAACTTTTAAGCTCCAAGATCCTCCCAATTTCGTGACGTCAGACTTAGGCTGGCTGAAATGAAAACGTCTTTTAAACGTATTTTAACGTCATTAATCTTACGTATTTAAAATCACCTACAAAAGACGTCGATATGACGTAATGTTCAACCACGTGTATATATTCCACCAAATACTGACGTTTTCTCGACGTTGTTGACGTCACTTGGTTGCCTGGGACCCGGCTGCGCCGACTATCAAAACCATTTTAGAACGCACCCTCTTATTGGCGTGACAAAGGTCATGTGACCAGTGTCAAAAGTGTATCATTCTCATTAACAGCGTTGCCACATTTAGTAGATTTCTACTTTTTTGGTAGATTTTTGATATTTTTTAAAAAAATTCTATAGTTTATTTTTTAACCAGGAGGAGTAAACTTAAAAGGCAGATTCACGCCTAAGAAAGTCACTAGAATAATAACCAAATACATCTTCTTTTTTGGTTGATCATGTCGGCCCTCAACGGTAATCCATGAATATTATATTATATTAATACGTCGCCAAAGAGTTCTAAAACTGACTGCTTTTTATATAAAAGCAGACTAACAATCTAAAAATTAAAGGAATAACACAGATAACACAAAAAATCGGCGGTATATCTTAACTAACCTATGAAATTCCACTAGGGTCAAAATTTGATAAATGTCATTAGTGTCAAAATTTTATAAGAGTGGAGTAAACTTGCCTGCAGTTGGACCAATTACAAACAAGCATTACAGCGCGGTAAATTTGAATCACTCCTCTTGGTTAAAAACAAACCATTAGTAGGCAATATTTTTTAGTAGATTTTTGGTATATTTCAACAGAATTTGATCCATTTTTTTCGAATCATGAGGAAACTATAATAAGTATTTTTGAAAAATTTAAACGCAGAATGAAAGACTGCATTATTTAGAAAAACCAAAACGTTTCTTTTGAACGAGATATTTGGAATTAAAAGTAACACTAAATTTTTTCTTTTTTTCACCCCTGTAACTTATTAAAATAAACATTATATAAGTTTTCAGGGACTTTCGGTCCTCGGTAATAACGTAATCTTTCTTTGTGCGTTTAAATTTTTCAAAAATACTTATTAGTTTTCTAAGGATTCGCAAAAAATGAAAACATTTAAAATACATTGAACATTTTAACAGACGACATTTTGCGCCTATCCCCTTAAGTTAGCTGTTGTTTTTATTATAAAAAATCCCAAATATATCCCAAAAATCCTTAAGTATATTTTAGTTTTTGATTTAGTAGATTTTAGCTAAAAAATGGTAATTACCAGTTGGTGGTTTGGAATAATTAGGTTTCCAATTTTGTGGAATTCCTCTTGGAACATTTAGGACGGATGTGGAGGGTACGATTTGGTATCAATAATGTAGTGATGGATGGTGAAGACTCAATCAAGTCAACCATCAATGTCATCCGGACAGATGGAAACATTTGAGCCGGGTTTTATAGATCGCACCTGCTAGGCAATATTGCAACCAAACTGTATGAACATCATAGGAAATTTTTGGACATGGGAGCTAATGTAGTATCTAAAAAATTCAGGGGATTAATTTTTATTAGAGTTCAATTTTGTGGTCAATATTTTAAAGTTTTATTGGATACAGGATCAGAGATTTCATTAATTAGTCAAGAAGTTATAAAAAGGTTAAATTTAGAAAATTCATGTTTTAAGATTCCTAAGTTAAGTTTAGTAGGTGCAAATAATGAAACGATTACTCATGTTAATAAAAGTATTGTTAGTAATATTAAATTAATTAAAGAAGCTTATATAATACAACTGATTGTCATTGATAAGATGAAATATGATATTATGATTGGATCGGATATGTTAGACAAAATGGGTATGGTGATCAATTATGAGAAAGGTTTGGTACAAGTAAAGGAGGAGTGTATGAAATTTGAGGAAGAATTATGTCCAGAAAAGGGCAAGGAATTGATGAATATGAGGAGAATGTATATGGAGGATAATGAAATATTTAATGAATTATGTCCAGAAAAGGGCAAAGAATTGATGTATATTAATAATGAATTATATGAAGATATTGAAGGTGATGTATGTAAAGGTAGTATGAATATAATGGAGGAGGAATTAATATGTAAGATAGAGTGGATAGGAGAAGTGAAGAAAATACTATTAAAGTATGATGGACTCATAAATGAGGAAAACAGATTTGCTAGAGATTATGTTTACAAAATAGAAGTTAGAAACATTCAAGATTTTAGACCGAAAACATATCCGATACCATATAGATACCGAAGTGAGGTGAATAGAGAAGTAGAAAAGATGTTAGAAAACGGAATAATAGAAAAGTGTAATTCAAGAATAATAAATCCAATTGTTGTAGTTAAAAAGAGTAGTGGAGAATTAAGACTTTGTCTTGATGCAAGAAATTTAAATAATCATACCGTACCACAATACGAAGCACCTGCTATAACAGAAACTATTTTCGGGAGAATAACGGGGGCAAAATATTTTAGCAAAGTAGATTTGAGACATAGTTTTTGGTTAATTCCTTTAGCCCATGAGTCCAGAGATTATACTGCTTTTATGATTGATGGTGTTCTTTACAGATTTTGTGTTGTGCCTTATGGTTTGCAGAGTTCGTGTAGAGCTTTGGTTCGCGCTCTTCATAGTATTTTAAATAAGTATGATGATTTCATCCTTCACTACATTGATGATATTCTAATACTGTCAAAAGACGAACATTTACACCTGAAACATATTGAGATACTATTAAAAGAATTAGATTTAGCGGGTCTTAAAATCAATATAAAGAAATGTCAATTTTTTCAAGATAGTGTTACCTTTCTGGGGTATAAAATAGATAATTTAGGAGTTTCAATGGATGAGGAGAGAGTGGATAGAATAAAAGAATATCCTACCCCTAAAAATATTAAAAATTCCTATGAATTAGAATATATAGATGAAGGGAGATCTAGAGGCATTTTTAATATAAATGATTTGTATAAATATTACCATAGATAAGTTACAGATAATAGGATGTAGTAGAATTTTTTTAAGTATGATTAGTAAATTATTTAATATTTTAAATGAAAAATTTAAATTTGATTTAAGGAAAATTGTAAATTTTTCATTTAGGGCAAGTTGTCATGATTTTAAGATACCAAATTGATAGAATAAGTTAAATAATAATCAATTTAATGATATTGTACTGCCCAAAGCAGTTAAGTAAGTATCTTAATATAGGTGGTGTTCGAGAAGCGTGATTGATTTGAAGGTTGAATAGAATTAGAGTATATCAGAGAATTAAAGTTAAAATTGCACTATACATTGATTTAATAGTCATAGGATGATTTTATTTAGAGTTATATAGTTTAAGTAACAAGAAATTTTGAAATAGACCATACTATATAAAGGAAGCTATTTAAAGGGCATCTAATGTATGAATTTGTTGCTAAACATACAACAGTTTGAAATTTAGTCTTACCAAAGAATTACTTAAAATTTATTCCATGATGACCTTGTTTCTGTTTAATAATCATAAAAATTTCCAATTTTTTTTATAAGTCACTTAGAGAGAAAGTTCGTTGATGTGATACGTTCTCTATGATTTGGTTAAGTTTATAAATTTATGAAAGTATCTTAGAAGAGGCTCCAATCTAAAAATTGAGAATAATGGTTAGACCAATTTTAGATTTTAATAATGTGAATTTGACCAAAATGTTGAAAATAGTTCATTAAAGTTGTAGATTTGGGAAATGTCAGCATTCGATATCAATTTTAACGAAGAAAAATGATTTTCTAAGATATGGCTAATGCACTATCAATTGGTAATTTATTTCTGAATAATTTGAAAGTTATTTCAGTACTTTATATGTATTAATATTGAAGATATTTGGACTTTAATTTGTAGAGGTAGTGATAAAAGGTATGTACGGACAGTGTTCGCATAAAGTGGCTATAAGAACTTATTGGGAGTATCCTCAAATATGCAAAATATATGAAAAGAATCTAAAAAGTTCAGTGAATTTAATTCTTTAATTCAATTTTACTCAGATAAGAGAATAAAATCACCATTTAGGCAAATATTTCCAAATTTTAGATAAAAAAGACCATTTTGACTAAATGTCATAATTTTTAAAATTATCTCATTGGTCTATTTAAATTTCCAAAGCATGTATTATTAATTTTGCTTAAATCTCATTGGCTGTAAAAGGACGCTAAGCTTAAAAAATTGAATTTAAGAGGAAGGTTCTAGCCATTCAAAGGGAACGGACGCTTTTTGATGCTAGTCCCAAAGATTTAGAGAAAATGTAGAAAATTCGAATAGTCTAGTTGAAAAACTAATCACAATTTAGACTTCCATTGTCAATTTTCAGTTAGAAAGTGTTTTAAAACAAATGGGACTTTAATTAAGTCACTAAAATGATGGTGTAACCTGCCTGGATTAGGGAGATACGGAACGTCAATAGAAAACCAGGATCTGGAAGTGTTGGAAGCTAAATCTGGCTTCGATGGACTATTGTCAGGTGACGTTATATAAACTATTCTCACATGATATCATGTTTAATTAAAAATTTGAAAAGAAAAGCATGCATAATCAATATAAAAATTTAATAGGTTTAATATCATTTACTGCTTTGGTAAAATAATAAATTTAAGAGAGAAATATCCATAATTGCATGTTGGTTTATATATTACCAAAACCACAAAAAATTTTAAAAGTCATTGACCTTTCATTTTGTTTTCCTATGCCATTACGTGGCGAATAAAAATATATAAACCATTTAATAAATATAATTTAAATTTAATTTAAATTTACCATTTAAATTTAAATATAAATCATTTCTAGTTTATATACAGGGCGTCCAGAAACTCTACCGACAAACGAAGACAGGAGATTCCTCAGATAATTTTAAGTTAATTTAACCCAATTCACTTAGTCCGAAAATGCTTCCTAAGGGAGCTAGAGCTCTTTGAAGATGGCGTCTTGTAATTAGTTTTTCTTAAATACCTCCAGAACGCTTCCATTTAGTAAAACAAAAGTTGGTACGCGTATTTATCTTCAAGATATAAATCTAATCCATCCATTACAAATTTCTAGTACCGATCATAGGCGTCCGTTTTGGGTAGGGCAACGGTGATTTTATCACATAACTTTTTTGTCTTTAACTTTTATGCATTTCTGACACTGGATTATTAAATCATGGAGTATTCTAGTACTAAAAGGTACTCTTGTTTTAAATCTGTAGGACACACCGTTTTCTAGAAAAATCGATTTGAAAATTTTTCGCTCTTTGAATTAAAAAAATTTTTTTCAAAAAAAAACTGTTTAGAAAGACCAAAACTGGTACATTTATTTATATTCCAGAGATAAATCGATTTCATTAATTGCGAATTTCTAGTAGTGGTCATAGGCGTCCGTTTTGGGTAGGTCAACAGTTATTTTATAGCATAACTTTTTTATCTTGAATTTTTGAGCATTTTTGACACTAGATTATTAAATTATGAGGTATTCGAGTACTAAAAGTTACTCTTACTTTATGTTGGTAAAATACTTCGTTTTTTGTTGAAAAGTTCTTTTCATTTTTTTTTTCAAATTCCAAAAATGAAAAATTTCAAATCGATTTTTCTAGAAAACGGTGTGTCCTACCGACTTAAAGCAAGAGTACCTTTTAGTACTAGAATACCTCACAATTTAATAATACGGTGTCAAAAATGCATAAAAGTTAAGAACAAAAAAGTTATGCGTTAAAATACCCGTTGCTCTACCCAAAACGGACGCCCATGACCGGTACTAGAATTTTGCGATAGATGGAATCGACTCATCTTTGAAAACTAAATATGCATACCAATTTTCGTTTTTCTAAATCTAAGCGTTCTGGAGATATTTAAGAAAAACTAATTTCATGACGCCATCTTCAAAGAGCTCTAGCTCCCTTAAGAAGCATTTTCGGACTAGGTAAATTGGGTTAAATTGTCTTAAAATTATCTGACGAATCTCCTGTCTTCGTTTGTCGGTAAAGTTTCTGGACACCCTGTATATATACAGCGTGTCTACTTAAGTTGGAAACATATGGGAAACTTTTTTATTATTAATTTTACGAAAAAAAGTTATTCTTTATAAAAAGTTCTGCATGCCCCAAAACCTAAGATTCAATCATCATATATCAAATTTTCTCAATATTATACGAGGTATGTCAAAAAATATGAATTTCGGTCAAGGGTAAAGTACCTTCATTTCTCTCAATATCGAAAACACTTATGATAAAAAGTTGTTTGGAATTAAAAACTAAGATCAAATATGCAATTACATGCTTTTAATTGAAAAAAAAATTTTTCTCAAATTTATGGATACCCAACATCGTTTTAATTATTACAAATATGATAACTCGTTTATTATTCATTTTACGAAAAAAAGTTATTCTCCATAAAAAGCTTTGCATGGTCTAAAATCTAAAACACAACCATGATATATCAACTTTTATTAATTTTATACGAGGTGTGTCAAAAATTATGAAATTCGCTCAAGATTATAGTACCTTTTTATTTCACAATATTTCAATTAGAAGGATGTAATTGCATATTGAAATATAGTTTTTAATTCTAAACAACTTTTTTAATAACCGTTTTCAATATTGTTAAAAATAAAGGTACTTTACTCTTGAGTGAAATTAAAATTTTTTGACATACCTCGTATAAAATTAATAAAATGTGATATCCGAAGGTTGCATCTTTGGTCTTAGGACATACAGAGCTTTTTATAAAGAATACCTTTTTTCGCAAAAGTAATAATAAAAGAGTTATCGTATGTGTAATAAATAAAAACGAAGTTAGTATCATAAATTTGAGATTAATTATTTATATGGGAAATAAGCCACAATTAAAATGAAAAAAATAATTTTATTAACGTTTCGACGCCCAAATCGGGTGCCGTTGTCAAAATACAAAATATTACTATTTAGTAATATTTTGTATTTTGACAACGGCACCCGATTTGGGCGTCGAAACGTTAATAAAATTATTTTTTTCATTTTAATTGTGGCTTATTTCCCATATAAATAATTAATCATAAAAATGCCACAAGGAAATAGCTTCAGAACAACATAAATTTGAGAAAAATTTGGAAAATATTTTTTTCCAATTAGAAGCATGTAATTGCATATTTGATCTTAGTTTTTATTTCCAAACAACTTTTCATAATAAGAATTTTCGATATTGAGAGAAATAAAGGTACTTTACTCTTGAACGAAGTTCATATTTTTTTACATACCTCGTATAATATTGACAAAATTTGATATCTGATGATTGAATCTTAGGTTTTAGAGCATGCAGAACTTTTTATAAAGAATAACTTTTTTTCGTAAAATGAATAACAAAAAAGTTTCCCATATGTTTCCAACTTAAGTAGACACGCTGTATATATATATATATATATATATATATATATATATATATATATATATATATATATATATATATATTAACTTTAGCTACAGGCACCCAGTAAACCGACGTCAATGTAGCTCCCGGTGTATATTGTATAAAGTAAATATTGACATTTAGGCACCCAGAAACTATTTGTTAAAGAGGCACCCAAGCTGTATAAAATTTTGATAATATATTACAAACAAGCACCACGCAGCATTGCCACATTTATGGGGGTCACATTGACTGTTTTTCTGATTAAAGTGTATATTAGTTATTTAAACTCGACACTGATTTTACATGTTCATAAAATATGTATGTAAAAGTGGGTGCCACTAATTATTGTAATAAAAAAATATGCAATTTTATTGGAGTGAAGAAAGACCTCAAACGCATTAAACTTTATTTTATTTTAAATTTTTGCGTATATAATATGTTCATCAAAAATAAACTATAAAAATTGCATAAGAGAAAGACATACTTGGCTCAACAAACAAAATATACACTAAAAACAAAATAAATAATAATAAACTACGGAATATCTTCTTCTTATACTTGTTGTAGATCTGTCGATTTCTTAATTCCGACGTTGAAGTATTTCTTGAGAGGTAGACTACCAGCTATCACTCCATCTTTTTGGTCCTCTTCCCGGTGGACGCTTGCCTGCTGGCTTTCCTTCTAGTGCAATTCTTTGTAGTCTGTGCTTCTCCACTCTGTATACATGACTGAACCATTCTCTTCGTTTTTACCTACCCCATCTGACTACATCTTGCATAACACATTGTTCCCTGATGATGTTGTTTCGTATTATATCTCTTCTTTTCTTCCCTGCTATTGCTCTTAGTGTCTTCATTTCGGCTTTCCGTAGCATACTTTTGGTTTTATTGGTATCTTCTCTTGATACAATGCCATAGCTCATAACAGGTCTGATGCAAGTTTTATAAATTCTAACTTTACTGTCCATTGTCATATATGGGTTATTCCAGACCACATCTCTCAAACATCCGGACAAGACGGCTTCTTCTTCTTCTTCTTCTCCTTCGCGCGACTAGGATACTCCTGTTTGTCTGCCTCTTATTCTGTTTCAGTTGTTGTTGACTGTACATTGTCTTTCCACCTTTTCGGCGGCCTTCAAACGGGTCTTCTGCTATACGGCTTGTTGTTTTTACAGATGTTCGCTAATCTATCTGCTTCCATTCGGTTTACATGTTTGTTCCAGTTTTTCTTTCTTGTTTTTATCCACCTGTTAATATTTTGAATTTTGCATCGTTCTCGTATACTTCTGTTGCTTTGTCTGTCTCTTAATGATATGCCCGCTATTAATCTTAATACTTTCATTTCGATATTGTTGATTTGTTGTTTCGTCTTTCTTGTATCGGTCCTTGTCTCCGCTGCATATGTTAGGATAGGTCTTACTGTTGTCTTGTATACTTTTATTTTGGTTTCCGTGGTCAGATATTTGTTTCTCCATATGGTTTCTCGGAGGCAACCACTTACTCTTGCCGCTTTTGTTGCTTGTGTTGTGGTCTCTGTTCTTATATTCCTGTCACTAGTGATCTCTACTCCTAGGTAATTGAATTTCATTACTTGTTCTACAATTTTGCCGTCTATTTCTAACTTGCATCTACGCGGCTCTTTACTTATCACTATACATTTAGTTTTTTCTACTGATATTCTCATATTAAGTGGACAAGACGGCGGCCTTGTTAATTTGTCCTCTTAGGTCTCTGGTTGGGGCATAACTTGATAAGTCTACACCTAGATATTTAAACTGGTTTAGCTGTTCTATGGGTTTCCTCTCTACCACGAGCTTGCACCTAATTTAACGTTTCGAAATGGTAATGCATTTTGTTTTCTGCATAGATATGTTCATGTGAGTCGTCGACATGCTTGGTAGAATCGATAAAGTTGTCTTTGTAGGTCATCCTCATCCTCTGAAATCAGGGCTGCATCATCCGCATAGCACACTACACTGATTCTACTGTGACCAAGTCTGTATCCTAGTTGTAGCAATTCCACATCTTCTATTATTTCATCCATTAGTATATTGAATAGAAATGGACTGAGGCTGTCTCCCTGTCTGATTCCCCCTGGTGTTGGTATGTTGGCCGTAGTGGTGTTGTCTGTTTTAATTTTTGTCGTGCTGTTATTGTTCATTTGTTTTATGACTGTCAAATGCTTTCGTTAGCTCTTTTCTTAACTTTCGTTAGTTATATTTTATCTACTTCTCTTTCACTTGTTTCATGACAAATATTGCATCTGTCGTCGACCTGTGTTTTCTGAATCCTTCCTGTTCTTCTCTGCTCTATGTCTATGAATAACTTCATTGTCGTATTTAAGAGCGTTATTCCTCTGTAGTTGTCCGGACATAATCCTTGTCCTCTCTTAAAAATGGGTATTGTGATACTGGTGTCCAAACTTGTGGTATCTCTGCTCTGTCTAAAATTTTGGTAAACAATGTTGTGAGACAATTAGTGACTTTGTGACCACTGCATTTCAGCAGTTCGTTCGTTATTCCATCAGTACCTGGCGATCGTCTATTATTTAATATCTTCATTCTCGCTTCTCCTTCAGTTTTTTTTAGTGATATACCTATCTTCTGTTTGTAATCGTGTTCGTCATTGGTTTCTTCACCTTCGTAGGGTTCTTCGAAATATTTTCCCATGTCTCAGTTGGTATCCCTATTGTCTGTACAAATTCATTTATTGTTTTTTTTTTTCGTTTTTTAGCATTTTTCAAACTTTCCTCTGTGCGCCGTAGATGTAGTGATCCATTTCACTTGTGAACTTGATTCAATGCTCTTTTTTATTGTTCTTATTAGCGAATTTGTTCTGTTTGTTTTTTCTATATAGATGGCGCGTTGTTCCTGCGTTCCGTTGCTTTTGTAACACGATAGCATTTTCTCTTTTGTTCTGCGAGTTCTTTGACTTCTTGATAAAACCATGGTTTGTTGTTTCTTACTGCGCTGGCGTTTGTTTTTCTTTTAAGACAAAAATTTTATTTTTAATATGATTTTCTATAGAATTTTTGCTTTCCAAGTATATAAAAACTATATTTTTTTGATATACTGATCTTATCCACAGGACAATTTTTTGACGTCTTGTAAATTTCAAAGCTAGAGGAAAAAGTTTTTTTTTTTTTTTTTTTTTTTCAAGAAAAAATAAAAAAAAAAATTTTCAAGAAAAAAATTTCCACCCCATCAATAATAACTGTACCTAATATGTAGTCACTTTTGTATACATTGATGAGCGCGCTAATAATCGGCAAAATAACGCAAAAGATGGAAAACATATTAAGTTGTGAGATAGAATGAAATGAAACTAGTAGAGTTGGGAAATATAGCGATAAAAACGTATAAATTTAAATTCTATTTATTATTTCCCACCTTTAGACGTATCAGAGGAGAATGTCAACTAAGACAGTCACTCTCACAGTGGCAGTTGCTGAAGTCGTGCGATAGTCTAAACGTGGGAAACAGTAAATAAAATGTAAATTTATAGGTTTTTATAGCTAAACTTCCCACATCTACAAGTTTCATTTTTTTTATCTAATAACTTAATATGTTTTCCATCTTTTACGTGATTTTGCCGGTTATTAGCGCGCTCATCACTGTATATACACTTGAGTCCACGAGTCTTTACCCGTGCTTCATTAATACCTGGCGAGATAAAACACATACTTTTTATCTAGCATCATTCTGTTCCACGCATGAAACTAATGACAAACCAGTTACCGCCTCTTATTAAGTAAAAACACATGTTATTTTTATGAACGATCTACGCTCAGTACATTGGAAAGGGATAGGTACAAAAAAAGACGATTGGGGATGTTTTCACATATTTTAAGTACAACTTCTGACGTTTTGGTTTGTTTACATTTATTGCTGTCAGTTTGTTGAAGTTTTTTATAGTATACAAACAGTTGTTTTCCCAACTAATTTTATATTGGAGTTTGAAATTTTATGATAAGTTTCTGTTATTTTACGATTAATTTTGACAACTAACCTCATTGACACAGTTAAGGAATGCTTGTGTTCAATGTTCCGCCAAAGTGAATAAAATATCAAAAAGAAAATATGTTATTAATTTTTTTTATAAATTGCTTATTTATTTATTAATCAATGATAATAAAAAAATTATTAAGTTACTTCAAATGTAGCCGTAATTCTGCACCAAAATTTTAAAGCAAAACTTACATTTGGCATTTTATTTATTTGATAACGTCAAATATTCATGGCATTGGTCGAAAGAAATATTCATGGCTCCGAAACCTTCGTCAATGGACTGGCTTATCAGCAGATCAATTGTTACATGCCGCACAAGATCGAGAACGATATCGGCAAATTGTTATGGAAGCTACCCACGCCTAAATTTGGGCACGGTACTTAAAGAAGAAGAAGATAACGTACAAATTTTAACCCGTGATTGGAACAGTAGCTACTTACTGTCACTTGCTGTTGCGTTTAGTAAATTTCCGACTTACTTCGTATGCTTTAACTTTAAAGGATGACGCACGGGTAAAGACTCGTGGATTCACCTGTATAGAGATGTTTAAAATAATGGAATAAATTCAATTTATCTAAAACAGTCCACTTTGGAGAAAAATCCCGAGACAGGTCGATTTTTATTTCTAAATTATGATTTTTTGACATATTATATACTATAATTAGTGCAGTCACTGAAGGTGGATATGAGCTATTACCTCCGATTTCGTTGAACCTCCATCGATTTGCATGAAAATTGGTGAGTGGTTAGAGGATATCTCTTGGAATAAAGGTGACATAGTGCTAACTTGCGCTTTTACCCTGGGGCTGAATGCCACCCCTTCTCGGGCGTGAAAATTATTTTATTAAAAATAACCCAAAATTCGATAGAGGGATAAATTCTAAGCAAAAGTTGTTATATAAAGTTATTAAATTAAATTAAAACTTTTTGAGTCATCAAAGATGAAAGATTTTAATTTTTCGTGAGAAAAATGCCTGTTTTTAACCGATATTTCATAAATAACTCAAAAACTATAAGTTTTTACAAAAAAGTTATTATTACCAAAATTGAACCCAATAAAAAATGAAATAAACTCCTTTGTAATTGAATGTATATTCTTTTCGGCGAGTACCCAAATCTAAGTATTCAAGCTTAAGTAACGGGAAAACTATGCATTTTATAACATAAGCTTATAAAACATTTGTCAAAGTACTTACAAACAAGTACAAACAAGAAATATCTATCAAATGAGCCCCGGAACAAGTTGATAGCATTAAAATTTATGCTCCAAAAATTTTTCAAAATTTATCTTTTAAAAATTTTTCCAAAAAATGTTATTGTTTTTTTTTTAATATCTCCTTTAATTTTTACGGTATCAGGTTCACCTAAAAACCACTTGAAAGGTAATTTCAAGGGCTATTAAATGTTGAATTTATTCTTTTAAACCTGTTACTTTTTTAAAAATAAAACGTTAAATGGCCCCGGTTACATGGTTCTCGCAGCAAAATTTAATCCTTAAACGTTTCTATCTCAGTTATTTTTTACCCTTCAGAAATAGTAAGAAAAGTAAAATATGTTTTATATCATTTTTTACGTATATTGAGTATTTTTTAGTTATTATCGAAATAAAATGAAAATTATGATAATTTTAAAAATTCTGAATTTTTTTAAATTATCCCTTTTTTTCAATAATATGCATTCTAAACCGGTCAAAATTGTTGAAATCATTACTTATGCTAATATAAAGAAATTATTGTATGGACTACTATAAATTTTAATTTTTGTGGAAATGGCGTATGTTCCATTTTTCACTTTTTCCTAAAAAATCGAAAGGGTTCTCTTATTTTCATCATAACTTGCTTAATTTTGATGCGATTAACTTCTCCTGGAGCTCATTTGATAGGTATTCCGAAGTACTTTGACAAAAGTTTAGCAGATATATTTTATAAAGTGCATCGTTTTTCCGTTATTTTAGCTTGCATTAAATAACGTTAATAACATTAAATAAGGGTATTAAATTTTTTATTATCTTCAATTTTAGTAATAATAATTTTTTTGTAAAAGCTTATAGTTTTTGAGTTATACTTGAAAACCAACTTTAAAACGAAAAAATAAAATCTTTGATCTTTAGTAACTCAAAATGTACTGATTTATGTTCATAACTTTATATAACAAATTTTGCTTTGAATTTGTCCCACTATCCATTTATGGTATTATTTTTAATAAAATAATTTTCACCCACTAGATGGGGTGGCATCCACCCCCAGGGTAAAAGCGCATGTTGGCATCACATCACTTTTATTCCTTGAGGTATCCTCTAACTACTCACCAATTTTCATGAAAATCGATGGAGGTTCAACGAAATCGGAGGTGTAAACCTTCAGTGACTGCACTAAATAGTGACTTCATTTATTTGGGCGTTATGATGTAATCGATGATTTTTTTTAAATGGAAACGGGGTCGTGTGTTAGCTCATTTGAAAGGTTAGTCAATTCTCTAGTCAGTAATATAAACAATAACATTATTATTTATACAGGGTGGCCAAAATATATTTTTTTGAAATAAATTAATTGACGCAAAAAGAAGAATATAATTAGATATGTAATTTATGTAACTCAAAATTCATTTTACTGATGTAAGAAAATATAAAAAAAATGTTTATTTCATACATAAACATTGCTTTTCGCATACATTAAATGTCAAACAGCCACTCACCTACTTGTTGGCAGTTTGAACATTTAATTTAAGCGAAAAGCAATGTTTATTTATCAAATAAACATCTTTTTCTCTTTTCTTACAGTAGTAGAATATATTTTGAGTTAAATAAAATACATACATTCTTCTTTTTGCAGCAAATAATTTAAATAAAAAATATTTTTTTTTGGTCACCCTTTATAAATAAGGATTATAATGTTTATATTACCGAATAGAGAATTAAATAACCTTTTAAATGAGCTATCACTATCACACAACCCCTATTCCTATTTAAAAAAATCATCGATTACGTCATCACGCCCTAATGGATGACGTTACTATTATGGCATATATGTCAAAAAATCATACTTTAAAATTAAAAATCGACCTGTTTCGGGATTTTTCTCCAAAGTGGCCATAAAATGAATTTATTCCATAATTTAGAATCTCTCTGTATATGGATTTTAAATCTGTACATTTTTTATCTTGGCGATTCTATTTCATCAAATAAATAAAACATTTCATTAGATAAAAACCTCGTTAGTTTCTCCACTTCATTCCACAATAGAATGACTCAGTTCTTACAAGAAAAAAATTAATGCTTTTAGAGTAATCTTTATGATTGGGGAGCAAAGTATGCTAAATGTGCAGTCACTCGAGCGCTTTGGGGACCTATTGGGTTGTGAAGAGTAGGTCCCAAAACCAAAAAAAAGTTAAGTACAGTTTTTAATTTTAGTAGGCGCTTGCCATTTTTTAATTTAATTTTCCATTTCCAACAATCGTTTTTTATTATTATAACGCCATCTATCCATAATTCGAAAAAATATTTTGCATAAAATTTACTTATTTTTACGTAAGGAATCCAAATCTGCAATAAAAAATGGGGGATTCTTTTTAGGATTTTAAAGTAACCCCCCACCCCACCTCCGTGGGAGGTCGTGTGTGGTGCCATTCTATAGATTTTTCAAAAATATTGAATGGGTGTATTTTACAGTTTTTCGATCTGATGTTCATTTCGCGAAATATCGCGAGATTCGTATTTAAAATATTAAATTTACCCCACAACCCTCTCCGTGGGAAGTCGTGTATAGTATCATTCGACAGATTTTTAAAAAATATTGAGCACAAATTTTTAAGTTTTTCGATCTGTCATTTATTTCGCGAAATATTCGCTTTTTTTTTTGTGAAATTTTGAGACTCGCCCATTTCCTTACGCTCAGCTCAAATCGTCAGATTTTTGAAATATACACTCTTTTTCATTTATTTAACTTACCTTATCTTAATCTGACAATTTAGAGTTTTTTTAAGGATAGATCTTTTTTCGGGCCCCCATTAACGAACTCCCCTGTGTTAACAGCCAATATATGTTTGACGTACATCTGCAGGGTATCAGGTTTCTCCTCATATGATAATCTGAGGCGCTCGAGTAACTGCAAAAATCCCCGCTTGGGCTCGCCTGCCATTAGTGGCTTCAAATATGAACACTAAACGTTAAAGGGTTAATACTTTATTACTATTATTATAATTAGGTTAGGTTAGTTATCTTGTACTTTGTCGTCTAATATAATTTAAGTATTCTTTTCGTTCTGTCTCTCATGTTAACATCCAATTTATTGTTTATTGCACTCACTTTGATTTACTGCACACCAAGAGCACCTTTGAAAATACTTTATTACATAGAATCGGATAATATATCTCCATTGATCGCAGCGATTTAAGCGGTATAACAAATCGGCGCCAGCCGCCAAGTAGCATTCGCCAATAACATCGGTTATATTAGGGAAAGGCGGGGTTGTCAGATTTATGGTGCCACTATGCCACTTTTTTTATTGGTGCCAAATTGACTAAAATTATATAGTTACATACAGTTGTATATAGTAGAACGCCCTCTATCGAAAAATGCCTGAACAAATCAATATGTCCGTTTAGAAAAAGTCTCAATCTGGCACCATTACGTTTTTTACATATTCTGCATTAGGAACACTTGTACTCTCCTAGGACGAAAACATACACGCTGTCGTACTGGCACCCAAAATCGGGTGCCACATCGTCAAATTGGGTGCGACATTGACATGTTTTGCTTAAAAATGGTGCCAGATTGACAGAATATATCTGTATATATATATATATATATATATATATATATATATATATATATATATATATATATATATATATATACATCCCGCTATCATTATGTCATCTTTTCATGTTGCAGTCATTTGGCATCACCAAGAAATACTATCATTTTCGAATTTTAATTCGTGTATGTTTGTTGAGCGCATTTTTTAACGCCCTGTATCGTTCTCAGTTTTCTAAAATTTTAATTTTAAAAATTTAAATTATATACAAAAATTTTTACACTTCATAACCATTTTGACTTCCACCACATAAAAATGTGTATTTCCCATCATTTTGCCGCTTTTCGACGTTGCCACGAGTTAAAAATACCGATCTTTTGAGGACAGGTAGAAAAGGTCTATTGTAAACTTAGAGGATGGAATATTTTGGTAAAATATTCCATCCTCTCAGATTATAAACTACATAAAAGGTGAGTTCTTTACCTGTTCAGCTGGATTACCAAGCAAGGGTCTAAATATTTTACGAGTTGAATTGTGTTTATTTGATTTCATCTGTTAAATTAAAATTTCTCATACCGACTTAAAATATTTGTTTGAAAAATTCATTTTATATTTTCGTTTAATTTACTTAGGGTTTTTGGTCAGAATTTTGAAGAAACGCTTGGTTTGACATACAATTTGGGACACGTACCTATAGCTAATATGTTAAAGAAAAAAAGTGATATTGTGCCGATATGTGCTTTTGATCTGGAGGTGAGTTTCGTCGGTTATAGGGTATGAAAACAAATACGTTCAAATAAGTCCGGAATTGGATAAACTGACTAATTCTAAGCAACTTCTATTTTATAGCGTTTTTCACTAAGTCAATACTTTTAGAGATATTTGCGAGTGAATATGTTCATTTTTCAACAAAAAAAAAACGTTTTTATACGGTTTTTCGCAAATAACTCAAAAAGTAGGTATTTTATTGAAAAAAAATTAGCAAATAGTAAATATAGCTTATAAAAAAGTGAAAAAATGGTATATGTGTCAGGTCTGTAGACCCAGTAGAAGCAGAGTTATTGCTAAGCTTTGTTTTAAAACCAAGAGGAGTAGGTAAACTAAATGGCAGATTCACACCCAAGAAAGTCACTAGAAATATCATCAGATAAATCTTCTTTTTTGGTTGATCATATCGGCCTTTGACGGTAATCTTGACTAAAAATCTAAAAATAAAAGGAAGAACGCAGAAGATACAAAAATTGCTGATAAAATAAATAAACTAACCTATGAAATGCCAATAGTGTCAAAATTTGATATGAGTAAAATTGCCTGAGGTTGTACCAATTACAAACAAGGTGTACGGCGCGGGAAATTTGAATGACTCCTCTTGTTTAAAAACAGACTATAGTGAAAAATAAGCTCTTATATCTCAAATTCCAAATCGAATATTTTAACGTGAAATAAAAAAAATGAAACACTTTTCTGGGAAAACTTATTACAACTTTCTTAAAGTGTTTAAGAAAACGTTTATTTTTATTTTTTTTTTAAGTTTCCAGCAGCAAGAGTAAGCAGGTTACGCTCAAAATACAGTTGTTCCTTTTTTTTTGGTTAAAAATATTCTAAAAACTCCCTCTAATTAACAGCCCAAATGGAATTAATCGTTACCACTTCACAAGTAACTTTATGTATTGTTTGTGTTTGTAAGTTTCATCAGTTCAAAGTGCTTATTTGTGGAAAAATTTGGTTTTAAAGTAAATTTTTTTAAATCTTTAATTTTGAAAAAAAGACTTTTGTCAAAATAACTTAAAAATTATTAGTGATACCAAATATCTTAAAGAGTAAAAAATGTAGGTGTTGCTTTTTTAAATATTTGGAATTTTTTGATTTTCTGGAAGACAAAAATTGGTTAAGATATGTCTGTTCAAAATTTGCATATACATACTCGTTACTAGTGATTCGTTCGAGGCCTTTCAACAAAACCCCTTTCAAAAATAAGCATTTTGAACCAATGCAACTTACAGATCATATACAGGGTTTCCCCGAAAATAGTGCGTTCCTTAAAGGTATAGATAGAAAGCACAATGTAGAGCAAAAAAGTCTTATAACATTTTATTCTAAATTCAGCCGTTTGACCAAAAAACGAAAATACATTTTGATATGCAAATTGATACTCAATTAGTAAATAAACAAGGGGTCCCATTAGATTAAATTTCACAGTCACAGGTTCTTCTACGCCATGTTGCCAGGTCATATAAATTTATGAAAATAAAAATTTACTCTTATGGAGAACAACGTAATTTTTGTTGAAACGGTTAACTTTAGGAAAAAATGTTACAACACCTTTTTGTTCTAAATTGTGTATTATATCCACACCTTAAAGGAACGCACTATTTTCGGAGACACCCTGTATAAACAATACATTTATCTAAAGTAACGTGTGAAGCGGTAACAATTAATTTTCATGACTTTCTTTTGCCAAAAAAAAGGGAACGATTTTATTTTCAGCGTAACTTGCTTACTTTTCACGCTAGAAACTGTTTTAAAAACACCAAAAAAAATTTTTTTTAAACACTTTAAAAGAGTTATGATGAGTGTTTCCCGAAAAGTGCTTTATTTTTTTGGTTATTTTACGTTGAAATATTCGATTTGGTATTTGACGAATAAGAACCTATTTTTCATTAGCTGCAACCCTGCTTCTACTGGGTCTACAGACCTTATACTGACACCTCTTTTTCATAAGCTATATTATTGCTAGGAATATTTTCTTCGATAAAATATGTACATACTTACTTTTTGAGTTATTTGCGAAAATCCGTCCAAAACGTGTTTTTCTATGAAAAATAAACATATTCACTCGCACATACCTCAAAAAGTATTGACCTAAAACTTTTATAGAACAAAATTTGCTTAGAATTAGAATTAGTCAGTTTATCCACTTCCGGACTTATTTTGCACGTATGTTTTTTCACCTCCAAGAAGGGGTGAAAGTCACATCCAGGACAAGAGAACATATCGGCATAATCTCACTTTTTCTTTGGCATTTTAGCTACGTGTGTGCCAAATTTTATGTCAATCCAAGCGGTTCTTTAAAATCTGGAGGTTTTGCGATATTTTATCGTGAGTGAATGGAATAATAATTATTACAACGGCAATTATTGCCGTTGTCACTTTTAGATAAGAAGTCATTATCACAATGATATAGTCAGGTTAACTGAATTGTATAATTATTGTTTTTATCATTAAATGTGAAAACCTAGAATTATCCATGTCTGTCCGTCAATAAACACAACTCGTCTATTAGTAGGACAGAAAGAATGACAAATAAGGTGTCAAATGAAAGCCTATAACCAAAATATGATATTACATGTGAGAAGTTTGACCTCGGACTGCATGTTCCAGAGTTGCAACCGAAAGTACTGTTTTAAATTCGTCGAAATAGTACAAACTATTGGTCAACACGACTAAGAAAGACCAGAACAAATACATACTTCCGGTTTCATGCCTGTCTGTTCGTCCATATCTGTAGGTGAACAAAATTCATCCGTCATATCAGCTGACAAAAAGTTACACGAAGGGTTCAAATATCGACTGCCGGTTCAACTTCCGGTCACTTTTTGTGAAAAATTAGAACTTACGATGTCCAATTGCTTGTTACAATTTTTTTTATAAGTGTTCTACTCTATCTATTCTGACTTTTCATTAACTTACTTAGATCACATATAATTTAATACAGTTTTGATGTCACGGTCTTCAAAATTTATGTGGTGAGTTCCGGTATGTGATGAATGAAAAACGACTCCATAAGCAGAAGAAAAAAGTGTTCTCAAGACCTAAGACAATACATCGACTCACAAGAGCGTTGTGACAGTAGCAAAAATTCGAGTTGGGGTTCTAATTACTTTCTCATGCGGCTTACTCTCCTGACTTGGCCCCCTCCGATTATTAAGTGTTCCCAAATCTGAAGAAATGATGGGCGAGTCACAAAGTTTCACAAAAAAGCGAATATTTCTCGAAATGAACGTCAGATCGAAAAACTAAAAAATGCGTGTTCAATATTTTTCAAAAGTCTATCGAATGATACCAAAAACGAACCCCCACGGAAAGGGGTGAGGAGTAAATTAAAAATTTTAAATACGAACCCTGCGATATTTCGCGAAATGAACATCAGAGTGCCAGTGTGTGCTTTTTTTCTGGGGATGAGTACCACCCCCTTCTCGAGTGTGAAAAAATATAGGTCCAAATAAGTCCGTAAGTGGATAAACTAATTAAATTCCTTGTAACTTTTGTTTTTAGATGGTTTTTCGCAAATAAATCAAAAAGTAAGTATTTGATCGAAAAACTATTCCTAGCAAATATAAAGCTTATAAAACAGTAAAAAAAATGATGTATGTATGAAGTCTGGACACACAATAAAAACAGAGTTGGAGCTAATCAAAAGTTGGTTCTTATTCGTCAAATTCCAAATCGACTAGTTCAACGTAAAATGTCCAAAAAATAACGCACTTTTCGGGAAAAACCCGCCACAAATTTTTTAAAGAGTTTAAAAAAAGTTTTATTTTTGTTATATAAAAAGTATCTATTCTATCACCATCAGCATCAAAAGTAGACCGGGCAGTATCGTCGCCCCCGCTAGCGAAATTATTCCGATTCGATTTTTTTGCACAAACTTACTCAAAAAGAGGTCCTTATAACATATCCAAAGGGTGCCGGGCGGTGCATTGGTCGAAAAATTGTTTAAAAAATTTTTTTGAAACAAATTCACAAAAACAATTTTTTCATTTCGAACAATTTTTTTTAGATAACTTGTGTCATTCTGGGCAAAAAAGGTGTCTTGCCATTTTTGTTTAAAATTGATTGTTGTCGAGTTATATGCGATTAAAAATTTGAAAAATGCGAAAATGGCCATTTTTAAGTCTTAATAACTCGATTAAAAGTTATTATTATGAAATTAAAAAGTGAGCAGATCAGGCTTCAAACCCTTGCTTCAAAGTCCTTAAGAGATTTTTGTCATTATTTTATTACAAAGCTGTTATTTTTAATTATTAATAATTAGCGCTATAGTCCCGGATTTATCGTCGCCCCTGTTAGTGAAATTATTCCGATTCGATTTTTTTGCACAAACTTACTCAAAAAGAGGTCCTTATAACATATTCACAAGGTGCCGTGGTCGAAAAATTGTTTAAACAATTTTTTAAACAAATCCACAAAAATAATTTTTTCACTTTGAACAATTTTTTTTAGATAATTTTGGACATTCTGAACAAAAAAGGTCTCTTGTCAATTATCTCTAAAATTGATTGTTGTCGAGTTATACGCGATTTAAAACCTGAAAAATGCGAAAATGGCCATATAACTCGACAAAAATCAATTTTAGAGAAAAATCTCAAGATACCTTTTTTGCTCAGAATAACCCAACTTATCTAAAAAATCGTTCGTAATGAAAAAATTATTTTTGTGAATTTGTTTAAAAAATTGTTTAAGGTGATACAGTAGCGATCAACAGGTAGCCAAAACGCGTTCCAAGATTGCG
This sequence comes from Diabrotica virgifera virgifera, assembly GCF_917563875.1. NCBI lineage: Eukaryota > Metazoa > Arthropoda > Insecta > Coleoptera > Chrysomelidae > Diabrotica > Diabrotica virgifera. Next base: position 159,063,852 of record NC_065444.1, on the reverse strand, counting down.
GCTGTAATTTTGAATATTTTTTCAAGATATTTGGCACACGTATCCGTAATATAATAAAGAATGGCGGTACAGAGCCCAATTTGAAAAATATATTAGGTAATATTTGAAAATTATTCTGTAATTAAATACAATATTAAAAAACGAGCCTGTACCGCCATTAAGAAGAACAAAAAAATACACTTTCTTCAAATAAACTTTTTTATCCGATGCCTAGATTTTGTGTCATTTTGGAACTACTAAAATGTTTTATTTCATTAGTCCAAAACAAAATTTAAATTTTTTAATTCGACAAAATATTTCCACGCACAGGCTGTGGTCTGTATTAATTCGAGAACCAAGAGAGACAGCTCATTAACCGCCTTTCATTTTTTCTTAGAAAATAAACGATCTCTACACAAAGTACTTATAGGATAATACGCCGCCGTTATGAAATGATTGTAGGATGTTAAAATGACGAAGGATGTTTTACCCGGAAATCCGAATTTTATATACTTTTGTTATATTTAATACCCTAATAGCACACGACGTCCTTTGGACGTCCAAAATAGGTCAATTTTTGGTCCTAACGTCCATGGACCATAAACGGACGTCCTTTGGACGTCCGACGCTGGACGTACTTCGGGTGTACTAAATATGTACGTCCTTTGGACGTCCGGCGTTGGACGTCCGGCGTTGGACGTCCGGCGTTGGACGTCCTTCAGGTGGACTAAATATGTACGTCCTTTGGACGTCCGGCGTTGGACGTCCTTCGGGTGGACTAAATATGTACGTCCTTCGGACGTCCGGTGTTGGACGTCCTTCGGGTGGAATAAATATGAACGTCCTTTGGACGTCCGTACTCGGACGAAATACGGACCTTTTCCAATCGTCCATATTGGACATATTCTACCAATAAGGGGATTAAACAGCAAAATTATTTAATAAAATATTAACTTAATTATGTTAATAAAATAGTTTAAATGGAAAAGATTATAAATCATATTTAATTCAAAACTGTATATGTAGTTTAATATCTAATACATGTTTTTGTTTTTATGTAAAGTGTGAAAATCTGATCGGTAAATTATTCGTTATGTCCACTCTACATCAACAATAAATTGAACAAGAAATTGACTAAGTTATTCAAGGCCAAATTTGACGAGTACAAAATGTATGATTTGTAAAAGAAAATGAAGGAATTTGATGAAATAGAACAATTGGATATGTTTTATTTTGTCAAATTTCTTTATTTTCTGTTTATTCACGGCAAAACTGGAAGTAGAATTGTGTTTTGTATAAGCCAAATTTGACCTTGAATAACTTGTCGTCAATTTCTTGTTCAATTATTGTTGATGTAAAGTGGACTTTATAATGTTTTATTATTCCCGTTACCAAGATGATAGAAGTTTGGTGGTTAATTCTAATAAGCAAAAATATAATTTTTATCAATGTATCCTTATTACAGATGAATATTGAGAGCATCTTTTTGAAGTTGAGCGTACGTGTGCCCAAAATAGGTCCAGTTTTAGTCCTAATGCGGATGGACTATAAATGAACGTCCTTCGGACGTCCGACGTTGGACGTACTTACGTGTTGAATAAATATGAACGTCCTTTGGACGTCCATTGGACGTCCGTGCTCGGACGTCCGTTGGACATTGACATCGATCCGTGAGCGTCATCTGCAAAGAAGAAAATCACAAGCCAGGACAACCAATCCAAATAGTGAGTGTTTCAAACTTTTGTGTTGTGTTGTCAAAAGTTTATTTAATTATTTATGTTTTTCCTTACATACTTACATATTTTTTCAAGCTTTTTGGTATATTTTTCATATTTTTTACTATATTTCGATAAAAAAATTCTTCGCAGTTTTATCCTAATCAACATCATCATCATTCTATCCAAAAAGGCAAATCGCCAAAATCGCAATTTTATCATAATATGATATGTATATTTGCATTTTACCACATTTTTTCGATGTTTTGAAACATTTTTGTATATCTTTTGTGTATCTATCTATATTTTGTATATCACCCCTCCTCGGGGTGAAACTCACCCCCCAAATTCACATACTAATTTGTAAGTACACATACTTTGTAAGTATGGAATAAAGGATGCTTAATATTAATCAGTTTATCGAAGTCCGGACTTATTTTGAACGTTTTTCACCCCAGAGAAAGAGTGAAACTCACCCCAGGGCAATAGCACACATTGGCACAATATCACTTTTTTTCTTTGGCATGTTAGCTATGCGTATGCCAAATTTCATGTCAATCCTTTAAAATTTACAGCAAAAACCATCAAAGAATGTAGTAATACTTGTTTTCATGAAGTCGGTGATAGAGTTTGACAAATCTTTATGGTTGTTAAATATCTTTTAATTTGTGTATTCGATTTTTAAAAGTAGGTACTATATACGTCCATTTGGCACAATAAAAAATAACCTTCGACCGGTACATATTGCTTGTATCGATGCTCGGTGCATTGTTCAGTCATAAATTTTACCTGTCCCTATAGCGTCGGCCGTCGGGTCCTATTGTAAATTATTATAATAATAGTCCGTCTCGGTATTTTATTATTTCTGTCATAAGTATCTCTGTGGAAATGCAAATGCTGCTTGTAACATCCCAAAAACCAGCTCTACTATTAATTGTACTCGTATAAATAAGTGTATAATATGTACCTACCTACTTATTTATTGTATTCATTTATAGACCTGGATCCCGCGTAATAAAAAAAGTTGATTAACAGCAAGCTGAAAATTTGTTAATAGCTTCACGGTGTCTAGTCGGACAAACTTTGATGTACGGCAATACTGGAACCGGGGAAGTTTTAATTGTGGAACAGGTTAAAAACTTGGAACATCAGACTACCGAAAACGTTCCATGTATTTTGTCGGACAGAACTTCCAATTGATTTGTTACCATTTCATTAAACTCTTATGCAAAAATCAGACTGCGTACCAGTCTACTTTTATTCTCTTAATATTTTTACTTAAAAAAAGTGTACTACAATCATCTCGCTAAACTTAATATAACTGTTTTCGAGATAAACCCATTTTAAATCTGCGATATAACATAATTTTTTGCATAATATTGTAGTTAAATCCGAAAAATCAACTTAAAACCATAATAATAATTGTGCCAATTCTCATTTATGTCATTTATATTTTTGGAGATTTTTATGGTTTATAAGTTATTTTTCGAGTTTAGCGAGACGAATGTAGTATATATTTTTTAAGTAATAATATTAAGAGAATAAAAGTTTTGATTCGAAAAGTATATGTAATGTAGAGTTCCCTCAGCGATGTGATATAATATTATTACAGTATAGCTCCCCGTGCATGACAAGCTTATGCAGGTAGCCCATATAGCCTAGGCTATAATATTATTAAAAAAATCACTTAGATGGGACAATGGCTTTAGGAAATTCGAGACATCAAAAATGGCCCATTTTTAAGGTGGTGCGTTAATTTCTTGGAGAAATGTAATTATAATTTAATGTAAATAATCTAATATCCAATAATTGTAAATTAATATAAGATGTAATATAAGTTCCTTAAAAAATATATTTTTTATTTCCCACAATACATTCTCCACAGGTATAAATATCGTCTCTAGACGTCCACCGAACGTCCTCCCAGGACGTTAGATGGATGATCGGCAGCAATACATTGGACCAAACTGGGACGTCCTATGAAGGCCCAATTGACGTCCACCGAACGTCCCTTCGGACGTTAGGTGGACCTCCATTGGGCGTTTGGCAACGTGGAATTTGGACCAAAATTGGACGTCCTGTTAAGGTCCAATTCACGTCCCCTAAGACGTCCGATTAAGATCCAATTTACTCCGATTAAGGTCCAATTTACGTCCAATTAAGGTCCCATTTACGTCCGATTAAGGTCCAATTTACGTCCGATTAAAGTCCAATTTACGTCCGATTAAGGTTCAATTTACGTCCGATTAAGGTCCAATTTACGTCCGATTAAGGTTCAATTTACGTCCGATTAAGGTCCAATTTACGTCCGATTAGGGTCCAATTTACGTCCCCTAGGACGTCCGATTAAGGTCCAATTTACGTCCGATTAAGATCCAATATATGTCCCCTCGGACATTAGATGGACGTCCAATGGACGTTCGGTAGCGCGACATTTGGACCAAAATAGGACGTATAAAGGACGTTCCTCGGACGAAAACGGACGTCCAATGGACGTCCCTAAAGTCCGTGAAGGACGTCCATTGGACGTCCTTGTGCTATTAGGGTAGGTACCTACCTATAATTCTGGTGATTTTTTAAATCTTCTATTGTTAAGAGAATTTACACCTTTAGCCAAAGTTTTACGATTTTCTAACGGAAATTAACAAGTTATTTTAAATACGCACCAATTATCGATGTTGAAAGGAGTTTTTCAAGTTATAAAAATATTTTGTCTGATCAAAGAATATGTTTCCTCGTAAAGAATTTGGAAAAACACATTGTAATGAATTATAATCGAAGATATATTTATAGTGATATTGTTGTTTTATTTTAAATAGGTAACTATTGGTAGCAGTTTTTGTAAAAACTGTGAATAAATTGCATATATAAAAAATGATTTTATTTGAAAAATAATAAATAAGATTACTAAATAAGACAGAAAATTTGTGGTTTCCCGAAATGCGCATTTTTTGAATTTTTGTGCATATCTTGCGCATATTTCGTAATTTTTTACCGCATATATATGCGAATATTTCATCAAAATTGATCGCATATAAATCCGCTCCCTAGTCATTGTATTCTGTTGGCTGATTCCAATGATTTGAGCCGCCGTACGACACGTTGGGACCAATGGGAGTGAAGATACGTAACTAATACCTATCAAGAGGTTTACTCAAACTTCTTTTCTGTACTTATACCTACCACTCGGTATAAGTACAAAAAAGAAGTTTGTGTAAACCTTTGCACAACTGTGTAAATACTAAAGAAAAATCTAAAATATTAAAAAAAAATAGTGGAATCCGTTAATCTGTTCTCGAAAAAATTAGCTATGAAAATGAGCATAATTTTCTATATCCCTAACTTTTGACGAGCAGTTTAGCTTAAATGGGGAAAAGCGGTAAGCTTAGACCAAACACCAGTAGGAGGCATTCAATTAATTGAGGAAAAAAATTAAATGGATAACAATATTCATTTCAGTTATAGAAAAGGCATTGCCCCGCTAGAATGGTTGAAATCACAAGTAACAATTAATAGTCCTGCAAAAAAGACAGGCGCTTGAAAGTGATAAGACCATTGAACAATAAGCCTGCGAACTGCCTTTTAAACACATTCTTAAAAATAATCCATAACACAATTAAAAAAAGGTTTGTTAAGAAATTCTTTTATAGACTTCAGAAATTCAACAACTTCTCCTGATTATGTTTAAAAAACGTACGGAATGCACTAAATGAAAAAAAGAAGAAAAAGATTTATCATACCGTTATATTCTAATATATTCTTACGTTGAATATTTGATGCTTCCCTGTAGAGTATAAAACGGACAGTTGTGTTTTTCCCGTGAGCTGACTTGTTTAGTCTTCTTTGTCGTTCTATTCGTTAAATCCTATCCTCTCAAGTCACAGCGTCAGAAAGCAGTGGGTATATGCAGTGAACGGGAGGCCTATGTCGAGCAGTGAACGTTGGGGCCCTTTCGCGTTTATCATATGTAGAGAAGTCGCTTGTCAAAAACTGGACGTATGTAATCGTATTCTATTTGTTAAATACTCTCACCTAATATGTCATACCATGTGTGTTAATCCATTTTATTTCTACAATTTTAAAGTGTTATTACATGCCGTCATTTTCATTTGTCTACACCATCTTATTCTGCCAGTTAAATCCCATCATTTCAGACGCTGTACGTCACGATTGAACCAATAGAACCGTAGATACAAGACTAAGGCCCTTTTGACATGATGCTGTAATTGATTTTCATACGTCATTGTATTATATTAGTCAAATCCAGTTATTTTAGGTGCTGTACGCCACGATTGGACCAATAGGAGCGAAGATACGTAAATAAGGCCCTTTTGACATATTGCTGTATTTGATTTTTCTGTGTCATTGTATTCTGTTCATTAAACCCTACCATTTGAGCTGCTGTACGTCACAATTGGACCAATAGGACTAGATATACATAACTAGGGCCCTTTTGACTTGTTGCTGTATTTGATTTTTCTGTGTCATTGTATTTTATTTGTCAAGTCCTATTATTTGAGATGCCGTACGTCACGATTGGTCTTATAGGACCGAAGATACGCGACTAAGGCCCTTTTGACATGAGGTTGTATTTGATTTTTCTCTCATTGTATTCTGTTTGTCAAATCCTATCATTTGAGGTGCTATACATCACGATTGGACCAACAGGACCGAAGATACATAACTAAGGCCCTTTTGACATATTGCTTGTTTGATTTTTCTGTGTCATTGTCTTCTATGATGTCTAAGGCATATCTCTGATATGCCCTATTTTTAAATTGGACTTCGTAAGTCCTAGGTTTTCACCCACAAGCTTTTATTTGACACCTCATTTGTCATTCTACCCGGTATAATGGCGGAGGAGTTATATTGGCGGTGGTACGGACCGACAGAAAGAGTACCCAGCTCAAATATCTCACCTTTAGTACCATCCTTGGATTATAAGCTTTCATTTGACACCTCATTTATTATTATAGCTGGTATAATGATAGAGGAGTTACATTCGCGGTCGGACGGACCCACCGACAGACCGCCTAGGTCAAATATCTCACCTTTAGTACCATCCTTGTATTACCAGCTTACATTTGACACCTTATTTGTCGTTCTACCTGGTATAATGACGGAGAAGTTATATTCGCGGTCGTACGGACCGACAGAAAGATTGTCTAGGCCAAATATCTCACTTTTAGTACCATCCTTGGATTATAAGCTTTCATTTGACACCTTATTTATCATTCTACTTGGTATAAAGACGCAGAAGTTATAGTCGCGGTCGTACGGACCGGCGGAAAGACAGCTTAGGTCAAATCGCTCACCTGTAGTACCATCATTGAATTATCAGCTTTCATTTGACACCTCATTTGTCATTCTACTTGGTATAAAGACGCAGAAGTTATAGTCGCGGTCGTACGGACCGGCGGAAAGACAGCCTAGGTCAAATCGCTCACCTGTAGTACTATCATTGGATTATCAGCTTTCATTTGACACCTCATTTGTCATTCTACCTGGTATAACGACGGAGGGGTTATATGCGCGGTCGTACGGACCGACGGAAAGACAGCCTGGGTCAAATATCTCACCTTTAGTACCATCCTTGGAATATAAGCTTTCATTTGACACCTCATTTGTCATTCTACCTGGTATAATGACGGAGAAGTTATATTCGCGGTCGTACGGACCGACAGAAACATTGCCTAGGCCAAATATCTCACCTTTAGTACCATCCTTGGATTATTAGCTTTCATTTGACACCTCATTTATCATTCTACCTGGTATAATGATTGAGGAGTTATACTCGCGGTCGGACGGACCGACGGACAGACCATGTAGGTCAAATATCTCACCTTTAGTACCATCCTTGGAATATCAGCCTTCATTTGACACCTCATTTCTCATTCTACATGGTATAATGACGGAGGAGTTATATTCCCGGTCGTACGGACCGTCGGAAAGACAGCCTAGGTCAAATATCTCACCTTTATTACCATCCTTGGAATATAAGCTTTATTTGACACCTCATTTGTCATTCTACCTGGTATAATGATGGAGGAGTTATATTGGCGGTCGGAGGGACCGGCGCACAGATCGCCTAAGTTAAATATCTCACCTTTAGTACCATCCTTGTATTATAAGCTTTCTTTTGACACCTCATTTGTCATTCTACCTGGTATAATGACGGAGGAGTTATATTCGCGGTCGGAGGGACCGACGGAAAGACAGCCTAGGTCAAATATCTCACCTTTAGTACCATCCTAGGATTATCAGCTTTCATTTGACACCTCATTTGTCATTCTACCTGGTATAATGACGGATAAGTTATATTCGCGGTCGGAGGGACCGAGTCACAGACCGCCTAAGTCAAATATCTCACCTTTAGTACCATCCTTGTATTATAAGCTTTCTTTTGACACCTCATTTGTCATTCTACCTGGTATAATGACGGAGGAGTTATATTTGCGGTCGGAGGGACCGACGGAAAGACAGCCTAGGTCAAATATCTCACCGTTAGTACCATCCTTGGATTATATGCTTTCATTTGACACCTCATTTGTCATTCTACCTGGTATAATGATGGAGGAGTTATATTCGCGGTCGTAAAGACCGACGGACAGACCGCCAAGGTCAAATATCTCACCTTTAGTACCATCCTTGGATTATCAGCTTTCATTTGATACCTCATTTGTCATTCTAGCTGGTATATTGACGGAGGAGTTGTGGTTACAGACAGACGGACAGACGGACGTGGATAATACAAAGTTTTCACATTTTTTCAAAATTGGGTGAAAACAATAAAACATGATGCCAGACTGATTTCTTTATGAAAATAATATATACATTCTCAAATTGTCTATTTTTCGTTGTGAATAATATTGTATTCAACAGTGATGCCAAATTTCTGATGCCAAAATGATTGATAATGAAAGTGGGATATACGTTTTCATGTATATAACGGCAGCGACAAAACGGTAAAACACTGAACTAAATGTATATAATATTTTCACTGTACGATCATTTTGGACTCAAACATTTTATGGAATAAACTTATATAACTTAGTAAGAGGTAAACAAGGAAAGCTGATATATTAAAGTAACATCAAGGAATCAAATCTCTAACTACCGAGCTGATTAGACTTCTGGTAGCAAGTACAGGAATAAAGTTATTAAGGTAGTGTAAAGTGGCATCGATATACAGATGCCACTTTGCAAGACGATGCCAAATCGATGGTAAATGCATAATGTATCGATGCCAAATTGATAGTAGGATGTATATATATATATATATATATATATATATATATATATATATATATATATATATATATATATATATATTATCAGAAGAATCAATTTCTGTTTTTTATTTATCCATTGATTCAATGTACCGATACATTGATTCTTAACTAGAAAGTACATTAAATGAACGTACTATTTCATAAAACTTAATGTTCTTGAGCATTAGTTAATGTATCTACTTACATTGGACCGATGATACTGATCTTTGGACGAAAATTAATGCTCCCCGTTTTTGAATCTATGTTTTTTTCATTAAATTTACGTACTTTTTTGGTTCAGTGTATAGGTATGTACTTGCTACTGTCATTTCGGAGTCGGCGCTTGTATTGAATATACAGGGTGTATCAAAAATGCAGGTCATAAATTAAATCACATATTCTGGGACCAAAAATATTTCAATTGAAAGCTTACTTTAGTAAAAATGTGCACATAAAAAAAGTTACAGCGCTTTAAAGTTACAAAATGAAAATCGATTTTTTCCAATATATGGAAAAATATTCGCGATTTTTTATTGAAAATGGTCATGGGGTATTCTTAGGTAGGGACAGCTCAAAACAATAATAACAGTGAAATTTGTACACCCCATAAAAATTTTATGGGGGTTTTGTTCCCTTAAACCACCCAAACTTTTGTGCACGTTCCAGTTAAATTATTACTGCGGTACCATTAGTTAAACACAATGTTTTAAAACTTTTTTGACTACTATTCGTTGCAAGTTATTTCGGATTTAATCAGATTTGTCATTTAGTAAAGTACCTTTAAACTTTGGATATAATTTAAAATTGAACCTAATCTAACGAAAGACTAAGGGTGACTATTCGTTACAGCAAAGGGAGTACCAAGCGGTCTAACTGTGTATACTTTTACATGCATCTGATCTGGGACGGAACTGACGTCACATACTGTTTACAATTTCTGACGTGAAGTTGGCGTTGCCAGGTGTTTATGTGGTTAATAAATAATAAATATTTTATTTGGTGACATATTTTAATGTAAAACACATTGTAAAACAGGTAACATTATGTATTGAGCAAGTATTAAGTGAATATCCGAAAACCAAGAGTCGGCCATTGTTATGTCAAGTTAGCGGCTACTTTTGACGCCAGAATTTCGCTCATAGGTTCTATCCTGGGTATTTTTATATCAATGGGGAGTACAGTCATTTTGTGCTTGATATCGGCCCAGTCTCTTATCTGGGGAATTCCATCCAAATTATCTTGCAACGGATAGTAAAAACCGCTTTACCGCATTTGTTTCACGAAAAATTCAAATCATTTATCTTTAATAACTCAAAAAGTTTCGATTTATTTTAATAACTTGATATAAGAAATTTTGCTTAGAATTTGTCATTTGTTATTTTTAATAAAATAGTTTTCACCCCCCGAGAAGGGGTGGTAACCAACCCCAGGACAAAAGTGCAAGTTGGCACCAAATCAGTTTTGTTTCTTGAGGTATGCTCTAACTAGTCACCAATTTTAATGCAAATCGATGGAGGTTTAACAAAATAGGAGGTAAAAACCGTTAATGACTGCACTAACTTTCCCCTTTCATCCCTTATTGCTACTTCCTGTATCCACTGAGGTGTCAGCCTGAAAGGGGTCATAATGGTCAATACACAATGAACACATTTCACAGGAAAAACTCCATATTACTTATGACGATGATTTTTCGGCTCTAGCTCTCCGTCTACTCTACAACTATAGTGGAGTCAATGAAGGTGGATATGAGTTATTACCTCAGATTTCGTTGAACCTCCATCGATTTTCATAAAAATTGGTGAGTGGTTAAAGGATACCTCAAGGAACAAAGGTGACATAGTGCCAACTTGCGCTTTTTGCATTTTAGGGGTGAAATACACCCCTTTTTTAAAAATTATTTTTTAGATTTCTGAAGGTGCAGTCACTGTAAGTTTTCACTTTCTATTTTGTTGAACCTTCATCGATTTTCATGAAAATCGGTAAGTAGTTAGAGGATACCTCAAGCAATAAAAGATATATAGCATCAACTTGCGCTTTTGCATTTTAGGGGTGTAATACACCCCTACTTTTTAAATTGTAAAAAATGCAGATTTCCGCATTATGGCGCAAGTAATCTCGTTTAATTAAGAAAAATAAATATTTTTTTTATATTTATGTGCATGAATTACATTTTTTTTTTAATTTTTCAAACCTTATAGCAACCAAAAATTCGAAAATTAATAAGTCGAAAATCACGAAAACCTTATTCTTCTATATTTCTGAAAGTGTAGTCACTGAATGTTTTCACCCACGATTTCTTTGAACCTTCATCGATTTTCATGAAAATTGTTGATTAGTTAGAGGATACTTCAAAAAACAAAAGTGATATGGCACCAAGTTGCGCTTTCTGCATTTTAGGGGTGAAATCCACCTTTTTTTTTTAATGATAAAAATGTAGATTTCAGCATTCTGGCTCAAGCAATCTCGTTTAATTAAGTAAAATAAATATTTTTTTACATTTATGTTTCACCCTGTCAATATGGGTGGCCCTGTATATTTGGAAATGTATTTAAATTCTGATATTATCTATGCCCCAATCTCACCTAAATAAACTTTTTTCGTATCTCCTACAACAAACGACTAATTGGACTTCCCACAACCTGTATACATACAAAATCTCCGCTATAAAATTTTTTCAAAGAAAATGTTACTGGTTTTTTTAAAACAACTCCGTTAAATTTTGAAATATGAGATTTATCCAAAAACCATTACAAAGCTAAGTAAAAGTTCTATAACACTGTATTAAACATAATTTTCTAAATCCTTTATTTTTTTTAAATACAAGGTGAAAGGACCCCGGTTACATGGTTCTCGCAGTAAAATTTAGGTTTTAAATGTTTCTATCTCGGTTATTTTTTGTCGTAAAAAAATATTAAAAAAAGAAAAAGCTTAAATAAAGTTAAAACTAAAATTTTGTCCTCTACCATTTTTTAAGTATATCTAGTATTTTTGGAGTTATCAAAAGAAAATGAAATTCACGAAAATTTGAAAAGTTCTAATTTTTTTTAATCGTATTTTTTTTTCAAAAATATGCATTCTAAACCGGTCAAAATTGTTGAAGTTATTACTCATGTTAAAATAAATAAAGTTTTAAATGGGTTACTATAAATTTTAATTTTTGTGGAAATGACGTATGTTTCATTTTTCATTCTTCCCTAAAAAATCTGAAAGGGTCCTCTTATTTCCATCATAACTTGCTTAATTTTGATGCTATCGACTTCTTATATAGCTTTTTGATAGTTACCTTTAAGTACTTTATTAAAATGTTTAATATCTATATTTAACAAAGTGCATCGTTTTCCTGTTATTTAAGCTTGAATACTAAGATTTGAGTACTCGCGGAAAAAATATACATTCAATTGCATATAACTCACTTTGTATATGTAATAAAGGATTTTTCGAATAGGGAGCTTATTTATTTTTATATTATCTTCGATTTTGGTAATAACAACTTTTTTGAAGAAACTTATGGTTTTTGAGTTATTTATGAAAAACTGCTTTAAAACATGGATTTTTTTCAGGAAAAATCAAAACTTTTGATCTTTAATAACCCAAAACTATTGATTTATTGAAATAACTCTATAAAACAAATTTTACTTATAATTTGTCCCTCTATCGATTAGTGGTATTATTTTTAATAAAATAATTTCCACCCACGAGAAGGGGTGGCATCCCCCCCAGGGTAAAAGCGCAAGTTGGCACCATGTCACCTTTGTTTCTTGAGGTATCCTCTACATACTTACCAATTTTCATGAAAATCGATGGAGGTTCAACGAAATCGGAGGTGAAAACCTTCATTGACTCCACTACTAAACGACAACATGAATTTATTTTTTAGTCTGGGCAGATTATCGAAGAATAGGCCATTGTTGCGAAAAGTTATTTACCAGCAATTTTATTGCTGGAATCGAATCTTATGACTATATATTTTAATAATATAGGTATGCAAAGTTCGCAGGTAATGTGTTACTTTTTTTACAAACAAAATGGCGCCCGAAAATCGTGTTTTTTTCAATTTTTGCTCTATAACTCTAAAGATTTTAACTTTATACCAAAAACACCCGAATAAAAATTCACCGTAATTAAATTCTGCTTAGAGACGTGTTTTTCCCGATTTACTTCGACGAAAATTTTCCCCGGAAAATCCGGGATTTTCCAACAAAATCTTTAATTTTCAACTAATATTTTAGATAAGTAATTGCTTATCAATAATTAAATAACTTGCTAATATAAAAGCTCTTTCCGTATAGATTATTATTCCAGAAGCCGATGGAAATTGAATGAACAGTTTAGTAACAATTGAATTGTTAATTAAAAATTTACGGTCGCTATAATAACCACAATAATTATGATACATAAGAATAATTATGATTTTTGTATAAAAAGACACTGTACCTATGTAATGTACTTTACATAAATGAAATTGAACTATTTAAGGCCTCAGGGATATTTTAAAATTAAAAACAATTTTTTGGCTTATAAACTAATAAAATATCTCGAAAAAAATATTAAATTTAATTAAATTATGACAACGGTATTGAAAAAAAAAGCGGCAGGACGCTTCTTTTAAAAGAAAAAACTTTTAATTGTGATGAGTGATTCCTGAGATACAACCGATCAAAGTTGACCGGCATTTACGACAAAGATATAAACAAAAGGATCATAATCTTTGAACTATCACCTTTTTATTTTTGTCCTCTTTCTATACACCAATTTTCATATCTTTAAAATAGTCATAACATATATTATTATAATAAAAACTATCGATATTACTAGTCAAAATTGCCAAAAATATCAAAATTCCAATCAAAAATTAGGTTGGAGAAAATGTAATATCAAAGTTCAAAATCGGTATATGTTAAAAAAATGCATTTTCTCGGCTTCCCGTGGAGAAATTTTCTTCATTCTTTTTTTGTTCCCAAGTAACTCGAGTAGAGCCATCTAACTAACGCATTATTAAATGTCAGATTTGCTTTTGTTTTGTTATAATAAATTAATTTATTTATTATAATTTTTTTTATTTGTTTAAATAAAGATTGTTTAAATAATTATACAGCTTTCACACGAGAATATTTGTGTTTTTAACGTTAAAAAGTACACTTGTAGTAGTCCTGTCGCCAGGGGGGGTACAACGGCCTCCTGCATTCAGATGGACGCAACCAAGTTTTTTTTATGTATTTTGACCTGTAGAACACGAATTTTTTGGGTAACAGTTGATCCGCATGTCGATAAGATTGTTATAAACCAAGAAGTTGAGGAATCACATAAGAGCGATTTCTCGCAAAACAAAACATTTTTTTGTATTTTTTGGGCCATTCTAACCAAAAAATGTTCCTACAAATTTTTTCGTAGGATGCATAGTTTTCGAGATAAACGCGGTTGAACTTTCAAAAAATCGAAAAATTGCAATTTTTGAACCCGAATAGCTTTTGATTAAAAAATAAAATAGCAATTCTGCTTACCCCATTTGAAAGTTTCAGTCAAATTATATCGGTTTTAATTATTTGTATCGCTAAAAATTTATTATTTTATTGTTAAAAAAAGTTATAAACACCTGGTGCTTGAGTGATGTTTTCAATGATTTCTCATTTAAAATCGACCGAGTAGGTAGAAGAGGTAAAAGTGCGAGCGGGGCTATTTCTACGTAGCATGCATTAAAACGCATGTATTAGGCACGGGAAACACTATGTGTTTATAGCTTTTTTTAACAATCAAAAAATAAATTTTTAGCAATGCAAATATTCAAAACAGATATTATTTGACTCAAACATTTAAAGGCGGTAAGCAGAATTGCTATTTTATTTTTTATTCAAAGGTTATTTGGGTTCAAAAATTGCAATTTTTCGATTTTTTGAAAGTTCAACCGCGTTTATCTCGAAAAGTATGCATCCTACGAAAAAACTTGTATTAACATTTTTTGGTTAGAATGACCCAAAAAATACAAAAAAATGTTTTGTTTTGCGAGAAATCGCTGTTATGTAATTCCTCAACTTCTTTGTTTATAACAATCTTATCGACATCCGGATCAACTGTTACCCAAAAATTCGTGTTCTACGGGCCAAAATACATAAAAAAAAACTTGGGTAAGTCCATCTGAATTAAGAAGGCCGTTGTAACCCCTCTGGCGACAAGACTATAGTAAGTTAATCTAAAAATAGTCTACAACTGGAAAAATATGTAATTTTCTTTTCTTATAAATAAATTAATCCATTATAACAAAACAAAAGCAACTTTGACATTTAGTAATGCGTTAGTTAGATGGCTCTACTCAAGTTACTTGGGAACAAAAAAAGAATGAAGAAAATTGCTCCATGGGAAGCTGAGAAAATGCATTTTTTTAACGTATACCGATTTTGAACTTTGAGATTAAATTTCCTTCAACCTAATTTTTGATTGGAATTTTTCTATTTTTTACAATTTTCACTTGTAATATCGATAGTTTTTATTATAATAATATATGTTATGACTATTTTAAAGATATGAAAATTGGTGTGGAGAAAGAGGACAAAAATAAAAAGGTGACGGTTCAAAAATTATGATCCTATTGTTTATATCTTTGCCATAAATGCCGGTCAACTTTGACCGGTTGTATCTCAGGAACCACTCATTGCAACTAAATGTTTTTACTTTAAAAGAAGCGTCCTGCCGCTTTTCTTCTAATACCGTTTTCATGATTTATTTTAATTTAATATTTTCCGAGATATTCTATTTGTTTTTAGAATAGAAAATTGTTTATAATTTTAAAATATTCCCGAGGACGCTTAAATTAGTCTAATTTCAATTCCGTAAATTATATTACATAGCTACAGTGTCTTTTTATACAAATATCATAATTATTCTTATATATCATAATTATTGTGGTTATTATAGCGACCGTAAATTTTTAATTAACAATTCAATTGTTGCTAAACTGTTCACTCAATTTCCATCGGCTTCTGGAATTCTAATCTATGCGGAAAAATCTTTTATATTACCAAGTTATTTAATTATTGATAAGCAATTACTTATCTAAAATTTTAGTTGAAAATTAAAGATTTTGTTGGAAATACCCGGATTTTCCGGGAAAAATTTTTGTCGAATTAAATCGGGAAAAACACGTCTCTATGTAGAATTTAATTACGGTGAATTTTTATCTGGGTGTTTTTTGTGTAAAGTTAAAATCGTTGGAGTTATAGAGCAAAAAGTGAAAAAAACACGATTTTCGGGCGCCATTTTATTTATAAAAAAAGTAGCACACTATCTGCGGACTTTGCATACCAATATTATTAATAAGTATATACAGTCATAAGATTCAATTCCAGCCATAAAATTGCTGGTAAATAACTTTTCCTTGTATTTTACTAATTAGCCCAAAATATTTATTAATTTTATTATGTTACAAAACTATTTCTAGGCTTTTCCGGTGTGTGTAGGTATATCAAAACAACTAGGTATATAAAACAATTATTTGCACAGATGTAAATAGAATTATGCTTTTTAGGTTAACCAATTTATTTAACATTTTTTAACAAAAGTTATAATTATAAAATTATATTTTCTTAACAACTAAACAATCAAATTTTATTCTTCATCAGTCTTCAAGTTCAAATTTTATTCCTAAAAAGATAAAGTTTTATTAGTGCCTATTCAAATTCTTTTGAAAATATTAATATTTTCAGACAATATTTAAGAAAAATAATATTAAATATCTACTTTAAAAGTAGGTACAATAAAATAAAATATGTAACTGATACGGTAACAGAATTTTAATAAAATACTTTATTTCTATTTTTAAAATATCTGTTTTATTACTGATTAGAATCATCATCATCAATCAGCCAATCGCGTTCTTTCCAGTGTTCTCTACACTGGACCGCTTGTAGCGAGTTTTCCGCTACTCATTTATGTCCTCGGTCCATCCAGTTGATGGTCATCTTCGGCTTCTTCTAGAATTTCTGGGCCTCCATTTTATGATTAATCTTGTCCACCGTCCATTTTGTGTTCTGGCTAACTGCCCTGCCCAGTTCCATTTAAGCGTCGTAGCTCTTTCGATGACGTCTTGATCTCCTGATCTTTGTCTGATTTGTTGGCTAGTTATGTGGTCTCGAAGGCTTACGTTCAGCATTGCACGTTCCATGGCTCGTTGTGTATTCATAACTCTGAATTTATTCGCAGTTTTTGGTTTTAGTTAAAGTCTCTGCTCTATAAGTTTGTACAGACAAAACACAATGGTTAACCTTTTGCTTGAGACACATGGGAATTGAACTCTTTTTAGAATATGGCTTAGTTTGCCAAATGCTGCCCATGTCAAGCCTATTCGCCTCTGTATTTCGTGTGTTTGATTATTTCTGCTTATTTTGATCTCGTATCCCAGATATTTGTGAGTGTCTGTTTGTTGTATGGTATTATTGTCAATAGCTATATTTCCACTCATAACGAGATTTGTCACTGATTAGAATGGCTAGATGGAAATACTCTCTTTAGATCACTCACGTATATAATCGCGTAATATTGTTCCAGCTTTCACTGTTGATTACTTTCTTCATTTTTTATCGTTTTGTTTAAACATTTTGCTTCACCACCCGCCCCAAGTTTTTCGCAATATAATCGGTTCGCTAAACTCAGACACAACTGGCTAGTGATTTTAGTAGTTAATTTTTTTGTTTTTGGCCAATTTTACCAAAATTGGCAAAATTACTAATTATTAAGTAATTATTAACAATTTAGTAATTATTTTTTTTGCCAATTTTACCAAATTGCCAAAATTATTTACTAAAATCACTAGCTTATTTACTAAATCAGTAGTGTCTGAGTTTAGTGAACCGACTATACCTACCTCTCCTCCTTTTGCTTTTCCTTACCAATGTTTTTAGACCCACCGATTTTTATATATAAATCTGCACTTTTTATTAAACATAAGTTTAAATGTAAAGGATGGTCCACACAAGGCTAGAATAATCGATAAGATTTATTTTTTCTGTTTTTAAAAGCTCTTTAACAACCTGACCTCAACGAACCATAAGTATCATATTAGAGACTATTATAAAAATTACTGGGTGGGATTTTAAAATTATACAGTGTGAATACCACTAATGGAATAAAATTGTTTAGGTTTTATATCAAAAAATTATAAAAAATGCTGGTACAGTAGTTCAACTTCGAATGCAATGTACTATTAAAAAAAAAAGAAATTAATGTAATTAAATTCCATCATCATCATCATCAGTAGCTCGACAACCATTTTTGGATCATGGCTTTTTCTAGGATTTTCCTCCATTCTGTTCTGTTTCTTGCTTTGTTCTTCCAGTGGGTAATCTCAAGTGTTTTCAGATCTTGTTCGACTTGTTCCAAGTAACTAAGTTTGGGTCTTCCCTTTGACCTTCTCCCTACTGGTGCTTGCCTCATTATATGTTTTGGTGTTTCGGTCTCCAACATCCGTTCAACATGGCCTATCCAGCGCAGACGTCCGATTTTTATGGATGTTATGACGTCGGGTTCTTTGTATGCTGCGTATAGTTCAAAATTATATCTTCTGCGCCATACGTCATTTTCTTTCACCCCTTTATATATGTGTCTGAGGATTTTTCGTTCAAACGTACCTAATAAGTTCTTATCGCTTTTCGACAGTGTCCATGTCTCTGATCCATATATAAGGACCGGTTTTATCAGGGTTTTGTATATTTTGCATTTGGTTTTTCTCGTGATGTTGTTAGATCTTAGGTGTTTAATTAGTCCATTATACGTTTTATTAGCAATATGCATTCTTCTCTTGACTTCTTCGCTGACATTGTTATCTGCGGTGACTAGTGAACCTAGATATGTAAAAAATTTTACGCTTTCGATGTTATAGTCTCCTGTTGTCAGATTCTGTAGGTTTCTTTGGCCTGTCGATTTGCTGGCCTTCATGTATTTGGTTTTTATTTCATTAATATTTAGGCCACTGTTTTGTGCCGCTCTTTCTATCGCATTAAATGCTTTTATCATTTCTCTTTTGCTTCTAGCTATGATATCAACATCATCTGCAAATGCCAATATTTGTACACTTTTTGTTATTATTGTTCCTCTGGTGTTGACTTTTGACTCTCTAATTATTTTCTCTAATATGACGTTGAATAGAATACAGGATAGGGCATCTCCCTGTCGTGGGCCCGTTCTAACATGTATTGTATCTGTTAGTGCGTTTTGAATTCGAATTTCGCTCTGTACTTTAAATGTTTCTTTTACTATATCAATGAGTTGAGTTGGAATATTAAACTCTTTCAGGGCGTGGATCAGAAATTCTCGATGGATACTATCATAAGCACTCTCAAAATCAATGAAGAGATGATGTGTGCCTATATTAAATTCACTAGTCTTTTCCAAGATTTGCTTCAAGACGAAGATCTGATCTATTGTGGACTTCTGCCTACAGAAACCACATTGATATCCTTCAACTATTTGTTCCGCATATAGTCTCAATCGCTCATAGACAATATTTGACAGTATTTTATATGCCACAGTCTGTACCGTTATTGCCCGTTAATTTTTACATTCAAGTTGCTAATATCTTGGTTAATAGTTTGTACATCACATTTAGTAAAGTTATGGGTCTGTAATTCTTTAGATCCTTTGATCCTTTTTATCTCCTTTCTTAAATAGTAGCAATGTTACTGCTTCGTTCCAAGTGTTGGGTATTTGTTTTGTCATTAATATTTTATTCATAAGTATGTACAAAACTTCTCTAGTTGTTTTTCCACCATTTTTTAGCATTTCTACAGTTATCCCGTCTTTTCCTGGCGATTTATTATTCTTCATCTCCTTGAGTGCCCTTTTTCTGATCTACTTACAATAAAAACCTGGTCTGACTCTAATTTACTCTCATTTAACGTATATAAAACAGTAGCATTATCTTATAAAGGAGCTCTTCAACCCTTACCTCTTAATAACAGCCAGATCAGTACTGTTGATTCTGTTAAATTTCTTGGTATTTTTTTAAACAGCAACCTTAAATGGTCCCTCTATATTAATTTGTTAAGGAAGAAACTATCTTCAGCTTGCTATGCTATAAGATCTGTTTCGAATGATCTCAATTTAGCATCTTCCAAAATAACATATTTTTCTTTGCTTGAGTCACATCTTCGTTATGGTCTTCCTTTTTGGGGTTCTGGTACAGCTGCCCAATTCGATGTTATTTTCAAATTACAAAAAAGAGCAATAAGATATCTGTTTGACCTCAGAAGAACAACACATTGTAGAAGTTACTTCAAAGATCACAGAATTTTAACCCTTCCATCTTTATATATTTTAGAAACTGTTTGCTTAATTCGTAAACATCTACATGTCTTTCCACCAAGACCTAATCATGACTATTTCACGAGAAATTCTACCTTTGACGTCTATTTACCGACCCCGTCATCTGAGTTAGTAAAGAAATCTATATTATATTCCGCAAAAAAACTTTACAACCATCTCCCTCTACAACTTAAATCTGCAGCATCTTTCCCCAAATTCCGTAAACTGAAAAAACCTACCTATCCGAAAGACCATATTATGTAGTAGAAGATTTTCTTAATTAATAACTAAGAAATTACAGTACCCATTGCACAAGTAGTATTTTTATTATTGTTTTTGATCTATATTTTGGTGTCATATGCTGCAGCTTAATTTTTAAACTTAATTACTAGGTAGACTATGCAATTTGAAATTTATTGAAATTTATTGAAATTTTTAAATTTTGCAATTGATTAACTGTTTAACTTCATTATTATTATTATTATTTAATTTATACTGATGATTTATGTAATTTTAGTAAATTTAATTGTTATTGTTTTGTTTTCTTGACTTTTTGTAAGCTCTGTCGATAAAATTGTACAATTATTCATGACAATAAAGCATATTTCTATTCTATTCTATTCTAATGCTTTTTCCCCATCCAAAAAGTTCATAAGGTCGCTAAAGAAGTTTTCACTTCAAAAATACTTTAATCACTAATCAGTTATAATGATTGGAGTAGGGATAGTGTGGCCCGTCATATGCTTGCTTCACAAGCTCCTTCGAGTACACACTCTATCTCTCCTCCAACCATTATAACTTCGTTCGAACTTATACGCAATTCAATCTATAGTATATAAATTACTAATATCTCGCCGTAGCGATAACGGTCGCGAATTTAATGCTTTTTCCCCATCACAATAGTGCACAACATCGCTAAAGAAGTTTTCAGTTCAAAAATAGTTTAAACACAAATTAATTATAATGATTGGAGAATGGATAGTATAGCTACTCATGCGCTTGCTTTGCAAGCTCTCTCTGGTACACACTCGATCCCTCCTCCAACAATTGTAACTTCATTCGAACTTATACGCAATTCAACCTATAGTATATAAATTACTAATATCTCGCCGTAGCGATAACGGTCGCGAATTTAATGCTTTTTTCCCATCCAAAAAGTGCATATCGTCCCTAAAAATTTTTCACTTCAGAAATACTTTAAACACTAATCAGTTATAATGATGTCATGCGCATGCTTCGCAAGCTCTCTCTGGTACACACTCGATCCCTCCTCCAACTATCGTAACCAGTCGAACTTATACTCAATTTAACCTGTAGTATATAAAATTACTAATATCTTGCAGTAGCGATGATGGTCGCAAATTCAATGTTCTTTCTACATCCAAAAAGTGCACAACGAAAGAAGTTTTTACTTTAAAAATAGTTTAATTACTAATTAGTTATAATTATTATAGAAGGGATAGTGTGGCCCCCATGCGCTTGTTTTGCAAGCTCCTTCGGGTACACACTCTATCCCTCCTCCAACCATTATAACCATTCGAACTTCAACGCAATTCAACCTATATATAAATTACTAATATTTTGCCGTAGCGATGACGGTCGCGAATTCAGTGCTTTATCCCAATCCAAAAAGAATTTACCTTGATTATATACGCCTTGCGTGCGTCCTACACATTTTTATATGTACATACATACACATTATATACATACATACAAAATTTATTTCGACCAAATGATGATGGTCGCGAAATAAATTCTTTTTCCCCGTCCACAAATAGGTGCGATACCTATTTTTTACGCTATACTTATTTCACCGAATCGATGACGGTCGCTAAATCAGTCCCTTTTCCCCATTAAAAAATAGGTTTTACATTTATTTTAAATTTAAATCCTTCTACAAAATTTATATATACATACACATAATATAAATACGTACAAAATTTATTTCGCGGAAGCTATGACGGTCGCGATGACGGTCGTGAAATCGATTATTTTTCCTCATCCAAAAATAGATGTTATACCTATATTATATACGCCTTGCAGGCCTTCTACATTATTTATATATACATTTTATATCACTTAAAACTTTTTAGACTTTTTAAAAAATATTTTATTTTGAAAAATAGAAAAATTAAAGTTACATGTACTAAATCTAAATTATTACGAACAAATATTAAACACCGGCAAATGGTTTTATATGATTTACAAAATGCTGAGGTTGTGAGAAAGCTTGGACGTAGTAGTTCTCGCTGACATTGGCATTGAAACTGGATGCGTCGATTCAGATGGCTGACACCTGATATATCCTGATGGGAAATAAGTAGGTACTTCATTATTAAGGTTAGTTGGTAAAAACGGATATAACAGCTCCCCTTGTTAGAAGGAAGTTGACGCGTGGCAGCAACTTCCAGAGTGGCTGTTTATTGGTATTCAGTGCGATTTGCTCTTCTTCTTCTATGGAGTCGCTTAGGTGGATACTGGGTCTTTGTCTTGGAAAGATTTTGTCTAAGAAGTGATTGCAGCAACTGAATGGTATTTGAACTGGATGACTTTAGTACGTAACATTATCGTAAGCGTCGATCAATTTCTGGGAGTGTACTCTTGTACTACCAATAAGGGCATCGCACGTGGGTTGTAGTTTGAGCACGTGGTTAGTTTTGATGATTTCTGACTTGACTTCTCTGAATTAGCATTTGATTTTATTGGGCAGTGGGTCAGAAACTGTTACGAGCCAAAAAATTCAAGCTGATCTTCTGAACGGTGTAGTCTTTGGCAAATATTACGGAAGTCTGGCATGTTCTAGGAAGGCGTTCTTGTCGCTTCAGAAGTTGGGCTTCGCATATGGCGTCGCTGTCGATTGGATAACAGATCTTGATTCTGGCTCGAAGTGTTTTGCATGACTCAAGGCTATCTATTTATTGTAAGGTATAACAAAGAATCATCGTTTCGCGCAATATATTTATGAGTTGTTGTTAATATCTAATTTAAACCTGTTCGATTATCCAGTATTGTTATTGGATAGAGATAATATAAAGTATATTGTTCTACATCAGTTAAACAGTTAAAGGAATATTTAACAAGAACACAATTCTTGTGTCTAATTGATAGGCATGTAATTCGATAATATCGAGATATTGAGGGAGGTTTGAAGTATAGATAGATGGGGAAGATTATTTTTCTGTAATGATTGTGATATATGCCTAAGCGATTTAATTAAATCAAACGGAGTAATGATTGAACTATGTAATATTTTTAATCGAGCAAAAGTTATAGCATTTACTATATCATTTAACGAATGTTCGATAAATGAATAGCTTTCCATTAGCAAATCACAAAAGTTCAGCATATCGATTTGAGATTTATAGAATTTTAATTGGTCAGAGATATTCATTATTGATTTTCTAATTTGTTTAATATTATTGTTGAAGGTTTCCTCATCTATTTGTAATTTTCGGATTGTCGCGTTGAAACTCTTAATGAAAGAAGTGGTAACCGATATTTGAATTTTTAATAGCTTTTCGATTTGATACTTATCGCGGGGTTTCTTATTAAATTTATACATTCATTGAAATATTCGCCATCTGACGAATTTGATGGCAGATCTGATCTGAAGTTTCCGGTTATTGTTATTGATTTCCATATTGAACCTATTCCGTTAATAAGTTCATGTTTTTTCTCGGAAAGCGTGTTGTTTCGTATCAGCGATTATTTCTGTATATTTGACTTTAACGGAACTAGAGATTTGTTTGAGGAGACGTATGTGAGTTTGGACTTCAGATTTGAATAATAGTATTCAAGCTACATTTTATTCAGTGGTATCTAATAAATTGTCTAAGATTCTGTCGTTTTGTCGATAAAATCTCTGATTGGTTACATGTCTTTGTATACCAGGAGGGTCCATTTGTCGTTTGAAATTTTGATTTAAAAGATTTAGTGAAAACATACAGGAAGCAGTGTTAAACATTAGTAAAGTTACCTTAGTTAAATTAATTAGTTAATAGTTAAAAATGGAAAACAAAAATAAAGGAATGGTGTGATGGGGGAAATGCTAAAATTGGTAGAAGCAATTAGAAAAATAAGAATTAAAAGATAACCAATAATAATGACTGTAGTAGATAAGAATTCAGAGAATTAAGGACAATGATTAAAATAATGTGTAAAACAAAAGAAAATACAATGAAGATAAACTCAAAGAGGTTGAAGAAAGATTCCAAACAAAAGGGCATTAAATCCTTTTACCAGGAAACAAGAACAATGGAAAGAGGATATAAGAAAAATATCCCATATATGAAAAATGATGAAGGTGGGTACATTAATAAATAAATCAGGGAGTTAATGAGAAATTGGCAAACTTACTTTTTGCAACTGCTAAACAAAAATGAAGAAGGAAGGAGAATAATCCATGAAAGTGAATATGACCTTATATTAATAGAAACTTGTACAATGGAAAAAATAAAAAATATAATAAAAAGACGAAAACAATAAAAGTCTAGGAATAACAGAAATATCGGCGGAAATGATAAAAGCCCAAGAAAAAAAGCTACCCAAAGAGATACATAACTTGATAAAAGCACATGGGAAACAGAAAAATGTCAACAGAGTGGGCCATAGCAGGGGTATGTCCCATACACAAAATTTGACGAAATGAAAGGTGAAAACTATTTAAACTATTATAGTAGAGACAACTATAATAGAGGTATCGCGCTGTTAGAAGTAGTTAGTTTAGACAATCTTGACACGAATCATAAGAAAGAGCTAAATAAATATAAGGAAAATATATTGGTCGAATATCAGGCAGAATTTAAAAATAATAGGTCGACGGCAGACCAAAAGTTTGCGCTAAAAGGAATCCGCACTACGTGCTACGAATATAAACATCAGTATTACCTATGTCCTGTTCGTTGACTTTTCAAGTACGACTAAGATAAGGTAAAGTGGCAACAGATATACGATCTAATGAAAGAGATAAGCCTACTAATTAAAATCGTCACGATGGAAAAAATGCCTATGGATAACAAAATAAACAAAATAGCAAACAAGGGGCATAAGCATAAACCAAGCAATTTTGAAACAAACGAAGGATTACAGTAAGGGTACAAATTATCAATGACTCTTTTTTTTTTAATCTAATACTAGAAGGAATAATCAGAAAAAGTAAAATAAAGATGCAGGAAATATTTTCTTTTAACACGGTCATCAATGTATGGCAATATATAGATTTAACACTATTAATGACAGGTAAGAAAGAACTAAGAGGATTAATCAAGAATATTAGAAAAGAGGCAAAAGGTTTAGTTTTCTAATAAATAAGGAAATAGTAATAAATAAGGAAAAGACAAAATGCATGATAATGGGAGAAAGAGATAAAAAAGGAAGATAATTTCTCCTTAGACAGAATGCGAAAAATGCCTATTCGAATGAGTTTCAAAGTTTACTCAGGTGAGTCTGAAATTATGTGAAAAGGGACACGGGGAAGGAAAGATAAAGACAAAAATAGTAAAAACAAACAAAAAGTATGGAGTGTGGCGATCATTAATGAAATTCGAATATGTCTCAAGAAAAACAAAAATTATAATCTGCAAAACAGTTGTCAGGCATACAGCTACATATGCACGTGAAACAGGTACAAAAATCAGAAATATATTTTTTAGAGAGATGGGAGAGAAAATACAAGAGCGATATAGAGAGGTGTGAAAATAAATAATAATAGAGTAGAAAGAATAATAAGAGACTTTTTTTTATTTTCTAATGGCTTTGGCTTAGTCAACTAGCCAGACTATTTGTTTTTTTTTGTATGGAATAAGAGACTTAAATAACAAGTCAAACATATTTATTTAAATTAGAACATATGGAATATGATATTTAGGACAAATTGAAAGAATGGGAAAGGAAAGAATGTTGAAAATGGTACTATCACGAAAATCAATACATCAAGAAGAAAAGATAGACCAGGATGGATATTAAATGTCACAGTATATGAAGACTTACGAAAAAGTTATAAATATCAAGAATTGGAAAGAAAAGGCTTTAGACAGAAAACAATGGAAACAAGTAGTTAAGAAAAAATGTATGGAAAGACTATATAAAATTTGTATATCGTAAATATTTAATATTAATAAGTGTGGTATTAAGTGTTTAATAAAAATAAATTTAATATTGTCTGTAGTCTATATTATAGTAGTACCGTGTAATATTATTACGTACTTAATAACTTAATAGTAATTGTGGGGAAAATAAAATTTCTCAGCTCTATGCATTCAAGGGTTCTTGAGCTTAATAAATAAAATAAATTCTTCATAAACGTAGATTCCAATGGTGTTGTTGATTAGGGTTAACATATACTGGGAGTGGATGACTGAAATGTAACAAATAAATGAAAGTAACAGAATTTACGTGGGTTTCTTGGGTTTCGAAAGGGACAATAATTTTAATTTGGGTTTTCCTTTAGGATTACCTAAGTTCCTAAAGTACTTTGATAAAGAGTTTTCTCATTATAAAGTGTTTCGGGTGGTCTAACAGAAGTATACCCAAACATGAGTTCGTACGGTATAAATCCGTGAGTTTTAGCATTATAAAATATTTCGGGTGGTCTAATGGAAGTATATCCAAAAATGAGTTCGTAGGGCATAAATCCGTGAGTTTTCGCATTATAAAATATTTCGGGTGGTCTAATAGAAATATATCCAAAAATAAGTTTGTACGGTGTAAATTCGTTAGTTTTGTTTTTTGTGTTATTAGGACAAATGATTGCATAAGGCAGGATATTGAAAGGATGTTCATCGAAATTTTCAGATTGATTAGCTCTTTTGTTTTTATATTTTAAGCAAAGATTTTTTACTAGTTCTCGTTCTTCCTTGTTAATATGTTGTATTGGAAGTCGAGACTTGATGTTGTCGTTTCGGTATATTTTATCAGAGCAATAATTTATTAAGTTATCGTTTGACTGGAAATTTAGAATCGGGTAGTTTGAATAGGGTTCAATTATTGCGGTATCGGAAAAATCGGTAATTTTGGGGATTGTGTTTGAGTTTACTATAATAGATGTCAGAAATTTTTCTTTTTCATTCACGTGTACTAATGTGTCGGGGGTATGGACTTTATCATTTTCATTTTTGTGCAAAATTGCATCTGTATTTGACAGATGACATGTTAGATTAAATATTTGCTCGGATCTGGGATCTATTTTAATTTGATTAGGAGATTCATTGTTAAGCGAATTAGTTTCTACTTTGTAGAGAGGTAATGTTTGAAAATTTGTGATTAGTTGTTTGTTCTTGAAATCTATTGCACATTCGTAATGTTCAAAAAAATCGAGGCCTAAGATTCCATCAAAATCTGTATCTAGATTATAGATAAATACTTTATGGGGGTTTCCCATTTGGAAAGGGAATAAAGTAGATTCGTTGATATGAATTGTTTGGTCTGTATTAAACTGTATGGTCATATTTTCGGGAAAACGTGGTTTGAAATTTTTCGCGGTATTTTCATTAAAAAATACAAAAATAGACGGTTTAGTTTTGATTTCAATCTGTCTCCTGCCATCCCCCGATAGCGCTATTTCTAGGTCTACCTTTTGTCAAGGAGGCTATGCAAGAAGACAAATTTAAATCAAAACTTCCGTAGTTCTCGGTATACAATAAAACTATTTATACCGGAGTAAGGTTAGAACGCCCTCTAACGGGGAATAAGTGAAATAAATGGCGACTCGATTCTAGTTTTCTGTTGACCTAGATATCAAAATATCAAAAGGCACCGCTGGGAAAATATTCCAAAAATGCGGTTCAGAGAAACTATATGAAACGAGTCTTTGTACTCTCATACAGAGTATGGCATTAGTAAAAATACAAAAATAGACGGTTTAGTTTTGATTTAAATCTGTCTCCTACCATCCCCCGATAGCGCTATTTCTAGGTCTACCTTTTGTCAAGGAGGCTATGCAAGAAGACAAATTTAAATCAAAACTTCCGTAGTTCTCGGTATACAATAAAACTATTTATACCGGAGTAAGGTTAGAACGCCCTCTAACGGGGAATAAGTGAAATAAATGGCGACTCGATTCTAGTTTTCTGTTGACCTAGATATCAAAATATCAAAAGGCACCGCTGGGAAAATATTCCAAAAATGCGGTTCAGAGAAACTATATGAAACGAGTCTTTGTACTCTCATACAGAGTATGGCATTAGTAAAAATACAAAAATAGACGGTTTAGTTTTGATTTAAATCTGTCTCCTACCATCCCCCGATAGCGCTATTTCTAGGTCTACCTTTTGTCAAGGAGGCTATGCAAGAAGACAAATTTAAATCAAAACTTCGGTAGTTCTCGGTATACAATAAAACTATTTATACCGGAGTAAGGTTAGAACGCCCTCTAACGGGGAATAAGTGAAATAAATGGCGACTCGATTCTAGTTTTCTGTTGACCTAGATATCAAAATATCAAAAGGCACCGCTGGGAAAATATTCCAAAAATGCGGTTCAGAGAAACTATATGAAACGAGTCTTTGTACTCTCATACAGAGTATGGCATTAGTAAAAATACAAAAATAGACGGTTTAGTTTTGATTTAAATCTGTCTCCTGCCATCCCCCGATAGCGCTATTTCTAGGTCTACCTTTTGTCAAGGAAGCTATGCAAGAAGACAAATTTAAATCAAAACTTCCGTAGTTCTCGGTATACAATAAAACTATTTATACCGGAGTAAGGTTAGAACGCCCTCTAACGGGGAATAAGTGAAATAAATGGCGACTCGATTCTAGTTTTCTGTTGACCTAGATATCAAAATATCAAAAGGCACCGCTGGGAAAATATTCCAAAAATGCGGTTCAGAGAAACTATATGAAACGAGTCTTTGTATTCTCATACAGAGTATGGCATTAGTAAAAATACAAAAATAGACGGTTTAGTTTTGATTTAAATCTGTCTCCTACCATCCCCCGATAGCGCTATTTCTAGGTCTACCTTTTGTCAAGGAGGCTATGCAAGAAGAAAAATTTAAATCAAAACTTCCGTAGTTCTCGGTATACAATAAAACTATTTATACCGGAGTAAGGTTAGAACGCGCTCTAACGGGGAATAAGTGAAATAAATGGCGACTCGATTCTAGTTTTCTGTTGACCTAGATATCAAAATATCAAAAGGCACCGCTGGGAAAATATTCCAAAAATGCGGTTCAGAGAAACTATATGAAACGAGTCTTTGTACTCTCATACAGAGTATGGCATTAGTAAAAATACAAAAATAGACGGTTTAGTTTTGATTTAAATATGTCTCCTACCATCCCCCGATAGCGCTATTTCTAGGTCTACCTTTTGTCAAGGAGGCTATGCAAGAAGACAAATTTAAATCAAAACTTCCGTAGTTCTCGGTATACAATAAAACTATTTATACCGGAGTAAGGTTAGAACGCCCTCTAACGGGGATAAGTGAAATAAATGGCGACTAGATTCTAGTTTTCTGTTGACCTAGATATCAAAATATCAAAAGGCACCGCTGGGAAAATATTCCAAAAATGCGGTTCAGAGAAACTATATGAAACGAGTCTTTGTACTCTCATACAGAGTATGGCATTAGTAAAAATACAAAAATAGACGGTTTACTAATGCCATACTCTGTATGAGAGTACAAAGACTCGTTTCATATAGTTTCTCTGAACCGCATTTTTGGAATATTTTCCCAGCGGTGCCTTTTGATATTTTGATATCTAGGTCAACAGAAAACTAGAATCGAGTCGCCATTTATTTCACTTATTCCCCGTTAGAGGGCGTTCTAACCTTACTCCGGTATAAATAGTTTTATTGTATACCGAGAACTACGGAAGTTTTGATTTAAATTTGTCTTCTTGCATAGCCTCCTTGACAAAAGGTAGACCTAGAAATAGCGCTATCGGGGGATGGCAGGAGACAGATTTAAATCAAAACTAAACCGTCTATTTTTGTATTTTTACTAATGCCATACTCTGTATGAGAGTACAAAGACTCGTTTCATATAGTTTCTCTGAACCGCATTTTTGGAATATTTTCCCAGCGGTGCCTTTTGATAATTTGATATCTAGGTCAACAGAAAACTAGAATCGAGTCGCCATTTATTTCACTTATTCCCCGTTAGAGGGCGTTCTAACCTTACTCCGGTATAAATAGTTTTATTGTATACCGAGAACTACGGAAGTTTTGATTTAAATTTGTCTTCTTGCATAGCCTCCTTGACAAAAGGTAGACCTAGAAATAGCGCTATCGGGGGATGGCAGGAGACAGATTTAAATCAAAACTAAACCGTCTATTTTTGTATTTTTACTAATGCCATACTCTGTATGAGAGTACAAAGACTCGTTTCATATAGTTTCTCTGAACCGCATTTTTGGAATATTTTCCCAGCGGTGCCTTTTGATATTTTGATATCTAGGTCAACAGAAAACTAGAATCGAGTCGCCATTTATTTCACTTATTTCCCGTTAGAGGGCGTTCTAACCTTACTCCGGTATAAATAGTTTTATTGTATACCGAGAACTACGGAAGTTTTGATTTAAATTTGTCTTCTTGCATAGCCTCCTTGACAAAAGGTAGACCTAGAAATAGCGCTATCGGGGGATGGCAGGAGACAGATTTAAATCAAAACTAAACCGTCTATTTTTGTATTTTTACTAATGCCATACTCTGTATGAGAGTACAAAGACTCGTTTCATATAGTTTCTCTGAACCGCATTTTTGGAATATTTTCCCAGCGGTGCCTTTTGATAATTTGATATCTAGGTCAACAGAAAACTAGAATCGAGTCGCCATTTATTTCACTTATTCCCCGTTAGAGGGCGTTCTAACCTTACTCCGGTATAAATAGTTTTATTGTATACCGAGAACTACGGAAGTTTTGATTTAAATTTGTCTTCTTGCATAGCCTCCTTGACAAAAGGTAGACCTAGAAATAGCGCTATCGGGGGATGGCAGGAGACAGATTTAAATCAAAACTAAACCGTCTATTTTTGTATTTTTACTAATGCCATACTCTGTATGAGAGTACAAAAACTCGTTTCATATAGTTTCTCTGAACCGCATTTTTGGAATATTTTCCCAGCGGTGCCTTTTGATATTTTGATATCTAGGTCAACAGAAAACTAGAATCGAGTCGCCATTTATTTCACTTATTCCCCGTTAGAGGGCGTTCTAACCTTACTCCGGTATAAATAGTTTTATTGTATACCGAGAACTACGGAAGTTTTGATTTAAATTTGTCTTCTTGCATAGCCTCCTTGACAAAAGGTAGACCTAGAAATAGCGCTATCGGGGGATGGCAGGAGACAGATTTAAATCAAAACTAAACCGTCTACTTTTGTATTTTTACTAATGCCATACTCTGTATGAGAGTACAAAGACTCGTTTCATATAGTTTCTCTGAACCGCATTTTTGGAATATTTTCCCAGCGGTGCCTTTTGATATTTTGATATCTAGGTCAACAGAAAACTAGAATCGAGTCGCCATTTATTTGACTTATTCCCCGTTAGAGGGCGTTCTAACCTTACTCCGGTATAAATAGTTTTATTGTATACCGAGAACTACGGAAGTTTTGATTTAAATTTGTCTTCTTGCATAGCCTCCTTGACAAAAGGTAGACCTAGAAATAGCGCTATCGGGGGATGGCAGGAGACAGATTTAAATCAAAACTAAACCGTCTATTTTTGTATTTTTACTAATGCCATACTCTGTATGAGAGTACAAAGACTCGTTTCATATAGTTTCTCTGAACCGCATTTTTGGAATATTTTCCCAGCGGTGCCTTTTGATATTTTGATATCTAGGTCAACAGAAAACTAGAATCGAGTCGCCATTTATTTCATTTCAATTAAAGATAGAGATACAAACACCGGTATCGATAAGTAGTTTAAACTTGTTTGATGCGTCTGTTATATAATAAGGATTTTTAGAGTTTACAGCAAGAGGAGGGCTTAGAGAAATTTCTGTTCTGGAAAATTTAGAGACGGGTTCATGTCGTCCAAATTTAGAGTTTGGATCTGATTTTTTATTTGAGACAAAGGTTCGTTTATTGAAATGGCATTGTCTGGTGGGTGGTTCTGATTTGGAACTGTGAGAAAATCCTGATAGTCTTGGCTATCAATTAAATCGATCGATTCATCGAATGAATTGTAATAATCAGGAGGTGGATAATAATTATTATCGGAGAAGTCTTCGTAATGATAGTTTTCAATTGGAGCTGGGGTATAATCATGAACATAGTCAGGTTCGTAGTTAACAAAATGAGCTCTCTGTCTATCGCTCGAAAAATTTGGATTCTTATGAATTACAGAAGGGCGTATTTGTGGGTTATTTTGATTGAACTGAGGTCTTTGTTGGTCGTTAGGTCTAGTGTTTTGATAGTTATTATTCGGGCTGAAGTTTTGCCTCTGAAAGCCATTATTTTGGGCATTATTGAAGTTTTGATAGCTACTGAAATTTCGAGTATCGTTAAAATTATGGGAATTATTTTGGGAATTTTGTCTAGAGCGACATTCGTTGTTTGAGTGGCCAATGCGTCCACAAAAGGTGCATCTAGGTGGTTGAAAGTTTGGTCTTCTAATGGCTTGATTATTTTGATTGGGTCTTGGAGGATTGGGGCGATTGGTTTTCTGTATCTCGAAATAAGATAATTGTAGCTCTCGTCTGATGCGGATCTGAGCTTGAAGAAGGTCTTTTGGATTACTAGCACGAACAATATGTGCAATTTTTGGATCGAGGCCGTTCAATAATGTATTGAGCGCCATTGATTCGATTAGTACGATTTGGGCTTGTTTCTCTTCAGGAGTGAGGCCAGATTTCTGGATATTGGCATGCATTTTTTCATTAAGGACTTGGACACGATTGAGGAATGTAAGAGCCGATTCATTTGGAAGTTGTTAGACTCTCTGTAAATCTTGTATGAGAGAAGATAGGTCTCTAGTGTCTCCAAAGTAGGAATTAAGAAGTTGCTTAATTTCTAGATATGATAAGGGATTTCTAGAGCTTATGAGTTGCGCTGCTCTTCCGCGAAGTTTATTTTTTATGTGAATTACTAATAGTTGTTTTTGATCACGCGTAGACATATTGTAGGCATAGTCACAAGCATTTAGAAAAGTTTGTAAAAATATTTGATCGCCTTCAAATTCGGGTACGATCGAAAATATTTTGGATAGTTTATAAGGTTCTACTTCGGGTTCATTCTCGATATGAGATACGGGGACTGCGGGACGAGAAGTATTACTGTTGTCAGTCATGATGATCAAATAAATTTAAATAAAACAGGTAATCAATATATCAAAAATAAAAAATGGTCAAATAAAACAATTTAAATATGAAATAATCAAAATATCAAATAATAAAAATAAAAATGGTCAAATAAGTCAAATGGAATAATCAATATATCAAATAATATAAATAAAAATAGTCAAATAAATCAATTTAAATATCAAATAATAATCAGAAATAATAAAAAATATATCAGAAAATGTTTTTATAACAACTGTCCGATTAGCGAAATGTGCGTGTTTCAGACGTGTATATAATAACAATAATGATAATAAAAAGTAATATTTAGTAGTTGTATTTAATAGGTATCAGAAAAATGTTTTTATAATAACTGTCTGATGGGCGAAAAGTGCGTGTTTCAGACGTTTATATAAGAACAGTAGTGAAAATAAAGAAATGACGATTAACAGAATAAACGTCAAATAGTTAAAAAGGTAATCAGAAAAATATATAGTGGTTGTATTTAATATTAAAAAATGTTTTTATAATAACTGCCCGATGAGCGAAGAGTGCGTGTTTCAGGCGTTTTATAAGAACAATAAATAAAAAAAAAATTGACGATTTACAGTATAAACGTCAAATAATGAAAATAAATATGTAGTTGTCTTTATTGATTTTCAGTATAATCAATATTGGAATATCGAACAGTATTCAGTAATAATAATAAAAATATAATAATATACGAGATGATTCAATATTAGACTTACACTAAATCCAAAAACATCTAGTCATCTTGTTCTCGACAGCGTCTCTACCAGGGGCTTCACCAGGTGTTCCTAATCCGTAGATATCTGCAAAGTGATGACGGCTCTGCCTTTTTGGATGGTTCGTTTCTGAATCAAAGGATTGGAATCCACCGTTGTTAGTTAGGCCTTTCCGTGTTCTAACAACGTTTCCAGATCCTACTTAAAACTTTTTAGACTTTTTAAAAAATATTTTATTTTGAAAAATAGAAAAATTAAAGTTACATGTACTAAATCTAAATTATTACGAACAAATATTAAACACCGGCAAATGGTTTTATATGATTTACAAAATGCTGAGGTTGTGAGAAAGCTTGGACGTAGTAGTTCTCGCTGACATTGGCATTGAAACTGGATGCGTCGATTCAGATGGCTGACACCTGATATATCCTGATGGGAAATAAGTAGGTACAGTGGAACCCCGATAAGTCGGCCCCCGATAACCCGGAACTCCGGCTAACCCGGACCGATTTTTATCAGACAAACATTTCAACAATAAAAATGTATTGCTGTTACAAAATCTCGTGAACCTAATTCATTCATTTGGTGACGTCAATATACGAACGAAACGATTGATGAATCCGACATTACTGAAAATATCAGGGTGCAGATGGGACCCTGATGTCGCGCAATTCGCAGCAAATAAAATAGTCGTATGTTTTTGGCTTCATTTTATTTCGGTTATACATACGCATTTTCAAGGTTCACGAGGTTTTGTACCAACTCTATGTAATATAATATTTGAGAGATAATGGAACCGGATTGAACTACATATAACATAGTAAAAATGACTCATGGTACACCACATTCATTGTCGAAAACAACATGCACCTGTATTATCCTTTATTTTTTTGAAACTGTCTGTGTTAGCATTGCTTAGAAAAGACTATTAAAATTCTTTTTTTAACAATGGTCTTAGTCATCACTTTTATTAAATAACATAACATCAGAGACGGTATTGTGTGTAGTAAAGTCGTATTATTGTTCGCTTCCATTTTGTAATCGTTCGTAAATTTATTCAGATTTTGTGTTTGCGTGTCTTTTGTCTATAAGGGCAACAAAACGTAAAAATGTTGTAGTGACAATGGAAAAGAAACTAGAAGCATTAAGTAGAATTGATAAAGGTGAATCTTGCAGCATTATATTATGGTGTCGGTATATCTACAGTATCGGATTGGAAGAAAAATAGAACTAAAATCGAAGAATTTGTTTTTTCAAAATGATAACAAAAGACAGTTTAATCGGTGCAAAGCTAATAAAGCTAAGAATGAGACTTTTGACGACGCTTTGTATGTGTGGTTTTGTGTGGAATGCGAACGTGGTTTACCAGTGTCTGTGTGACAATTATAACGGAGTTTATCTGTAAGCATACCATATTCTATTAATTTTTACCATTTTCTCCGGCTAACCCGGATTTTCGATAACCCGGATCGGCCGCGGTCCCAATTAATCCGAGTTAACGGGGTTCCACTGTACTTCATTATTAAGGTTAGTTGGTAAAAACGGATATAACATACATATACAAATAATATATATCCACACGTACAAAATTTATTTCGCCGAAGCGATGACGGTCGCGATGGTGGTCGCTAAATCAATCCTTTTTCCCCATCAAAAAATAGGTTTTACATTTATTTTAAATAAAATTTACATACTTCTACATAATTTATATGTACATACACAAAATATATACGTACAAAATTTATTCTGTCTAAGCGATGACGATCACAATGACGGTCGCGAATTCAATGCTTTTTCCCCATCCAAAGAGTGCACAACGTCCCTAAAGAAGTTTTCACTTCAAAAATATAAGATAATTTGGATAAGGGTAATTGAACTAAATAGGGCAACGATTCATACCAAAATGGAAGAGCATAATAATATATCAAAGATAAAACCGAGTTAAATCGAGGATAAAACAAATAATATCAATGTCATAATAAGGCGCAACAAAAGGGTATTAAGTGAAAAAGCTATAGAGCTGAAACGAAATATGCTACATTTGGCCTATATACAGGGTGTCCCCGAAAATAGTGCGTTACTTAAAGGTATAGGTAGAAGGTACCATGTAGAGCAAAAAAGTCCTATAACATTTTTTTCTAAATTCAACCGTTTGGCCAAAAAACCAAAATACATTTTGGTGTGCAAATTGAAATCTGGCAACTATGTATACAAAAATCTAAACATAGACAATCACAATTCAAAAATAGTTGCAGCATTAGCCTTTAGTATTTACATAAACCCTGTCTTCATTCTAAACAAACAAACAAATTCTTGTTTTGTTATTTTCAAACATGGGGTGGTATAATTATTTTGCAGGTGTATCTGTCTGACCTACAGTTTTCTGGGTGTCAATAACCTAAATCACTAACAGTTCTTGTACAGTGATGCCAAATTTTTAAATTTTATGAAAATAAAAGTTCGCTTATATGGAGAACCATGTACTTTTTTTGGAAACGGTTAACTTTAGAAAAAAATGTTATAGGACCTTTTTGTTTTACATTGTGTATTATATCCATACCTTAAAGGAACGCACTATTTTCGGAGACACTCTGTGTAAATGAAAGTAAAACAAAATATATGGAGTGCACAACGTCGAATCAACATGAGAATCTGAAGGTAGACAACCATACCTACGAACATGCGTCAACTTTTTCCTACTTTCCTCAATAATAATTGACAACAACAGCGTCAGTCAAAAAATAAAAGCGGATTTTTAGCGGCAATAAGTGCTTTTATGCATACAAAACTTAATGAGAAGTAAGTTATTACTGAATCGTCAGTCTAAGGTTAGAATCTACAAAACAGTAATTAGACCAGTGTTCACATATTGATGTGAAACCTGGACCCTCTCAACCATTGATGAAAATCGACTTAGAATATTTGAGTGCGAAATACTAAGAAAGATATTTGGGCCAACCCATTACAGCGATGGTTCGTGGAGAATTAAAATGAACTACGAGCTGGAAGGACTAATGCAGACGGCAGATATTGTTAGATAGTGTAAAGTCACAAAGACTACTCTGACTTGGTTACTTAGAAAGAATGCCAGATAATCTAGCTGTAAAGGTAATCCAGAGATGGAAGCCCCAAGGAAATAGAACAAGAGGAAGAGGAAGAGGCCCCGTAGAAGATAAATAGACGACGACGTAGAGAAAGATCTCTAACTAGAATATTGAAGAATATTGTTAAGCAGCCCAAGACTCACAAAGGGTTGTAGCGCCATTAGAAAAAGAATATTAATATATTAAGATGGCTAGCATACGTTCTATATTGAAATAATACTCGCTTATTATAAAGGATCCCTAAATTGGGAATTATTTAAAATTTCCTATTTCCGAGCAGGGTGAGATACAGTTACGATCATTGGATAGTTGACAGTCTTACGTATCTAGGAGCCGATTTTTTTTTTAAATTTTACCTCGTTTAAACGTATCTTTTACGTCAAAGTGACGTGACCAGTGGTGTACCTAGAATAGGTTGATTAAAATTAAAAAATCAAAACAATATAAATATATTTTACAAAATTTAACAAAAATGCCAAGGGCCATTAGTTTCCGAGGCATTAAGCTAAATAAAAAGATTAACAAAATGGGAAATACAAAGAAGTTTTTTTTGGAGGAGTTTGATATCGTTTTATTTTATTTTTCAACACGCGAAATTTTTGACAAGTATTGACTTTTTGAAATTTTTTTACTTTGACATTTATCAGATCCGTACGACACTGCAATTTTACAGTATTACAATATAAAAATTAAGGTGTAAACTATTCAGTGATCGTAACTGTACATGTAGAGTTCATACGAGAATAAAACAAAAAAAATTGGTGGATGACGGTTCGGCATGTCTGTGAAGCAGTTGTTTGTTTTAATTTCTTTCCATAAGGAAACATTGTTTTCCTGTAGATGGCTGTATACCATTAATTACAAAAATTGAAGAAAAAAAATCTCCTGTGTAAAAGGTATATTAGTTTAAAAACCTTAATAAAGGCCTACATTAAAATACAGAACGTTTTCGCTCTAAAGAGAGCATCATCAGTGTTATAAGCTTAAAATAATTATAACCATAATTAGTGAAGACAAGAGTAAACAATTTTTTTAAAGGATGACCAAGATAAAAAATTAGGTTATACTTACAAGCTCTACATGCTAAGCCACCAAAAATACATAGGTTAAAACCCTTAAAATGCTGACCAAAGGTCTTACATTGGCATATTATTTATTAAACCCTGGCGATGGGTGAAATTTAAAAGGTATACCTCAAGGCACCATATGACTATACCACAAGCATGTGGGTGGTTGAGTTGATTTCTCTGTCTTCACAAAGAGAAAGGTGAAAGCCAACTGATTACAGGTGACAGGTGTGAAAGCGTTTCTGACTAATAGCAGTAGAGGCAGACAGTGTAACATGAAGTTGTGTGAACTGATATGTAGTTTGGTACACTAGCCAAAAATTTATAAAATTTATTTGTAGTAAAATTCAATAATAACCATCAACATCGTGTGCTTGGACTACAAGTATTCCACATTAAGCTAACAAAAATAATATACGGAGTGAAAATAAGGTTATTTAAAAACGAATTTTCAACAGGGTTCAAATGAGTGTATTACTAAAAATAGGCAACCAACCATACATGCGATAAATTTAAATTATGATTTTGTTTTAACCCTTAACTTGACAATGTGTATCTTAATACACAACTATTTTAGATTTTTTTTTACAAAGTTTAAACCTCCAAATCTGCGTAGATATTGTAATGTGTATTTCGATACACCCCTGTTCTTTGTACAGGTAACTACATTGTTGCAATTTTTATATTTGGCGGGAATAAATTTGTCAACTTTTTATAGGTTAGTTCTGTGACGACCATTGGCCGGGTTCAATTTACCAACTTTTCCCAAGATAACGGTAGTTTTTGTGGCGATTTGTAAAGTTATTTTAATTCTGTGAATAAAATCGAATAAGGTAAGCATTGTCCTTTAGTAATATGTCAATAGTTTCGTAATTTAGATGTTTGATAAAATGTGAGCTTGGTCTAAAAAACATGTGTATTTAAATTCACATCGCCAATAACACGAACAACAATAAATGTGAATTTAAATTCACACTGCCCGTTTTAGACCATTTAAATAAGAACGACGAGTAATAGGTGTCCAGGGTAGTACTCGTTGAATTGTTAACTGTATAAAATTAATATATTTTGTGATTTTATTTAAATGTATTCTAATAAGTTTTAGTAATGGGCGCTGGGTATTAGTTTCAAGTTCGTCTTTGTTTCAGATTATGGCTTCCAACAGAACAAAGAGAATATACAATTAGCAACTCAACAAATAAATGATGAGGAGGTTTGTGAGTATAATATTTTAGTTCCCAATAGAAATATTGACTCCGATATTGAAAGTGATAATGAAGAATATATTATGTTTCCGTCCGCCCCTTTAGCATATCCTGTAATAGAGGGTGTTGATGACGATGAATTAGAAAATTCATCTAAGTTTACTATTTTATCGAATATATTGCTCGAAAACGAGGAGATCTTGGAAAACGAAGCAAACAATGAAAAGGTAGAAAATGCAGAAGGTGCTAAAAACAACGAGCTAGATGAGCGTATTGGGTATGTTGTAGATGAAGCCTTAGCAGATGAGCTTGATCATAAACCTCTCAATTTAAAAAAGAACAAACAGCAACAAAAAGTTCAAAAGAAAAACAAAAACAAGAAAGCGAAAATATACAGCTGGACAGAGGAACCTTTTAGCTACCCGGTAGATATTGAAGAGGATAATTTTCAAGTTCCAGACGAGATTTTATCTCCAATTGATTACTTTAAAATGTTTTTGATGATATAAATTTTTGATGATATAAAAGAACAAAAACTTTAAAACAATTTCTTTTTTCCATAATCGACAGCTTGCTCCGTAAAAATAAAACACTTGGAAGACCTTCAAATGAGGACATCGCTGTTCCAAAAAAAAAGAATAAGAACCATATTTCAACCCCGGCCAGAAGGTGATATAAGATTTGATAATTTCGGACACCTTTCACAATTTTCCACAAAGGGCCGATGTCGCAATTGTGTAAATATCCAAACACATATAAAATGTACGAAATGTGACGTACGTCTTTGTTTTGTGTCAAAACGAAATTGTTTTTACGATTTCCATATGAGCAAGAAGTAATCATTGTAATATTTTTGTTAGTAAAATAAATCAGTACAACCCTGGGTGTTCTTTCATTTTTCCACCTAATTTTAATTTCGAAAACAAGTACTCAAATTGGTACTGTGTATTGTAATACACACATATTGTTTTAGGGTTTCTTGGCGTTGTGCATTCAGATACACACGTACAAATCAAAGTCAAAATTTGTTAAAAAAAAGTTTATTAGTGAAAATGTATTAATTGATGACCCACTTCAACAAATAATGTCAGAAATAATTTTTATTTTGCGTATTTCTTGTTTTGCCAAGTTAAGGGTTAATAGTTGAAAAATAATAAATTTGCCAATATGCTCAAATGCATCTAGGGCAGAGAAAATAAGTAGATTTTTTAAACATGAGGAGGGCAATGTCTAGGTTGAAGTTTTCATTTTTATAAGTATGTATGACTAGTGGTAGTCCTATGAATGAATTGAAAAGTCAACAAAGGTATGACTAGTGGTAGTCCTATGAGGCAGGGGCTCCGTATAGCTGATATTTCATCCTCCATATTAAGGGGATGAATTCATCCTCCATATTAATAATAAAATATCAGACATACGGAGCCCCTGCCTCATAGGACTACCACTAGTCATACCTTTGTTGACTTTTCAATTCATTCAGTCAGGTACATCAATCATCTTTGTGCTGTATGTCAAGCGACACCACTAGTTATACCTTTGTTGACTTTTCAATTCATTCAGTCAGGTACATCAATCATCTTTGTGCTGGATGTCAAGCGACTACATACTTATAAGAATGAAAACTTCAACCTAGACATTGCCCTCATCATGTTTATTAGTTTAAAAAATCTACTTATTTTCTCTACCCTAGATGCATTTGAGCATATGGGCAAATTTATTCTTTTTCAACTATTAAAACAAAATAATATTTTAAATTTATCGCATGTATGTTTGGTTGCCTATTTTTAGTAATACACTCATTTGAACCCTGTTGACAATTCGTTTTTAAATAATCTTATTTTCACTCCGTATATTATTCTTGTTAGCTTAATGTGGAATACTTGTAGTCCTAGCACACGATGTTGGTTGTTATTATTGAATTTTACCACAAATAAATTTTATAAATTTTTGGCTAGTGTACCAAACTACATATCAGTTCACACAACTTCATGTTACACTGTCTGCCTCTACTGGCATTAGGCAGAAACGCTTTCACACCTCTCACCTGTAATCAGGTGGCTTTCACCTTTCTCTTTGTGAAGACAGAGAAATCAACTCAACCACCCACATGCTTGTGGTATAGTCATATGGTGCCTTGAGGTATACCTTTTAAATTTCACCCATCGCCAGGGTTTAATAAATAATATGCAAATGTAAGACTTTTGGTCGGCATTTTAAGGGTTTTAACCCATGTATTTTGGTGGCTTAGCATGTAGAGCTTGTAAGTATAACCTAATTTTTTATCTTGGTCATCCTTTAAAAAATTTTTTACTCTTGTCTTCACTAATTATGGTTATACTTATTTTAGGCTTAGAACACTGATGATGCTCTCTTTAGAGCGAAAACGTTCTCTATTTTAATGTAGCCCTTTATTGGGGTTTTCAAACTAATATACCTTTTACACAGAAGATTTTTTTTCTTCAATTTTTATAATTTCTTATTATATAATGATATAATGACGAATGAGCATTTTTCTTTTCATTTAAAAGTTTTATAATTACCTTTATAAATAGTATTGTGCTTTAGAATACTTCTTGTATCATTTTCATTTTTTTACAGTGACGTCAACCATCAACACAGTATAGTCTAAAAAAAATAATATTGGAATTGAAATCTATAATAATAAATAAACACAAATAGTACATCAGGTCATCAGGCCTTAAAAAAGGACATTTATAAACCGTTTTTGTAGTATTTATGTAGTTAGCACATAGTAGTTACTTGATGAAGTTTGAGTTCAATAATTTAAAATGAAACATAGGTTTGTTCCAACACAACGAGAAACCATCCATGTAACATCACCGTAATGCGCAGTAAACAAAATAACCCATGAAACGCACGATATATAAACACAGAACGCATGGAACGTATTATTTTATAGTAGCGTGGTCGTTACATGACGGTTCTTCGTTGTGTTGGAACAAACCTATATTAATACTGTTTATAATATCCAGAGATTTTAGTTAGCTATATTTATAATATATTTGGCCAAAATATAAAGCCGCGTCCTCACTGGTAAATTTTTACGTGCATCTTGAACTAATAGTTCGTCGAAAGAATTTGTATGGCCAATTTAACTGCTCGACCATCGAAAATTTGTTTATCGTTCGTTCACACTGCAAATCGTATGCGACGCAAATCCTTTGATCTTTGCTCAAAAACCGACATCCGATGGAGCGTCTGCGTTGTATGTGTGCGTCGAAAGT
Organism: Diabrotica virgifera virgifera; assembly: GCF_917563875.1. NCBI lineage: Eukaryota > Metazoa > Arthropoda > Insecta > Coleoptera > Chrysomelidae > Diabrotica > Diabrotica virgifera. Next base: position 159,021,007 of record NC_065444.1, on the reverse strand, counting down.
TCTTGCATTCGATTTATGCGACGAACACGTTCACACTAGCACAATTTATCTCGAGCGCGCAAATATTTGCGACGAACAGCTGGTTCGTCGCAAATATTTACCAGTGAGGACGCGGCTTTAGATTCCTCATTATTAAATGATACTTTAATGGGATAAATCGTTAGTGTTGTATCATCTAACTCTGGCTAGGAATCATCTGAATAGATGGTGCTAAAACTCTGAAAACAGCATATCTTCTTATAAACGCTGAATATGTTGTACGGAAGACAAAGCCTACGGAGTGCTGCTAAAGATCATATCTCTATAAGTTGACTTATTTTTGCTTTACTTTTTATGTTGCAGTATTTTTTTACTTTTTACGTTGCAGTGTTCTTTTTTCTGTAAAATCTGTAGTGTGCCCAGTGCAGCATTAATTTAATTATAAATTTCGCTACTTTTTTTTGTTACAGTCTTCTTTGTACGAGCAATTACTTTTATGTTTTCTTTGCTTTACGATTGTTTCTTTCAGTATATATTTTGATCTCAGTTTTTCTAGCTTACACATACGTCTGCTACTTATCTGCAATATTCTATTTCTGTTCTTATTTACATTGGATATACGTGCTTAAAATTTAATAATTATTTACCCACTCAATATTTAAACGATGTCTCTGTTCGTAATTTGTTACATGTATTTTTCTATATTAAATGCAGATAGTAGCCACTGGTTAACGAGCAATACAGCAAAATGTATCAATTTGATGATGTTATCGTTTGTTAATTATTAGATTAGAGTAATATGTTGATTTCCCTTAAAAATTTAAACTGGGCATTAACATTTAATGATGACAAAAGAAAATGCAATCCATCACAAGGAAAACTGTAAAAAACAAGGTAAAGATAATGGCAACAAATTATTTCCCATTTATACGAACATAATCCGTATTTTACACTGGCACTTTTTAAACATTTCAAAATAACAAGAGTTAAGAAAAAACTTCTAATTAACAAAATATTCGCTAAAGTAAATAGTAGCGAACAAAAACAAAGCGTAATATTCAATTGATCTCTCAATATGTCTGTGGATCTTTGGGTAATTTACCTTTAAATTTTGTAAACGCAACATTCTTCCGGTCATACAGTCTTCAAAAAGAACTCTATAACCAAGAAATTAAGTATCAATGAAATATCAGTTGAATATATTAACACACTGTATATTGAAATCTAAGGGGCGTACAAAATGCTTCGAATGCCGTCAGGGCTGGATTTACATATTATGGGCAGAATGGGCTATAGCTCAGAGCGGCAGAATTCAGCGGGCGGCAAAGCGTGGAAGTTAGATATAAAAGTAAAAAATGGCGGAGGAGAGGGCGGCAAATTGTGGATAGCCCAGGGGCGGCAAATCTTCAAATCCGCCTCTGAATGCCGTATCGAACATTACGAACATCGAAGACCAACTTAAATTTGCGACGTTGTTTCACGGAATCTTGAAATAAGCAACGAACCAAATATCGTTCCGTACTTTGTAGCTAATATTTTGACGTTCCCTTAATAATTGCCATAAATCCGTATCTGCAAAATGGACGTTTCTGTAGCAGATTATATACTTACGCATTAGTCAATTAATAAAATAAATAACACTCGTGAAAGGAGATGGTGGCAGACACAAATATATAGAAGTAGGGGCATATATTGTGGCAATCATTTACTTTTGGATTTAAAATATCAGTGGATTATACACACACCGGCACAATATTTCACATCAGTTTCACCGGCACTTCAGTTTGTAGGTACATGTACCTATTGGTATCGTTTGATATTATTCCGGTAACAAAAATATTTTGCTTAGATGGCATTGGACTGATTTTTCTTTATACTCCTTTCGTATTATCTCGAAGGCATCCCTAAGATTTTGTTTTTTAATTATTAGAATATCTCTTGTCTTGTAAAATCCGTAAATAAAAACACTGTTTTGAAGGTTTATTGAATTAAAAATATCAAACTCACTAAAATTAACACAAAACAAAATTAACATCAAAATTATAACAACTCAATTACGGGTATGGGTTCCTAACATGTGCTCCGTAAAATTGTTATTTTTAAGCGATAAAACAAAGCAATAAATTGTGAATTTGTGCCGAATTATAATCGAAACTGTAAGGGCCGGTTGTTCGAACGCTAATCAACAATGATCATTATCAAATAATTAATTGCTGTCAATGTCAACTTTGTTTGGGTTGTCAAAACATAATTAATTACAATTCTGAGACTATAATCAATTAATATAACAATAATTATTAACATAATTAATAATAAATCGTATTATTGTAATTAATTATGTTTTCAGCAACCCAAACAAAGTTGACATTGACAGTTTTGGTGACAGTAATTAAATATTTAATAATGATCATTGTTGATTAGCTTTCGAACAACCGGCCCTAAGTGTACAAGATTTAATTAATTTCTTTGTGGAAACATTTTGAATTTAATATATTGGGACAGTTTGTTAAATTTATTATAAACAATTTTTCGTTATCAGTGGTTTTACGTTAATTACACCTGTCGTGAAACAGACCCAAATACCTGTTTTTGCAGGTGGTCAGAGTCGGATCCTTTTTATTGACAAATAGTGTTTAATGAAATTAATTAATTATGGAAAATAATGTTACCACAATGCAATCCAATATCCAATATCAACAAAATGTCTCACAAACATTATTCTTTAGCAACATCAAAAATTCAGTTTCCTTCTAAAGAGAACGCGATCATTTTTAATGCACTAGACAATACCAAACTTCAAGAATACCTCATTCACTTGGGAAATGTTATCCAACCCAAAAATATTATATTCTGCTCCCAACTGTCTAACAATCGCATCTGTATGTACCTATCTAGCAAACAACTGGTAGAAGATTTCATGACCAACAGAGGATACATTGAAATTAAGGGAGCACATGTGCGAGCTAGTAAATTAATACCACCAGCAGAGAGGATTGTCCTCTCCAACGTAAGCCCCTCCATACCTCATGAAATACTAATAAACGAATTACAAAGTATTGGTTCAGTACCGGCTTCACCTATGACATTCCTTAAAATCAGTGCCACCTTACCTGAATATAACCATATTCTCAGCTTTAGGAGGCAAATATACATCAGTCCCCACAATTTAACACCTCCGGAATCATTTCTACTTGAGTTTGATAACACCTATCATAGGATCTTCATATCACAAGATGGCTTGGTCTGCTACAATTGCAAGAAGCCTGGCCACAAAGCATCTCAGTGTTCCGAATCAACAGTTCTAGAAGATAAACATTCAAATAATGAAAATTCTTTACCCAGTCTAGGCAATGCAGCTTCGCAACAAACATATACACCATCTGAAGAAATGTCAATCTCCCACGTTTCCACCAATGCAGATTCCCAACATTTACATCAGGTATTAGGAGAACCAACGTTAGCATCCCAACCCCGATAACAAACATTGTTTAAGAATCTAACTCTCATAAGCGTACCGTTGACGATATAACTTCACTTGAAATTGAGTCTTCTTCAGCAGAATACGAGTCGTTTCGTGAGCCTAAAATTCTGCCAAAAATAAAAAATCTAAAACTGCTTTAACAGAAATAGTAGTAACTCTCTATCAATGCTACTAGAACCAGCAAAAACGTTCATTGAAAATCATTCTCCATCTTTCGTTCTTGATTACAACCAACTAGTTATGCTTCTAACTAACATTACCGGCTCTGCTGAACCCTTGAGTATCAATCAAGAATACACAAAAGATTACTCCGGTCTAATTAATATGTTCGAAAAAGTATATCCCCACTTAAAAGACAGAAGTATAAGGCGCAAATTAACATTTATTAAGAAGAAAATGTATGCTTACCTTGGTAAAAAGATTTCTGACTCTGACAGTGACACTTCTCAATTAAGACAAAAATAACATTCACGTCATTATTTCAATGGAATATTGATGGATTTTTCCATAATTACAGGACAATATCTACAAAAACTTTTACTTGAACTTGACTGACATTCCACTCTTATATTTTTTTGACATTACATCAAAATTGCCTATACGGTCAATACGAACTGCAGTGCCTTAAAAATATTTTAAAGCACTAGTGCCTTAAAGGAGCATTTTTAACGCTCGTATGAAGTGCTAAAAATTGCATGTTTAACACGGTTGTAGAAAAAAATTGTTAGAGATTCCAAAAATCTCAAAAAACAAAAAAGTCAACCTTTCCTTTCTGAATATCCTGTGTTCTTTTGTTTTTCTGTAAGACAAAAATTGATTCAGATTTGGTGTTTCTAAATTTGCATACATTCGTGATCAGTGAATCGTTCAATCCCTTTTAACTAAACCCCTTTCAAAAATAAGGACTTTGAAGCGATGAAGCTTACAGATCATATAAACAATACATACACTAGTCAAGAAACTTTGTGAAGTCGTAACAATTAAGTTCATTTGAGATACTAATTAGGAGGTGCTTTTCCAGATTATTTTACCAAAAAGAAGGACTAACTTTATTTTGAGCGTAACTTGTTTACTTTTGATGCTACAAATTTTTTTTATAAAACAAAAATGAAGCTTTTTCTAAACACTTTAAATAAGTTGTAATGAATTTTCCCCGAAATGTGCTTCATTTTTGGTTATTTCACGTTAAATATTCCATTTGGAATTTGACGAATATGAACCTATTTCCCATTAGGTATACCTCTGCTTCTACTAGGTGTAGAGACGTGATATATACACCATTTTTTAAAATTTTTTACAGGCTATATTTTTGCTAAGAATGTTTTTTTCGACAAAATACCTACTTTTTGAGTTATTTGCTGCGAAAAACGGTCTAAAAGCGTGGTTATTTTGTTAAACAAATGAACATCTTAACTGGCAAATAACTCGAAAAATATCTACTTAATGAAAAAACTCTATAGAACCAAAGTTACTTACAATTAGTCAGTTTATCTATTTCCGGACTTACTTTGGTCGCATACTTTTTCACCCCCAACGGGGGGTGAAAACCACGCCCAGGGCAAAAGAACACATCGGCACAATATCACTTTTTTTGTTTGACTTTTGTTTGACACGATATTTCATAACAAATGAATAGTATAGCAGTAATGTAAGGTATATTTCTAGTATTTTTATCTATTTATTTTTAATTGTCTTTATGGGTATTATTGGAATTTTTTATCACAAATATTAAAGTTATTCACATGGCATATTACCATTATTATTTGAGGTATATATTATTTATATTATTTATTACGAGGGTACATTTTTGCAATTTTTTTTTATGATTTTAATATTTGCTATCGTAAATATACACTATAAATATAAATATACGATATAACTATATAACAAATATACGCTATATGCATAATACATTTACATTATTATTCTAACTACTTATTTACAAGGGTTAATATAACGTTATTTATTTTTGAACTATTATTTATTATTATTGCAATTTTTTTTTACATATTTTTACCATATATTGACGTATTATTTTATCTCGTTATTTTTTACTATATATCTATATACCACATATCTATATACACCGTAAGACTATCGAATTTATATTTTCGCTAAGAAGTGCAGGAACTGAGGATAGAAAATTATGTATAAATGAGTAGCAACAAAGTTACTTGGGAAGATTTTGTCAAAATAGTTGAGGAACTTGCACAAGAAGTACTAAGACAGAGCAGAAGGGTCTTAAAGAAAAAAGTACCGAAATCTAAGGACATACAGGAAGAAGTAACGACACAGCTAATTAAATCCTATAACAAGTTCACGCACTTAACTAAGAAAAACTGGGAAGCACTTTCGGACAAACAGAGGGAAGCGTGCAACAAATATTTTGGAAAAATCAGAGACAAAGTTATACGCTCATTTCAAGCAGTAAATGTAAGAACAGTGGTTCCAAATTCAATACATCAACCAATCGACGAGGAAGTAGAAGAAGGAAAAAGCGACGAGGAAGTAGAAGAAGAAATAATTAACGACGAAATAAAAGAGGAAAAAGGTGACATAAAACAAGATAAAACCATATTAAACATGGCTCTGACAATCAATGAATTTTTGAATATCGCAAGCAAGATATTGCCCAACGAGTTCGATGGAAGCGCAGGGAAATTACAACCATTTTTGGACGCATTAGAACCACTTGGAAAATTGGCAGAAGGTCATGAAGACACAGCTGTAACGCTAATAAAAACACGACTTACCAATAAGGCTAGGAACTTAATAACCACGGAAGATACGATTCCACGGATAGCTGAAGCACTGAAGAAAGAACTAAGAGGTGATAATCCGAAGAATTTAATAGCCAAATTAGCCAAGAAAAGGCAAGGGCATAGAGATACAGCAGTGTACGTATCTGAAGTGGAAGAGTTAGCAGAACAATTAAAAGTAGCATACATAGCGGAAGGAATGCCACTGGAGTTAGCGAAGAAATATACGACGGAAACAGTAGTAACAACAATGAAACGAAACGTTAATGCATAGAAAGCTAAGTTAATACTGGAAGCAGGTAACTTTACATCACCGCAGGAAGTAGTATCTAAATTTTTATCGATCGATACGACTGAAGAAAATGCACAAGGAAGAGTCTTAAATTATAGGACAAACTACGAGAATAGGAGAGGACAGCAGCAATACAGAAGAGGATACCATAACAAATATGACAGAGGAAGAAGAAATAACTTCGGACAACGGAACGAAGGAGAAGCAACGGACAATCAACGAAATTATTCGAACAGAAGATACAGACAATTTAACAATCAAACATACAGAGGAAACCAGAGAGGAGGACGTAACAGGAACGTAAGGTTACTAGAGATAGAGGACAGTCAAGAAGAACAAGAAAACCAGCAGTTGGGGCTTTGAATGAACAAGAAGTTGGAAGCACACAGGCAGAAATAAAATATAACATTTACAACTTCGACCTGAACCTAACGAACTTTGTACGAATGAAAACAGGAATCCTTGAAAACACAAGCACCTTTATCATAGACACAGGAGCTGATATTTCAATACTAAAATGTTCACAAGATTTTATGAAGAAACAGGTGAAACCAAACACAAAGGCGAAAATAAAAGGAGTCACTAAAGGAGAGTTGCAAACAATGGGAGAAGTTGAGACAACACTAGAAGTAAAAGGAACTCGATTCGAACACATCTTTCAATTGGTAGAACCTAACTTTCCAATTCCAACAGACGGAATCATTGGGAGAGACTTTATTTCTAACTTTCAATGTATACTGAACTACGCAAACCTTAAAATGCACATTAAAGAGGACAACGATTGTTACATTAGTACGAAAATTCTGGATAATATAGATAATGACACCATAATAATACCACCCTGATGTGAAATTTATAGAATAGTCAAAATTTTTCAAACGCTAAGGAACGACAGGATAGTGGAGCAACAAGAAATACAACTAGGAATATTCATAGCAAGAGCAATTATTTCAAGTAATAATCCATACATCAAAATTTTGAACACAACATACGAAACAGTAAATGTAGAGGCAAGCACAATCAGGACGTTGGACATTAAACTATTCAATATATATAGACTAGTCAACGACAGCAAGGATAGGAAAAAAGAATTACGAGAATCACTGAAATTAGATATACCAGAATATATACGAGATAACTTAGTATCGTTATGCGAAGAATATGCAGACATATTCGCCCTAAGGCATGATATGTTAACCTGTAACAATTTCTACGAACAGAAACTAAGAGTTAAAGACCAAACTCCGGTATATATCAAGAATTATAGGACACCTCATGCGCAAACAGAGGAATTAAATCGACAAGTACAAAAACTAAGAGACCAAGGAATCATAGAACCATCTACATCCGAGTACAACAGCCCAGTAGTACTGGTACCGAAAAAAGCTATAGATGGAGGAAAAGCATGGAGATTATGCATAGATTTTAGACAATTGAACAAGAAGATAGTTACAGACAAATTCCCATTACCAAGAATAGATTCGATATTAGATCAACTAGGAAGAGCAAAATGGTTTTCAGTTATAGACTTAATGTCAGGTTTTCATCAAATACCATTAGAAAAGTCATCGAGAAAATACACATCGTTTAGCTCGGAAAACGGAGCATTTCAATTTACCAGTTTACCTTTTGGATTAAATGTAAGCCCGAATAGCTTTTCAAGAATGATGTCAATAGCATTTTCAGGATTAACACCAGACAAAGCATTTCTTTACATGGACGATATCGTAGTAATTGGAATATCCGAAAAACATCACCTAGACAACCTGAAAAAGACATTTGAGACATGTCGAAAATTCAATTTGAACCCAGGAAAATGTCAAATTTTTAGGAGGGAAGTAACATATTTAGGACATGAGTTTTCTCAAGAGGGAGTATCACCCGACAAAGCGAAGTATGCAGCAATTGAACAATATCCGACACCTAAGACAGCGGAAGAAACAAAGAGATTTGTAGCATTTTGCAACTATTATAGACGTTTTATTAAAAATTTTGCGGAAATATGCAGACCACTCAACAGATTATCGAGGAAAGGAGTAGAATTTTTTTGGTCTGAGGAGTGTGAAAAAGCATTCAAAAAGTTTAAAGCATCTCTGACGAAACCACCAATTTTAAAATATCCTGATTTCAACAAACAGTTTATCCTAACAACAGACGCATCCAATGAGAGTTGTTCAGCAATCCTAAGTCAAGATTACCACGGAATAGACCTACCTATAGCATATGCATCAAGAAGTTTTAGTAAAGGAGAATGTAATAAACCTATAATCGTTAAGGAATTACTAGCGATTCATTGGGGAATTAATTATTTTAAATGTTATCTATATGGAGCACCAACATTCAAAGTATAAACAGACCATAAACCTTTGACACACCTATTTGCAATGAAAGAACCAACCTCAAAACTCACGAGGATCAGATTAGACCAAGAAGAATATGACTTCGAAATAGAGTATATAACAGGGAAAAGTAACTACGCAGACAGCCTTTCAAGAATAACATTGCATCAACTAAAGAACCTATACATAGACAACACCCATATACTAGCTATAACAAGAGCTCAAGCAAGAGAAAAGGAGAAGGAAGCAAGACAAACAAAGGCTGAAAGTGAACTCGCACTACAGCCAGAAGCCACCAAACAGACAGTAAGGAAGGTACTAAATAATTTAGAGGCGCATAGACTACCAATTTTGTCCTTTGGAGCAGAACTAATCTCACCAAGACTGAGCATTAGGGCCAAAAACAAAATAAAATGCAGCAAAAGCATAGCCACAGGATTGGATCATTTCGATTTAAACCAAGCGTTGGCACAGCTTGATAAGCTGGCGGTAGAGAATGCAGTACGTAAAGTAAAGATATACGTAAATGATATTATTTTTAAATTGTGCACAATTGATGAATTTATTAAAGAAGGAAATAAAAAATTGCAGAATATAGAAATATACATATGTGAAGTAACAGAAACAATAAAAGATGACAAAGAAAAACACAGATTAATAGAAGAATACCATAATCACCCGATGTTCGGAGGACACGTAGGGAATAATAGACTAATAAAGAAGCTAAAGGCAAGATTCCGATGGAAAAATTTGGAAAAAGACGTAAGAAAATACGTTAAACAATGCCACAAATGTCAAATTAACAAACCGAAAAGAACACATGTCGAAGAGTTCGTGATATCGGACACATCTTCCAAACCATGGGACGTAGTATACATAGATACAATAGGTCCATTCACTAGAAGTAATGAAGGTAATAGATACTGTATCACAATGTTGTGTGAACTGACAAAATACGCGGTCAGCATACCAGTGTGCAATAAAGAAGCAGAGACAATAGCAAGAGGAATCTTTGATCATTTCATACCAACATACGGACTCATGAAGCAAATAAGAACAGACCAAGGCACAGAGTATAAGAACGAAGTAATGCAGGAATTAACAAAGCTATTAAAAATAGAGCACAACTTTTCAACGGCATACCACCCACAGTCCATTGGAAGTTGCGAAAAACTACACAGAACGTTGAACGAGTACGTAAGAGCATTCATAGACGAAGACAGAGAAAATTGGGATGTGTGTTGCAGAATGTTCACATACTACTACAATACAACCCCTAACGCGTATCATGGATACACACCGTTCGAACTGCTATATGGCAGGAAGGTTAACCTACCGGAAGACCTTACACAGGAGATTCAACCATGTTACAATATAGATGCCTACTACAATGAGTTACGATACAAACTACAAAGCGCACACGAGAGAGCCAGAACCTTCTTATTAAAACACAAAAAAGAGCGGCAAGAAAAGAATAAGCTCAAAGCAACACCTCAAAACTTTAAAATAGGAGGCCTAGTCCTGGTAAAAAGGGAAGAGAATGGTAAGTTTGATAGTCTTTATGTAGGTCCTTTCACAATAACAGAAGTAAATAACGTTAATTGTAAAATCAGAATAGAAAACAATAAAATCAAGGAAATACATAAGAATAGATTATAATATGCTTACAATCCGAAAACACAGTGAGTGTCAAGTGTGATGAAACAATGTTGTTAAACGAACATTTTTATTTTTATTTATGTATTTACGTAGTTTTAGGAAGTTTGTATATAAAATAAATTTTTTGTATTGATTACAACACAGTATGGGTTGGTAGCACTACTTGCAAAATTTTCTGCCCGTAGTCAGAAAATTCTTAGGAGGGAAAGGTGTACAAGAATTCATCTGTACTCATTAGATATCTTTTAAAAACACCCTTTAATTATCTACGCTAATTTCTTTCGGTTATTTAAATGTCATCATAAACAATTCCAACCTTCTTTCGTTACATAAACATTGTTGACCTAGATCGTGAGGTGTAATTATACATACAGCCACTATAAACACTTTTCAGGGTCGACGCTGACTTTGCACTTTTAAATATATTTATACAACCAAAACATAATAAGGGAATCCTCATTACACATTCCACATTCGTCATTCTATTTTATTAGATGTAAGATTATTCACATTAAAAGATAGTGTCATCTACACTCCGCGAGACGACGTTACGTAGGTTGCTACCAGCTTGTACTCATGCGAGTATAATAAAACAACTTCAACAGTGAAACGACTATTAATCATTCCACCCCTCGGATAAGGGTTAACCACCCTTACCGGGAGAAGATAGCCCTAGTAATCCTGGACTATTATAAGCTCATTTGAAAGGTTCTTCAATTCTCTATTCAGTATTATAAACATTTACATAATTATTTATATAGGGTGTCCTACTTCTTTTTGTGTCAAATAATTTAATTTAATAAAAATTTTTTGGACACCCTGTATAAATAATTATATACCTAAATGTTTATATTACTGAATAGAAAATTTAATAACCTTTTAAACGAGCTAGCACACGACCCCTATTGGATGACGTCACTAGTATAACATATATGCCACAATATCATAACTTAAAAATAAAAATCGACCTGTTTCGGGATTTTTTCTTAAAGCCGCCAGTTTACGAAATAACGAATTTATTCCTTTCATTTGCACCATACTGTATACACATGCAACGGTAGAAAATAGTGTCGCGCACGCTTGATTAGCAATTAAAAACAGAAAAGGAATTTTGAATATGGTATTGCAAAAAACTCTTCGGGATTTCAGAAATCGATGTTTAAAGAATATCTACCTACATTCAAATTTTCAGTTTTTCACATAGTTTTTCAAGGTTAAAAATGGCCGATTTCGCAATTTTTCAATTTTTAATCGATTATATGTCAAAAACTATCATTTTTAGAGAAAAATCACTAAAGACTTTTTCTGTTTGGAATGATCCAAAAAACCTAAAAAAACTTTTTCCATGCAAAAAAAAATAATTTTAGGAAAAAAACAAAAAAAAACGTTTAAAAAATTTTTGACCACCTTTTGGTCCTGGCAACATGCAAATTTGTTAAAAGGAGTCCTTTTTGAGTTAGATTGTGCAAAAAATCCGAATCAAAATATTTTTCCTAGCGGATGCGCAGTGGCTTTCTGGACTATTTAACGTCCTGAACAAACTAGTATGGGAATTCCCTTATGGAGATACCGATAAGGGGCGATGATCTCTACACATGTGTTTCGCAGACGAAACTCAAGAGGAAGATATCAGCTACGTGGTAAGAAAACTAAATGGGGAATACAGAAAAGTGAGTCTAGAAATAAATATGAAGGAAACGGAATATTTAGTCAAATTAGCAATATCGGAAGATGTCAAAAATACACGTCAAAAAAGTAGAAGAACACGTATAAATAATACGAAGAAATTTAAATATCTGTGTTTTATACATAGACATATTAACCATAGACCAGGCTAGGTATATGCCGCTTAATGCTTCGGGATGTAAACCCAATATCAAGTACAGTGGTCTAGCTATCTTTATCGTACGAGTGTGATCGTATCTACCAAGAGGTGGCAGTTATAAAACGACACAGACACAGAGTTACAGCGGCAGCGGCCGTTATATTATGCTAGAGAGAAAGCTAAGCGCCGGTAGAGAGATATAGATAAATTTTTCAATTTTTAATCGCTTATATGTCAAAAACTATTAACTTTAGAGAAAAGTCACTAAATACCTTTTCTGTTTGGAATGATCCAAAAAACCTAAAAAAACTTTGTTCCATACAAGAAAAATAATTTTAAGAAAAAAACAAAAAAAAAACTTTAAAAAAATTTTTGACCCATTTTTGGTCCTGGCAACATGCAAATTTGTTAAAAGAGGTTCTTTTTGAGTAAGATTGTGCAAAAAATCCGAATCGGAATATTTTTCCTAGCGGATGCGCAGTGGCTTTCTGGACTAAAGGGATATTAGCAGCAATAAAAAATTTATTTTTTTTTAATTCATACCATTTTTATGTCTTACCGTTGCTGAGTTTCCTGATCCTGAGTGTTTGCAGACGAAAAAATTAATCGTTTGATTGTACAAATATTTCCTAAAATAATGCCAATCCATACACCTCCTAAACACCAATATACGCAATACGAGGCACAATTTTTTAGGTAATTACAATTAATTGTATTGTTCTGTGGCATTTGAATACGCGTCGTATTCTCTTCCAAGAATTGCACTACAATATTATTTTCCTCTTGTGTTGGAAAAACACGGCTTGTATTATCTTCCACGGCTTGAAATACGGCGTTTTTATAATATGTTTGTTCATCATTCTCTCTACTATCTTGTGGGTACAAACAAAAGGCAAGTAATAAGGCCGGACTTAAATATTTCTGCCATTTACTTTCACTGCAGTTCCAAGGGTTATTGTTTATTATTATATAAAAATCATTGCTCATGTTAAGTTTCTGAATAAATTCTGGTTCTAAGTTTGTCATTTTGTTGTCTGAGATGTTAAGAACTAGTGAATTAAATGAGTTTAAATTAAAATTATATATAGACTCTAACTTATTATATGAAAGATCTAATGAAGTTAAGTTGCCTATACTTGATAATGCCTTAAAATTAAAACTGTCTATACAATTATGCGACAAATTCAAAACTTGTAAGTTATCTAGGCTATGAAAAGTTCTTTCTTTTATATATTTAAGTTTAGTGTGTGTTATAGAGAGGGTTTGTACGTATTGGTACTTCTGAAACATTGCTGAGTTCAAACCGCTAATTGAAGAATTGGTTATTGACAAATCAACTATGTCTTGTGATGCAATGGTAACAATCATATTCGAATAAAAATCAGTTTCTTCCATGCCTGCACAGAAAATTTTCGAATCGTTTATGCTACATATTGAAGATTTCGAAAGCCTAAAACAAAAAAAAACGAACTAATTAGATATCGTACGTCCTTCCATAGTTTGTAGTGTTCAATAAGTATTTTGATATACTCGTATGTACATATTGTTATAATATACAAATACATTATGTAGAATGGTATATGTATAGTGTGTTAAAGCCAAATGAAATACATTAATTATTTCATGAATGAGCGATTTTGGAAATAAATCCCAAAACAGGTTGGATTTTTATTTTTAAATTATGATTTTTTGGCATATAAATGGCCAGTGGCAAATGGCAAATGGCCAATGTAACAATAAGAAAACTTCTGTTGGAGTGAAAGTAAAGAGAAAAGATAGACTCCAACAGAAGTAAGGAAAAGAAATAAATACTAAGTGTATCAAAATGAAGGGCTTCTACGTTGAGAAGCCTATGTAATGAAATTACTACTTTTGATTTCATCCATCTGAGCGTGATGACGTAATCGATGATTTTTTTAAAATGGGAATAGTGGTACTTTAAATGGCATTACACTATTTCATATACAGTTTGAAGTACGATCTGAAACACCAAGAGGTGATGGTGAGTGGATTTCTCAATATATGTAGTTTGAGCATTCATCCATCTGGTCGTGAGGACGTAATCGATGATTTTATAAAATGGGAATAGGAGTCGTGTGCTAGCTGATTTGAAGGCTATTTAATTATCCATTAAATAATAGAAATATTAACATAATTATTTAAACAGGGTGTCGAAACAATTTTTTTTACATTAAATTAATTGATACAAAAAGAAAAGTGTATGTAATTTATCTAATTCAAAATACATTTTACTGCTCTCAGAAAACAGAAAAAATGTTTATTTTTATAACGTAATTAATCATTGCTTTCCGCTTATAGGCCTGGATCCCGCGTACCAAAAAAAAGTTGATTAATAGAAAGCTGAAAATTTGTTAATAGCTTAACGATGTCTAGTCGGACAAACCTTGATGTACGGAAACACTGGAACAGGGGAAGTTTTAATTGTGGAACAGTTTAAAAATTTGGAACGTCAGATTACGAAAACGTCTCATGTATTTTGTCGGACAGAACATCCAATTGATTTGTTACCCTTTCATTAAACTCTCATGCAAAAATCAGACTGCTATCACTAACTAACATGATTCCTGTCATTTGACATTTTCTTTGTGTTCCACTCATTAAAATTTCCAGTTGGTGATAAACACCAGTCTGATCTTTGCATGACAGTTTAATGAAATGGTAACAAATCAATTTTCGTAGTCTGACGTTCCAAATTTTTAACCTGTTCCACAATTAACACTTTCTCTGTTCCAGTGTTACCGTACATCAAGGTTTGTCCGACTTGATACGGTTAAGCTATTAACAAATTTTCAGCTTGCTATTAATCAACTTTTTTGGTACGCGGGATCCAGGTCTATTACATTCAATGTTCAAGCTGCCAACCACCTGCTTCTCTCTTGTCAGTTTAAAAATTTACTTTAAGCGAAAAACAATGTTTATTTGTCGCACTAACACTTTTTTTCTGTTTTCTGACAGCAGTAAAGTGTATTTTGAATGAAATACATTGCCTGATTTCTTCTTTTTGTTTGAATTAATTTAATTAAAAAAAAATATTTTTTCGTCTATTTTAAAATGTATAATATATGTCTGTATTGTCAATATGAACGAGTCAGATAAAATTAAATTATTAGAAGAATTTTTTTACCAAGCACCAAAACAAAATGTTTTTAATTTATTAATGTTTTGTATTTTGATAACGATTTTCGAAGTGGAAGTCCAAACGCAAAATAAATTAATTTCAAACGAAAATTGTGGCTTATTTCCCAAATAAAAAAGTAAATAAGTACCTATATAATATACAGTATGGACCAGTATGGTGCAAATGAAAGGAATAAATTCGGTATTTCGTAAACCGGTGACTAAGAAAACATTCTGAAACTTTATTATTTTTTACTTATGAGTTTTTGGCATATATATCATACTAGTCTAGTATAAACTCTAAGAGACGCCATCCATCTGGGCGTGATGACGTAATCGATAATTTTTTTAAATGAGAATAGGGGTCCTATGCTAGCTCATTTGAAAGATTATTCAATTCTCTACTCAGTAATATAAATGTTAATATAATTATTAATAGAGGGTGGCCAAAAACATTATTTTAATTAAATTAGTTGACACAAAAAAATATTTTTTGTAATTTATTTAATTCAAAATCTATTCTACTGCCGTCAGAAGACAAAAAAATGTTTATTTAACGAATAAACATTGCTTTTCGCTTAAATTCAATGTACAAGCTTCACCCACCTACCTCTTGGCAGATTGAACATTAAATTTAGGCGAACAGCAATGTTTATGTGTCAAACAAACTTTTTTTTCTGTTTTCTGATAGCAATAAAATGTATTTTGAATTAAAGAAATTAAAAAAATCACTTTTTTTGTCAATTAAATGGAGTCCAAGTTGAAAAAGTTCATAAAATGACATATTATTTAGGAACTGTCATAACGGACCAACTAGATCCAGGCATGAATGTAAGGGTGAAAGCAGGGTAGCGTGCTGCTACAACTGCTTTAACAGCGGTCACATGGCGGTGCAGTGTAGCAGCATTGCCTACTGCCTGACGTGTAAAGAAGAAGGGCACCGCATTGATCGAATGATATGCCCAGCCTATAGGGCGTGCGTATATGGCAGAGCGGAGAAAGGGAGCCCTCTAAGAAATTCGTAGAAAAAAGAAAAAAAATTCGAAAAGGTGGCACAGGAGACCATCTCTCGCAGGGTTTCGTTTGAAACATCTACGAGAAAAAATAGACTTGATGCATTGTTATTTATTTATATTATTATTAAATTTATATTTATTTATTTTTATTTAACGAAAAATTTTATTTATAAAAACCCTATCTATTTTATGTATATTTATACAAATTTTATTTATTTACTCTATTTATCTATTTTATCTACACTTATTTATTTATTTATTTTAGTTCTTAGGTATTTTCATTTATTGACGAGACGGGAATCCGACTCAGTAACGACCTCAGGGAACTGAACCAAAATGGACCTCAAGGATCAACCTGGTGTACGGATATTGCAGGTGAACGTGGGCAGAGCGCGCCGTGCGCACGGCCTTGTCCACGCAAAAGCCTGCAAGTTAGAAACAGACCTGCTCATCGTCCCAGAACCAAACAAGAAGATTACCTCAGGCGGTGGTTGGGTCCAGGATGACGGAGAAAATGTGGCGATGCTCATTAAAAACGGGGATGTGGGGGTGCGGAGCATCGTCAGGGGGGAAACCATATCCTCATTAGGTTGAGGGATTTCTGCCTCCTGGCATGTTACATATCTCCCAACATCCCTATGTTGAGATACAAATCCATTGTAGATGAAATAATGAACGCCGCCACGAATGAAAAAGAAATTCTGATCGCCGGGGACATAAATGCGAAATCAAGGTTATGGGGTTCCCCCATAAACGACAAAAAGGGGGAACTGTGGAATTAATGGATAGCCCAGGCTGGCCTCCAAGTATTAAACAATGATAAACCAACCTTCGTGAGGGGGGCCAGCCAAACACACATTGATGTCACGTTCGCGAGTAAGGGATTATCCAGAAGAGTACACGAGTGGGATGTCCTCGACGATCAATTATTCACCTACCAGCGTTACATAAAATATGAAATAAAGGTAAAAGGGGGAGTAAGGCGGTCGATAGGTCACACGGAAATCTATTTCAACAAAAGTACCTATCGGAGGTCAGAAAGATCAATGAGGAAGAGATTTCTGACCTTGGCCAATTGAGAAGAGCACTAGAAAATGCTGCAAAGTTGGCCACCGTGAAGAGAAAGGAAAATCCCCCTACTGGTGGACGGATGAGATAGAAGGTCTACGGGAAAGATGCCTCAGAGCTCGTAGGAATTACACGAGAAGCCAGGGCAACCTCGAGCTGAATGAAATATACAAAGATCTAAACAGAACCCTAAATAAAAAAATAAGACAGGAAAAAAAAGAGAAGTGGCAGACCCTTATAAAAGCATTGGAAGACGATATATGGGGCGACGCATATAAAATTACCATGAAGACGTTGAAGGATCATGGCCCCATATAAACTTGACGAAGACCAGCGGATGGAATCAGCTGAACTCCTCTTCCCCACCAAGCAAACCCAGAATTTTATAAAAATATTTCCAACAATGGTAGAGGAGTTTACAGAAGAGGAAATACGAACCGCTGGTCAGGAAATGAAGACGGGGAAGCTCCCGGCCCCGACGGGCTGCCACCAGAGGCAATTAAGATAGTAGCAACTGAGAAACCAGACTTGATCAGAAGAATATATAACGACCTACTGCAGAAACAAGAGTTTCCCAGGGACTTGAAGGAGGCGAACCTAGTTCTTCTCCTGAAGCCTGGGAAACCCCCCGATTCAGCATCTTCTTATCGGCCAATTTGCCTCCTGGACTGCCTTGGTAAGTTCTATGAGGGACTTATCAGGAAGAGGCTGGAAGGCATGTTGGAAGATGAGAGAGTGTTATCAAATCAACAGTATGGGTTTTGTAAAGGTAGATCGACAGTCGACGCCGCGACCTGGATAAGGGACGCGGCAAAAACAAGCAAGAGGAGATGGGTGGTCCTTGTTCTGTTGGACATAAAAAATGCTTTTAACTCAGCAAACTGGGGCCTTATAGTAGACAGAATCGTCGAATGGGCCCCAGAATATGTGTCCAACATAATAAAGGACTACTTATCTGACAGAACCGTATGCATATCGAAAAAAAAAAGAAGAAAGAGATGACCGCGGGAGTATCCCAGGGGTCAGTCCTGGGACCCTTACTATGGAATATATTATATAATGGGGTACTAGAAGTTAACAAGGAGAGAGGAGTAAGAGCGATTGCATACGCGGACGATCTAGCTTTACTAATCGAAGACGACACGAATGGGGGAATAATAGAAAAAGTTAATAGAGCAATACGAAAGACCGCGGCTTGGATAGAAAGAAACGACCTAAAGTTAGCAGTAGAGAAGACGGAAGCCATAATCTTGAGGGGGCCGAGAAAAAGAAATGATATTAGATTTGAATACAAAGGCTCCGCAATAAGACCCCAGAAGACAGTGAAATATTTAGGTATAATATTCGACGACAGGATTGCATTCGGACAACACGTACAGGAGGCATGACGGAAGGAGAAAAAAGGACCTTCACACTAAATAAGCTGATGCCCCAAATATAGGGGGTCCAGGATCCCAGAAAAGAACGGTGATGCCACAATCAATCCTATCTATAGTTTTATACGGGGCCCCTGTGTGGCACGAGGTCCTATGAATGAGCAAGTACAAAGACATGCTTCTTAGGGCCCAGAGAAAACCTCTGATCAGGGTGTGCAGCGCGTACAGAACCGTATCAAACATTGCCTTACAGGTGGTGGCTGGTGCTGTACCGGTGCACATCCTGGCCGGAGAAAGAGTCCGAATGTACCAAAGGGGCAAGGAGGCAATTGGTTCAGGACCACAGGAAAGGACGAGAAGTCTACAGATGTGGCAGAGGGAATGGGCAGCCGAAGTCGAGAAGGCAGCCTGGACGAGATCCCTGATTCCGGATGTGGTGAGATGGTACGATTGCCGGCATCGGCGCGTCAACTATTACTTCACACAATTCTTGACGGGGCATGGATCGTTTAGGAAATTTACCTATCGTATAGGGAAGACCGGGGACGATCTATGTCCAGACTGTGGAGTGGTGGATGACGCGTAGCATGTTGTGTTTGAGTGCCCTGCATATCACGCGGGGCGCACCGAGCTGCAGCTGGGTCTGGAATCCCCTCTAGGTGAGCCTCATGAGCTAATCGATAAAGCTATCGATAGCAAGAGAGACTTCGATCTGATCATTGCTTTTGTCACCAAGACAATCAAGCATAAAGAGGAAAAAGAGAGGCGTCTGCAAGCGGGATGACAAATCGTCATTATTCATTTTTTTATTCACTTTTTAACGTGTTTGTATCATGCAAGGCAGTCAGCGGGGGAGGACCCTTTACATCCAATTTACACTGACTGCATTTATTTTATTTTATTTATTATGTTTTATCGATCTATTTATTTATTTATCAATTTTATTTATATAACATTTTACCGTTTTTATTCTAATCTTATTTAACTGTTGTTCATGTCTCGGGCATTCAGTAGGGGACTTTTACCTTCTACTCAGGCTGAGTGCCTCTTGTGTTTATCGTTTTGTTTCTGTTTTGATGTATGTTTTCCTTGTTATACCCTTGTCCGTCCTGGGGCAGCTCACGGGGAGGACCTTTTACATCCAACATACGCCAACTGCCTCCTTGTTTTAAGTCTGAGATTTTTAATGCATGTGTGTATTGAATGAATGAATTGATGAAAGTAAGAATGTTTGGCGTTGCTCGTAATTACCAACTGGTTCTGTTTTACTAGTTCCATCGTGGGGGGGGCATCCCGATCGCCCCACCCGCGTGAGGTTTGCGCTGGACGGTTGCTTCACCGGCCGGTCTGGCGTGAGGCTCTTGCGGGGGGAGGCTAGGAGGCCGCCAAACTCATGGAATGCACGCGAAGAGTGCCGGAGGGGAGTTAAGAGTAAGGCCGGCGGGTCAGATATGCACGCTAAGTGCGGTTCCAGACCCGTCGGCTGGAGAAAGAGGGGGTGAGTTTAGTCGGTAGGCGGCCTTGGCCCGCGGTGAAGCGTGCCGGACTGAATCCGACACACCTGGGACACCTTCCGAGACGGTCTTTTGAAGATTCTCACCTCCCAAAAAAAAAAAGATCCAGGCATAGAAATAAAACGCAGAATACCAATGACTAGAGCTGGGGAAATATGCAAAATGCATATTAAGTGCATATTTGCATATTTTGGAAAAATTTTATAAGTGCATATGCATTTATTAAAATTGCATATTTTCAGACTCAAACAGAAAAATTTTTAGAGAGAAATTCTCAGAAGTGTCAGGTCTAACCAATAAATCTAAAAATTATCGTGGAACCACTTTCTCGCAACATCCTTAATCTCTGTCTTTTACAATTTATAAGACAAGGAAACGACGAATAAAGGAGACCAAGGGGACTCTACAATATGCGGTCACATTTTGTTAGTAAAAAAAATTAGTTAAAATTTAAAAATATTTTTTTCAAATTTATTACTTGTTTAGCCCACGCTTTAAATAGAGTAGCAGAAACTGTAAGGACAGAATTTCCAATGGTCAATACCCTTGTAATATTAAATATAAAAAAATATTTTTAAAAGACCTTATGCGAATACAGGTTTATAAGGATCGTTTACCTAACGTGACTTTAGTACTTGAACCTGTAATAACCAGATGGGGAACATGGTTTAATTCTGTAAATTTCATAACCGATAATTATGAGGGAATTCTAGACGGCATTTGTAGTTTAGATGTAGATACCTCAGGCACTATAAAAAATGTGTGGATATTTTAAAAAAACCGTTATTAAAAAGTAATTTGACTATTTGACACATATCCAAACCAATTTTGTAAATATTGCTGATAGTACGTTCTTTAAAGGTAAAATATTATACAAAACCTCTAAATTTTAAAGAACCGCTTAGATTGACGTAAAATTTGGCATACACATAGCTCACAAGTCAAAGGAAAAAAGTGATACCGTACCGATATGTCCTTTTGCCCTAGGGGTAAGTTTCACCCCCTTTTGGGGGTGAAAAATATATATATTCGAAATAAGTCCGGAAATGGATAAAATGACTAATTCTAAGCAACTTTTGTTCTATAAAGTTTTTTCACCAAGTTTAAAGTTTTCAAGTTAATACTTTTCGAGTTATTTGCGAGTGAATATGTTAAATTTCTACAAAATAACCACGTTTTCAGAAGGTTTTTCGCAAATAACTCAAAAAGTAAGTATTTGGTCGAAAAAAAAATATAGCACGTAAAAGAGTGAAAAACATGGTGTATATAGTAGGTCAATACACCTAGTAGAAGCAGAGTTATAGCTAATGAAAAATAAGTTCATATTCGTCAAATTCCAAATCGAATATTTTAACGTGCCATAACCAAAAAACAAAGCACTTTTTGGGAAAACTCATTTTAACTTTTTTAAAGTGTTTAAAAAATATTTATTTTTGTTTTTTAAAAAAATTTTTAGCATCAAAAGTAAACAAGTTACGCTCAGAATAAAGTTGGTCGCTTTTTCTTGGTAAGAAATCGGGAAAATCACTCCCTAATTAGCATTTCAAATGAATTTAATTGTTACCACTTCACAAGTTTTTTGCTCGCGTATGTATTGATCATATGATCTCTAAGTTCCATCGGTTCAAAGTCCTTATTTTTCAAAGAGCTGTAGTTAAAAGGGTTTGAACGAGTCACTTATCACGAGTGTATGCAAATTTAAAAACACCGAATCTTAACTAATTTTTGTCATACAGAAAACAAAAAATACAAAATATTCAGAAAAGTAAAGCCGACTTTTTTTACTGTTTAAGATTTTTGGTATATTTAACAATTTTTAAGTTATTTAAAAAAAATTGTTTCAAAATTAAAATTTTTTAAAAATTTTATTTTAAAACAAATTTTTTTTAAAAATAAGCACTTTGAATCGATAAAACTTACAGATCACATAAACACAACATAAGTAAAGTAACTTGTGAAGCGGTAATGATTAATTTCATTTAAGTTGCTAATTGGGGGGTGATCTTCCTGATTTTGTTTGCCAAAACAAAAGGGACCAACTTTATTTTGAGTGTATTTTGCTTACATTTGATGTTAGAATTTTTTTTATCAAAGCAGAAATAAAGCTTTTTTAAACACTTTAAAAAGTTTAATGTGCTTTCCCCAAGAGTGCTTCATTATTTGGAAATTTCACATTCAATTATTCTATTTGGAATTTTTCGAATATGAACCTATTTTTCATTAGCTATAACTCTGCTTTTGCTAGGTATAGAGACCTAATATACACGTTTTTTTTTTTCATTTTTTTATAGGCTATAGTTTTGTTAAGAATAATTTTTTCGACAAAATGCTTACGTTTTGAGTTATTTGCGAATAACCGTCTAAAAATATGGTTATTTTGTTGAAAAATGAACATATTCACTTGCAAATAACTCGAAAAGTATTGATTTGGTGAAAAAATTCTATAAAACAAAAGTTGCTTAAAATTAGTTAGTGTATCCGTTTCGGGACTTATCATGGACATATATTTTTTCACCCCGGAGATGGGGTGAAACTCACCCCCAGGACAAAAGCACACATCGGCACCATATCACTTTCTTTCTTAGACATGTTAGCTATGCGTATGCCAAATTGCATGTCAATACAAGCGGTTCTTTAAATTTTACAGCAAAAACAGTGAAAGAATGTACTATGAACCAATTATTAAATTAAAAAAGCGAAACATTTCATTAGACCAAAGTAATGAAATTATCAATTAAATAAAAAAAATTAAACACCTTGGGGAAACCAACAAAGTGTACCTATCAAAAATTCTGCACGGTGTTAAAGACAAATGAGAGATGTCAAAAAATAATTCAAATAAATAATATTATTAAGATGGGGAAATGTGAAGATAATTTAATTTTATAGGTAGAACTCTCAATTGTACAATATTTTAAGTTTGCTCCTTTAACTTCATGTGAAGTAGAAATTTTTTTAATGTGAAATTTTCCGTGTATAAACAATTATTATTAGATAGACGATTCAGTTTTTTCTGTAGAAAACTTAGGAAAAAAATTTAATAATGTATAGTTTTAATTGTAATGTTAATATAATAAAGAAAGATGATGATAAATATAAAGAATAAATAAATATAATGATGTAGGTAATGAAAATTGCAATAAATATTTTTTTATTTAGCTTAAATGTCTCGACATCTAAAGCCATTAGCATAAAATAAATAATTAAATACCAAAACAAGGATTACTGCTTTTTATATTTATATGCATTAAATTCATAAAAGCACATTTTAGTGCATATTTCAACTGTTTTTTGTGCATATTCGCATGCCTATTTTAGGATTTTTAAGTGCATATTTCCCGAGCTCTAGCAATGACTAACACAACTTTTATGAAAATGAAGTCATTTTTTGCAATGAACATCTCTGTTTACGATTATGAAAAAGAATAGTTTTAAGTGTTATGTTTGGTCTGTACTTTTGTATGATGCAGAAGTGTGAACAGTAAAAGTATCAACCATGAGCAGCATTGTAGCATTGGAAATGTGTATTAATTGACGGATGCTGAAGGTACCTTGACAGCAAGAAAAACTAATGAGGAAGTACTAAGTAGTGTCGACAAAGATAGAGAACTGCTAAAGACTGTTAACCAGTTGTTTATTGTTTGTTAACAATAAATTTATTGCAAATTTTTACAACATTAATAACGTATTTACTATACCTACTCAACGTTATAATGAGAGCTAAAATGAAAGTAAATTACTACTGAATTGTTACAGACTGTGTTTTTTAGAGACTAATTGTTTACAGACTCAACATTAAAAATAATAATGTTGAGTAATTTATTTATAAAGTCGTAAAAATGTGATCAATGTGTTTACTATAACTGTTTCAGACCTTAGCAAAATATAATGAAATATGGAATGGATAACACAATATCTACTTACCCACAGCAAAAGACAACAAAAAATACAATTATTGGAAATTTCATCATAAGTGAAATCGTGAAAAAACCATCGATATGAAGCAAAACGTTTACACATAGGTACACTAACAAATAAAATGTTTTGTGAGGTCGTAAAAATCTATCTAATACTAGTATCCTTTTCTTATCTATGTTTACTTTTAAAATATCGAAGATGTCGATTTTATGAGGTGTATGACGAAAAGGTGATTAAGTTTTATACATTACTTTACACCTGTCTAACCATTTCGCCTTTATGAATAATTATTTTTAATAACTGTCAGATCCTGTCACTTTTTTGCTATGTTGATGGTGATTACTTCTTATAGACCAGTGATTAAAATACTCATTGGTTGATTAACCTACACTGTATGTAGTTCAAAAAGCCACTGCGCATCCGCTAGGCAAAATATTCCGATTCGGATTTTTTGCATAATTTTACTCAAAAAGTTTACTTTTTTTTACTTTTCTTTACTTTTAACAAATTTTCATGTTGCCAGGACCAAAAGTGGGTCAAAAATTTTTTAAACGTTTTTGTTTTGATTTTTTTCTAAAATAATTTTTTTTGCATGGAACAAAGTTTTTTGCGTATTTCAGGATCATTCCAAACAGAAAAGGTATTTAGTAACATTTCTCTAAAATTGATAGTTTTTGACATATTATAAGCGATTAAAAATTGAAAAATTGCGATATCGGCCATTTTTAACCCTCAAAAACTATGTGAAAAACTGAAAATTTTAATGTTGCCAAGGTAGGTATATTATTATTTAAACATCGATTGATGAAATCCCAAAGAGATTTTTGCAATACAATATTCAAAACTCCTTTGTTTTTTCATTGCTAATCAAGCGTGCGCGACACTATTTTCCACCTCAAATGAAAGGAATAAATTCGTTATTTCGTAAACCGGCGCCTTTAAGGAAAAATTCCAAAACAGGTCAATTTTTATTTTTAAGTTATGATATTGTGGCATATGTGGTATACTAGTGACGTCATCCATCTGGGCGTGATGATGTAATAGATGATTTTTTTAAATGAGAATAGGGGTCGTGTGCTGGCTCATTTGAAAGGTTCTTCAATTCTCTATTCAGTAATATAAACATTTATACAATTATTTATACAGGGTCTTTCTACTTCTTTTTTTGTCAAATAATTTAATTTAATAAAAGTTTTTGGACACCCTTTATAAATATTTATGTAAATTGTTACATTACTGAATAGAGAATGAAAGAACCTTTCAAATGAGCTACCACACGACCCCTATTCATATTTCAAAAAATCATCGATTACGTCATCACGCCCAGACGGATGACGTCACTAGTATAAACTATATGCCACAATATCATAACTTGAAAATAAAAATCGACCTGTTTTGGGATTTTTCCTTAAAGTCGCCAATTTACGAAATAACGAATTTATTCCTTTCATTTGCACCATACTGTCGGTGGAAAATAGTGTCGCGCACGCTTGATTAGCAATTATAGGCTATTGATTATGTACTATAGAAAGGAACTACAACGTTAACGGGGTTTTATTATTTCATATGGTCAATGAATCTCTATATATGAAAAAACCGCGGAGTGCTACCATTTAAAGGGGTGCGTTTTTGAGAAATAAGTGAATTAGTCCCTGGGCACAGGTTACATTAGGGTGAGTTCTATGCACTTTTGGTACAAACATATCTACATAAAAATTGTTCCTGGTTAAATTTCCTATCTAAATATAACTTTTTAAAGTCAAAGATACTTTTTTTTACAAAAATATATTCAAAAGAAAAAGGACATGAAAACCCAAAAGAAAGAAATTTTGTTTTTTGTCCCATATCCCTTGTCCACAGGGATATAGGTATAGACATTGCTTCAAAGAAAAAAAACTTACATATTTTCTCTCTAAAATGATGTTTAGTAGAGGTCATTAGGATGTACAGTTTTCGAAATATGATTTTTTTAAATTCGCCACTCACAGCAATTTTGGGCAATTTTCCTTGTTATTTCGCAAATATTGTTCTGTAACTTTTTTCTACGTAACTTTAGGCATATGCAATGGTACATGTAAGAGGAATAGAAACAAATTACCTTTAAAATGTTCTACTGTATAATGTTGTACGACTTTTTACGTTTTAAAGAGGTTATCTTTTTCAAGATTTTATACTTTTAACGAGTTTTTATATTTTTTACGATTATTTTTTAAATTTCCCATTATAACTTTTTTTTCTACATTTAGGTATATATTATATAATAAAAAAGAAAGCTTATTCTGTTAACTTTAAAATGATGTATTATAAAAAATTCTATGATTATTTTTGAATAAGATATGCTTTTTCAAAATGTAATACGTACTTGCAACGATTTTTGATTTTAGGATTATTTTTTAAATTTCTCAATATTTTTTTTATGTGATTGTGTTTTATGATAGAATCTTATTTTTCATAGGTAATACTTTGGATGCACTTGATTCGGCCGGGCGAACTTCAAAATATGGATTAATTCCGATATTTACTGTCAAAGTTCATGCACCACAAGCTTTGCTTGAAAAAATAGCATGTAAATGTACCAAAGGATGTACAAAAAACTGCTGTTGTAGGAAGATAGGAATTAGTTGTTCAATATTCTGCAAAGGGCGCATGTGCAAATGTGCATGGGTACTAATTATTGTGGGAACTCTAAGATATCTGAGGTGTCAGAGGAAGATATTGAAGTTAATGCTAACGAAGAGATGGACTTTGATTTTGAAAGTTTTTTTAACGTTTCAACGTTTAAATAATTTTAACTACAGTGATGTTTTCTAAGACTAATGTTTATGTAATTTTTGTAAAAGAAATAACTTTAAATAATACAGGTAAAAATATCAAAGAATCACTCGGTTTCCATTATTTAAATATAGACGATACACCATTTTAAAGAACAGAAAGTAAGCCCTCTTTATTGAGCAATATATAGCATATTCATGTACAAGAAAAAAAAAGTTATAATGAGAAATTTAAAAAATAATCCTAAAATCAAAGATCCTACTTCTTACATTTTGAAAAATAATATCTTATTTAAAAGTTATCCTAGAATTTTTTTGTAATACACCATTTTAAAGTAAACAAAATAAGCTTTTTTATTATATAATATAATAAAATCCTAAATGTAGAAGAAAAAAAGTTGTAATGAGAAATTTCAGAAATAATCGTAAAAATGTAAAAAATAATATTTTTTATACTAGGTATTATATAATATATAATATATAATATAAAATATATAATATATAACATATAACATATAATATATAATATATAATATATAATATATATTATATAATAATATTATTTTATTTTTATATTATATTATAAAAAATCGTTAAAAGTATAAAATCTTGAAAAACCATAATTTCTTTAAAAAAAGTCGTACAACGTTATACAGTAGACCATTTTAAAGGTAATTGATTTCTATTCCTATTAAGTGTACCACTCCATATACCTAAAGTTACGTAGAAAAAAGTTACAGAACAATATTTGCGAAATAACAAGGGAAATTGCCCAAAATTGCTGTGAGTGGCGAATTTTGAAAAATCATATTTCGAAATCTGTACATCCTAATTACCTCTACTAAACAACATTTTAAAGAAGAAATATGTAGGTTTTTTTTTCTGTAAAACAATGTATATACCTATATCCTCGCGGACAAAAGTTATGGGGCAAAAAACAAAATTTCTTTCTTTTGGGTTTCTTTGTGCTTTTTCTTTTGAATATATTTTTGTAAAAAAAGTATCATTGACTTTAAAAAGTGATATTTAGATAGGAAATTTAACCAGGAACAATTTTTATGTAGATATGTTTGTACCAAAAGTGCATAGAACTCACCCTAATGTAACCTGTGCCCAGGGACTAATTCACCCATTTCTCAAAAACGCACCCCATTAAATGGTAGCACTCCGCGGTTTTTTCATATATAGATGTCCATTGAC
Organism: Diabrotica virgifera virgifera; assembly: GCF_917563875.1. Taxonomy (NCBI): domain Eukaryota; kingdom Metazoa; phylum Arthropoda; class Insecta; order Coleoptera; family Chrysomelidae; genus Diabrotica; species Diabrotica virgifera. The sequence continues at coordinate 158,992,672 of NC_065444.1, read as the reverse complement.
CATATGAAATAACAAAACCCCGTTAACGTTGTAGTTCCTTTTAGCTATCTTATTTTGAATATAATCAATAGCCTATTAAAAAACAAAGGAGTTTTGAATATTGCATTGCAAAAAACTCTTCCGGATTTCATCAATCGATGTTTAAAGAATATCTACCTACCTTGGCAACAGTGGCGTAGCTAGTCCCACAGGGGCCCCCTATCAAAGTTTGTCGCGGGGCCTCTTTCCACGACTGATAAGGAATAGTGCTAAAAAATGTTTAAAAAAAGCAGTAAAAATGCTTGTATAGAATAGAATAGAAATATATGTACTTAATTATCACTGAAAATTTTACAATTTTTTGAACAAAGTTTACAAAGTGTAGGAAAAAAGCAACAACAAATTATGGTAGGGGAGCCCAAGCGGGGATTTTTGCAGTCACTCGAGCGCGTCAGATTAGCATATGGTGAGAAACCTGGTACTCTGCAGATGCACCTCTACTATATATTGGCTCTTAACACAGGGGAGTTCGTTAAGGGGGGCCCGAAAAAAAAATCTACCCTTAAAAAAACTCGAAATTGTCAGATTAAGATAAGGTAGGTTAAGTACATGCAAAAGAGTGTATATTTCAAAAATCTGACGATTTGAGCCGGGCGTAAGGAAATGGGTGAGTCCCAAAATTTCACAAGAAAAAAGCGAATATTTCGCGAAATGAATGGCAGATCGAAAAACTAAAAAATGTATGCTCAATATTTTTTAAAAGTCTGTCCAACGATACCAAACACGACTTCTCACGGAGAGGGGTGGGGGGTAAATTGAATATTTTAAATACGAATCCCGCGATATTTCGCGAAATGAACATCAGATCGAAAAACTGTAAAATATACTTATTCAATATTTTTGAAAAATATGTCGAAAGGCACTAAACACGACCCCCCATGGATGTGGGGTGGGGGGTTACTTTAAAATCTTAAATAGGAACCCTCATTTTTTATTGCAGATTTGGATTTCTTACGTAAAAATAAGTAACTTTTATTCGAAACATTTTTTCGAATTATGGATAGATGTCGCAATAATCGGAAAAAACCATTGTTGGAAATGGAAAATTAAATTAAAAAATGGCAAGCGCCCACTAAAATGGAAAACTTTACTTAACTTTTTTTGGTTTTAGGACCTACTCTTTACAACCCAATAGGTCCCCAAAGCGCTCGAGTGACTGCACATTTAGCATACTTTGCTCCCCTACCATTAATACAGTTTACTGAAATTACATAAATCGTCAATATTACAAAATAAAAGATAATAAACTAAAACAAAAACAGTCTATTGCAAAATTTAAATAAATTGCAAATTGTATAATACAACCTTAGGAACTAATAAGTTCTCCGTATTACACCCAAATATAGATAAAAATACTTTAGTTACTTGTACATAAGGGTAACTGTACTTTCTTAGTTATTCATAGAAACTCTTCTACCGAATATTATGGTCTTTCAGATCGATAGACTCTTGTCATTTTACGGAACTTGGGGAAAGATGCTGCAGTATAACTCAGTGGGCGGGATCGGTAAATAGACATCAAGGGTCGAATTTCTGGTGGAGTAGTCATGATTAGGTCTTGCTGGAAGACATGCACTTAGGTGTTTACAAATTAAGGAAACAGTTTCAGAATATAGAAGGAAGTGTTAAAATTCCGTGATCTTTGAAATAGCTTCTGCAATGTGTTGTTGTATTGAGCTGCAATAAGGTATCCAAACAGATACCTTATTGCTCTTTTCTGTAATTTAAAAATAATATAGGATTCGGCATCTGTACTAGAACCCCAGAAAGGAAGACCATATCGAAGAAGAGACTCGAACAAAGAAAAATATGTTATTTTATAAGATACTAAATTGATTTCCTTCGAAACAGATATTACTGCATAGAAAGCTGAGGCTAGTTTCTTACTTAACAAACCGATAAGAAGGGACCATTTAGGTTTGCTGTCTAAAAAATACCAACAAATTTTACAGAATCAACGGTTCTAATCTGGCTAAAGAAGCAAGGGCTGAATAATGTTACTGTCTTATCCACCTTAAAAGAGAGTAAATTAGGGTCGGACCAGGTTTTTATTGTAAGTAGATCAGAAACTATAGTTGCATGAAGAGTTGCAATATTTGAGTTGCTCCAAGTGATACTCGTATCATCAGAAAAAGAAAAATGTTTCCATCGATTTTTAAATTAGTGTATTTATAAATATAACAAAAAGTAGAGAACCCAATACTGAACCCTGTGGTACCCCACATACAATGTATATGAGAATAAAGTCAGTATCATTTGCCCTAACCAGTTGTTACCTCGAAGAAGAAATACCTTAAATTCCGTAGAAATTTATATAAATAAATACAATATATAGATAAAGAATAGATTACAGCAAAATATACCCAAACAATACACACTGTTTCAAATATATTCAAAGGTATAGTGATTACAAAAATTGCAATTTGGCATTATACATTATACAGTGTCACACACACAGCTAATAGTGAATGAACAATGTACAATGAAAAGTAGCTTGAAAACAAAAAAGCTCTGTTATTATGTAATAACGGCGAGCGGCGGCCAATAGATATACTTATATACTATTGGGACCGTGCAAGTTCGGAAAAGCGACAACTGGTTTCTTCGCTCTGCACTTTTATTCGCACTTTTAATTATATTGGCCAATCATATGGTTCTGATTGCTGCATAATTGTCAAGGCCATAGTCCAAAAAAATAATAAGAAGGAAAAATAAGATTCAGGTTATGTTATTAAAACTTAAACAATTGTATGTAGTAAATAAAATTAGTTATTAAAATGCAGTAATGCAAGCAAAATACAATTAATTACATTTACCTTTATATACTAATTGCATATCATATCAATATTGTGGAGCAATATACATATAATTTTCCTTCTTTATTGATAGTAGATATGAAATATACGTCAATTTGACAATTTTAATTGACAATGAATTATTTAAGAAAGTTACAATATTTCTCCGCTATTCTCGCACGATCGTTTCTCGTATCGCCTCCAAGTACTTGCACACCGCGAATATACAAATTTTAATAAGATAGATAAAAAATCCATTACACGAAAATGTCGATATCCAAACAATACACACTTTTTCAAAGCGTTTGAAGTGTTTAAATTGTGTTCCATTTTTTTAACTGGAACTTTTGTTTCGACATGCCGCGCGGGGCCCCTGAATGTCTGGGGCCCCATATAATTGATACGGCTGATACGGCGGTAGCTACGCCTCTGCTTGGCAACATTCAAATTTTCAGTTTTTCACATAGTTTTTGAGCGTTAAAAATGGCCGATTTCGCACTTTTTCAATTTTTAGTCGCTTATATGTCAAGAACTATCAACTTTAGAGAAATGTCACTAAAGACCTTTTATGTTTGGAATGATCCAAAAAACCTAAAAAAACTTTGTTTCATGGAAAAAAAATATTTTAGGAAAAAACAAAAAAAAAACGTTTAAAAAAGTTTTCACCTACTTTTGGTCCTGGCAACATGCAAATTTGTTAAAAGGGATCCTTTTTGAGTAAGATTGTGCAAAAAATCTGAATCGGAATATTTTTCCTAGCGGATGCGCAGTCTCTTTCTGGACTAATGGAACTACCAACGAGGTGGAGGTTTATAGCGGAAGGTTATAGGTGTTTTTTGAAATATACAGTGATGAGCACGCTAATAACCGGCAGAATAACGCACAAGATGGAAAGCATAAAATACATTTTAAAATGAAAAGAGATGAAACTTGTAGAGGTGGAAATTATCGATATAAACGTATAAATAAACATTACATTACATAGTTTCCCCCCTTTTGACGTATCGGAAGAGTATGATAATTCTCACTGTGACAGAAGAATTTTATAAAATACTCCTTTCGCATACGTCTAAAGGTGGGAAACTATGCAATGTAATGTTAATTTATACGTTTATGTCGATAATTTCCACCTCTATAGGTTTCATCTCTTTATTTCACAATGTATTTCACATTTTTCAGTTTGTCGAAGTGATGTTCATTTTACGAAATATCGCGGGGTTCCTATTTAAAATTTTAAAGTTAAATTTTAAATTTTAAACCACCCCCTTCCTGTGGGGTGGTGTTTGGTGTCATTCGAAAGATTTAAAAAAATACTGAACAAGTATTTTTCAGTTTTTCGATCTGATGTTGACTTCGTGAATTGTTCGCTTGTTTTTGTGAAACTATGTGACACATCCATTTCCTTACGCCCTGCTCAAATTGTCAAATTTTTGGCTGTTCTTCATGTACTTAGCTTATTTTGTCTTAATTTGACGTTTTTGAGTTATTCTAAGGATATTTTTTTATGGACTGCTCCCAACGCACGCCCCTGTATTAAGAGCCCATATAGGGGTACATTTACAAAGTACAACGTTTATCCCCATCTCATTTTCTGACGTGCTCGTGTAACGCAAAAAATTCCCGTTTAGGTTTCCCTACCATTGTTTATTGTGGACATTTTTAAACAGGAATCCGCAAAGAAACCGAATCAGATTTTTTAAAAGGAAACGGGCTTACAACATTCAAGAAATGTGCAGTATGAGGAACTAAACTGCCTGTTTATGTTTCGCAACATATTGTATTAAACGCATTATTAAAAAAAAATGTGTATTTAATGAAATAGCACATATAGTCCAAACAAACTACAAAAATCTTGTATTAGAAGTGTCCAGAGAACTTAATCGATCGATCTTCTACCATCAAATTCGAATTACGCTAGCATCACGTTTAAGCATCACTCATACTCATACACTCCCCTGACATATTTTACAGGTTGGCAACAACAAGTGTTACTCATGCGGATCTACCATCCCCTTTACTGTATACATGGCACGTGAAGCGCATCATACTGTGAATAAATACCTAAATAGTAGTTGTCAATGTGGACTCTAGACTATAGACATATTACAAATGCTTATACTTGCTAATACTTGTCACTTTAACCACAAAGTGGTTTGATGATACGAGTATGCCAAATAATAATAAAATGGAATAATAACATTTTATCTGCTATTTTGTCGTATGGGGCGAATTAACACAACAATAATTATTAACATCTAGAAATGACATTCTAATATTTTAGATAAGATAAAAAAGAAAAATTAAGCCGGTAACAATAATGTAAAACTATAAATAGTGTAGGAAACAGAGGTTGAACCCACGGTTCTTAGACATTACTACGGTTGCCTAGATCGACTAACTAATGAACATAAAGGGTGCGATTACGTCACGTGAGTGTACTGTCATTTGAATAAGAGTATGATTTTTTTCGAATCCTGAGAAAACTAATAGTCGGAGAGATAGAAGCGGATTTTGTGCGTGATAAGTAATATGGAAAAACTATACGGGGATATGTTGAATTAGTTGTGTACATGACTTTCACCAACCGCCGGAAACCAGAGTTGGGGCCGAGGGTAGTTATAAGGGGTCAAAGTAGCGGATTTTATTATTTTTTTTATGACGCTTATGATCGAGATAGTGCACCAAAATTTGGGAATAAGTAGGTCATGACGTAACTAAGTAAAATCTCTAGTTGCGGAACGCTGCGTGGCCGACAAAGGGGTGGGGGTAGGGGTAAATATAAAAAATATAAAGGGTTTTTTGCGACGTTCGTGATTGAGATAGTGGACCAAAATTTGGTAATAAGTAGATCATAACATTACTAAGTAAAATCCCCAGAGCCGGAAACCAGAGTTGAGGATGAGGGTAGTTATAAGGGGTCAAAGTCGCCGTTTTTATTATTTTTTTTGTGACGCTCATGATCGAGAGAGTGCACCAAAATTTGGGAATAAGTAGGTCATGACGTAACTAAGTAAAATCTCCAGGGGTGGCACTCTGCGTGCCCGACAAAGGGATGGGGCAGAGGTGAATACAAAAAATATAAGGGGTTTTTTGCGACGTTCGTGATGGACAGAGTGCACCAAAATTTGGGAATAAGTAGACCATGACATAACTAAGTAAAATCCTCAGAGCCGGAAACCAGAGTTGGGCATGAGGGTAGTTATAAGGGGTCAAAATCGCCGTTTTTATTATTTTTTCTGTGACGCTCATGATCAAGATAGTGCACCAAAATTTGGGAATAAGTAGACTATGAGGTAACTAAGTACAGTCTCCAGGGGTAAAACGCTGCGTGGCCGATAAAGGGGTGAGGGTAGGTGTGAATATAAAAAATATAAGGGGTTTTTTGCGACGTGCTAGATTGAGAGAGTGCACCAAAATTTGGGAATAAGTAGACCATGACTTAGCTAAGTAAAATCCCCAGAGGCGGAAACCAGAGTTGGGGATGAGGGTAGTTTTAAGGGGCCAAAATCTCAGTGTCTATTATTTTTTTTGTGACCCGGCACAACATTTGTCCCCCACGCAGCGTTTCGCCCCTGGAGATTTTACTTAGTAATGTCATGATCTACTTATTCCCAAATTTTGATGCACTATCTCGATCACGAACGGCAAAAAAACCCCCATATATTTTTATACTCACCCCTGCCTACCACCCCTTTGTACCCCAGCAGCGTTCCGCCCCTGAAGATTTTACTTAGTTACGTCATAACCTACTTACTCCCAAATTTTGGTGCACTATCTCCATCATGAGCGCCACAAAAAAAATAATAAAAACCGCGAATTTTACCCCTTATAACTACCCTCGTCCGCCACTCTGGTTTCCGCCTCTGGGGATATTACTTAGTTATGTCATGGTCTACTTATTTCCAAATTTTGGTGCACTATCTCAATCACGAACGTCGCAAAAAACCCCTTATATTTTTTTATATTCACCCCTGCCCCACCCCTTTGTCGACCACGGAGCGTTCCACTCCTGGAGATTTTACTTAGTTAGGTCATGACCTACCTATTCCCAAATTTTGGCACCCTATCTCGATCATGACCCTCACAAAAAAAATAATAAAAACGGAATTTTGACCCCTTATAACTAACTACCTTCCTTCCCCACTCTGGTTTCCGGCTCTAGGGATTTTAATTATTTATCTCATGGTCTACTTATACCCAAATTTTGGTGCACTATCTCAATCACGAACGTTGCAAAAAACCCGTTATATTTTTATATTCACCCCTACCCCCACCCCTTTGTCGGCCACGCAGCGTTGAACCCCTAAAGATTTTACTGAGGTACGTCATGACCAACTTATTCCCAAATTTTGGTGCACTATCTCGATCATGAGCGTCATAAAAAAAATAATAAAATCCGCGACTTTGACCCCCTATGATAGTCCAGGATTACTAGGGCTATCTTCTCCCGGTAAGGGTGGTTAACCCTTATCCGAGGGGTGGAATGATTAATAGTCGTTTCACTGTTGAAGTTGTTTTATTATACTCGCATGAGTACAAGCTGGTAGCAACCTACGTAACGTCGTCTCTCGGAATGTAGATGACACTATCTTTTAATGTGAATAATCTTACATCTAATAAAATAGAATGACGAATGTGGAATGTGTAATGAGGATTCCCTTATTAGGTTTTGGTTGTATAAATATATTTAAAAGTGCAAAGTCAGCGTCGACCCTGAAAAGTGTTTATAGTGGCTGTATGTATAATTACACCTCACGATCTAGGTCAACAATGTTTATGTAACGAAAGAAGGTTGGAATTGTTTATGATGACATTTAAATAACCGAAAGAAATTAGCGTAGATAATTAAAGGGTGTTTTTAAAAGATATCTAATGAGTACAGATGAATTCTTGTACACCTTTCCCTCCTAAGAATTTTCTGACTACGGGCAGAAAATTTTGCAAGTAGTGCTACCAACCCATACTGTGTTGTGCGCTTTGTAGTTTGTATCGTAACTCATTGTAGTAGGCATCTATATTGTAACATGGTTGAATCTCCTGTGTAAGGTCTTCCGGTAGGTTAACCTTCCTGCCATATAGCAGTTCGAACGGTGTGTATCCATGATACTCGTTAGGGGTTGTATTGTAGCAGTATGTGAACATTCTGCAACACACATCCCAATTTTCTCTGTCTTCGTCTATGAATGCTCTTACGTACTCGTTCAACGTTCTGTGTAGTTTTTTGCAACTTCCAATGGACTGTGGGTGGTATGCCGTTGAAAAGTTGTGCTCTATTTTTAATAGCTTTGTTAATTCCTGCATTACTTCGTTCTTATACTCTGTGCCTTGGTCTGTTCTTATTTGCTTCATGAGTCCGTATGTTGGTATGAAATGATCAAAGATTCCTCTTGCTATTGTCTCTGCTTCTTTATTGCACACTGGTATGCTGACCGCGTATTTTGTCAGTTCACACAACATTGTGATACAGTATCTATTACCTTCATTACTTCTAGTGAATGGACCTATTGTATCTATGTATACTATGTCCCATGGTTTGGAAGATGTGTCCGATATCACGAACTCTTCGACATGTGTTCTTTTCGGTTTGTTAGTTTGACATTTGTGGCATTGTTTAACGTATTTTCTTACGTCTTTTTCCAAATTTTTCCATCGGAATCTTGCCTTTAGCTTCTTTAGTAGTCTATTATTCCCTACGTGTCCTCCGAACATCGGGTGATTATGGTATTCTTCTATTAATCTGTGTTTTTCTTTGTCATCTTTTATTGTTTCTGGTACTTCACATATGTATATTTCTATATTCTTCAATTTTTTATTTCCTTCTTTAATAAATTCATCAATTGCACAATTTAAAAATAATATCATTTACGTATATCTTTACTTTACGTACTGCATTCTCTACCGCCAGCTTATCGAGCTGTGCCAACGCTTGGTTTAAATCGAAATGATCCAATCTTGTGGCTATGCTTTTGCTGCATTTTATTTTGTTTTTGGCCCTAATGCTCAGTCTTGGTGAGATTAGTTCTGCTCCAAAGGACAAAATTGGTAGTCTATGCGCCTCTAAATTACTTAGTACCTTCCTTACTGTCTGTTTGGTGGCTTCTGGCTGTAGTGCGAGTTCACTTTCAGCCTTTGTTTGTCTTGCTTCCTTCTCCTTTTCTCTTGCTTGAGCTCTTGTTATAGCTAGTATATGGGTGTTGTCTATGTATAGGTTCTTTAGTTGATGCAATGTTATTCTTGAAAGGCTGTCTGCGTAGTTACTTTTCCCTGTTATATACTCTATTTCGAGGTCATATTCTTCTAGGTCTAATCTGATCCTCGTGAGTTTTGAGGTTGGTTCTTTCATTGCAAATAGGTGTGTCAAAGGTTTATGGTCTGTTTTTACTTTGAATGTTGGTGCTCCATATAGATAACATTTAAAATAATTAATTCCCCAATGAATCGCTAGTAATTCCTTAACGATTATAGGTTTATTACATTCTCCTTTACTAAAACTTCTTGATGCATATGCTATAGGTAGGTCTATTCCGTTGTAATCTTGACTTAGGATTGCTGAACAACTCTCATTGGATGCGTCTGTTGTTAGGATAAACTGTTTGTTGAAATCAGGATATTTTAAAATTGGTGGTTTCGTCAGAGATGCTTTAAGCTTTTTGAATGCTTTTTCACACTCCTCAGACCAAAAAAATTCTACTCCTTTCCTCGATAATCTGTTGAGTGGTCTGCATATTTCCGCAAAATTTTTAATAAAACGTCTATAATAGTTGCAAAATGCTACAAATCTCTTTGTTTCTTCCGCTGTCTTAGGTGTCGGATATTGTTCAATTGCTGCATACTTCGCTTTGTCGGGTGATACTCCCTCTTGAGAAAGATCATGTCCTAAATATGTTACTTCCCTTCTAAAAAATTGACATTTTCCTGGGTTAAGTTTCAAATTGAATTTTCGACATGTCTCAAATGTTTTTTCAGGTTGTCTAGGTGATGTTTTTCGGATATTCCAATTACTACGATATCGTCCATGTAAAGAAATGCTTTGTCTGGTGTTAATCCTGAAAATGCTATTGACATCATTCTTGAAAAGCTATTCGGGCTTACATTTAATCCAAAAGGTAATCTGGTAAATTGAAATGCTCCGTTTTCCGTGCTAAACGATGTGTATTTTCTCGATGACTTTTCTAATGGTATTTGATGAAAACCTGACATTAAGTCTATAACTGAAAACCATTTTGCTCTTCCTAGTTGATCTAATATCGAATCTATTCTTGGTAATGGGAATTTGTCTGTAACTATCTTCTTGTTCAATTGTCTAAAATCTATGCATAATCTCCATGCTTTTCCTCCATCTAGAGGTTTTTTCGGTACCAGTACTACTGGGCTGTTGTACTCGGTTGTAATTCCTCTGTTTGCGCATGAGGTGTCCTATAATTCTTGATATATACCGGAATTTGGTCTTTAACTCTTAGTTTCTGTTCGTAGAAATTGTTACAGGTTAACATATCATGCCTTAGGGCGAATATGTCTGCATATTCTTCGCATAACCATACTAAGTTACCTCGTATATATTCTGGTATGTCTAATTTCAGTGATTCTCGTAATTCTTTTTTCCTATCCTTGCTGTCGTTGACTAGTCTATATATGTTGAATAGTTTAATGTCCAACGTCCTGATTGTGCTTGCCTCTACATTTACTGTTTCGTATGTTGTGTTCAAAATTTTGATGTATGGATTATTACTTGAAATAATTGCTCTTGCTATGAATATTCCTGGTTGTATTTCTTGTTGCTCCACTATCCTGTCGTTCCTTAGCGTTTGAAAAATTTTGACTATTCTGTAAATTTCACATCGGGGTGGTATTATTATGGTGTCATTATCTATATTATCCAGAATTTTCGTACTAATGTAACAATCGTTGTCCTCTTTAATGTGCATTTTAAGGTTTGCGTAGTCCAGTATACATTGAAAGTTAGAAATAAAGTCTCTCCCAATGATTCCGTCTGTTGGAATTGGAAAGTTAGGTTCTACCAATTGAAAGATGTGTTCGAATCGAGTTCCTTTTACTTCTAGTGTTGTCTCAACTTCTCCCAATGTTTGCAACTCTCCTTTAGTGACTCCTTTTATTTTCGCCTTTGTGTTTGGTTTCACCTGTTTCTTCATAAAATCTTGTGAACATTTTAGTATTGAAATACCAGCTCCTGTGTCTATGATAAAGGTGCTTGTGTTTTCAAGAATTCCTGTTTTCATTCGTACAAAGTTCGTTAGGTTTAGGTCGAAGTTGTAAATGCTATATTTTATTTCTGCCTGTGTGCTTCCAACTTCTTGTTCATTCAAAACCCCAACTGCTGGTTTTCTTGTTCTTCTTGACTGTCCTCTATCTCTAGTAACCTTACGTTCCTGTTACGTCCTCCTCTCTGGTTTCCTCTGTATGTTTGATTGTTAAATTATCTGTATCTTCTGTTCGAATAATTTCGTTGATTGTCCGTTGCTTCTCCTTCGTTCCGTTGTCCGAAGTTATTTCTCCTTCCTCTGTCATATTTGTTATGGTATCCTCTTCTGTATTGCTGCTGTCCTCTCCTATTCTCGTAGTTTGTCCTATAATTTAAGACTCTTCCTTGTGCATTTTCTTCAGTCGTATCGATCGATAAAAATTTAGATACTACCTCCTGCGGTGATGTAAAGTTACCTGCTTCCAGTATTAGCTTAGCTTTCTCTGCATTAACGTTTCGTTTCATTGTTGTTACTACTGTTTCCGTCGTATATTTCTTCGCTAACTCCAGTGGCATTCCTTCCGCTATGTATGCTACTTTTAATTGTTCTGCTAACTCTTCCACTTCAGATGCGTACACTGCTGCATCTCTATGCCCTTGCCTTTTCTTGGCTAATTTGGCTATTAAATTCTTCAGATTATCACCTCTTAGTTCTTTCTTCAGTGCTTCAGCTATCCGTGGAATCGTATCTTCCGTGGTTATTAAGTTCCTAGCCTTATTGGTAAGTCGTGTTTTTATTAGCGTTACAGCTGTGTCTTCATGACCTTCTGCCAATTTTCCAAGTAGTTCTAATGCGTCCAAAAATGGTTGTAATTTCCCTGCGCTTCCATCGAACTCGTTGGGCAATATCTTGCTTGCGATATTCAAAAATTCATTGATTGTCAGAGCCATGTTTAATATTGTTATATCTTGTTTTATGTCACCTTTTTCCTCTTTTATTTCGTCGTTAATTATTTCTTCTTCTACTTCCTCGTCGCTTTTTCCTTCTTCTACTTCCTCGTCGCTTTGTTCCTCTTCAACTTCCTCGTCGATTGGTTGATGTATTGAATTTGGAACCACTGTTCTTACATTTACTGCTTGAAATGAGCGTATAACTTTGTCTCTGATTTTTCCAAAATATTTGTTGCACGCTTCCCTATGTTTGTCCGAAAGTGCTTCCCAGTTTTTCTTAGTTAAGTGCGTGAACTTGTTATAGGATTTAATTAGCTGTGTCGTTACTTCTTCCTGTATGTCCTTAAATTTCGGTACTTTTTTCTTTAAGACCCTTCTGCTCTGTCTTCCTACTTCTTGTGCAAGTTCCTCAACTATTTTGACAAAATCTTCCCAAGTAACTTTGTTGCTACTCATTTATACATAATTTTCTATCCCCAGTTCCTACACTTCTTAGCGAAAATATAAATTCGATAGTCTTACGGTGTATATAGATATGTAGTATATAGATATATAGTAAAAAAAATAACGAGATAAAATAATACGTCAATATATGGTAAAAATATGTAAAAAAAAATTGCAATAATAATAAATAATAGTTCAAAAATAAATAACGTTATATTAACCCTCGTAAATAAGTAGTTAGAATAATAATGTAAATGTATTATGCATATAGCGTATATTTGTTATATATTTATATCGTATATTTATATTGATAGTGTATATTTACGATAGCAAATATTAAAATCATAAAAAAAAATTGCAAAAATGTACCCTCGTAATAAATAATATAAATAATATATACCTCAAATAATAATGGTAATATGCCATGTGAATAACTTTAATATGTGTTAAAAAAAAATTCCAATAATACCCATAAAGATAATTAAAAATAAATAGATAAAAATACTAGAAATATACCTTACATTACTGCTATATCATTCATTTGTTAAGAAATATCGTGGAAATACCATAAGAACAAAATATAGACTCACCACTTTAAACGTTTGTGTTCGTATCACCAAAAGTTCTCGATCCACGTTCCCTCTCATTGTCCATTGTCCCACGATGTTCCATCTCCATACCATTGTCCATTTAGCTCCATGTCAGGCCTGCTGTCTCCATCCTTTCTACATACCACACTGTATTCTAGGGTGGTCGAGGTACCAGAACATTGACGTTTTTCTCCATTTCTCGTTTACCAGTCCTGTGACGTCTTTCCAGTATTTCTTCCCTGGTCTTGGATCGCCATATAATAGTCCAGGATTACTAGGGCTATCTTCTCCCGGTAAGGGTGGTTAACCCTTATCCGAGGGGTGGAATGATTAATAGTCGTTTCACTGTTGAAGTTGTTTTATTATACTCGCATGAGTACAAGCTGGTAGCAACCTACGTAACGTCGTCTCTCGGAATGTAGAGGACACTATCTTTTAATGTGAATAATCTTACATCTAATAAAATAGAATGACGAATGTGGAATGTGTAATGAGGATTCCCTTATTATGTTTTGGTTGTATAATTATATTTAAAAGTGCAAAGTCAGCGTTGACCCTGAAAAGTGTTTATAGTGGCTGTATGTATAATTACACTTCACGATGTAGGTCAACAATGTTTATGTAACGAAAGAAGGTTGGAATTGTTTATGGTGACATTTAAATAACCGAAAGAAATTAGCGTAGATAATTAAAGGGTGTTTTTAAAAGATATCTAATGAGTACAGATGAATTCTTGTACACCCCTATAACTACCCTCGGCCCCAACTCTGGTTTCCAGCCGTTGGTGAAAGTCATGTACACAACTAATTCAACATATCCCCGTATAGTTTTTCCATAGGTTTGTTCGTAGTACGATCCAAACGATCAGCAACTGTTGCCAACCATCAGACGCATGCGCAGTTAACTGTTGGCGCTGCGCAGTTAACAGTTTGAGTTCGTAGACTACGAACGCGCATGCTTCTGATGGTTGGCAACGGTTGCTGATCGTTCTACGAACAAACCTCATATTACTTATCACGCACAAAATCCGCTCCCAGCTCTTAGACTATAAGTATTTTAGAAAAATTTAAACGCAGGATGAAAGATTACATTATTACCGAGGGTGAAAAGCCCCTTAGAATAAACAAGCAGTTTCTATTGAATAAAATATTTTAATTTAAATATCACACTTCTCTTTTATTTTCAGCCCTGTAACTTATTAAAATAAAGATTATAGAAGTTTTCAGGGCCTTTCGGCCCTCGGTAATAATGTAGTCTTTCATTCTGAGTTTAAATTTTTCAAAAGTATTTATTAGTTTTCTCAGGATTCGAAAAAAATGAATACAATTAAAACACATTGAGAATTTTGACATGCATCAAAATTTTGCATTTACTCAATGTAAAATTCTAAACTGTTGAATTCCAGTTTCCCTAATTATTTTACATCAAAAGACATTAGAAACTATTTGTAGAGGATTGAAATCTGTATTGAAAACAACTGTTAAAGTTGGTCTACGAATTAAACATACCTATTCCAAAATTTTGTGAAAATGTAATACATTTCAGTTTTTCAGCTCAAAATTAGGCCGCACATAATGCAATAATGTTCACATTCTTGAACTGTCAATATTTCTATTTTATTATTTATTGTTTAAAAACAATACAGATGATAAGATACCCTCAGTTGCGGAGAAATTATTAATAATAAAGATTTTTTATTCAGTCAATGGTGTGAGCACTGCCAGTTAAATAGTAACGTGTGGCCTAACTTTTACACGCATACCTATTGTGGCAAATGTATCATAGTTTTCAAAATTTTGGAATGCATTTAAATCGTAGAACAATTTTAACTTTTGATTTTAATACAGATTTCAATTCTCTACAAGTATTCTCTCATGACTTTTGATGTAAAATAATTAGGGAAGCAGAAATTCAATAATTTAGAATTTTACATTGAGTTTCCTATGGCCCGTTTTACGATTCACCACCCGATATAAGATAAAATGTGTATTATTTGTCTTATTATTTAATAATAACACAAATAATACACATATAATATACACAATAACACACATTCAATGATCGAAAATCATTTAAAAATGTGGGATTGTGTACTCTTGTGACGTAAAGTCAAAAATATAAGTCTCCTCACCACCGTCGGTCAATTCAACCGTAATAAAGTCTAATAACCGTGGGTTGAACCTTGCAAAATGGACACAAGTCCGGTTTCATTTTTTTTCTGGTATATCAAGGGGTGCTTATTATGAAACTAACTTTTTCTTAAAAAAATTCGCCCGGGAACCCCCCTTTTCACCCCTTTAAAGGGAGTAATTTGTGGTTTTTGCGGAACGTAGCCCTTCCTGTACCTTTTGCAAAAAATTTCTTTTATCGAAATATGAAGAGGACTATATTTTCTACGATTTATTTCTTAACAGCATATGTCTATCACCCACCGTTTAGTGGGGGTGGGGCCCCAAAGGCGACAAGTTTTTAAAAAAGATGTTTTTAAAAAAAATATTTTTCACGTATACGTTTCACTTAAGGGTAATTGCCCTTTTTTTAATTACAGGGTGTTACATTTTAAAAAAACCCCTTTCTATACCATCTGTTCGTTTTATTGATAAAGTACTTATGTAAAATAAAACAACACAGTGTAACCTACAAATTATAACCTATGCACATTTTACATTCTTTGCGCCCTAAAGCCACAGTGGTGGCCCAAAATCTATTTTTGCATATTTTCGCCACCTACACGCATTTTATTGCATTAATGCTACCGTAATAGCAGAATATTCACCCTTAAGTGGTCGCTAAGCAGTGGCGGATCCAGGGAGGGGTGATGGGGGCGATCACCCCCTCTCAAACCAAGTGATATTACATTTAAAGATTATAAAAATATTCATTTACTTTTATAGAAATTTAGCCAATTCGCACCCCCTCTTAACGATGCTGGATTCGCCACTGTCGCTAAAGCATAAAAAGTACGCCATTCTTAAAAAAATAATAATATAATAAGTATTTCTATAAAAATAAAGGAATATTTTTATAATCTTTAAATATAATATCACTTGGTTTGAGGGGAGGGGTGATCGCCCTTATCACCCCTCCCTGGATCCGCCACTGCTTAGCGACCACTTAAGGGTGAATATTGTGATAATAAGGTAGCATTAATGCAATAAAATGCGTATAGGTGGCGAAAATATACGAAAATTTATTTTGGGGCACCACTGTGGCTTTGGGGCGCAAAGAATGTAAAATGTTGTCGTACACTGTTGTTTTATTTTACATAAGCACTTTATTAATAAAAGGAACAGGTGACGAAAAGAAAAACAAAAACTGGAGCCCGCCAAAGCATATCTGAGGTTTACGGCGCCACTCTGCCGTAACGGTTGCTTATACGAAAAAAAAAAAAGAATAGGACCTAATTTTTAGAGTAAATAGTAATCTTTCACCTTGTATAAGTTTTGTTTAAAAATAATAAATAGGTAATGAGAAAATCGTAAAAACATGCTCGCCAAGGGATAGGAGTAGATTCTGCAGTATATTTTCAAGGATAGGAGTGGTTTCCGCAGGGATGTTGCAATAACCATATATATTTTTGAAAAACACTATTAATGAAGCATATACCCATATGGATCAAAAAGCAAAAAAAAATTTTTTTTCAACCCCCCATTTTATTTATTTTTTTTTTGGCTACAGGGGTTGCACTAGGAAATCGCTTTTGGTGTCCATGCATGGGTAATTATAACGTGCACAAAATGATATATGAAGTATATTAATAAAGGGCATTGTGTGTGGAGGATTCCAAGAAAATCACTTTCTTTATTAATTCTTCTTTTTTTTTTGGTGTGGTTCCGGGGAAAAATGGGGGTGCATTATACAAATTTGTAAATAGCACCAGTACATGGGTAATCGCTGAAAGTCTTTTACTCTAGCATAAACGGTTCAGATGGTATAAAAAGGGTTTTTTTAACATGTAACACCCTGTAATTAAAGAATGGGCAATTACCCTTAAGTGAAACCTATACCAAAAAATAAGTCACTTTTTTGTGAATAATTGCCGCAGGATTTCTTCTTAATTTTCATTACAGTCAAGGAAAAACAATTTTTTTTAAAACATCTTTTTTAAAAACTTGTCATCTTTGGGGCCCCACCCCTACTGAACGGTGGGTGATAGACATATGCTGTTGGGAAATAAATCGTAGAAAATATAGTCCTCTTCATATTTCTATAAAAGAAATTTTTTGCAAAAGGTACAATAAGGGCTACGTTCTGCAAAAACCACAAATTACCCCCTTTAAAGGGGTGAAACGGAGGTTTCCGCGGCGAAATTTTTTAAGAAAAAGTTAGTCTCATAATAAGCACCCCTTGATATACCAGAAAAAAAAAATAAAACCGGACTTGTGTCCATTTTGCAAGATTCAACCTCTTTTTCCTACACTAAAATACCTATGTGATGTAAATAACGAAAAAAAATGTGATATAATATGTAGACCTGAAAAACTTGAGAAAAATGCCTATGTGGTCGGCGGAGAGAAGCAGACTAGTTAATATTTAAACTTCAAAGTTATTTTTCTAGTTGTGCTCTCTCCTGTAGTGGAGGTTAGAGACTACACTGGCAAATATGTCTCTGTCCAATGCGGTTCTAAACAAAGATGCTAAATCAAGGCCGGTCCAGTCTCTAATATTTTTAAGCCATTAAGTCTGGCACCTACCGGGACCCAATTTTCCTTCGATCTTCTCCTGGATGATTGACTCCTAGTATCAACCATACATAGCAATGCAGAAAACGACATCTAAGACTAATATTAATGCTACTGTTATAAAATAAGCTATTCATTTTCATAAAGCCTTGTCTACGTATTCGATCTGATTTTTTTGCATCGCAGTGGTATGTTGACACATATCACTGCGATGCAAAAAAATCGATCCACTAAAAATTTGGTCATTTTTGATGTTTCGAATTTCCTAAACCTGTTGTCCGATTTAAACGATTTTTTACCACGTTATAGCCTTATTCATTGACAATATCGCTATAATAATATTGTTGCTAGAGAGTCAAACTGTCATTGTATACCGGGTGTACGAATCAAATTGTGCTTTTTTCTCAAAGTTCGCATCACCCTGTAGATTATTCTATCATTTATAAAATACTGAAATTAAAAACCAACTATAGCCCCAGGTTTTCTTAACATTTTGTCTTTCGATTCATTCGCTTATGTTGGATAATAAAAAAGTTAGGTACTTTAACAACTGGCCATGTTCGTCATCAGTACAGGGTGTTTTCTAAATAAGTGCGACAAACTTTAAGGGGTAATTTTACATGAGAAAATAATGAAAATTTGCTTTTTAATAAGATGTCCGCAAACACTCCGTTTCCGAGATATGGGATGTTCAATTTTTTTTACAAACTGATGATTTATTTATTGCTTTAAAAAAAGTTAAGATATGCAAATAAAATATGGTCGGTTTTAAGACGTAGTTATTGCACGTTTTTTAACATACAATTAAAAATTGTATATTCACCATTGGCGTGCGTACGGGTAATATTATCGGTCATAATACCCGTTTGCGCGCCAATGGTGAATATTACATTCTTAATTGTATGTCAAAAAATGTGCAATAACTACGTCTAAAAACCCACCAAAAAATCATTACTCGGGGGGTTTTTAGGGTCACTAACGACGAATATGACATCGAAAGTGATCTCCGGAATATCTAGTGCCCAGGGTACCTCGTCTTCTGGAGTTTTCAGCAAATTCATTAAAAAATGAGTCAAAAATGATTACTCGGGGATTTTTGGATCGCTGACGACGAATACGACATCGGAAGTGATCTACGGAATACCTTGTACCCAGAGTACCTACTGTTTACTTCGTTTTCTGGAGTTTTCGGCAAATTCATTAAAAAATTAGTCAAAATTCATCACTCGGGGGGTTTTTGGGGTTCCTAACGACGAATATGACATCGGAAGTGATCTCAGGAATACCTGGTACCCAGGGTACCTACTGTTTACCTCGTCTTCGGAAGTTTTCAGCAAATTCATTACAAAATTAGTCAAAAATCATTACTCAAGAGGTTTTTGGTGTCGCTGACGACGAATATGACATCGGAAGTGATCTCCGTAGTACCTGGTGCCCAGGGTATCTACTGTTTACCTCGTTATTAAAATTCATTAAAAAATTAGTCAAACATCATTACTCGGGGGTTTTGAGGTCTCTGACGACAAATATGGCATCGGAAGTGACCTACGGAATACCTTGTACCCAGGGTACCTACTGTTTACCTCGTTTTCTGGAGTTTTCAAATTCATTTAAAAATTAGTCAAGATTCATTACTTGTGGGTTTTGGGGTATCTGACGACGAATATGACATGGTAAGTGATATCCGGAGTACCTGATACCCAGGGTACCTACTGTTTACCTCGTCTTCCGAAGTTTTCGGAAAGTTACCAATAAATATATCTGAAAAATTTAAACGGAGAATGAAAGACTACATTATTATCGAGGGTCAAAAGTCCTTGAAAATTTTTTTTCATTCTAATCAGTTACAGGGGTGAAAAAAGAGAAAATTTAGTGTGATTTTTAATTTTAAATATCTCGTTCAAAAGAAACTTTTTGTTTATTCTAAGGAACTTTCGGCCTTTCAAATGAGACATTTAGTAAAAATTATATGTAACTCTTAATGCAGAATGTCGAATTTCCTGTTAAAGTTCACTGACTTATTATTACTGGCGCTCGCGAATTTTTAATTATCCCCTCTACCTACGAGCTGAGAGCGGTAACATAAATGTGGGGTTTCAAACCCTACATTTTGCATGATACTGACTACTATTAACGTAGTAACCACTCTATTGGTTATTCGTTTTATCTCCTCAGTATAATACTCTAATACGTCAATTTTTATTTAGAAAAATACATCATAAGTCAAACAGTATACTGTAGAATTTTTGTTACCATGGCTTTGTTGAAATTCTGAGTGCCAAAAATTTTAACTACAATGCGACTAATAACCAGCTTGTCGGTATAGCAACATCCGTAAACAATATTTCTTAATCACTCTAGATGTTACTCTAATGTTAATTTGTAGATACTTTTTCTAATTTCTAATGTATACGACATCTTAGAGCGACAACTTCAAAATAAATTAATCTCAACTGACAGTAGACAAGTAAGCAAACTTTTGTTTCCAAAGGCAACTTTATTTTTGTTAAAATTAAAACCAATGAATTTTGCGCAAAAACTTAGGGCATACGTTGAAAACACATACTGAATATGTAAAAAAATGCTTATTACTTTTATATATTGTTTACTATATAAGAATAAGCACATATAGAGGGTATACTAAAAAGGTAAGACATAAATTATATCACATATTATGCGATCAAAAGTAGGTCTATTAAACTTACATAACTTACCTTAGTACAGATGTGCACATAAAAAAGTTACAGCTTTTTGAATTTACAAAATGAAAATCGGTTTTTCAATATTGTATATAGAAAGTGTTAGAGATTTTATATTGAAACCGAACATGTTGCTTTCTTACGGCAGACACATCTTGTTCTCTTAAAACCCCCCAAATGTGGGTCTAGGAAAGTTGGTCGAGAACACTTCGTCGACGGAAAATTAGTCGACAACATTTGGTCGACAAACAATTGGTCGAATGCACAATTCATCGAATGTACAATTCGTCGACGAACATTTGTTCGAATGGATTTTTTGTCGGCAAACTGTTATTTATCTTTAGGATAAAGGGATTAATGGTGTCAAACGACGGATTATTGGTTTTTATTTTGTTAACTGGAATATTGTATTATACATATCTGAGTTTATTTTTTTTGGGTTTTGTTAATTTTTTTTCTAAATCTTAATTATTTCTAAATTTAATGAAAAAATTGGCTGCGGTGGGAGAGTAGACAGCAAATATAAACCGATATTTTAATTAGTGATGTTGTAAGGTTCTTCTTTTTGGTGTCGGCTCATTTGCAAACAGAGCATTTCCGGACACGTCAAATTTGGGGGCACTTGCGGACAAGACGAAATATGCGAGATGCTGAGGTAAATAAATTGTTAGGGAATCAAGGCATTTCCGTACAATGTTTTTGACTGCAATAATCAGTCAATATCAATAAAAAAGTAAAGAAATCGTGAGAATAAACTTCCCCTCACACTTTATCCAAGGCTTAGGACTTGCAATCTATAAAATAATTTTTTTGATATGGTACAAAAAAATTAACTTTATATATTGGCGTGTTTCCGCCATGTATTATTCCCTTTGGGTCTTTGTCGACGAAAAATCCATTCGATCAAATGTTTGTCGACGAATTGTACATTCGATGAATTGTGCATTCGACCAACTGTTTGTCGACCAAATGTTGTCGACTAATTTTCCGTCGACGAAGTGTTGTCGACCAACTTTCCGACACCGCCCAAATGTTTGTGTACGTTTCAATTAAATTAGTATTGTTGTGAAATTAGTTAGAGATTGTTTTTAAAACAATGTTTTTAGAACTTATTTGTCTCTGAGTACTTTTTCGATAAGCCAGTTTTTATCGAGAGGCGGCTTCTTTTTTAATATGTTTCAAAATTTCTGAGTACCTAATCAAATTATGTAAATTATAAAATAATATATTGTGAGAATTATTTTATAAAATATGTTGGATTTTAATTTTCAAAAAATCTCGATAAAAACTGGCCTATCGAAAAAACATTATGTTTAACTAATGATACCACAATAATAATTTAATTGGAACGTACACAAATATTGGGAGGGGGAGGTACAAGGAAAAAACCTCATACAATTTTTATGGGGTGCAAAAATCTCACTATTATTTTTTTTAAAGATGTTTATTTTGAATAAGAAAGTCACATATCCATTTTCAATAAAAAATCTATAACAGTTTTCGATATATTGAAAAAAATTGTGTTGGAAAAAATCAATATTCATTTGTAATTTTAAAGGGCTGTAATTTTTTTATGTGCACATTTGTACTAGGGTAAATTAGGTTAAATCGAACTATTTTTGGTCCCGAATATATAATCCAAAGCAATGCATTATCTTCTATAACAGAAAATGCCTTCCTAATTAAAGAAAGCCAATTTACAAACAATCTTAACGGTAATTGCTTGACCATTAAATATTTACAACGTTTCAACAAACTAAAACTATCATAAAACGAAGTGGGCAATACATCACATTTAACAAAACACTTCGACCCAAACTATTTAATGTTTATGTAAGTTGTCATTTCCACGAATGCGCGCCTGGAATCATCATAAACCAAACGACGCTTTGCGCCTCCACTCCAATCCACCCCCAATTGATGATGCAGGATCGGTTGAAGGTCTAGGAGACTCTTTTACAAAACGGGAGTAATCAAGTATCTGCAACGGTATAAGGTTCGTTAATTATTTAAATAATAATTTTTAACAAAAATTTGTATATTCCTAAAAAAATCATATACGGGGTGAATAAAATTGTTTATGTCCTTGTTTTAAAAAATTACAAAAAGCGCTAAGACCCATCGATTTTTATATGTAAATAATATGCGCTTGTTAAACATAAATATAAATGTAAAGGTTGATCTACATAAGCCTAGCCTAGTCCATAAGCCTTATACGAAAATTATACATAATTTAAAATCAGGGTGTTCCATTAAAAATAAAGATGATGGTGGTTAATGAAAGGAAATGATTCCATACATTTAAATTCATATTTTGAAAGGGCACTAGGGCACATTTGGATTTTAAAATAATTGATGTGTCCCAGCGTTTTTATTAATTTTCTAAAATAAGGATACAAACAATTTTATTTTATAAGTGGTTTCCTAACTTTGTAATTTCAAAATGTCACCCTGTAATATTGATAATCGTATATTATTATCCACACAATATAGTTCGTTGTAATCAGGTTGTTAAGAAGCTTTTAAAAAGATAAATATATACAGGGTGTTCTTAGCTTATAGACTAGCTAAAAATAAAGCTTATAGACTATTCTAGACTTACGTGGATTATCCCGTACATTTAAATTTATATTTAAAAAAACGCAAATTTACATATACAAATTAACTTTTTATAATAGTTTGAAACAAGGGCAGATATAATTTTATTTCAAAAGTCAGTTTCGCCCTATATAAAAAATTTAAAAAGTATACATTAATGCACAAAAGGCATAAATATACATTAAAGTTCACCTAATCAAGTAGTACACATACAGTAGTGTGCTCTCAGCATAAACTTTTACTAAAAAAATGTAAAAGTATCTACCTTTTTCGACACATGCATTGACGTGTTTAGTTGTTCTGGCTCAATTTCTTAGGTATTTTGTAAAAACCAAAATAGTAAAAACTATTAGTTTCTATTATAATTGAATGGCTTAAAACGCTATTGTTCTGAAACTTACTGGATCCAGGAAGTTATTTTTATTAGTTTCGCAGTAAAGTTAAAAATAAAAATAAGGTTTTTTTAGAAACAAAAGGGCAGGAGACGATTGCGTTAATAGTACCTGTTATAATCCGATCTCGAAAAAGGGTCCTTTAATATAGGCTCTCTTGCGCTGGTCGCAGATTTAATGTAATAAATTGTCTAAATTTAAAAAAATAGTAAAACTGTCTTATATTAAATGTTTAGAGGATCTAAGTTCGTAAAAGTATATTCCTAAAATAAATTCTTATATTTTAGTTCCATTTTTAATTATACATAGATATAATCTAACCTACTTCGTCTATTAATATATTAACGGTGCGGCGGTACAGTCGCACAAGGAATATATTAAGATATTATAAACCCATAAACTGCAACCTTCAAATTGAAGACATTACATATAACGTACACTTATATAAATTTAAGGAAAATATTGAAGTTTCACCACGAGAGGCAACGCAATCCTACCCAGTGGTTAGGGCTCATCTGAGTTGTTCTGCGCAAGTGTGCATTTAGTTAAAAGCACCTCAGGTAAAATCGGCGCATTTGTGTTTTTGCATCATTAAAAGTATAATTAACTTGAATAGTACCATAGCAGGTACAATAAATTGAATTTGAATAGGGGAGCGGAGGCTATTGCCGTACGGAGTCCATTTTACGTACGGAGACCGTACGCGGCATTTTACGAAAACTTCTTCTTCTTCTTCTTCTTCTTCTTCTTCTTTTATAGGCAGTACTGCCTGTTTTTCTTCAACGGTGCCTTTCATTCTGCCCCTAAGTTGTCATTCCATCTTTTCCTTGGGCTTCCTATATTTCTCCTGCCTAACGGTGACTTGCCCCTGGCTATTCTTACTATCCTTGATTTAGACATCCTGCTTATGTGCTCATTCCACTCTTCTTTTCTGTTCTTTACCCAGGTATTTATATTGTCTACCCCCCATATGCGTCTGATTTCCTCACTTCTTACCCTATCCTGTAGTCCTTTTCCAGCAATCCTTCTTAAGATCTTCATTTCGTTGATTTCCAGATGTCATCATGTTTTGCTTGTATCTGGTCTTGTTTCGGCCGTGTAAGTCATAACTGGCCTAATACCTGACTTATAATATATATTCGGGCCTTTGTTTCCAATCTTAGGTGTTTGTTTTTCCAAATTGTGTCATTTAGGCATCCGGCCGTTCTACTGGCTTTAATTATTTGGTCTTTTACCTCTTCTTCGATATTCTTGTCGGCTGATAGATAAATTCCCAGATATTTGAAAGTCATTACTTGTATAACTTCTTTGGCAATTACTAAGCTTTTTGTTTTTTGTGCTGATATTTTCATATTCATTTCTTTTGCGTTAATGTTAAACTCGTGGAATAATATTTGTAGGTCGTCTTCGCACTCTGCTACTAACACGGTGTCATCAGCGTAACAGAGTATTTTTATCTCTCTATTGCCCATTTTGTACCCTCTTTTTTTCTTCACTTATTTTATTATTGCTTCCAACATTATGTTAAACAGTAAAGGGCTTAGTGAATCTCCTTGCTTGATTCCTGTGTTTGTTTCTATGGGTTCTGTTATTATTCGATTGACTTTCATTTCTATTTTATTTCATTATGTTTTCTATCAGTTTTATGGTATCCAGTGGTAAATTTTTGCCATATAGTAGGTGTATCACATTTTTTAATTGGATTCTATCAAACATTTTCTCTAGGTTTATGAAATAGAAAGAGGCTGGTTTGTTATATTCTAATGATTTCTCCGCTATTTGCCTTATCACGAAAACTGTATCGTTACGTAATCTTCCACTTCTAAATCCTTGTTGCTCATCCGATATATTTATGCACGCCATTGTTTTCTCCATAAGTATTTTTGTTGTGAGTTTCAGTATAGTGCTCAGTAAATTTATCCCTCTATAGTTACTGGGGTCTGCTCTATCACCTTTCTTAAATAACGCTATCATTTGAATGGTTCTCCATTCTTCTGGAATTCTTCCTGTATTTATTATTTTACTTATAAGGATATTCAATTCTTTGTGAAGTCTATCTCCTCCGTATTTTAAAAGTTCATTAGCTATTATATCTTTCCCAGGAGCTTTTCTCCTATCTCTGATCTTCCTCCAACTTTCTTCTATGTCTTCATCCGGTGTTATGTAGTTTTCATTTAGTACTTTTTGCAGTCTTCTCTGGTATAGATCTCGTGTTGAAAAGTCTCGTAGCTGTTCTACCTTTATTTTTGTCTCACATTCAACAGGGTCTTCTTTCCTGTTTCTTTGTAGCTCAATACTGATTTTTCCAAGTACTAGGTTGTGATCGCTTCCAATATTAGCTGCACTTAAACATCGTATATCTAGTACTTGAGAGTGGTGGATGTTTCTGTTTGTCAATATATAATCAGTAACGGACATGTGTCCTCTTGTACTTTGGAATGTACATTATTGCTGATCTTTGTGTCTGAAGAACGTATTGTTTATTCGAAAATCGTTCTGAGAGCAAAAGTTAATAAGTAGTTCTCCATTTCATTTTTGTTGTCTTCATTGAATCGTTGCTTTATTCCTGGTATAATTAATTTATATTACCAACTCTTGCGTTCATGTCTCCTAAAATGTATATTATCTGATTGGCTGATATTTTGTCGACTGTCTGTTGAAGCTCGTTATAAAAATGGAGTCTGTCGACTTCAGGTTTGCAGTTTTCTGGGCTATAAACTCCTATAATATTTATTTTTTGCTTCTCTAATTTGATCTTTAAAACTAACTTCTTACTTACTTAGTAAGTAACTTCTTTACGAAAACTGAGCATTAGAATTATATCTTTCCTTGTTCAACGGATGACCACACAATGCAAACACTTGCTCACCCAACCGTGAGATCAGTTAAAAGCAAGATATTAAAGTGAGAGCAAGCACAATTTTTCGGAGGTGTTACCTATAAGGCTGCTTTTAGACATAGCGATAAATCGCAGCAATTTATCGATACCAATCGAGTTGCTTCAATTTATCGTTGTGTGTAAACGGTACATCGCAGCGATTTATCGGAACTGAAGTTGGATTGGAGTTGGTATCCGATTGCATCAATTTATTGTCACGATCGAGTTGTTTCAGTTTATAATCAATGGCAACAATTTATCGCAGCGTCTAAACAGATTTAAAAGAATCAATAAATCGCAGCAATTTATCGTCACAATAAATTGCTGCGATTTATCGCGGCGTCTAAACGCCACTTAACGGATAGTCGAAGTTTCATAAGTTATAAGTACTGTAAATATTTTAATGGCAAAATTAACATTGTGTCACATATGCAGATTTCAAGATTAATCTTAAAATTCACTAATTTATTTATCTTTAAAAGTTTTTTCGGGAAATACCGTACAATTCATGCGGCATATATACCTACCGTACATGTACGGTATTTCCCGTAGCTAGTGTAATACTATTTTTCTTATCTAGTAAAATTATTGTTTCAGATGAGTTGCAAACGGAAACCGAGAAAAATGAAAATGGCAACAAAAGAGGTTCAAGGTTCAAGAGAGTTCTAAACTTAGACCTACTGCTTTGAAATATAACGTAGTGGTGCTGATCGGGCTAACAACTAAATTGGTGGTTTTTGTTAATTTATGGTTGTAATTACCAATTAGTTGCATAAAATTACACGTTTTCATACACTTTTTGTGATTTATTTTTGTATATGATATCTGGTTACCACAGTAAGGTAGTACCCGCAACTTTCGTGTAATACCGTACTTGTAGTGTTTTACGTAAAGTGTAAAAAAATAGTATGGATGTTGTAAAAATAATTTATATTGTTTTGAATTTTGATAGAACATTTATTGAATAGTACCTAACATACGAAGCAACTTTGGTACATATAATTTTTTTGGAAAAAAAAGTCAGTTCCTGCTTAGGTGTACTGCAATTGAGCCTTTCTCCTCCTTTCATTTTAGAAATTTCATTTTTATCTATAACATAATATACCTATTTAAGACTTAGAAATCTGTAATAATTAGTTATAAGGCTCATTGTAACTAATTATTATATTTAATAGTACATTGTTTACCGGGTAGGAAAAGCTTAACATTCCTGGACGACTGTGAAGATTGCTAAGTCGAGGCGCAAGCCGAGACTTAGTAACACAGAGTCCAGGAATGTGGCTTTTCCTACGAGGTAAACATACTATTTTTCCGCAAATCGTTTAAAATTCGACAGATATTGATTGATTTAAAAAAAACGCGATAATTTTATTCCCAAATAAATGGTGCTTTGAAATTCCTAATAAAATTACTTGGGTTACTATGGAAACGTATTGAGGTTGAATTGTCAAACTTGACGCTTATAAATTTAATTGCTGGTGTTCTCGAAAGTAAAATGATAAGTGATGATGAAATTTCCATTTCTGGGACTCCTCCAGAGCTGGTTGAGGCAGTGAATACTGCTTCATTAGAATTATTGCCAAAGAAATCAAGAGAAAAGTACGAAAATGCATACAGACGTTTTATGGATTATCGCATGAGTAAAAATACGAGTTCTTTCTCAGAAAATGTTGTAATGGCATACTTCCTAGACCTTTGTTTAAAGATGAAATCTTCAACATTATGGGCCAATTATTCAATGCTGAAGTCAACCCTTGCACTTAAACACAATGTAGATATATCTACATACTCAAAACTTCGTTCTTTATTGAAACGGCAAGCTCAAGGTTATAGGGCAAAGAAATCTAAGATTTTAACGAAGGAAGAAATTGAAAAATTTATCCAGGAAGCTCCAGATAAAGAAAATTTAATGATTAAGGTAATTTACAAGGTTTTAATAGCAATGTGTTTTCTATCATTTATGTAGAACACTAACAACTGTACGGAAATATCATTTCCTTACAGTAAGGAAATGACATTTCCTTACAGTAAGGAAGTCCTGACTTTTTCTTCAAGAAATTTTGACAGGAATGTCAAAATTTCCTGGCGATTTGCGGAAAAATATTATTTTTCTACAATTACTTGATAAAGAAGACTTTTTCGTTTGTCAATGGCAACGAAAAGTTGACGTTTACTGAGTACCGTCACTTTATCGCTCTAGCGCGTAAAGTTTGATTAAACGCTCGTCGTCCGTAGCAACCCTACAACCATACAATACAAACACATTGAACATTCAAACTGAAAGATATAAAAGTTAATGTTATGACATTATAATGACAGATATAAAATAGTTACAATAAAGTTACTGATTTAAAAATAGTTTAATTTTTATTAAGTGATTGTAGAAAAAATGTTGTATGTATTACAAGCGCAAAGTGACATTATTGCTTTCGAGTAATTTCGGTAACTCTTACTCTCAAGCAATAATGTATCACTTTTCGCTCTTAATACATAAATAACTATTGTGTCAATGGCCATTGCAGCCGAGACACATTAATTTAAATAAATAACAAGCTGAAAATGCGAGCATTATCATAACGAAAACTTTGTTTATTTACGTATTTTAATTCGTAATATGGAAAATTGCTATTATGAAAAGTAGTTTAGAATTAATAATTATGTTTTAATATGCAATTATATCATTCTAATTTAAATGTTATGAACTATAAAGGTAGTTTAGTCTTGATCTAAATTTATATTTTTATATACCTCGTGTAAAATTAATGAAACTTTATATAATATGTTGGTTGCATCATAAATCTTAGAACATGAATAGCTTTTTATGAAGAATAACTTTCCTTCGTCAAATTAAAAATAAAAGAATTATAAATGAAACTGTTGGTATCCATAATTTGAGAAAAATCTTCAAATATTTTTTTCCATTAGAATTGCACATATCAGACCATAATTTTTAATACCAAACAATATTATTTCATATACTGTCGGTTCGCTAAACTCAGACACAACTGGCAAGTGATTTTAGTCAATAATTTTGCCAATTTGGCAAAAAATATAATTACTAATTACCTAGTTAATAATTACTAAATAATTAGTATTTTGCCAATTTTGGCAAAATTCGCAAAAACAAAAAAAATACCTACTAAAATCACTAGCCAGTTGTGTCGAGTTTAGCGAACCGACTATACAGGGTGTCCAGAAACTCTACCGACAAACGAAGACAGGAGATTCCTCAGATAATTTTAAGAGAATTTAACCACATTCACCTACTCCGAAAATGCTTCCTAAGGGAGTTAGAGCTCTTTGAAGATGGCGTCTTGTAATTAGTTTTTCTTAAATACCTCCAGAACGCTTTTAGTTAGAAAAAACGAAAATTGGTACACATATTTATCTTCCAGAGATAAATCGATTCCATCTATGGTGACTTTGGGTGGTGGTTTTGGGTGGGGCAACGGTTCTTTTATCGCATAACTTTTTTGTCTTTAACTTTTAAGCACTTTTGATACTGGATTATTAAATTGTGAGGTATTCTAGTACTAAAAGATACTCTTGCTTTAAGTCGGTAGGACACAACGTTTTCTAAAAAAATCGATTTGAAAATTTTTCGTTTCCTGAATTTGAAAATTTTTTTGAGAATTAAAAAAAAAAACGATGTATTTTACCAACCTCAAGGAAAAGTAACTTTTAATACTAGAATACCTCATAATTTAATAATCTAGTGTCAAAAATCCTTAAAAATTAAAGACAAAAAAAGGTATGCGATAAAATAACCGTTGATCTACCCAAAACGGACGCATATGACCGGTACTAGAAATTCACAATTAATAAAATCGATGCATCTCTGGAATATAAATAAATGTACCAATTTTGGTTTTTCTAAATATATTTTTTTTATTGAATTTTTTTTTTGATATTCAAACAACGAAAAATTTTCAAATCGATTTTTCTGGAAAACGGTGTATCCTATCGACTTAAAGTAAGAGTACCTTTTAGTACTATAATACCTTACGTTTTAATAATCCAGGCTAAAATGTGCTTAAAAATTGAAAACAAAAAAGTTATGCTATAATATAACTGATGTCCTGCCCAAACGGACGCCTATGACCGGTACTAGAAATTTGCAATTAATGAAATCGATTTATCCCTGAAAGATAAATATGTGTACCAATTTTCGTTCTTCTAAATAGAAGCGTTCTGGAGATATTTAAGATAAACTAATTACCAGACGCCATCTTCAAATAGCTCTAGCTTCTTTAGGAAGCATTTTCGGACTAGATGAATTGGGTTAAATTGTCTTAGAATTATCTGAGGAACCTCCGTTTGTCGGTAGAGTTTCTGAACACCCTGTATTTTAATTTCATAACAAATGGAACAGTCCATTTATTATAAAGGGTAGGCCGTATACTCGTAAATATATACCTACTTAATAAATTATTGCTTTTAAAATATACTCAAATTGTATTTTTGAACATCTTATTTATTTTATATAATAGTTAAATTCACTATCAAATGTCATTGATGTTTTATTAATACTTAATTTAAAATTTAGTTTGACATTCACGAAGTGTCAAACTCAAATGTAAATAAACTATGCTTTGCTGAACAAATTGAGATTAAAAAAGTAGCCTCTTTCCTAATCAACCATTTGAGCTGACGTTTAGTGCGTCGTCGGTAGGAAATAACCGGATTGTGACGTCACATTTTAGATTTTTAGGTCGATTATCTCGAAGACGGTTAGAGATATCGAAATGCCGTTTTCAGATTTGGATTCAGAAGGCAAAACTACATAAGAATCCATCGATACACCTGCTCTAAGTATTGCAGGAGCGGCAACGCAATAACACCCAGACTTTTACAAATTTATAAACGAAAAGAGAAAATAGTTATTTATGAAACAGTTCGTGAAGTATGCTTTTTGCGAACGGACGCGATGTTTAGAGCACGAGCGACAGCGGAGCGATTGCTATACATCGCGTAAGTTTGGAAAAAGTACTTCACACACAGGTTCATGCATTATTTTGCCTACGATAAACAAATAAAAAACTGTAACTCTTCGTCACTGGAATTCATTTATATTTGACAATTTTTAGAACTTTGACATTTAAAAATTCTAACTTCTTTCACACCACAAACCTATCAAAACTTTTGTTGTAATTTATTACTCACATGTCATCACCATGACAACGCAAAAGTTAAGGATATTTGATTATATAAAAGTGTACCAAAAAAACAGTGCGAAAAAGTATATCCCGTTTAAAATACATTATTACTTCACGCAAGCGAGTTCTGCAATTCACAGGAGTGCCTTAAAAATGTACTTTTTAACACGCATATCATACAATATTTTTTCTACAAACGTAATTAGAGGACAATATCTACAAAAACTTTTACTTGAACTTGACTGACATTCCATTTTTATATTTTTTTGACATTACATCATAATTGCCTATACGGTCAATTTTAACCTAGTGTAACCCTTACAAAGGTTATTGGCTAGCTCAGCCTGGCGTAGGTTCTGCGATGTGCAACAATGAATCACTCTTCCAAGGATCTAAGGGAGGTTAACCAACAAAATTCGAAAGGTTCACATATTCATTTATTGACCTTATTAAATCAACTAAATACACATTATCGCCATTCAAAATGCTGAATAAAGGAAAATTGAAATTTATTAACAAACAAAAACAACTTATTGTCAAGGAAATAGTTCGTTCAGTAGCACTTTGCGAACACCTGACTGCAAGAGGCTACTTACCTTATGCGACCGTCGAGGCGTCGAGGGATCTCCGTTGCTGTCTTCAGGTCTTGGAGGGACTTCGGCTCCACGTGGCCTCTGTTGACTGAAGGTGGAGGTGTTCGGGTGCAGGCCCTTACTGTAGTTTCATGGTCACCGGTGCAAAACGGCGGCTAGATGGTATTTGATTTATATAGCCTGGTACATGGGCTCTCCCCAGCGACCCAAATAAGTTGGGAAACACCTCTTGTTACAGATAATATTACATTGGTTTTACTTATTTCAAGTTTTATTCAAAAGAGAGCAAATTTTCCGAAGGCACTCATTTTTAATTGGTTAACATATTGGAGAAAAACTAGTACTGACGAATATTTAATGCTCGCTAATTACAATAAAAAGTTCAGGTTTCAGAAAATTATTATTTGAAGTACGTTAAGGGAATAGGACAGGAGCTAGAACAATTGAAGTGCGGAACTAATTTTTGCATAGCGAATGGGAACCTAATTTGAATGGAAAGGCTGCAGAATGAAATGTTAACTAAAACAAAAAGGCTTGGAACGAAAAGTAACTCAAATGTCAAAGAAACAAAATAAAGAGAAAATCTATATATGAGAAGTAAAACACAAAGGAAGACAAAGGATGAATTATAGAAAGGAGATGGAACATTGTAAGGGAGAGATTAAATGTCCAGCAAACGACGGCAATGTTGCCAGATTCCTTTTAACGGGAATTTTAAAATTTTATAGCAGTTTGGTTTTAAATTTGACAGTTCTGTTTTCTTAAGTCAAAAATCTTAACCTTACTTTTACAAGTGATTAGGATTATTATTATTATTTTATTTAAGCCGGACTCAAACGACTCGTGTACTTGGCGAATAATCGTCACTTGCGTATACTGGCAATTCTGTGTGAGTGGGTTACTACTATTAATTGTCAAAGAATTGTTCTAGTAACCCTCCCAAAAGACAAGTAAGTAACGCAAGTAACGATTATTCGCCAAGTACACGAGTCGTCTGAGCCCGGCTTAATTTGAAACAATAAATATTGAGCTGTGTCATAATTTCAAACTCATTATGTTGCAGTCTTTTCCAGTTGATTAGTTGATAAAATTGCAATTCAAAAACTTAGGTAGGTACTGTAACTTCCACATTATTATTTATTTTTTAAGTATTAAGGCTGATGTTGATATCAAAAATTTAGATTTCAAAGATAGTTTTATGTAGGTAGATACTAATAGAGTAATACTAGATAATAGATTGGATACAAAGTAAGCTGTAAGTAGTATAACTGCCCATGTAATCACCTGTTATGTTGTTTTTTTAGATTTGCACTGTATGGATGGCACAGGAAGAGAACAAGACTACAAGAACATCTTATTATGAATGTATATGTATGTGATCCTCAAAAAATTATTTTACAAAACAAGATAGAGAAAGAGCTTTAAAATCCCAAGGATCCTGCAAAATGTTTATTTGGTGTACTAGTCGAATAATAGTATCTAAAAATATTGAAACTATTTTAAAACACATTACGGGCATGAGGATGATATAGAGCACTTACATAAATACCAAAATCAGATAAATATCTCTTCAAAGTTTATTTTGAGACTTTCTTCAAAAATGTAGGTAAGTAAAATATTTGCATATCAACGGCGGAAAGGCAGGACTTCGTAACTGAAAAAATTTTATAGCATGAGTTACTTCAGTTTTCGCTTTAGAATAAGTGTATCGGCAGCTATTAAACAGCGATTACAGCTGGGAAAGTTTCCGGAAGGCTTCCAAAAGGCTTTCCCAGCTCTAAAAGCTGTTTAATAGGTGCTGATACACTTATTCTAAAGCGAAAACCGAAGTAACTCATTTTATACAAATTTTTCAGTTATGAGGTACTGCCTTTCCGCCGTCGATATACACAATATAATTTAAAACAAGAATGTTACCACTAAACCACTTTTTAAATATTACTCATGAATATTTACTACAGTTTACAATTTCAAACTAGTGTGTTTGATTCTCCTATTCCTATATTTTACTTTTTTAGTAAACTTCAGACTGTTCAGGATAGCATAATAGCATAGGAGGCGAATTAAAAAGAATGATTTACTTACAAGAAAAGATATCACAAACATTAAACTCTCTTATGGCATTGATTTGAAAGATGGGTATATGTACAATGATGATGCAACCAGTGTTTATTTTTGGGTTGAATGCTTACAGACTCATGTCCAATATTATTTTACAAACAACAGGGCATACTAATGGATATTCATTCTGAATTTAACATTTATGATTTTTGTCTTATTTTCCTTAATACTGTGCAAAAAAATGTTAATTAAGTTTGGTAAATCCTTTATCGTAATCGATGGAACTCATGGGCTCAATTCCTATGACTTTGAACTTATGACAGTATTAGTAAAAGATGAATTTGGGAATGGATTTTGTACTGCTTTCTTATTTTCAAATAGAAAAGATACCTACTTTAATTTACCAATTTTTTTAAATACATGTCTGTGTTGGTATTATATGTATAGTCAAATGTTTTCATATCGGGCATAAGCGACACCTTTTACAATGCCTCGTCAAATGTAATGGGTATTGCTCCTAATAGACTGTTAAGTGCCTGGCACATAGATAGGGCATGGTAAGTAAATCTTAATAAAATATCTGATTCTGAAAAAAATCCTATTATGTATACAATATGTATTAATGATGGTTTAGAGAGTATTAATAGCTTTTTGGGTAGACTTCTAAGTGATGTAGATACATACAATTTTAGTAAGTATTTCCAGTAGGACTACTGCAATAACATCCAACAATGGGCCCATTGTTATAGGAAGGGGTTGTGGAATTAATACCAATATGACCATTCAAAATTTTCATAAAATTTTGGATAAAAGGGTATCCATTAGTTGTTATCAGTTAAGTTAAAACTTGGCACTCATGGAGAGCTATACCATAATATATAATAGGTATATCTCATAATATTACACCTCATATTGTTCACTACAGTAGTAATGAGTGAGCCTGCATACACAGAACCATAATAATATATTATAGTTCGTGTATGCAGGCTCACTCATTACAATAGTGAGCAATATGAGATGTAACATATTATAGTATAAGTCTCTGTGCATGACCAGATTAACATGTTTGGTGCCCATCTCCAACAAGCTCCACTTGGCTGGTACCACATACTTAAATCATTTATTTAGTTACACAGTACTACTCACATAACTTATGTGTCGTCAGTACCTTCCGTAAAACCTTCGTCACGTAAAGCCATACGTCATGGCCACTGAATGTGTTAAAGCTTGTTAATGTAGGAGAGTTATACTAAAAAATATATATTATATTGCCTTAAATAGAAAAAATATCTTATTTAAATTGTATCCATGTAAGTTTTGATTTAATGAAATAAACCTTTTAATCAAAAAAGTGTTGTTTACTTGTGTACACCCAGCAATATCCTGATCATAGATAAATAATATAGTATTACCGGATCCTGATATGCAGACTCCAATAGGGCTTTTCATCGATTGTCATTTGTTTCGAGCTTCTGTCATGAGTCACATAATATTAATGTATCTACGTCATACGTCTTTGGTTTGTATCATTGGTATATACCAATAACGTACTATGTAGATACATTAATATTATGTGACACATGACAGAAGCTCGAAACAAATGACTGTGAATTAAATGCCCTATTGAATAGGGCTTTTCATCGATTATCATTTGTTTCGAGCTTCGGTCAAGTGTCACATAATATTAATATATCTACGTTGTATTATAATGTTGGTATTCGGAACATATCCGATACTGTATACCGTCCGGCGGATGATTAGTCACTGCCTTATGTCACTCGCTTGTCTACTCATTCTTGTGTGGCATCATGGTTGTTCAACAATTAATAAAGAACTATAATAACTGTCTCTGGCATTATTTCTAATATTATACATGGTGTCAGGTGTTCATGTGATTAAAGGTAAAGTGACCAATTAAGAAGAAAATGGAAAATCTTGTTTTTAGACCACCTGAGCCTCTAAGCTTGGATGGCAATGTTTCGGCCAACTGGAAAAAATTCTGGCAGAAATTTGAAATTTATTTGGAGGCCTCTGGATTAGCCGAGAAAACTGAGAAAAAGAAAGTTGCTTGTTATTTAAGTCTTGTACTAGATGATGGATTGGAGTTGTACAATACATTTACCATTGAAGGTGATTTGACTATTGAAAAATTAAAGGACAAGTTTGATGCATATTGTGCACCCAAGAAAAATGTAATATTTGAAAGATTCTTGTTCAATAGTGTTGTGCAGAAAGAGGGTCAGTCTTTTGACTCATTCGTGACGGAACTTCGTAAAGCCATAAAAACCACAGAGTACCTGGATCAAGATAACATGTTAAGAGACAGGATAGTCATGGGCTTTTTGAAAAGGGCACCCAAGAACGATTGCTTAAAGAAACGTCTCTAACTCTACAAAAAGCAATAAACATTTGTCGTGCTTCAGAAACCAGCAAAAATTTATCAAAAGAGATGCAGGAGGTAGTACAGTTGAATGTGGTTAAGAAAATTGACCGCAAACCATCTAAGCAAGCAGATAGTGGTAGTGGTAGCAGTAACAGCTCAGGTAACAGAGAATCATGCAGGTTTTGCGGGTACTCTCACCCTCCAAGAAAGTGTCCGGCGTATAACAAAACGTGTGCCAAGTGCCAAGGGAGACATCATTTTGCTAATGTTTGCAAAAGTAAGGGAAAACTTGGATCGGACGAGGCAAGTGGGTCCAAACGAAGGGTACATCATGTCGAAGAACATGAACAGACTGACAGCGAAGGTGAAGAGTTTTATGTAAGCTCATTAGGCAGGCATGTTGGGGCGGTTCATGAGGGCAGCAACCGCATGTGGACAGAGGAGCTCCAGGTTAATGAGCGGAAAATCAAGTTCAAACTAGACACTGGTGCTGAGGTAAGCGTAATGCCATTAAATGTACTGAATCGGGTGTGCCCAGATGCTTGTTTGCTTAAGTCAAAAGTGACTCTAGTTTCATATGGTAGTATTGACTTTAAAACTAGATCTCTTGGTAAAGTTGCATTAAACTGTTATAATAAAAATAATGTAGGTCATGTTTTGACATTTGAAGTTGTAAAAGCCAATGATCAGATACCTCTGTTAGGCCTGGAAGCTTGTGTAACCTTGAATTTAATTAAAAGAATTAATAGTACACAGGTTTATGAAAATAAGGGTGCTAATTTTAAAACGTTTAATGATGTTATTAAGGCTTATCCAACTGTTTTTGATGGAAAGTTGGGCAAGTTTCCAGGTCAACATCATATAACTTTAAAAGAAAATGTTGTACCAGTGGTTCAACGTGTAAGGAGGGTTCCTAGAGTTTTATATGCTAGAGTTAGATCAAAATTAATAGAATTAGAAGATCAAGGTGTCATTTCGAAAGTTGATAAGCCCACTAAATGGTTAAACCCTCTTGTCATAGTTGAAAAGAATAATGTAAATAGAGATTTGAGGTTATGCTTGGACCCGACTTATTTGAATAAAGCTATAGAGCGTGAGCATTTTTTGATCCCCACAGTCGATGAAATTGCACATAAGCTAGGTGGTAAAAATATTTTTACAGTTGTTGATATGAAAGATGGGTATTTTCATGTGCAATTGGATGA
Source organism: Diabrotica virgifera virgifera (assembly GCF_917563875.1). Lineage (NCBI taxonomy): Eukaryota > Metazoa > Arthropoda > Insecta > Coleoptera > Chrysomelidae > Diabrotica > Diabrotica virgifera. The sequence goes on along the minus strand of NC_065444.1, from coordinate 158,955,006 downwards.
ACAAAGTTCAGAATATTGCACTTTCGGAACACCTTTTGGTAGGTTTAAATTTGATAGGTTGCCTTTTGGAATATGTAGCGCCCCGGAAGTTTTTCAGAAGTACAACTATGAACTATTTGGTGATTTGGATGGAGTGGGAGTATATTTTGATGACCTCATTATTGCAGGTTCATCTGAGGCTGAGCATGACCAAAACCTTAAGATAGTACTTGAAAGAGCTAATAAGTTTAATGTTAAATTTAACATTTCAAAAGTGCAATTTAAGCAGCAGAGTGTTAGGTATATGGGTCAAATTTTTTCAGGTAAGGGAATTGAGCCTAATGATAATAATGTAAAAGCAATTCTAGATATGCCTGTGCCAAAATCAAAGGCTGATCTTCTCAGAATACTAGGTATGGCTAAATATTTGAGTAAGTTTGTACCCAACATGTCCAAAATCACTGCGCCGTTGAGAGAATTAACAAGTTTAAAGGTCCCGTGGCATTGGTCAACAGAACACGAGCATTCTTTAAATAGACTTAAACACCTACTAACAAGCGCTCCGGTGTTATTTTTTTTTAATCCCAATCTACCTGTTGAGATAGAGACTGATGCTAGTAGGGATGGGTTGGGCGCTTGCCTGTTACAAAATGGACACCCAGTGTCCTTCGTGTCTAGAAGTCTAAATAAAACTGAGCAAAATTATGCGCAGATAGAAAAGGAAACTCTGGCTATCGTGTTTGCCATACAAAAATTTCATTTTTGGCTCTATGGCATGAAAAATATTAAAGTTTCTAGTGATCATAAGCCCTTAGAGTCAGTTTTTCGTAAAAATCTACATTCTGTTACACCACGCTTGCAAAGAATGCTAATCAGGTTACTTAACTATGATTTGAATGTGATATTTAAAGCTGGTAAATATTTATACATTGCAGATACTTTATCTAGGGCCTTTTTAAATTGCAGCGGGCTAAAATCAGATCAGGAATTTGATTTTGCTATTCATTCTTTAGTAACAGAATTACCAATGTCTGATCAAAAAAAGGATAAGTTTAAAATTGAGACAGAAAATGATTCACAATTAAACAAGCTTTTATATTATGTTAAAAATGGGTGGCCCTTGATTAAAACTGATATCCCTGAAAACCTGCGTCATTATTTTAAACTTAAAGAACAAATTAACATGTCGTAAGGCTTATTGTTTTTGGATTATAAATTAATAGTACCTAGTTCTTTACATTTAGAGATGCTTAAATTAATTCACGAGGGGCACTTGGGAATCGAAAAATGTAAAGCTCGTGCAAGGAAAATTTTTTACTGGCCAAATTTAAGTAATGATGTAGAATTGTTTATAAAAAAATGCAAAACATGTGAAAACATTAGTAGAAAAAATTGTAAAGAAAGTTTACATCCTTTTGATATTCCAGAACGTCCGTGGCAAAGGCTAGGAGTTGATATTTTTTCTTATTCAGATAAATCGTATCTAGTAGTAATGGACGCATATTCAAACTGGTTAGAGATAATTCATATTAAGGATAAGTCTGGTCCAACCATAATATCAAAACTAAAATCATTGTTTTCCAAATTTGGAGTTCCTGATACTCTTGTCGCTGATAACATCCCATTTAATAGCTCTTGTTTTCGAAGCTTTGGTCAGGAATGGAATTTTATCATTGTGACAAGAAGTCCAAATTATCCACGTGCCAATGGATTAGCGGAAAAAGCGGTATCCATTGCAAAGAATATGATAAAAAAGTGCCTTAATGATGGCACTGACATACATATTGCGTTACTTCAGTATAGAAACACACCACTTAAGTATATGGACTACTCTCCATCGCAGCTCCTTATGAGCCGTGTTTGCAAAACAAAATTGCCGGTTTCCAATGTGTTGCTACGTCCAAGTTTATGTGAAAATATTAAAGAGAAATTGATCGCTAAGCAAAGAAAGAATTTAGATTATTATAATCAACATGTGAGAGACTTAAAAGAGTTAGATATTGATAATAATATTACGGTTTATAACCATGTAAAGAAATGTTGGGAACCAGGCAGGGTTGTAGCAAAGCATGATTCACCTAGGTCATTCTTGGTAGAAAATAAAGAGGGGAATGTTGTTAGAAGAAATCGTGTGGATCTTCGACATCACCCAATACATTCAGGGTGGAGAACCCCATTTTGAATGAAGAATTTGAAAGAGATGATATTTCTTCTGATAACAATCCACCCAAGACGTTACCTATAATAAAAGGATCCCCAGAGCAAAACATCCTGTCTCCCACACCGTTTGCTCAACCTTTAAAAGATAATGTAAACAAGGAAGTAGCACTAAATCAAGCGCCTCAGCCTTCAGCTGTGGTCATAACTAGGTCTGGTAGACAGGTTAAGAAACCTAGTAGGTTTAATTTGTGAATTAAAACCAGTTTTATTTTACTCCTAATGTTAAAGACCTTTGTAATTTAAAAGGGGAGATGTATTATAATGTTGGTATTCGGAACATATCCGATACTGTATACCGTCCGGCGGATGATTAGTCACTGCCTTATGTCACTCGCTTGTCTACTCATTCTTGTGTGGCATCATGGTTGTTCAACAATTAATAAAGAACTATAATAACTGTCTCTGGCATTATTTCTAATATTATACATACGTCATACGTCTTTGGTTTGTATCATGGGCAATATCAATAACATATGACATAGATGTATTAATATTAGACAACACATGACAGAAGCTCGAAACAAATGACTGAGTGAAAAGGCCTATATCGTGTAAATACAAGTCATAAAGATGTCTTTCTACGGTTAAAATTTCACAGCCTAAAGACATCATTTATGTAACTTCTTAAGCCGTCACAAAATGACTGCAATAAGAAAATAGAATTTATTAATTCTCCTCGCCCCCAGGCAAAGTAAAGGTGCTAGGACTAAGAATGTTTTTTTCAATTTTTTTTATTTTGCGGCTTTAGCGCTTAGCTATTTAGCCAGATACATGATGAGAATTAATACTATTATAATACATATTAAAACTAATTCAAATTACTAGTAATTTTATTAATATTCTGAATAATTATGTAACCACTTTTAATACTAAAATAAAAAAGTGTCCATCTATACTATCCCAACACATTTTCACCTTTGAAATCGTAAATTTCCATTCCCATTAAAAAATAATTTGTACTGTATATTTCTTTTGAGCTTCATTTTTTTTTTCAAAATACTGCAACATGAGTTTTAAATTATGACACAGTACAATACTTGTTTCAATATTTACATGTAAATAAAATAATCCTAATTACTTGTAAAAGTAAGGTTATAAATTTAAGAATACAGAACTCTCTTTTAAAACCAAAGTGGCATTATTAGACTAATTTTAAAATTCCCGCTAAAAGGAAAAAGGTAAATCTGGCAACAGTGCCGTCGTTTGCTGGACATTTAATCTCTCCCAACATTGTAACGTTACACACCCTCACTACCCGGGAAGAAAAATTTTTGAGCACAGTGAAGAAAATTTTTCTTAAAGTACAGAAAGGAATGCAAGTAATTTATTTTAATTAGTCCAAAAATCAACCATTGAAAGTCACTAATAGAAAAGTGAAGTTAGTATAACCACTTTTTAAAACTTATGAAATATTACTATTTCAGATATGATTCACAAAAACTTCTTTAAAGAGAGTAATGAGTATTTATTTAGGTAGCTAAATCACTGTGTTAAGAAGAAAAAAAAATAGTAGGTACATATGGCCGGTAATAGTCTACTGAGGTCACCTTGCATTTGCAAATTGAAATGTATAAAAAAATTAAAAATGATACTTAGTATACAAAGTATACAAAATACTTATTCTCCCAATGATGATCTATCCTCCAAAATATGGTACGTCCCAAGTATCTTCCAGGAATGCCTTTGGAAAAATTAAGTAAGGAATTGAATGTGCTTCAGCAGGACAACCTCTCCTGGAGTCTACTGAAACCCTCCATACATGGATTGTAGATCCAAATTAAACTAAAAAAAATATTAGATATTATTATATATGTTAATTAAATTTAAGAAAACTTTCAAAATAATATATAAACTCTAACATTATTCACCATAACGTATTAAATTAACAAAACGACATAATAAGTCAACTCTAATCCAAGTTAATCGTATTATATGTAGATCAACAAAGAAATATATTAATAATATAATTAAAATTTAATATAAGATATTATTACATATTATAAGGTAAATTATAGGTAAGATAAGGTAATGTAGGTAAAGGTAGAAAGACATCTAACTGATGAATGTTGATGTGAAAAGAAATTAAATAATTAACTATAGGCAACGCGATTTTTAAGTAGAGTCCTGTAGTAATATAAGATAAAGGAGAAAAAATGTACACATTTGATGGTACAGTATTTCCTTTTATATTAAATTGGAAAATTAAATTACCAAGGGAATTAACCAAGGCGCCAGAATGTTTTTCAACGAAATAACATACAAAAGTGGAGTGGTTGCATAGATAGAAGGAAAAAATTGGGGAAAAATGTCATAATCTCCTAAAATAGCCAGTGGTTACGCAAGAAGAAAAAAATTAGATGAACTCGTAGCATAATGCACTACCTATCCAGAAAGAAAACGACTAAAGGGTGAATAGTTTTTCTGAAAAAGCTACCAAAAATATTCAAAACGCCATGAATTTACGCTACAAATTCTAAACAAAGAGAAATGCATAAGATCATTTGAGTTTAAAAAAAAAATTTGTTGACACCTAAAAGATTATGTTTGAACACTGCCAAGATAAAGATAAAGTGCCAAAGGTATAAATGCATACAAAATGCATCTAAAAGGTAAGACAAGTTACAAAGGCATTCAAAATACATTTGAAGGTAAAATAAGGTACTGATGCATACAAAATGCATGTAAAAGGTGAAATAAAGCAACCACGATAATAATATAAAAAGATATATAGGTAAGGCAATAGCTAATTAAGCAATTTAAGGTAAAGGCAAATGTACAATTATTATAAGGTATGAACTCTAAACTGTAGACAAAAAAATGTAATTGTTACATATTGGATTCATCTTCACTGACATTATCAGTAACATCTAGTTTAATGTCTTTCACATGAAAATTACCGAGATCAACAGCATCAAGGTCTTTCAAATTATATACCAAGGGTGATAAAACCCTATTAATAACACAAGGGACAAATTTAGGTGCTAATTTCGCGGAAAAATCATTTTTGGCTTTACATTGGACAAAATTTCTTTTCCAAACTTTGTCTCTGACATGGTACTGGGTATCACGTCTTCTTAAGTTATATCGTTTCGAATTAATAGCATGCGAGTGACGTAATCTCTTCTGCACTTCCTTAAATAAAGGTAATAATAATTCTTCGTGAGATTTTGGAGTAAACAAATTTCTGTTTATGTTGACGTCATTTTCAGCTCTGTCTTCAATTTTTCCATAAAAGGAACCATCTGTAGGGATATTCCTTGCGAAGGTAAGGTATGCAGGAGAAAACTTAGTGACCTCGTGTTTAGCAAGACGAATTGCTTGCGCAATTTTGAAAATTTCTTTGTCCCAATTTTTGTGGTTATCGTGTATAAGAGAGCGAATGGCAGTTACAACAGTTTTATTTACCCTTTCTGTTGGATTGATTTGAGGGAAGGAACGGGCATTGTACCAAATTTTTTGACATTGTATTTAGACATAAGGTTCTTTAATTCTTTGGAAATAAACTGGGAGACATTGTCAACCGCGAAAATTTGTGGTACCCCGAAGATTAGGAAAACCTGGTTTTCCAGAAATTTTACAATGCCTTTGGATGTGGCTTTGGCCATGGGGTGAACTAAAACAAATTTTGTGAACCAATCAACCACGACTAGGAGATAACGATTTCCATTTTTTGATCTAGGGTATGGACCTAATAAGTCAGCTGATAGAAATTGAAAAGGGTAGTTTATATCTCTGTATTGTCCCATTCGACCTGCGGGGGGTAAATTAGAGGATTTACAAGAAGCACATGTTTTACATTTAGAAACAAATTTAGTCACATAAGAACGCATTTTAGGCCAATAGTATAAATCTGATACTCTATTAAGGGTTTTTAGAAACTCCCAAGTGACCTGCTGTCGGTTCGTCATGAAACATTTTGAGAACTTCTTCTCGATGTGGTGATGATACGAAAATTTTCCATTCTGATTGTGACTCAGAAAACTTATAGTGAGAAAATACATGTTTATAGACGACATTGTCCTGGACTCTAAACGCGGGGTACAAATCTGGATTTTCCGTGACTTTTTTAATTAGAGCTCTGTAGTAAGTATCTGTTTTAATTGTAGATAAGTTTAACAAGCAAACTTCAGGTAGATTTTCAGACACCTTAAGGGGGTTTTCAACGATTCTAGAAAGAGAATCTGCTACAATATTAAGTGAACCACTACGGTGGACAATAGAAAATTTATGGCAAGATAATTTCATTATCCATCTGGCTAAACGAGGCGAAAGATTTTTCATAGTTGCTAACCACTGGAGTGAAGCATGATCGGTAATAACACAGAATTCTGTACCTTCAATATAACCACGGAAGTTTTCGATAGATAATAAAATTGCAAGTAATTGTTTTTCAGTTGTACTGTATCTACGCTGACACTTGTTTAGACTTTTACTAAAATATGCAGTTGGGTGCTCGAAACCATCGTCTTTTTAAAATAGAACGCCACCTACACCATAATTGGAAGCATCACAAGCAACATAAATTTTTTTTGAAAAGTCTGGGCTTGCAAGTACAGGAGCAGTTTTTAGTTGTTACATCAGCAGCTTTGGTCCAAGAGATAGATTGGCCTTTCTTTTTGCCTTTCAGCAAATCTGAAATCGGCGTCGTTACGTCACTCAGATTACAGAGGAAATGACGGTAATAACCAACTAGACCAATGAGACGACGAATTTGCGTGGTTTTAGTAGGTACGGGGTAATTAAGGATAGAATCCACTTTTTCAGGATCTGTCCTTAGACCATTTTCGTCTACAATAAACCCAAGAAACTTTAACGAAGGTCTGCAAAACTGACATTTGTCAAAATTGACAGTGAGATTAGCAAATTTTAATTGTTTAAAAAGTAATGTTAACACCTTCAGAAGGGTTTCAAAGTCAGGAGTAACGACTATTATATCATCGATATAATAAAAAACGTATGGATCTAAACTAGGACCTATTATATAATCCATAAGGCGAGACATTGCCTGTGCACTATTATTTAGACCAAAAGATAAGACATTGAAGCAAAACATTCCCCTCTATGGGATAGAAAATGCGGTTTTTAAACTGGATTCTTCGTCCAATGGAATTTGATAAAATGCATGACGTAGATCAATTGAAGAGATGAATTTAGCGTCTCGTACTTTTGAAATTATTGAGTCAATAAGAGGCATTAGATAGCTATCAGGTACAGTAACAGAATTTAGTTTCCTACCATCGAAACATACTCTATGTGTTCCATCTTTCTTTTTCACAAGCCAAAGGGGATTTAACCAAGGAGTAGGAGTTTGTAATGGCTGTATTACATTTAATTTTAGCATCTCCTCGATACCTTGACTCAAAATATGTTGCATAGCAGGGAAAAGTGGGTATTGTCTCTGCTTAATTGGCTTAGCATCCGCTGTGTCTATATGGTGTGTATACAAATTGGTACGACCGATATAATTTTCAGGACCAATTTCCTTATACAATTTGACAATTGAATCAAGTTGTGACGATTGAGAAGTAGATAAACTATGTTTATCAGCAATTTTGTTAATAATGCAAGTAGAAAACTCATTTAAATTAAAGGTGAAGTCTTTGAAGTTTAAGTTAAGCTTAAAAATTTTAATAAAGTCTACTCCTAATATTATTTTCTGCAATATAGCAGGAACAACCAAAAACTTTAAAGTATGCGTAACGTTTTGCAAGGATACTGGCAAATGCACATAACCGAGTGTATTCTGTACGTTACCATCAGCTGTGGTCCAATGAAATGAAATATCATAATTTAACGTCAAGTCGCATTTTTTTAAAAGGTAAAGCGCAGAGGAACCTAAAATCGAAACATTGCTACCACTATATAAAGAGCAGAAACGATTTCTCCTTCTATTGATATTGAAATATAAGGCCGGTTATCTGATCCATGCTTATCTAAGAGTGGATTCGTAACTAATTCCTGAGCAATAGGCAAAGAAAATAGATTTTCACTGGAAGATATAGGCATACCGTCAATAGAAGGTAAGGACAAATTTGCATTGGAAGTAATATTGGTTTCTAAAGATATAGGAGTTAAATTTTCTTTGGAAGATACAGATAAATTAACATCATATTTAGGAAATTTCGGTGAAGAAGTATTAGATATAGGCAAAGAAGAAAGTTCTTTTCGTAGTCTTCTGGTAGGTAAGTATTTCGAAGTGCTGTAACAAGCTCAGTCCAGTTTTGGAAAGACTGCCTTATAAAATGATTGTGCCACCAAGTGAAAGCTGGACCTTCAAATAGGTCTGCTGCTGACTGAAATAAATCCTTATCCGTACATCCTCTGGAAGATTTTAAAGCTTCTAAGTGATCTAAGAAATGGATAAGTTGTTCACGACCAGAAAATTTCTTAATGCCCTATTTATAAATGGGAACAGCTTTTGACGTAATAAACGTTTCCCATGTCGGGGAGGTAATTGGAGTTGAAGTAGGGATTCTGTTAGGGTTTGAGGTCAATTTTTCAACTAAAAAGCTTTCTAGAAAGAGAAGCTTACTGCGTAGTTCTTTTTTCAATTTGTTTTCGTCTTCAATTATTGAATTTAGGCGATAAATCCTTCCTGAAAGATGAGTTAGACGATCGGAAAGCTTTTGATAGGCTGGAGTACTTGTTGCACCAGAAAATTTTTCGAGTGTCTCGCTTAATTGTGTTAAGGTGCTACTACCCGCACCATAGTCGTCCTTGAAAGGAAGTTCCACTTTTATGTCAAAGAAACTCCTATTTCCAGTCTCCTGTGCCAATAGTCCTCTAAGAATTTCTATCCTTCAATCGTTGATGGAACCTCTACGTCCCTGATTGAAATCTCATATTCCAAATCATCGGAGTGTAAATGGTTAGGGTTAAACGGTAAAAACATAATGAAAAGGTAGGAATTGTAGGGAAAATATCAAATATTAAAAATAAAATATACAAGATATACAAGATAAGAGAATACTGATTATTCGTAGACAGCAGTTGACCCAAAATAGTTATGCATAAAACTTTAATAATAAAATTATTGAGGCTGTACGAACTCAAAATTTGGGCAACAGGTATAATAAAATGTTAAGTTATTAATACGAACGCAATTCAGTATTAAAAGAAACAAATATTATTTTGTCGGCATTGACAAGCTAATAATCGTTAAATACCGTTTTAAAATTATCTTCGATTTACGGGTGCAAGTCAATAATTATGAGAAGTTAAATTATAATCAAACTGTAAATTAATCAAACATCAAATTTTATTTTAAAAATCGAAGTAAAATAAGGCACATATCGATAAGTAAAAGGTAAGCACTAGGTACAAAAACTTGTGTCGCTATCCGATACGAAGCAAATACGTTCCAAAAATGCATTAGCATATCAATGTTCGACAAAAAAAAATAAAAAACAGATGGGCAGCATACTACTGAAATAGAAAATTATATCTGAATAAAAATATTAAATGAAAGTGAAAACTTGAAATTTCAATCAATAAACGAACATCCGAATTCGTTACACCGCAGAAATATTAATTTCAAAGGTGAATATTTCAAAATTTACTGATCAACCAACCCCAGATACTCAGAAAATGATTCTCTAGCACAATATGTCAGGGTGGCAAACTGCAACCCTTATTAATAACGTTGGGCGCTAAGTGTAACCTAGTGTAACCCTTACAAAGGTTATTCGCTAGCTCAGCCTGGCGTAGGTTCTGCGCTGTGCAACAATGAATCACTCTTCCAACGATCTAAGGGAGGTTAACCAACAAAATTCGAAAGGGTCACATATTCATTTATTGACCTTATTAAATCAATTAAATACACATTATCACCATTCAAAATACTGAATAAAGGAAAATTGAAATTTATTAACAAACAAAAAAAAACTTATTGTCAAGGAAATAGTTCGTTCAGTAGCACTTTGCGAACACCTGACTGCAAGAGGCTACTTATCTTATGCGACCGTGCGTCGAGGCGTCGAGGGATCTCCGTTGCTGTCTTCAGGTCTTGGAGGGACTTCAGCTCCACGTGGCCTCTGTTGACTGAAGGTGGAGGTGTTCGGGTGCAGGCCCTTACTGTAGTTTCATGGTCACCGGTGCAAAACGGCGGCTAGATGGTATTTGATTTATATAGCCTGGTACATGGGCTCTCCCCAGCGACCCAAATAAGTTGGGAAACACCTCTTGTTACAGATAATATTACACTGGTTTTACCTATTTCAAGTTTTATTCAAAAGAGAGCAAATTTTCCGAAGGCACTCATTTTTAAGTGGTTAACATATTGGAGAAAAACTAGTACTGACGAATATTTAATGCTCGCTAATTACAATAAATAGTTCAGGTTTCAGAAAATTATTATTTGAAGTACGTTAAGGGAATAGGACAGGAGCTAGAACAATTGAAGTGCGGAACTTAATTTTTGCATAGCGAATGGGAACTTAATTTGAATGGAAAGACTGCAGAATGAAATGTTAACTAAAACAAAAAGGCTTGGAACGAAAATTAACTCAAATGTCAGAGAAACAAAATAAAGAGAAAATCTATATATGAGAAGTAAAACACAAAGGAAGACAAAAGGATGAATTATAGAAAGGAGATGGAACATTGTAACGTTACACAATACGAACTGCAGTGCCATAAAAATTTTAAAGCACTAGTGCCTTAAAGCAGCATTTTTAACGGTCGTATGGAGTGCTAAAAATTGCATTTTCAACACAATTGTAGAAAAAATATATTATTTAAAACTTCAGGAGTAATAATTAATAAATACAGAAAATTTAAACACACGTTTTATCAGATATAATAATCTGGACACGATTGAGGGATAGATTTTGATTACTTTTATTATATTTATTTCGGCTTTCTTCGTCTTCTTGATGTGCCTATCCTTGACGAATGTTTGCAATCATCATGACAATCGTTATCCTATCTAAAGCAGCGGGAAGAGCTGCACAGAGATTGTGTTAAACCAGTAACAGGTTTGTTAACCAGGATATTCCTCTTCTTTCTGGACCGTACCTTCAAAATATTTTATCTACTCTATCTCATTCATGTATAAGTTTGTAGTTTGTGAAAACTGTCATTATAGATAGCAGTGCGTGAAGGATTTAAAGTGTGCGTGAAGTAACAATGTACTTTAAATGGGATTTACTTATTCGCGATGTTTTTGGCACACTTTCATATAATCAAATATCCTTAACTTTCGCGTTGTCATGGTGATAATATTGTCAGCCATAAATTACGACAAAAGTTTTGACTGTTTTATAGTTTGAAAGAAGTTAGAATTTTTAAATGTCAAAGTTCTAAAAATTATAGAATATAAAGGAATTCCAATGACGAAGAGTTACAGTTTTTTTATTTGTTTATCGTAGACAAAATATTGTATGAAACTGTGCGTGAAGTACTTTTATTCTTCATTTATTTTGGTGCTAATGAAGTTTTAGTGTATCACTTTTATATTGTAGTTTGGTTGACGCAGAGTTGACCTTTTGTTATCGTTTTCTTGCTGTTTTAGTCCATTTAAGTTATTATAAATAAAACCTAAACCAGGTAAAGCTCTAAACAAAATTCTAACTTGAGCAGGTCTAGCACAGCTAATTTCAAGCTCATCTTCTTAACCACTTGTGCGAGTAAGTGGAAGCAAAACTTCCAGTGTCATCATGTACTTAATATTGAATGCTGAACCTAAATGCGTCTTCAATTTTTCTGTATCCGTTGCAGTTTTGGTTATACTGATCTGAGATGGTAGAGACGGGCAGTAACAAATAAGGGATTTGGAAAGTCTTTGACCAATGCTTTGATATAAAAGACATAACCTAATAATATCTTTGGTTATACATCTTTTCAGAATGTTAATAAATATTATTTGTTGAGCATCATTTCCGGAGTGGAAATCGAAACGCCGAACATTAGTTATTTACATTATGTAGTTTTCATTACATCATTAACTTACTGTGACTTAATACTATGTAAACGTAGCATTTAGATTAGACATGCCACAAGAAAGGATGGTTGGACACCTTAGTCATGCGACGGGTAAATTGCAAATTATTCAGCATTAACACAAGAAACCACTATAAATAATTTCTATTATAATTTATTGAAATTACACACAGCTGCTTTGTGCATTAAAAATTTTAACTTTGTTATAAACATAGCATACACTGAGCCAGTAAAATATATTAACCAAACTGTAAATGCAATAATAATTGATAATATTATATTCATGATATTATTGTATACACAACAAAAAACCAATTACTAAAAGTCAAAAACTTATAAATTATAGGCAAACCTGTTAAATGTAGAGATGGGAATGAATTATTTTAACTGATCTAAAATTTTAAAAAGAAAGTAATGTATACTAAATTTACAATCAAGATGTAGTAGAAATGAACAAACCAAGACACGTTAAATGCTACTAGGAGAACTCCCTAATCATAATTTACAGTGTATAAACTTTGGAAATCATGATTTTGGATTTACAATATACATATTATATACATTGTAAAAATTATGATTCGGGAGTGCTCCTAGACTCCTAGTAGCATTTAACGTGTCTTGGTTTGTTCATTTCTACTACATCTTGATTGTAAATAATTTAGTATAGAATGCTCAATACTCAACCATTAGTATCTAAGAATTGCGAGTAACAGCATAGTAGATATGTTACTAGTATGTTAGTTTGTAATTATTACTGTAGTGTACATATTAGAAAAAGAAAATCGAAGAATACAATGCGAAACAACTCTTAAAATGTCTGAACAGGAAAATAGCTTAGATTTTTTAGAGAACGAACTTTCTAATTATATTTTTATTATTGGAATACTATTAAGACGATACTTACATAGGTATGCTTCATATAAAAGTGATAAAACAAACAATATTTTGAATTAAATTTTGACGAACAATTATTCCTTTCCTTCATGAGATACAGATTTGGATAACATTTTACTCTTATTGGACCCTTATTTTTAGACCACTCCAATTATCATCTGGAATTTCCTTTTTTCTATCTGCACTGGGAGAAGGATAGTAGCCATCATATTTCATTTCTACACAAGAAGTTGTGAACTAACTGACCCAATTGTAGCCGGCAATGAGATAAGAGATTCCTTGAGTCCTTTATTGTTTAACCTGATCGTGGACGAAATAATAAAAAAAGTAAGAACTAAAAAAGGATACCAAATGGGAGAAAAACAACTTAAAATAATTTGCTATGCAGACAATGCAATACTAATAAAATCCCTTAAAGTGAAGGTGATTTACAACGTATGCTGCGCCAATTTAACATAACCGCCAGAAAATTTAACATGTTAATTTTCCCAAAAAGACAAAATGTATGGCTATAACTGGAAATCCTATAAGATGTAAATTGGAGCTGGAATGTCAGATAATAGAACAGGCGATGGAGTTTAAATATCTAAGCATCACACTATCTAGCTACTGAAGGCTCGAAACAGAAGTGGAAGATCTAGTGAATAGAGCAAACAGAGCCGCAGGTTACCTGAATGACACAATATGGAGAAATAAAAATATCGAAAAATAAATGAAAGGTAGAATTTAAAAAACAGTCATCAGACCAATAATGACATACGCGGCAGAAACACGACCCGACACAGAGAGGACAAAAAGATTACTCGAAACAGCGGAGATTAAAACCCTTCGAAAAATCGATGGTAAGACTATGAGACAGAGCTAGAAGTGCAGATATACGATAGAGATGCAAGGTGGAGAACATTAATAACTAGGTAAGAAACAGAAGAATAGAATGGGATGACCACATAAGCCGAATAACAACAAATAGAGGAGTAAGGACAGCGAGAGACGGTTTCCTAATAGGAAGACGATCAGTGGGAAGACCACGAAAACGATTGAACGGCAACTTACTAGAGGCATATTGAAAAAACAGACAGAGTCATGTCTATACAGAAAGAAGAAGAAAAAAAGATGTTGCTTTACACTTTTTTTTTGTTTGAACTGGCGAATCCTTGTCATTTGTCCTTCCTCTTTTAGGGGGATTTTAAAATAATATTAGATGCTCTGTCATAATTTTCGAAAATGCCAGAATGCCTTTTTTTTATAGTTCCAAATGCAACAGCTTAATGTTTTTATTTTAGTCATGAGTTTATTGATGCTCACGACATAATATTATATCGTGCGCATGTCGTATAATATTATCATTCATATTATCATAATTGTGTTGCCTCTGCTCTTGGAGGAGGTAACTTTTTGTTTTTGTCCCATCTAGTACAACTATCTTCTTTTCCGATTCAAATGAAATCGGACGCTTTGATAACCTGCTTGTTTTTACACTACTTGGTTATTGAAGTTCGGCTTTACTAAGTGCAATCGAAGAAGCGCCACGCCCTTTCGACTTTAAGTCTTATCAATGGATAGTTGAGTATTTAAATAACGATTTACTTTCATCATGAAACATGAAAAAGATGGTAGTTTCCTAAGTAATCATGTTTTTATTACTTATTGTTTAGATAACCCCTGCAGCACTGCCAAAATCGTCATAGACCGGGAATATTTTAGTAGTGCTATCTTGGTAGATTAAAAAGCTATAGGTACTTTGTCCTGCGAAATAACATATATTTTTAATCCCTACTTTTTTTGCTTCTATTTGACGTACTCTTTGAAGTTCCTTTGGCCTTTAATTGAAACTATTTTTGTCCACTAACGCAGAAATTGATTTGCACAGAAACTTCCTGATACTTAATATAATCATATTACCGATTGGGGTGCTGACATCTCACAACAAACGTTAGTTTTAGAAAGTATAGTTTCTTTTAGGCATATACATGTGAAATTTTAGCGCAATGCTTCTTCTTCTTCTTCATGCACCATGTCCTTTCAGAACGTTGGTTACCATCATAGCTATCTTAATTTTAGTCACTGCCACCCTAAATAGCATGCTTGTATCAACACCATATCAATCTCGCAAGTTCTTCAACCATGAGTTTCTTCTTCGTTCTGAACTGCGTTTGCCTGCTATTTTTCCTTGCATGATATTTTGTAGCAACCTATATTTGGGACCTCTTATTACATGTCCCAAATACTCCAGGTTTCTCTGCTTGATGCTTTTTATGATCTGAGTAGTCTTGCTGAGACGTTCTAGTATGGTGGAGTTTCGAATCTTCTCCACCCAGGAAACTTTTAAAATTCTTCTACATATAGCACCACATTTCGAAAGCCTCAAGGCGATTTAGATCGATTTTATTCACAGCCCAGGACTCGACACCGTAAAGTAAGACCGAGAACACGTAGCAGCGAAGTAGGCGGATCCTCAATGCCAATTTTAGGTCTCTGTTACACAACACCTTGGACATCCTTCTAAAAGCGGCTCTAGCTTGCTCTATCCTAGATCTAATTTCGCCGTGACTTTCTGCGTTGCAATTTAATTGTTGCAATGGCGCAATGCGGCCTTTGGTAAATTTTTGATAACTGAAAAACTGAAAAAATTACACACATTGACATAATCAATTTAAGATCTCTAATTAAACATTGTTATCTGAAAAATAAAACGGGGAAGGAAACAAAAGATGGATAAAATAATTTATGTACCTTATGGTTCTTCAGGCTATACCTCCATTGGAGGAATCACGTACTGGATGGCCTAATGATGCAGTTACACCGGCAAATGTTCAGAAAGTTCACAAAATGGTTCTAGCTAGTCGCAAAGTGAAGGTGCGTGACTTAGCAGAGGCCGTGAATTAGTAAACTAGTCGTATTTTGAACGAAGTTTTCAACACGATAAAATTATTCTGCCGATTACTATTTATTGTGCTGCGATTGCTGATCATTGACCAAAAAAATGATGGTGTTACAACTTCTTAGCAGTGTTAGTCCTTACGAAACGCAATCCGTCGGACTCTTGGCGTCGATTGAAACCTAGAACCACTGCTGCACACCAGAGAATAGAATGAACGCAAGGAAAAAGAATCAAGCCGGGAAAAGTCCTCCGAACCGGTCAAAAGTCAATCAATTGGCCAGGAAGGCCATGGCCACTGTATTTTGGGATTGCAAAGAATGATTTTAATAGACTATAAATATTTAAAAATAAAACTACCAATAGGCAACATTATTGGGCGTTATTGGATAAACTGAAGATAGAACTCAGTGAGAAAAAGCCCTATACGCAAAAGAAAAAGTATTGTTTCTCTACTACAATGCTTCGATGCAAAAGAACCTTATGACAATTACCAAAATTCATGAGCTGGGCTTCAAGTTTTTGCCTGTTTTCCTGATTTGGCTCTCTCCGATTATTATGTTCCGAAATCTGGAGAGATGGCTCGTAAATAAATAGTTCAGCTCGAACGAAGATCTAATATTATTGAGGAAACAAACACTCTATTTTGCAAAGCTTCCAGAATCGTATTATTCGGACGGCTAAAAGTTGGACAATTGTTGAAATCGTTGTATTAAGCTAAAAGGGGATTAAGCATCTAGTAGGTCCCGAACTTCACAACTTCGGTTTGTGGTGTTTTCGGTACGGTCAACAATATCTTCTGAATGAAATCCTTTTCCGAGCTTGAAAAATTTATGTAGGCTGATGAAATGTTAAATCTTCTGCGTAAATGCACATTTAAAGTGTAATAATAAACTGCAAAAAATGTATTAATACATTTGTTCCTTACTCCACTAGAGCCTAAATTATTTTTCTTTTCAAATTTTAAAATTTTACTTACCTATACATAATGATCAGTAATCTCTTTGTTTAATAAGGAAACATTCATGACATTAATTTATATCTTTGCATTTTTGAATTATGACTCCACCTATAAATAGGACACTGAGCGTTAGGGTTATCTTAACCCGGGAACACTCCTGCTGTTTTCTGTCACACAATCGGTCGCGCGTTAGATTTTATCTGACAGTACGTATATCAAATTTTTATTTTATAGTATTTTTATTTACTTGTTATGTTAAAAATATCTATTTCTAACATGAGGAACAAACGCTAAAATAAAATATACAGATATAAAGAAACGGAACAAATACTAAAATATAACCACAGTATGTACCAGTCTAATTCTCTCTAATATGTCGGGCTAATTTTTGCGCAAAGTGCCTACCACTGTTACAACTGAATCCGCGAATCTTTACGCGTGCGTCATCATTTAAAGCATACGAAATAAGTCGATGATAAATACTCTTAACTTTTTTTCGTCTTTTTTCGTAAGGCACATTACCTTTTCTCCATAGGCTATCACTGGTCTAATAGCTGCTGTATTATATATTTTTGATTCTGTTTTTTTGCTCAGGTTTTTGTTCTTAAGTATGGGGTGATATTCCCAATATACTCTATTACCTGCTTTAATTCTTTCGCTTATATCCATACTCCTTCAATTTTTGCCGTCCACCATAACCCCCAGATATTTAAAACAATCTACCCTCTGGAATGTCTTTTCACCTATCTTAATTTTTGTTATTCTGGTTACATTGTCTCTTGTACTTATTAGGTATTTTGTTTCATTCTGATTGATTATTAATCTTTGTTTATTATTAGGTTATTAGTCTTTGCTTCTCTTACTAGGGTTAAAAGTTTTTCTTCTGGTCTTTTTTATCTCGTGAGTAACGAATATTATTTTGGATAATAAATAAATACGAAATAAGTCGATGATAAGTCGGAAATTGAAATTTAAGTAAGTGACTTGCTGTTGCGTTTAGTAAATTTCAATTTCTGACTTATCATCGACTTATTTCGTATGCTTTAAATGATGACGCACGGGTAAAGATTCGCGGACTCAACTGTAATTTAGGGTTAATATAGAGATTGTTTAGATACTGTTCGTCCGTTATAACTTTTCCCATGCGTCACGATTCATTTTCAAACAAATTAAGTCAAAACATAAAGTGAAACTTACGCCGATGTGTGTAGTATATAGTATACAGTATACACAATGTATATACACATCAACGTTCGTTTCACTTTATGTTTTGACTTAATTTGTTTGAAAATTAATCGTGACGCATGGGAAAAGTTATAGCGGACGGATTATATGTATTGATATCGGAGTACATAAAGACTCGTCGTCAAAATTACTAGAAAATTATACTACAAAATTATATTTGAAAATTTTGACCTGCGTTATTAGTAGCGTCGTTAGATTTTATCTAACAAAAGTCATCATCATTCTCTTTGCCTTATCCCTATGCGGGGTCGGCTTCCCTAATTGCATTTCTCCACACAATTCTATCTTGGGCCATATCAATGTTAATCCCCTTTACCAACATGTCCTGCCTTATCGTCTCCCCCCAGCTCTTAAAAGTCAATTCTACTTATATTCAGTTATGCTGTCCGGTAACCTTGGACATTTGCATTACTACACTCTTCCTCGAGGAACTTACGAGTGGAAAGCTGTTTTGCGAAATTTTTCATCAAGTTATCACGGAAAAGGATAAAATGTTAGATTTTTCTAACGGCTCGACCAATCCCGGGTTAATTGCAAGTAGGAGTTAATGAGTTCAAAAAAGTTACGAGAATTAAAATTTTTAATTTACATATATAGTTTATTAAATCTTTTAATTCTTGTAATGATAATGCTTTTCGAAACATCTTTAAAGAACAAAAATAAATATGCAGACTAATAGCAACGATCCATTTCATTTACTTTATTTTTACATTTATTATCCAAAATAATATTCGTTACTCACGAGATAAAAAAAGACCAGAAGAGGAACTTTTAACCCTCGTAAGAGAAGCAAAGACTAATAATAAACAAAGATTAATAATCAATCAGAATGAAACAAAATACCTAATAAACACAAGAGACAATGTAAACAGAATAACAGAAATTAAGATAGTTGAAAAGACATTCCAGAAGGTAGATTTTTTTAAATATCTGGGGGTTATGGTGGACAGCAAAAATTGAAGGAGTATAGATATAAGCGAAAGAATTAAAGCAGGTAATAGAGTATATTGGGAATATCACCCAATACTTAGAACAAAAACCTGAGCAAAAAAAAACAGAATCAAAAATATATATACAGCAGCTATTAGACCAGTGATATATTTGGAGAAAAGGTAATGTGCCTTACGAAAAAAGACGAAAAAAGTTAAGAGTACTTGAGAAAAATATTATGAGAAAAACACATGGCCCAGTAAAGATAGAAACAGGGGAATATAGAAAGCTAATGAACTATGAAATAATAAATAAATATAACTAAAGGAGAAGATATAGTAAAATTCATTAAAGCACAAAGACTCAGATGGTTTTGGGCACACATAAAGAAGAGGGCTAGAAGAACTCATCAAGAAGATAACGAACTGGAAACTAGTAAAAAATAGATCAAGAGGAAGATCAAAAATAAGATGGGAAGATCAACTGTTGTTAGACGATATATTTATCAAAGATGGAAATTGCAAACTGAAGAGAAAAGATTCAGGACCAGAGAGAGTGGAAGAAGATAGTAGAGAAGGCAAAAATGCATCACAACCTATGAACGACAACCTAAAGAAAACTGTGGACATATCAATCGCGTGAAATGGATTAAAAGAGCTCATAGTATTTGAGCGACCTATACTCTAACAAGAGTGAACGGTCCATATAATATTCGTTACTAACCGTGAAATAATTTCTCCTAAATACGAAATAAAAAACATTTTATGCAAATCGCAATAAAAAAATGTAAAATTTAAAAAATTCTAAGGATTCGTATAGAACTCAATACTGAAATATAGCATATTTTGATATTCCTACGTATAACAGTGACCCATTTATAGGACAGTAAAATAAACGGTATACTGACGATCCAACAATTTATTTGTCTTTGATCTAAACTGCGCGTCATAGAAAACGGGCACCCTAAAAAATGGGTCATTTTGGATGTCGCGTATCTCCTAAACCTGTTGTCCGATTTAAATGATTTTTTAAATATGTTATAGCCCTGCTCTGTGTCAATATTTCTGTAATAATATTTTTACTAAACAGTTAAATTTTCATTATTTACCGAGTGTACGAATCAAACTGTGTTTTTTTCTCAAAGTTCGCAACACCCTGTGGAATATTTTAGCATTTATAAAATACTGAAATTAAAACACAACTATAGCCTCAGGTTTTCTTAACATTCTGTTTTTTGATTCATTCGCTTATGTTGGATAATACAAAAGTTATGTATTTTAACAACTAGCTATGTTCTTCATCAGTACAGGGTGTTATAAGTCTTAAGGGTTTTAGGGACTAAATAAGTTCGACAAACTTCAAGGGGTAATTCTGCATTAAAAATAATGACAGTTTGCTTTATAATCATATATCCGCAAAAGCTTCGTTTCCGAGATACGGGATGTTAAATTTTTTCTTACAAGCTGATGATTTATTTATTGCTTTAAAACCGATTGAGATATGCAAATGAAACTTGGTAGGTTTTAAGAGATGGTTATTGCGCTTTTTTGACATTCAACTAAGAATTTTATATTCGCTATTGGACCGCATACGGGTAATATGACCGATCATATTATTCGTATGCACGCCAATGGTGCATAAAAAATTCTTAATTTTATGTTAAAAAATGTTTAAAAATTACGTCTTAAAACCGACCAAATTTCATTTGCATATCTCAACCGGTTTTAGGGCAATAAATAAATCGTCAGTTTGTAAGAAAAAATTTAACATCCTGTATGTAGGAAACGAAGCATTTGCGGACATATGTTTATAAAGCAACCGGTCATTATGTTTTATGCACAATTACCCCTTAAAGTTTGTCGTACTTCTTTAGAAACACCCTGTACTCATAAAGAGCATGCCTAGTTGTTAAAGTACATAACTTTTGTATTATCCAACATAAGCGAATGAATCAAAAAATAGAATGTTAAGAAAATCTGAGGCTATAGTTGGGTTTTAATTTCAGCATTTTATTAATGCTAGAATATTCCACAGGGTGTTGCGAACTTTGAGAAAAAACACAGTTTGATTCGTACACTCGCTATACAAAGAAAATTTACCTGTTTTGCAAATATATTACTACAGGGATTTTGACAAAGAATAGGGCTATAACGTATTCAAAAAATCACTTAAATCGTACAACAGGTTTAGGAGATACGCGACATCAAAAATGACCTATTTTTAGGGTGCCGGTTTTTTATGACGCGCAGTATATTATCGAATATTGGTTATAATAAAGAATATTCAGCAATAAATAAATCATTGAAAGATCAAAAAGAGCCGATATGAAACTTGTATTAATAAATATGTAAATCTAAACAAAGTCACCAAATGTGTCCATTATTTTTGTAATTTTTTTATTAAATGGGTAATAAAATTTATAAATCGGTTTACTGAAGCCTAAAATAGGTACAATAAATTATCTTTATCTACTCTATGTCATATTATGTATAAGTTTTTAGTTTGTGAAAACTGTCATTTTAGGTAGCAGTGCGTGAAGGGTTTAAATTAAAGTGTGCGTGAAGTAACAATGTATTTTAAATGGGATTTACTTTTTCGCACTGTTTTTTGGCACACTTTCATATTATCAAATATCCTTAACGTTCGCATTGTCATATTGATGACATAATGAGCAATAAATTACAACAACAGTTTTGACAGTTTTGTGGTTTGAAAGAAGTTAAAATTTTTAAATGTCAAAGTTCTAAAAATTGTAGAATAGAAATGAATTCCAGTGACGAAGTGTTACAGTTTTTTATTTGTTTATCGTAGATAAAATATTGTATGAAACTCTGCCTGAAGTACTTTTTGCGAACTTACGCGATGTATAGCACCCGCTCCGCTGTCGCTCGTGCTCTAAACATCGCATGCGTTCGCAAAAAGCATATTTCACGAACTGTTTCATAAATAACTATTAAATTTAACAAATTTCAGTGGTTGAAAATTTTTTTTTCGTGATCTATAAATATGACGCTGGCGTATAATGGGTCAATTTAAAAGCATTTATCTTCGTTTTGAAATAACAATAGATTAACAGAAACAAAATGGCTAAGTTCGTCTGCTTTTAGTAATTTTTGTAGAGACCAACTCTGCCCTATTTTTGTCTTCGAAAAAGGGTCTATTTCGAAAAGCTAAAAATGGCAAACGCGTCTGTGCCACGACTACAACATTCCAGTCGATGATTGAATTTAGTATTATAATGGTATTATTATTTATGTATATGAATATTTTAACTGATTTTGTAAGCAGTTTTATATTTTTGTAACACTTTTTGTTGCAACATTCATTTTTTCATGAATTGTTTCCATTTTTTAAAAGTTTTTTGAATTCCCCTCAGTTTTCGAAACAAAAATCACAAAAAACCTTTTTTTCAGTGTTCAAAAAAAATTGCAAAAAATTACCTTCCCTGATTTCCTACATTGTACTAAAATCTTCGTTAATTTAAGGGAGTAGGCGCAAAATTCCGCGCCAATATGTTTTAAATCCATTCATTTTTTTTTCGACTCCTGAGAAAACTAATAAGTCTTTTTGAAATATTTAAACGCAGCATGAACCATTGCATTATTACCGAGGGTCGCAAATCCCTGTAAACTTCTGTAATGTTTATTTTTATAAGTTACAGGGGTGAAAAATAAAGAGAAAATTTAGTGTGATTTTTAATTTTAAATACCTCATTCCAAAGAAACTTTTTGGTTATTGGTTTGTTATTCTAACTTTCGGCCCTCGGTAATAAGGTAACAAGGATAAAAAAACCGCTAAACGTCGTAAAAATTAGTGGCGCATACAATAATCCAGCTACAAAAGATCTGATATGAATATATTTTGATGTAAAACAAAATTCTAGTTTTATTTTAAAAGATTTTTTCATAATATTTGCTCAATTTGAAGTAAAACGCGCCACAAAAAGTAACTTTGATACAGTTTGAATTTTTAAACCATTTGTGGCGCGTTTACTTCAAATTTAGCAAATATTATTTAAAAAATCTGTTAAAATAAAACTAGAATTTTGTTTTACATCAAAATGAAAATACATTTTCGCGCCACGTAATATTCATATCAGATCTTTTGTAGCTGGAATATTGTATGCGTCACTCATTTTTACGGCGTTCAGCGGTTTTTTATTCTTGTATCAGGAGTTTTTCAAAGTTATTTGTAAACTAAATGTATGAAGTTGAATGCAATGTTTCTCGATTACACGTTAAGCTTTACAAATGGTACATCGAAGGTACACTAGATTTTATTCTATTCGAAATAGATTGAAAAAAATAATGGGATGGCCGGTAAATATACTCGGATTGCCCGTTACCAGATCAAATTTAGCGTCGTAACCACTACAACTACATGAACCATTTCGGGAATAATCGTTAATTGGATTATACTTTTGTAGCTTAATAACTTCTGAACGACTTAACCGATTTTGATCACTAAACATGAGTTTGAAACGTATTAACAAGTGGTATCTGATGCATCTAAGGTCAAGTATAATAACTAAAGCTATTATAGGAATTATTGAGCTTGAAAGACCGTTTTATCCCATAGGAAATAGATTTGATCATACTTATGAAGCCTATAACTTAAAAATTCGAATTTTTACACCGGTTCTGAATCGGTTCTGAATCGGCCTTGACCCCCTCTTCAAACACAGAAAAAAAATTCAGTTCGGTTTAACTTTTCCACATACATACATATCCACAAACATTTTCCCCTTTTTAAATAGAGTTTGAGTCATATTTCTGAGCTCGGTAGAAAAGGTAGAATCCACACCCTTGGACCAAAATGGATGGTTGACATATGAATGGGTGTGACTTTTCCTGAAGTTTAAGATGGGAGTTGACCCAATTTTCAATTCAGTCAGATTTAGAAAATCGAAAATTTCGTGTATATAATAATATAGTGTCGCGTGTAGGGGGGTGTGTGTGCGCCACTGACGAGAATTGCCGTTCTCTGTAATTTGTCATCCTGAGCTTCAAATTTTCAAAAATTCTTATTAGTTTTCTCAGGAATCGAAAAAAATTAGTGCATTTAAAACACATTGGCGCCAAATTTTACCACAGCGTCCTTAAGAAAATTTATCATTTTAAACACTTTTCTTTAGTTCAATCGTTTGGGTCAAATTTTTAGACGTTAATTTGACTGCCTTTTCTTCAATGCAAATGAATGAAAATTTGCAGACATATGCACTCGCGGGAACAATACAGGAATAGTGAATAAAAAAATGTTTATTTTTAATAATTGTTTAAATAACAAACAAAAAAAGATTTTAATGGAAAATGCTTAAATTCTCTTGTTTTTTACAATGTAGGAACCTAAAACTTTTACAGATTGTAGCTAATTATATGAACTATACATAATTTCACTTTTTAACTTTTTACGTTAATTTTTGAGGCCTGAAACAGTTAACTTGGGCCCAAAAGTGTTTGCGGAAGGACAGGATTACGTTGCATTGAGCCGAGTGCGATCATTAGACGGCTTGCGCATCAAAGAACTGCATTGCGAGAAATTAACAGGGTCTACACCGTGCAATAGCATTAGAAGATATGGAAATAGTGCGAAAACTGTAATAGGTGTAAATAATGATTTTGATTTAAGAAATGTATGAAGAAGTTACAGAAATAATGTACAATGTATGTATCAAATGTTAAAATAAATGCAAAAAATGTGTCTATCATATACATCCTTCTTTTAAACATGACGATATATTTTAATGTTTAACTTTTAACTACCCGCGCATTAAGTTATAACATAACTACACGCGTGGCGTATTTTGTACGCCACAAGAAAATACACTTAAAAACAGCGGATTTGTTTAATTTTTTTTGAAAAAATACACTTAGTTGTTTGTTATAAACCTTATTCGGCATCGGTGAATACTTGGAGCTCCTTTTCAGTAAGCCAATTGGGATTTATAACTGGAATCATGGAATAACTGGATTCCATGAAAAATAAAATTACTAATAAAAATTTTTTTTAAATGTGATTTTTTACAGGAGAAAAAGTATTGTCTACAAAGAAAAATATATTTTTTGCCATAATGACTAAAAAACAATTAAAATATGTACTTATATTACGACTTATAGTAATATAATCCTGGGGTATATTGTCCACCACCGGAAACAGCAAATAATAAAATGTAAATTACGATCTTTCCAGAACGCCGATTATAACGAAACTAAAACTAAATTGTAAAGCACATTCCAGTGATAGGTTAGAGAAATAAGCAAGGTCAAAAATTAAATTTTTAAATATATTTCCAGTAGAATTCTTATATCTGGCGTACAAAGTACGCCAGCGAGTGTAGTTAAAGGTTAAAAAGTGTAAGACTAAAAAGTAAAATATATAAAAAAAAATTAAGAAACGCTTTCCTTTAGTTGCGAGTGACTAAAATTAAAAATTTTTTATAAAAAAATCAACTATACCTAAAGCAAAAAATAAAAAAATTTAAACTTGAACGATTATTACAAAGAAACTGTTAGATAGATTAAATATACAAAAATCTCACACATTCGTCAAAAAATTGAAAAAGTCCTGACACATCCGTTAAAGAAAAGCTTAGGGCGCGAAAATTAAAAAAGTATCTATCCTCAAACCGTTTAGTTAATGAAGACGCGCCCCACGCTTTTCTTTAACGAATGTGTAAGATTTTTTTAATTTTTTAACGAATTTGTGAGATTCTTGTATGTATATTTAATCTGTCTAACAGTTTTTTTAGAATAATCCTTCTAGTTTGAATTTTTTTTCTATTTTTTGCTTTTAGTTGATTTTTTTATACTTAATATTTTTAATTTTAGTCACTCGTAACTAAAGAAAAGCGTTTCTTATTTTTTAATTTTAATTTATTTTTTCTGGAATAAAATTATTTTAGAATAAACAAAAAGCAGTAAGTCCTTCTGTTTTTAGTAATTTTCGTAGAGACCAACTCTGCCTTATTTTCCTCTTTGAAGAAGGGTCTTTTTCTTTCGAAGGGCGAAAAATGGCAAACGCGCCCGCGCTATCACGACAACATTCTAGTCAATTAATAAATTTAGTATTAGTATTTATGTATGTATATCTATTATTTCATATGATTTTGTAAGCAATTTTATATTTTTATAATGCTTTTTGTTGTAGTTTTCTATTTTTTATGAACTTTTTTCCATTTTTTAAAGGTATTCTGGAAATTTTTTTGGTTTTCGAAACAAAAATCACAAAAAACGTTTTTTTTACTATTTTTGGCCAAAGCCAAAAATATAGCAAAAATAGATACCCCTTCTTGATTTCCATAATTTTTACAAAAATCTTCCCTAATTTAAAAAAAAAATACCTTTTTTCTGAAATGAAATATTAAAAATAAAATAAAATAAAATAAAATAAAATAAAATAAAATAAAATGAAATTAAACAAAAATAAGTAAGCGCGTCTGTTTTAAGTAAGATGGTGCGCCTGTACCATCAGTACAACATTCGAGTCAATGAATCATTTTAGTCAGTTTCACATAATAAACATTATTCAAAAATAATTATTATCCAGTGAAAGATAAAAAAGTGTCGACATGAAACTTTTTTTATTTAATGTGTAAATCTAAGAAAACCTTTGTTCAAGATTTATAATTTTTTTATGGAATGGGTATTGGCAATAATTATAACCAAACAAAATTTATATCAATAAAAATGAAGTAAAAATTCCATTTTTATTCAGTTACAATGCGAAGGTAAAACAATCTTAATTTTCACTTAGAATACGAAGCGCAGTCCAGCACTTTGAATCGACGATTTTCGACTCGTGTTGGAGTCTCATCGGAGAGAACGTAGGCCTGCTACTCCATACTCTAAGTGATCAACACCTAGAGTTTATCCCCCACACCGCAACTGACGTGAATGGACTAGGTGACTAGCGTCATCTGGCAATTGAAAGATGAAGTAGTTTTCAATCCTAATAGCAATATTAATAATATTTAAAAATATTAAAATATTACTAAAAGATTTTTAAATTGAAAACTTATTGGTCCATTTCCTTGGTAAAACCTCCATGGCTTCTAAAATTTGCAAGCCAGATGGATGCTGAAGCGAAAAACACAAGAGGGAATTCAAAAAACTTACAAATCACGACCTCGTCTGTTCAGCTGGAAAATTCCAACAGAAAATGGAACTAGTAACTCAAAGAAGTAACGACCAATATAAAAATAAAAATTCCATTTATATTCAGTTGCAATGCGAAGGCAAAACAATCTTATTTTTCACTTAGAATACGGAGCGCAGTCCAGCACCCTGAATCGACGATTTTCGACTCGTGTTGGAGTCTCATCGAAGAGAACGTAGGCCTGCTGACACTCCGATGAGACTCCAACAAGAGTCGAAAATCGTCGATTCAGAGTGCTGGACTGCGCTCTGTATTCTAAGTGAAAAATTATATTGTTTTGCCTTCGCATTGCAACTGAATAAAAATGGAATTTTTATTTTATTTTCATATTGGTCGTTACTTCTTTGAGTAACTAGGTCCATTTTCTGTTGGAATTTACCAGCTGAACAGACAAGGTCGTGATTTGTAAGTTTTTTGAATTTCCTCTTGTCTTCTTCGCTTCAGCATCCATCTAGCTTGCAAATTTTAGAAGCCATGGAGGTGTTACCAAGGAAATGGACCAATAAGATTTCAATTTAAAAATCTTTTAGTAATATTTTAATATTTTTAAGTATTATTAATATTGCTATTAGGATTAAAAACTACTTCATCTTTAAAATACATCAATTTATTACAGCCTAAAATAGATGTGATAAATTTTTCTTTAAATTTAAACAAATTTTAATGGTTAAAAAAATAAAATTTTTAGTAATCTATAAATACGACGCTGGTCTATAACGGGTCAATTTAAAAGCATTTAGGTATCTTTTTTTTCTCAAATAAAATAAAATTAAAAACAAAATGATTAAGTTCGTCCGTTTTAGTAATTTTCGTAGAGACCAACTCTGCCCTATTTTCCTCTTCGACGAAGGGTCTTTTTCGAAGGGCGAAAAATGGCAAACGCGCCTGCGCCGTCACCACAACATTCTAGTCAATGAATGAATTTAGTCAGTTTCGCACTCCCGTTGACATACCGTGAACGTCGAATCTGCTAAATTAATTATAAAAAAGTGACCGATGCCAGCGGATCGACGACAGTTCCCGTCCTCGTATTCAGTGCATATTTGTCTATTGTCGGCGGCAAATTCAAGCCATGTAGAAAAAACATTGTTTCCGGGCCGCACTAACTTCCGCTTCGTGGGTCAATAAATTAAGAATGACCGGGAAACCTATCGCAAATCGTACAAAAACTAATCAAAAAAATATACTTTAGCAACAATAAAACTTTGTAGTTTGTATAGTATAAATGAATAAGGTTGTGACATAAATATAATCGCTGTGGATCAAAGTAGATGTTCTGGCTGGAATTTAAATTAAGTGTCTCAGATATTAAATAATAGTGGGACTAAACAATAAATTATTTGTAAATCGGGTTTCTTTTTTATTGTTACTAGTCAATAAGCGAGGGCGTGTCTAACCAGGCGATGCAATGCTGACCTATATTTCTTTATTCTAAAGGGTGAGTATTTTTTCAATCAGCTTTTTATAATATTGACAGACATACCTAGTCATTGACACGCAATTAAAAAATATTGTTTAACATATAAGCGATAGACAGAACATTTCATTATAATATACATAAGATATAATTTAGTTTATTTCGCTTTGTTGGTGTAGGTGCCGATATTCATATAGGTATTACGGATTAATAAGTCCTATGCTCAAGGATAATAAAGTACAATCTACTTTGTCTTATATTTTAAAAATGATCTAAAAATTGCAATTAATTCTAATGGTTTAAATATGTATATAATATTATTTATTTCTTATAAAATATAGATAATATGTAAATAAACGTATTTAGGTCACTAAAATATTTTGTGCACCATTGTAAACAATTATTATATCGATAACGTCCCATTCTGATGCAGATCGTGGTGCATTTACTTTAAACTATCAAAACTGCACCTTTTTCTATTCATAAATATAAGTATAAACGTTTCAATAACTAAAGCGCTAAAATTTATTCTGAACCCACTAACAACATTTATCATCATCATTATCTTCATCCAGCTTCTTTTCTTGTCCACTGCAGGACATAAGCTTCCTCAGCACGTCTCCAGGAATTGCGATCCTGTGCTAATTGCATCCGTCTACCATCTATTCTTTTTATGTCGACTGTCCAGTGTGTTGGTGGTCTGCCTCTGCTTCTCTTGTCCATGTCTCCATACTAACAGTCTTTTTGTTCACCTGTCATCCTGCAGCCTCGCTATATATGTCTGGCGGAACTCCATTTATATCTGGTAATTCTTTCTATGATATATTGCACACCTGTTCTTTGCCTAATTTCTCTCACTAGATCAGCAAATCTCATTCCTAGTATGGATCTTTCCATTTTCTGCTGTGCTAAGGTATGTGCAGGAAAAACGCCAGCTTGGTAATATCGCTAACTCGTGATTTCTCAGAAGGTACGTTTGCTAAATATTAAATGGCAACATGGATATGTCCCTCATAGTATTCTAAATCACGTGATCATGTTTGCGATGCCCCTTGATTCGCCAGCGGTTTTTATGACAGTTTAGTATCAGTGTTCGGTGTAGAAGGAGTACCGTTTATAATTTTACTTCTTTTGTATTTATTAGATTGGAGCGGCGTTATTGATGACTAATATTATTTGATTTTAGTGATTTGTACTTTGTTTCCTAAGGAATAAAATTATGCATTCAGATTTTTAAGATAGTTTTGCTTATCTTTGGAAACCAAATTACAAACAATTTATGTGCATGTCGGTAATATCGCCAAGTCCAATGGATGGTAATAACACCTTGGCTTTACCATCCCTACTTGGAGAAGGTTCCTTGGCAACCTTCTCCAGATACGTCGAAGGTTGGAAAAATTAAAAAGCGCTCTGCCGTAGAGTCATTGACAATCAACAGTGATTCTGATGGTATAGAGTTAAGTGTGATGGAAACATCAGATGAAGAAAAACATGAAACTTCATTTTCAGATAAGCTAATCACTCCAGATTATGGTACAAAAATCTTATTGTTCTTAAATACTTACTTATTGTTATTTTTCAGCAATATCATTTTGAAGTATATATAAGATGACTTTTTTTTTTAATTTGTCCAGTAAATGTGTAAAAATACCCAAATTATTGTTTTAGTGGATTCTACGTAATTTCAAGTAGTTCATTGAATAGCTCAAGTTGTGACATCTTTTTTTAATATGACCCAATATCCAACAAAAAAATTCCAAACCTTAGCTTGGCGATATTACCTTCAGTACCTTATTCTAAGCTTTGACACCCTTGCTTTGGTTAATGAAAGTGGTTCAGCTCCGTACGTAATGACTGGAAGAACACTTTGATTGTATACTTGCCTTTTAAAGTTTAAAAGAATTTCACTGCTGAATATGTCTTTCAATATGCCATATGCTGCCGAGGTGCCCAGCCTAGGGCAATCTTTCTATCTATTTCCTGGGTCTGATAGAATGTCTCTAGAAATTTTATTGTCATGTCCGAGATATCGATATTGACTTATATCTTTTATGACATTGTCTTCGAGTGCTATTGATCCTCCTAACACCAAGTTAGTCATAATTTTGGTTTTGTCCTTATTTATTTGCAAACCAACCTCTTCAGCTGCAGCAATATTTAGTATAATTAAAAAAAAAATTCCAATCAATAAGGGTCTAAAGTAGAAATAGAAGATAATAATATGGTTTCATAGTTATTAAGGTACCAAGGGTATTACAAGGATAATAACTCTTGAGGTCAATGGTGTATATACCGAGGGACTTTGGCCCGAGGGATATACGTTGACCGAAAGGGTTATTATCTAAAATACCCTTGGTGCTTTCAACGTTTAATATCCGACTAAAGTATTTTTTATATGCAAAAAATTTGAATGAATTTTGAATTAATTATTTGTCAAATAAGTAGGTACATTTACCAAAAATAGTCGTAACCTAATTGTGGTAACCATAGTTATACTTAGGTTGTTATTTGTCAACTTGACAGTATTTAACTAGTTATTTATATTTAATGCCCCAAGGCGTTTTTTTTTCACAATAATGCCCTAGGGCATTATATCATATTTATCTGACTTCGAAATCATGTCATTATTTGTCAAATAATATGTATACCAGTCGGAAATTAAAGATAATAATGTCCGACTGGTATATTTATTATTTGACAAATAATAACATGATTTCGAAGTCAGTTAAGTATGGTAAATTTCCATAGGGGTCAAGTTGACAAATAACATCCTAAGTAAAACTATGGTTACCACAATTACCTTACGATTATTGCTGGTAAATGTGCTTATTTGAAAACTATTTAATTCAAAATTCATATAAATTTTTTGCATATAAAGAATAGTTAGTGGGACATTAAACGTTAAAGGCACCACGGGTATTAAAGATAATAACAGTTTCGATCAACGTATATCCCACGGGCCAAAGGCCCTCGGTATATACACCATTGACCTCAAGCGTTATTATCCTTATAATACCCTTGGTACCTTAATAGCTATAAGAGAGGAAATTAAAATGGCATTAAAAACAGCAAAAATGGTAAAGCAGTACGTCCAGACCAACTTCCAATAGAAAGCTTAAAATGCAAAAATGATGAAACCCTAGAGATTAGAGTAGACTTGTTTAACACAGTGTACAAAATAGGACACATACCGAAACAATGGTTACTCTCCACCTTTTGTGCTATCCCTAAAAATACAAACGCTAAAGATTGCAGTGAACACCGAAAAATATCATGAATAAGTCTTGTTCTCAAATTATTGAAAATAATACTGGTCGTACAAATAAAAGTCTGGAAGAAGAAATATATGATAGTCAGTAAAAACTTACAGATACATAGATAATGCGGATGTACATGTTTGTTACGTTGACTGTGAAAAAGCATTTGACAAAGACGTGAAGATTAGTCCAAATTCTAAGGCAATAAACATGGACAAAATGGACTTTCGAATAATAACAAACCTTTACCGAACTAAAGAGTACAAATTGTAATAGATAACGAACCCAGTCCAGAAATTCTAATCAGGAGAGGAGTTACGCAGGGATGTATTATTTTTACATGACTATTCAACGTATATAGTGAATCCATTTTTGAAGCGTAATTACTATCTGAAAGTGAAGGAAAAATAATTAACGGAAGATCTATTAACAACATAATATAATGCAGATGACATCGTGATTATGGAAAGTCTGCTGAACACTCTAATTACTACTAAACAAAACAAACAGTTTCTGTGAAAAATATGAACCCAAAATGGGTATAAAAAAGACTGAATATACACACACCGGCAAAATTAGCCGAACACGTTAAAAATGGGACACGTTTGATGTCTCGTATTTCATAAACCAGTGGTCCGATTTGAGTGATCCTTTTAGTATGTTATAGCCTTATTATTTAAGAATATCGGTGTAATAATATTGTTGCTAGACAGGTAAATGTCATTTTATACCGGGTGTAACAAGCATAGTGTGTTTTTTTCTTAAAGTTCGGAACGCCCTGTGGAATATTCCAGCATATATAAAATATTCAAAATTTAAACTCGTTTATAGAATTATGCTTTCTTAACATTTTCTTTTTTGATTCATTTGCTTGTGTTGGAAAATAAAAAAGTTATGTGCTTTAACAACTAGCCATGCTTTTTATCAATAAATTCTCACAGTAGGGGAGAAAAGTATGCTAAATTTGCAATTACTCGAGCGATCTTGTGACCTGGAGTGGATTGTGAAGAGTGGGTGCTTCAACCAAAAAAAGTTAAGTTAAGTTTTCCATAAAGTGTGGGACTCTCCATTGTTCAATTTAATTTTCCATTTCCACCAATCGTTTTTTCCGATTATAGCGCTATTTATCCATAATAGGAAAAAATGTTGCGAATAAAAGTTGCTCATTTTTACGTCAAGGATCCAAATCTGCAATAAAAATTGGGGCTCCTATTTTATTTTTTAATGTAACCCCCCACCCCACCTCCGTGGGGGGTCGTGTTTGGTGCCATTCGGTAGATTTTTGAAAAATATTGAATAGGTGTATTTTGCAGTTTTACGATCTGATGTTCATTTCGCAAAATATCGCAGGGTTCGTATTTATAATTTTTAATTTACCCCCCACCCCTCTCCGTGGGGTGTCACGAGCCACCCACCACGGAGGTGGGGTGTGATATTTAATTTAAAATCTTAAATAGGAACCCCAATTTTTATTGCAGATTTGGATTCTTTACGTAAAAATAAGCAACTTTTATTCGACATATTTATTCGAATTATGGATAGATAGCCCTATAATAGGAGAAAAATGATTGTTTCAAATGGAAAATTAAATTAAAAAATGAAAAGTCCCCCACTTTATGGAAAACTTAACTTAACCTTTTTATGATTTTAGCACATACTCTTCACAATCCAATAGGTTTCCATAACGCTCGAGTAACTGCAAATTTAGTATACTTTCCTCCCCTACTATGAGGATTTATTGATAAAAAACATGGATAGTTGTTAACGCACATAACTTTTTTATTATCTCATATAAGTAAATGAGTCGAAAAGGAAAATGTTAAGCAAGCCTAAGTCTACAATCGATTATTAATTCTAATATTTTACATATGCTAGAATATTCCACAGGGTGTTCCAAACTTTAAGAAAAAAACACAGTATGATTGGTACACCCGGTGTAAAATGGTATTTACCTGTCTAGCAACAATATTATTACAAGGATATTCTTAAATAATAAGGCTATAACATACTAAAAGAATCACTCAAATCGGACCACTGGTTTATGAAATACGAGACATCAAACATGTCCCATTTTTAACGTGTTCGGCTAATTTTGCCGGTGTGTGTATTATGATAACAACTAAGGGAACAAATATACAAATAAGCATACATTTGGGAAATGTTCCAATAGAAAGGGTTGATAAACACAACTGACTGGAAATCTGGATTTCAGAAAATCATGACTAATCAACAAAAATAAAGGCCAGGATAGAAATGCCCCAAATACGTTTGTAAAAATGCAATTCTCTGCAACAAAGATCTTAGATTAGAACTGAGAGTAAGATCGTAAGACTGGTTTAAATGCAGTTTGATAGAACTTGTCAGAGCAGCAGTAGATAGAGGAGATGTATTGGATTTTGGCAAGAGTTATGAGTCATGCCGATTTAGTGCACAAGTTTACGTAAAATTTTCAAGGTCATAGCTTTTCTCAAAATCCATTACCTATAAAGATAGCGATGATATCCAATTTCCGATTGGGAACTGGCACCTAAAGAAGAAGGGTGCCCTTCAGAGACTGCTGCATAGCACCCTCACCTTTCATAAAATACCTAAATGGGACGCTGTCAGTGTGGAGAAGAAAGCGTTGCAATATGAGCGTCCCAATTGAAGACGAGAGATAATGTACAAAATGCACAAATGTAATGTACAAAATATATTTTCTTGACGACCAAGCTATTCTAGCCGAAGATAAGTAATATAGAATATATACTTAGAAAACTGGAAGATAAATACATCATGGAGGCCTTACAATTAATATACAACACACCGAGTACTTCGTTGTAGAAGAAAAAACAAAAAGCTTACAAACTGAAATGGGAAAGATAAAATCAACTGAAATGTTCAAATGCTTTGAGTCCAAATAACATCAAAATAAGGAAGTAACGAAGAAATACATTCAGGATTAGCCAACCAAAATCAGCCACTAGACAGTTTCACGGATTATTGTGAAGTAATAAAATAACAAAAGAAAATAGAAAACGAGTATATAAAACATTAATAGAAAATATTGGGCTGTACAGCGTCGCACTCTGTGAAATAAATAAAAAAACAAATCAAAAATTTAGGCTATGGAACTGCACTATTCAAGACCATGTTAACAAATAACTATATAGGGTGAGGACCGAAAATGATCGGAGAGAAATCGAAATTGATCTAGTGATGATAGATACAATAAGTGCACGTGCAGATAATACCTGGAAATAACTGGCCAAAAAAAAATGGACTACTTTAGAGTGGCTACAATTGAGCAGTAGGTATTCAAAAAAGCACTCTTAGATTCAATGCGAGTAAAGGGTATACCTATCAATAGAGAAATTTTGAATAACTTACGTTTTGCAGATGATACAGTAATGACAACGGATAACAAAACAATTTCCATAATGTAATGTGTTACATGAATGTATGCTGTCATTAACACGGGGTTTAAGAACAATTTAAAGAAAACTAAGTGTTTAGTCATAACTTTTAGTTTATTGAAAACATTGCAGTTGAGATCATGAATACCTACAACTAATTGATAAATATAAAACAAACTAAAAAAATACAGGCACAGGAATATATTATAAGGTTATTTACTCCTCTGTATCCTTTGGGGGCGTAGAAACTAAAACAAGAACAGATAAATAAATTTTCAGTGAAACATTGAAAGCAACAGAATATAGGAAGAAAATTATTATGATATAGGTCTGGATCCCGCGTATGAAAAAAAAGTTGATTAATAGCAAGCTGAAAATTTGTTAATAGATTAAGGGTGTCTAGTCGGATAAACTTTGATATATGGGAATACTGGAACAGGGGCAGTTTTAATTGTGGAACAGGTTAAAAATTTGGAACGGTCAGACTACGAAAACGGCACATTTATTTTGTCCGACAGAATAGACTTAAACTCTCCGAACAGAGATTAAACTCTCATGCAAAAATCAGACTGCTATTTAGCACCTGTCATAATTCCTGTCATTTGACATATTCTACATGTTCCACTCATTAAAACGCCCATTTGGTGATAAATAGCAGTCTGATTTTTGAATGAGAGTTTAATCTCTGTTCGGAGAGTTTAAGTCTGTTCTGTCGGACAAAATACATGTGCCGTTTTCGTGGTCTGACCGTTCCAAATTTTTAACCTGTTCCACAATTAAAACTTCCCCTGTTCCAGTGTTCCCATATATCAAAGTTTATCCGACTAGACACCCTTAAGCTACTAACAAATTTTCAGCTTGCTATTAATCAACTTTTTTTTCATACGCGGGATCCAGACCTAATAGATAATAATTTTCAGAATACATACACCTAATTTGCTTTACTTGTGTTAGTAGCACTCTATTGATTTTTTGTCCTTAATTTGTCGATTGTTGCCTCAAATTCTTGTTTTATTATTTATCAGTTGGCACTTTTGGTCTCCATTATCATTATTCTCCGGTGAGCTATGAATAAAATATATAGAACACAGCGAACCAATGTATACACAAACAAACTTATATGGAATCACCATGTATTATTTGAAACCTGCAGCTTTTGGAAGTTATAGGTGTAAGTATTCCAGTTGAAACGGTTAGAAGAAAATGTGTGCTTAACGACTATATAGTAGGAGACAAGATTTATCCCATAAATTGGTGTTTTCAACACCAAAACTGGAATATTGGAAATTGGCAAAGTGTGCTATTATCAAACGAAATTATTAGGCCTGGATCCCGCGTACCAAAAAAAAGTTTATTAATAGCAAGCTGAAAATTTGTTAATATTTTTAACGGTGTCTAGGCGGACAAATTTTGATGTACGGGAACACTGGAAGAAGGAAAGTTTTAATTGTGGAACAGTTGTTACCCTTTCATTAAACTCGCATGCAAAAAACACACTGCTATTTACTACCAACATAATTCCTCTCATTTGACATGTTCCACGTGTCGGACCTATTAAAATGCCCAACATATTTGTCAGATAAACATTTTTTCGTATATTATATGAAGTTTGTTAATTCATAAACTTAAAAACAACTAATAGTCCTGTCGCCAGTGGGAGGACAACGTCCTCCTTAATTCAGATGGACTTACCCAAGTTTTTTTATGTATTTTGACCCGTAGAACACGAATTTTTTGGGTAACAGTCGAACCGGATGTCGATAAGATTGTTATAAACAAAGAACTTGAGGAATCACATAACAGCGATTTTTCGTAAAACAAAACATTGTTTTGTATTGTTTGCGTCATTCTAAGCAAAAAATGTTTTTACAAGTTTTTTCGTAGGATGCATATTTTTCGACATAAACGCGGTTGAACTTTCAAGAAATCGAAAAATTGCAATTTTTGAACCCGAATAACTTTTGATTAAGAAATAAAATAGCAATTCTGCTTACCGCATTTGAAAGTTCAAGTCAAGTTCTATCGGTTTTGATTACTTTCATTGCTAAAAATTAATTTTTTTATTGTTAAATAAAGCTATAAACACATAGTGATTGAATGATGTTTTCAATGCATTTCACATTTGAAATCGAGTAGGCGCGCATACAGACAATTTCTACGTAGATTACGTACATTAAAAAACATGCATTGGGCACGGGAAACACTATGTGTTTATGGCTTTGTCTAACAAATAAAAAACTTAATTTTTAGCAATGCAAATAATCAAAACCGATAGAATTTGACTTGAACTTTCAAATGCAGTAAGCAGAATTGCTATTTTATTTTTTAGTCAAAAGTTATTCGGGTTCAAAAATTGCACTTTTTCGATTTTTTTAAAGTTCAACCGCGTTTATCTCTAAAACTATGCATTCTATACTACATTCGCTCTCGCGAGATTTTTTTTGACACATTCGGAATAGGAAACATACAACACAAAAATTCCTACCTCGCACTATTAACTGCTAAAATCAATTCAAATCAACTTAATCTTTCATTAAAAAAAGAAGAATTATTAGAAATAGTGGGAGTGTCTACTAATCTCATAAAATTTTGTGAAGTTTATTTCTACAAATATTTTTATTTTGTACAATAAATAATTTTCTCATTTGCTATCAATACATTATAATGGTTTAAATAAATAATTATTGATTGGCGTAAGGTTTATGTTATTTTTATGTCTGTTTAATTTTAATAATATTGGATATGAGCAGGTGCGTTGGTTTTGTAGTAATTTCCAGTCACTTCTGACAACTGAACTTTTCAAAAAAGAAATTACTAACGTCAGTGTCAAAAAAAATCTCGTGAGAGCGAATGTAGTATACGAAAAAATTTGTAGACCATTTTTTGCTGAGAATCACCCAAAAAATACAAAAAAATGTTTTGTTTTGCGAAAAATCGCTGTTATGTAATTCCTCAAGTTCTTTGTTTATAACAAACTTATCGACATCCGGATCAACTGTAACCCAAAAAATTCGTGTTCTACGGGTCAAAATACATAAAAAAAAACTTAGGTAAGTCCATCTAAATTAAGAAGGCCGTTGTACCCCCCCTAGCAACAGGGCTAAACCTGCTAGGTTTCACAATCATAAACTTGTCAGGATAACACGTTCCACAATTAAAATCACGTTCCACAATTAAAACTTCCCCTGTTCCAGTGTTCCCATACATCAAAGTTTGTACAACTAGACACCGTTAAGCTATTAAGGCTATGGGTACATAATTCGCAAATATTTTACGTGTATCCCTACTTTTTCTGTCTTTACACGGCAAATTACGTGTAGTAAAATTCACACTTGTGTGGATATGTAAACATTACTAGAATGTCATTCTACTTGAAAATGTCATCATTAATTTAAAGAGATGGCTTTTGAATGTTCTTGGATAACTGTTATTTTTATAATTGCAAATTATTAATTCAGTTAATAAATGTAATAATTTTTTCACTAACTATGTTTTCAGTGATTGTAATAATTTATTTGTACAACAAAAACTAATAATCAATCGAGAAAAGAGGAAAAGTGTTAAAGTGATTTTTTAATAATATGTTGTTATTTTGGAACGCTTACAATTTTGAACATCTCTAACAACAAAATACTTGGATCACAGGATATATCTGATGTATTCTCTGCTTGGATCTTTCACAAATAATACACAATAAATAACTTTTTATTAAGTTCACGTCTTAAATCAATTATTTATCAAATACACTATATATCAATAATATTTAATCAATTTCTCAAAATATTCCCGATGCAATGTCAAATATTTAAAATTGTCACTGATTGTCAGTGTCTGACTGACAATATTATTACAATATATTCGGTTGAGTGTGTTGTAAGACAAAGACAGATTTGGAAAATATTACCACAGCATTGTGTTCATTTTTTTCAAATCCTGAAAAAACCAATAAATATTTTTGAAAAATTTAAACGCAGAATGAAAGACTAAATTATTACCGAGGGCCGAAAGTCCCTTAGAATAAATAAAAAGTTTATTTTGAATGAGATATTTGAATTTAAAAATCACACTAAATTTTCTCTTAGTTTTTTCACCCCTGTAACTTATTAAAATAAACATTGTAGAAGTTCTCAGGGACTTTCGGCCCTCGCTAATAACGTAATCTTTCATTCTGCGTTTAAATTTTTCCAAAATACTTATTAGTTTTCTCAGGATTTGAAAAAAATGAATCCCCATTTGAATAGCATTGCAGCCGAAAATACGTTCCGATCCTCTTAATAAATTTTCAGCTTACTATTAATCTACTTTTTTTTATGTAAAATCAGATAATCAACGGAGAATTGACTGACCGGGTCACAAAAAAGGAGTTTCTCAGAGAAGTGAGGAGGAGCCGAAGAGTTCGAATACTTTGGACACATTATGCGAAATGAATCCAAATATGCTCTCCTACAAGCCATCCATCAATCAAGGAGTAATATTTGGAAAGAGAGGTCCGGGAAGTTCGGGAATAAGGGGAGCATCCTGGTTAAAGAACCTGAGAACCTGGTTAAACACAACATCTGCGCAGCTTTTTCGTGCTTCTGAAGAAAAATACAGATTCGTCACGGATAGGCACATCCAGAAGGAGAAGATGATCAA
Organism: Diabrotica virgifera virgifera; assembly: GCF_917563875.1. Classification (NCBI taxonomy): domain Eukaryota; kingdom Metazoa; phylum Arthropoda; class Insecta; order Coleoptera; family Chrysomelidae; genus Diabrotica; species Diabrotica virgifera. Next base: position 158,915,102 of record NC_065444.1, on the reverse strand, counting down.
CGAATTTGTGTACTTAGAGGGCGAGGAAGACAAGTAAGAGTTTATAAAATAATTGTCTGCGGAGGCATTATGATCATTTAATTTTGATTAAACGAGCTTTAGTGGCTGGCAGGTATGATGATTTGGTTCTATAACCTCTTAGTAGATGATCCGATATAAGGTCGATTTGCACCGATCTGTTTAATGGATAAAAATTATTGGATATGTAATTTAGCATGTTAACAATTACAAAAAACAAGAGTTGCCCGATCTAATCTTGTTCTAACTTTCTTTCTTTCTTTCTCCCCTTCCTTGTACCCTATCAGGGTGTCGGATTTGGGATCGCTATTTTAATTTACATTTACCCATCTCTTCCATTCTTTTCTGTTTCCGCCATTATTTTTAATTCCTCAAGTGATTTAACTTTTCCCGCCTCTACTATTTGCTGTATCCATTTTTTTCTTGGTCTGCTTCTTTTTCTTTTTGCAATGTTCCTTGCTTCGTGGATTTTTATCGTAATTCTGTTGGGTTGCATCCTCATCAAATGCCCATACCAATTCATTTGTCTCTTTTTTAGTTTATTCATTATTGGTTTTGGTTGGCCACTCTCCTAATAGTCTCGTTGCTTAATCTATCCAATTTTGTCTTTCCAACTATCCTTCTTAAATGTCTCATCTCCATTGCATTTATTCTGCTCTTATGTTTTCCAGAGTTGTCCAGTTTTTACTTGCATAAAGCACAGTCGGTATCACTATTGTGTTATATATGTTTATTTTTGTCTCTCTTGCAAGTTCTCTTTTCCCCAGTATTGGCGATAAAGCATAGTATAACTTGTTTGATTTCTTTGCTCTATTTGTTATTTCCCACTCTATTTTTCCGTCGTTAGTAATGATACTTCCCAGGTATTCGTAAGTTTTAACTATTTCCAGTTCTGAGTTTTTGCATTTTATCTTTATTTCATTATCTTCTTTGCCGTTGATTATCATTATCTTACTTTTTTCCTCGTTTATTTCCATTTTAAGCTCTTTTATTTCCTCTACCCATACATCCATTAGTTTCTGCATTTTGTTCTCGGAATCTGCTATTAGTACTATGTCGTCCGCATACATTAAGGACTCTATTGTTACCGGTTGTAATCTATGGTATCCTATTATTGTCTGTAGTTAGTTGGTTCTTGCTCTAGTTTTTCTTATTAATTCATTCATTACGATTATGAATAGCAAAGGGCTGAGACTATCTCCTTGTTTAATACCTCTATTGCAATTAAATTCTTCTGATCCTTCCCCTGCAATTTGTACTCTTCCTTTTACCTCTTTGTAAGTACTTTCTATAATTTTTATCAATCTGTTTGTTACATTTATTTTCCTCAAGCATTCCCCTATAATTTGTCTCTCTATCGTGTCAACTGCTGCTCTTAGGTCTATGAATGCTAATACCAGTTTTCCCCCCGTGTCTAAGCATCTTTCGATTAGGTTCCTGATGGTATATATATTGTGTTGTCATTTGTTTGTCTTCCTGGTCTAAAGGCCGCTTGTTCATCTCCCAATTTCATTTCTACTTCTTTTCTTAGTCTTTTCTCTATTAATTTCGTAAACATTTTAAAGCATACCGATGACAGACATATAGCTCTGTAGTTTTCGCAGTTTATATGTTCTCCTTTTTTGTATATTGGTACAATTATGTTATTCTGCCAGTCTCTAGGGATTGCTTGTTTTTCCCACGCCTCTTTATATAATTGTCCATGGCCAGTTTATTCCCTATAGCCAGTTTATTCCATAGTGGCTCGCAGGTATGATGATTTGGTTATATAACCTCTTAGTAGAGGATCCGATATAAGGTCGATTTGCACCGATCTGTTTAATGCATAAAAATTATTGGATATGTAATTTAGCATGTTAACAATTACAAAAAACAAGAGTTGCCCGATCTAATCTTTTTCTAACTTTAATTAATTAATAATTAAATAATTACATTTTTTTATAAATTAAAAAAAAAATCGACCCGAGCAGATATTATTTCAGATTTTTTTGGATCATTCTAAACAAAAAAGGTCTTTTGTAATTTTTCTCTAAAGTTGATCGTTTTCGAGTTATATACAATTTAAAACTGAAAAAAGAACAAAAGATGACAATTTTCAAGGCTCAAAAACATAAGTAAAAATATCATTTTTGTAATTATCAAGTACATAAATTCAAGTTCAAACCTTTTTCTATCGGGTCTCGATAAGAATTTTAGGCATGTTTTATTCTAAAACCTATTTTTTTAATTGTTAATGAGAAAGGTTTCTTATGGGGAGATGGGCATTAACAACTAAAAAACAATGTTTCAGAATGAAATAAGTCCAAAACACTTATCAAGAACTGATAGAATAAGGTTTAAACTTGAATTTAGGTACTTCGTAATTTCAAAAATGATATTTTATACTATGTTTTTGAGCATTGAATATCGTCATATTTCGTTCTTTTTTCAGTTTTAAATTGTTTATAACTAGAAAACGATCAACTTTAGAGAAAAATTACAAAAGACCTTTTTTTTGTTTAGAATAACCTAAAAAATCTGAAATAATATCTGCCTAGGTATAATTTTTTTTTAATTTATAAATAAAAAGGTAATTCTTTAATTATTAATTAAATATAGTTAGAACAAGATTAGATCGGACAACCCTTGTTTTTTGTAATTTTTAACATGCTAAATTACATATCCAAGAATTTTTATTAATTAAACAAATCGGTGCAAATCGACCATATATCGTATCTTAGACTATCTAGTTAGACTGCGGAGAGGAGTAATGGAAGAAAATTAAATTTGGTTTGAATTGGCTTAAAATAATAAAAAATATCAGATGATTCCATATAAGATTGGTTGTGTGTATTAATATATATACAGACACAGTAGTTCGTAAGTATCTATTAATTTGTCAAAACTATATTTAAAACGCTGAAGAATCTTTTAACTGTAAGTAGGCATTTATTCAATAATAGAAAGAATGTAACAAAAGCTTTTTTATTTTGTTACGTACTGTCAACCGTGAAGGTTGATTCAATGAATACGAAGGTTTTATCTAACCTCGGAAGCCGATATGCCTTTTGTTCAATTAAATTTAACCAACTCTAACTAATGGAATCTGGCAATTGAAGAAGAGCAATATACGCTGGCGACGCAGTGGTGTATAAAATTTCCTTTTATATAGGAAAAACTAATTAAAAACGTTGAAATAGTACTTAACCTTTATTCAATTATCCGCATTTTCTAGATCAATAATGAAGCAAAAATTAAATTAGGGGCAATAAAATTTGAAGTGACAATAAAAACATTTACGTGATTTAAAATAATACTCTGTTAAAATAATAAAGAGTGCGTTGGAATAAGTGTTACCCCCTCGCTATTAACTTATTTATTTTTAGCGCCTATGCAAAACGCTCGGAGAGCTCTTCAGGTGACAAGCATAACTTTGTTTTTTTAAATGGTAAAGTTAGGGGAGTGCATATAGATTTTCACTTCGGAAAAAATCAAACAGGATAGAACTTTTTGTAATTTCGTTAAGAAATGTTTAATAAATATCCTATCAAAAAGTTCTACTCGAAAAGTGGGTGCTTCATTTTTTATTAAACAAATGAACTGCGAAATAAGATGTTTTTTAAATAACTCCGAAAATATAAATTTTGGAAAAAAACTGACTTGACCATTAAAAAATTCAGGAAATTTTACAAAAAACCTTGTATTAAGATTTTTCTAAAATTAAAGCTACAGCTTCTATAATTTTTTATTTATAACGCTAAAGTCACCCTTCTCACAAACATTGGCGCACTGTAAACTAGCGTACGGCGAAGTGCACGGTTGAGTTATTTTAATGTAATTCTTTAACTAATGGATCAAATGAAATTTTACGCACTGGACATGAAAGAAGAATAATTAAGCTATCTTATGGTTGTAATAAAAATAAATAATATGTATGCGCATAAGTATGGTGTGGGCGGAAAGTGAGACTTACATGAATTTTCTTCAAAAATTCTTTAAAAATGTGCAACTAATACAATTTTTCTTATAAAACTCTCAATTTTGCGCAACTTACCTTTCAAACATCTTATTAAACGATGTTTTATTCAAAAAAAAATCTCTAAAATTTAATTCCACTGATACGACGCGCGACGTCTCAAAAAATGTAATTTTTGAAAACTTCGTAGTTTTACAGAATTACCACCATTTTAAGACGGTAGTACTCAAGTTTCAAGAGATTTATTACAGTTTCCTAGGTGCTTTATTAAAGCTTAGGATGTAATATTTAAAATGCACTAAATTATTTTACTTTAGAAATGCAATAAATTATTTCTTTTTGAGAAAATTAAGAAAGATAATAAAATTGTAATACAAAAACCGAAAATTACCAGCTAAAAAAATGTTTATACAAAGTGATCAAAACTTTTTTCTCTAAAACTTACCTAAAATACATTTAATAATAAGCTTCAGCAATATGAAATGTTTAACAAAAATTTTTTTTAGCTTTTATACAGTATGTCTGCGTAGCTTGGAACCTATTAATAACTTTTTTATTACAAGTTTTACGAAAAAAACGTATTCTTCGTAAAATACTCTGCATTGTATATAATATATGATGCAACCATCAAATATCAAATTTTATTAATTTTATACGAGGTATGTCAAAAAATATGAATTTCACTCAGGAGTAAAGTACCTTTATTTCACAATATCGAAAATTGTTATTAAGAAAAGTTGTTTTGAATTAAAAAATATGTTTCAGTGTTCAATTACACCCATCTAGTTAAAATATTGTGAATAATAAAGGCACGTAACTCTTAAGAAAAATTCATTTTTTTTACATATCTCGTATAAAATTATTGAAAAAGTTTGATAGCTGATGGTTGTATTCTAGATTTTAGACCAGGTAGAGCATTTTATGAAAAATACCCTTTTTTCGTAAAATTGATTATAAAATATGTAGTTATCATAATTGTAATAAACTGATGATGAGTATCCGTAATTTGAGAAAAAATTTAAAATTATTTTTTCGATTAGAATCATGTAATTGTATATTAAAACATAGTTTTTAATTTTAAACAACTTTTCATAATAGCATTTTTTGATATTCTGAAATATAACGGTATTCCTACTCTTTAACGTAATTGATCTTTTTGACATAACTTGTATAAAATTGATAAAATTTGATATCTGATGGTTGAGTTATAGATTTTATACTGTCCAGAGCATTTTATGAAGAATAACTTTTTTCGTAGAGTTGATAATAAAAAAGTTTTTCATGTGGTTCCTAGATAGGCAGACACACTGTGTAAGAGCTTCTGTATAAAAATTTTCAAATTGTAATCATATTCGGATTCAGCATAATCAAAAACAAAATATAAACATATTTGATCAAAGTAAAATGATGAATTCAACGATATTTTTAAAATTATTTATACAAAAAATTGTTATTGTTTAAACAATGAATAAACAATTAGCGGCCAAATCTGCAAGTAGAACTTTTTACTTTAACGTGTATATAAACTAACAAAAAAAGTTTTATAAAAATATAAGCTTGTTTGAATTTTCCGAAACAATGCATATTTTCGTTCTAATTGCACTCCCCTAAGTACACCAGTTGATAGCTCATTTGAAAGCTTTTGAAATACAGTAAAACCTCGATAGAACGGACCTCTATTTAACGGACTTCGGATATAACGGACAAAAAATCAGATCAAATGTAAAAAAAAATTTGAATGCAAAAAGAGTATGAAAAATCGAATTCTAGAAGGAAAAACAACAAGGACAGGAACTCGGCACTGCTTTGTGCTAACGCCAATGGATCGCATGGATTGACTACTATTGTTGGTAAATCTCGTAAACCTAGTGTTGTCAAAGATATAATCATCAAAATGCATCATCTGCCCGTTTCATATATTACAGCTCTAATAGGGAATGGTTCACCAGAAATATTTTCAAAAATTGGTTTTTGTACATGCAGTGAGAAACTTTGAAGAGAAGAAGCTGGTAATACCGTCTAAAGAGGTGAAATGTTTATTGATTTTACACAAAGCTCCTGCTAATCCATCTGAAAGTATAAACTCAGAAGATGACAACTTTAATTGTATGTTTTGCCAAAAAAATACATCGCTATTCAAAACATGAATCAGTGAATAATTTTGTCAACCAAATGAGTATATTGCAGGAAGTTTTTAGATGAAGTAGAAAAGTAAAAAAGTAGCGAACAAAACTTTATTCCTTTTTTAAGTTACAGATTTGTACACTGTATCTGATTACAGTACCTACATAATTAAAAAAAAATTGACTGATTTTAAACCTATTTCTATACAACGGACTTTCGGCTTTGACGGACATCTCGTTCCCCCAATTAGTCCGTAATATCGAGGTTTTACTGTACTTATTTCAAAAACGTATAATACTTTAATCTTTTTTGACAGCGTAGTCGCAAAATTTTGGTGGAATTATTTTAAAATGTATTAATTCTTTTTCGGAACCTAAGAAAACTAATAAGTACAAAAAAAATTTAAACGCAGAATAAAAGATCACATTATTACCGAGGGCCAAAAGTTCCTTAGAATAACCAAAAAGTTTCTTTAGAATGAGATATTTGAAATTAAAAATCATACTAATTTTTTTCTTTTCTTTTTCACCCCTGTAACTTATTAAAATAGACATCAAAGAATATACAGTGCGTTCATAAAATAACGCATAAATTCATTATTTCGTAAACCGGCGACTTAAAAGAAAAATCCCGAAATAGGTCGATTTTTATTTTTAAATTGCAACTTTTCGCATTTCTATCATACTAGTGACGTCATCCATCTGGGCTTGATTACTTAATAGATGATTTCTTTAAATGAGAATAAAAATGTGATAACTCATTTAAAAGGGCATTGAATTCTCTATTCACTAATATTAACATAATTATTTGTACAATTGTTCAAAAAAATTTTTTAATTAAATTAATTGAGACAAAAAGAAGAATGTATGCAGGTAATTTATTTAATTCAAAATACGCTTTACTGTTGTAAAAAAACAGGAAAAACATGTTCATTTGACAAATAAATATTGCTTTTCGCTTAAATTCAATGTTAAAGCTGCCACCCACCTGCTCCTTGGCAATTTCAACATTCGTTTAAGCGAAAATCAATGTTTATTTTTTAAATAAAATATTTTTATGTTGTCTGACAGCAGTAAAATGTATTTACAATTAAACAAACTACATACATTCATCTTTTTGTGTAAATTAATTTAATTAAAAAAAATTTTGGGCACACTGTATAAATAAGTATGTTAATGTTTATAATAATGTATTGAGAATCAAATACCATTTGAAATGAACTGTCACATGACCATTATTCTCATTTAAAAAAATCATCGATTACGTCATCACGCCCCGGTGGATAACGTCACTAGTAATATATATGCCAAAAAATTGTAATTTAAAAATAAAAACCGACCAGTTTCGGGATTGTTCCTTAAAGTCGCCGATTTACGAAATAATGAATTTACGCGTTACTTTATGGACGTGTTGTATACTCTCCGTTTATTTATTAACGTTTATATTCTTTGTAAACATAAAGCTGAGAACACATCTAAGCGACCACGATCGCGATCGCGTCCACGATGGCGATGGCGATCTCGGTTTCTGCAAAAAGCGAACACACCGGAGCGATAACGACCTGCGATTTCATTAGTACATATAAATAATACAATTGGAAATATGTATTGCGTATAAAATGTGCGATTTACAAGAAGAAGAAACACTGCTTGTTGCAGTATTGTTGGGCGAAAAAAGGCAGTTCATTCTTATTTGAAGGCATGTAACCTTCATTATTCGAAATTAATTCGGATGTCATATTTTTTTTACAATTTCAATAAATTTTTAGATTTGAATTTTTATTTACGTCGTCTCGACCAGCGATAAAATGTAACCTGCTGCGTTCTAAACGCTCAACTAATTATATCGTCGCGATCGCAGTCAGAATGCTGCACAAATTCCTTTGATCGCCAGCAGATCGCGACAGGTATGTGCTGATTCACTTGTTTGCTTCAGACGAGTTGAATCGCGATCGCCATCGTGAACGCTATCGCGCCGTTATCGCTTTTGTGTGTTTTCCGCTTAGAAGTTCTCAGGATCTTTAAACTACCGATAATACTGTAATGTTTCATTTAGCGCATTAAAGATTCGAAAAAGATAATTGCATTTAAAAAGCAATAGAACGGAAATTTTGCGCCTACGCTCTTAAAAAGTATTATACATTTTTTTTAATCAGTATTTCAAAACGTTTTAAATGATTTGTCACATAATGTACTTTCCCCTTTAAATAAAATAAAAGTTATGACTGTCACCTGAAGAGGGATTGCGTAAAGTTCGAAACATTGATGATATAATCCTACTATAATTATTTTAAAAATCGACCTGTCCGAACATTTTGCTTATTTGCCAAAAATAAATAAGTGAATAGATAGGGGTACAACTTACTCCAGTGCACTGTATATGAAACATTGTATCTTGTCTTACATTTCTTCTATTGGTTATAATACGTGAATAATTGCTTATATTTTCTTTGACTTCTGATCCACTCTTCTCTTTTGTCGTAGGGTTTTCCCAAAATGTTTCAATTCCAGGTTCCAGGTTTCTATTTACTTAGTTTTTATTTGGACTTTTTATATATCTGAAATAAATCAGTACAAAATAATACTACTAGACCAGTAAGGATCTGTGAAAAAACGTCTATTTTTGGATGTGAAAGGTGGCATTCGGATTTTTGCAGATAAAGTTAGGTGACACCTTTAGCAATAATAATTGACTTATGATCCTTCTCAAATATGGCCGGAACATTAATAAAAAAATTAAAATATTTAAAAATTTCGAAAACGTCGATTTTTTTCTGTTTTCTTTGCTTATAACTTTAAAACGATTCGTTTTGGAACAAAGTCGTAGAGAAATAAAATAAAGATAATTGAATTTTGTATGACATACAACTGGTCAAAAATGTCTTGACGTATTACCTTTTCTGCAATATAGCAATAAATACATAATAAGGGGGCAAAATATGCCTGTTGTTATTCAATGTTTTAACCACTTTGGTGACACTTAGAACCTTAGTAATTCACTTAGGAAATTCTTTGTAGTATACTTAAACCGCGTACCAAATTTCATTAAAATCAACCTAATAGATTTTGCGTAATAAATTTGCAATCTAAATGTTTTTAAAAAAGTTCAAATTTTTTAAAATCTTTCTGAACAAAAAGTAGACCATTTAGAAGTTGTCTAATTTTTTTACATATAAAGAGGTACTCTACCTATCTAATACACTTTACAGAATTAAAATCGGATTATTAAAGGGGCCTCAGCAATTTTTTAAACTTATAAACAATTTTTTGGCTTATAAACAAATAGCTTTGTTTAATAATTAAAAAATTAATTTTTAGCAATGTAAATAATTAAAACGGGTATAATTTGACTTAATCTTTCAAATTCTGTCAGCAGAATTGCTATTTAATTTTTTAGTCAAAATTTATTCGCGTTCAAAAATTGCAATTTTTCGAATTTTTGAAAGTTTCACTGCGTTTATCTCGAAAACTATGCATCCTACGAAAAAACTTGTAAGAACATTTTTTGCTTAGAATTACCCAAGAAATACAAAAAATGTTTTATTTTGCGAAAAATCGATGTTATGTAATTCCTCAAGTTCTTTGTTTATAACATTCTTATCGACATCCGGATCAACTGTTACTCAAAAAAATCGTGTTCTAAGGGTCAAAAAACACATAAAAATTTTGGGTAAGTCCATCTAAATAAAGGAGCTCGTAGCACCCCCTCCTGGCCACAGGACTAATATGTTTATAGGCCAAAAAATTGTTTATAACTTTAAAACATTGCTGAGGCTGCTTAAACAATCCAATTTCAATTCTGTAAAGTGCATGAGATAGGTGGGTGCTTCTTTATACGCAAAAAAATTGACAAATCTTTGTATGTTCTAGTTTTTGTTGTGCAAGATTTTAAAAATTTTAATTTTTTAAAAAGGTTTAGATTGCAAAATTAATATTCAAAATCTAGTACGTAAATTTTATTGAAATTTGGTGTACGGTTTTAGCACATTACAAAAATTTTCTAAGCGAATTAGGAAGGTTCCAAGTGTAACCTAAGTGATGGAAAATCATTGAATGTAAACAGGCTTGTTTTGCCCTCGTATTTTATATTTATTGCTATTTTGCAGCAAGGGTGATAAATTAAGACATTTTTAACCAATTGCATCTGATAAAAAATTTAATTATCTTTGTTTTATTCCTATACGACTTTGTTCCAAAATGAATCGTTTTAAAGTTATAAGCAAAAAAATATAGAAAAAAAAACGAAATTTTTTGAAATTTTTAAATATTTTATTTTTTTTTATTAATGTTCCGGGCATATTTGAGAAGGAGCATAAATCAATTATTATTAACGAAGTTATCGCCTAACTTTATCCGCAAAAATCTGAATGCCACCTCTCACATCCACCTAAAAACAGATCCTTACTGCTCCATACAGTCACTACTTTTGCCGATAACCAAGTCATTTTCGTACAAGACAGGGACGACATGGAATTTACATATAATAAGAAATGTAAAGGAAGAGTAAGTATGAGATATGGGGACTCAAGATAAATATGCGTATTCTTTTTCTCATGATCATCTTTTAGTGCGTTACAGTTTTTCGATTTCTTTCTAACGCATTAAATTGTATGTGACAGAAAAAAAGGCACGTCCGTGATTACAGACATTTACAACATTTATTCTAGTTATTCTAGTTGTAGATAGATTGCGCCATAATAAAAAAAATCATTTTTTTTAATAAGATAATAATATTACAAATATAATCTATATAATTTAAAAGACTATAAAAATCATATAGAAACATAAAGACAAACATATTTGATTTGTTTTTATTCCAAATTGAAAATAAAATGTGACAACTGTCAGATTTAACTAAAATGTCATGTTAGAGTAAATGTCATAAATGTGTATTATCACGGACTTACCCTTTTTCCTATCATTTTTTACGCAATGAAAAATGCTCATGGAAAGGACAATAATACCGAATACTTATAAAGCGGATCCGAGGTTGCACCCTTCAACTTAAGTTTAGAAGTAACTATTAAGTAAGAGTTGTAAAGTTTGAATTATTTTGGGTCAGTAATAAGCCGAGATGGTACTTGTAAAAGATAGTACGTGTGAAAGATTAATAGATAAAAATAGCACTGTGATATGGAACAAAACTCTGACCAAAAAAGGGTCTCTCAGAGCATAGTGTTGAATATGACTCTATTTGCAGTAAAAGTATGGCCAATGACAACAACGAGACGAAATAAAATACGAACAGTTGAATTGGACTTTATGAGAAGATATCTACAGGTGATCACTAGAGAGGATAGAATATGAACAGGGGAAATATGGAACAGAATGGAAGTAGAATGCTCAATTACAAGAAAGTTGGTAAACAGACCCCGAAATGGTACGGGCATTTATAAAGTATACCAGAGCACAGGTGGCCGAAAAGAATATTGGACGGGATCGGCTGGGAATAAGACGGAAAGGAAGACCTTCTATCAGATGGAAGACTTACGTAGAAAATGCTTTGATATATTTAAAGAAGGTGACTGGGAGAATAGGCTGCTGCGGAGGACGTAAACGGCGAACTTATAATGGCAAAAAGACGAAAAAGAGAAAAAGAAGATTTATGGATTAATTCCTTCATTGTTATCTATATAGTATGATTATTACTTCTGTGCTATATTAATAACGAAATGTCATGGATAAGAAAGATTGCCCTGATAAAAAAGGGCTATACGACAGGCAAATAAAATGTCCATCCTCCATGTTGGCGGAGACATTTTATGTATCAGATTTGCTAAAGATTCAGGGACTTGTCTAATAGTTAATGGCATCAGACTGCTTTCAAAGAAGCAACGAGTTTCCAGTTTTACCTAGAAAGTGTGTAAGTTTTATATAAAGTTCTAATATTCACATTCGATTGAAGGAGTTCGTGGCTGACTGAAGAATATTAGACAGTGTTCCCATTGTCATTCTATGCCATAGGTCCACACTATGGCGTTGATATATGAAAATACACATTCACGGACACGACTGCATATGCAGTCGTTTACTCTATAAGAAGACGTGTCTACATTTGAAGCGTGTCCGTTAAATAACAATTTTCACGTAAGGTAGATGGATAAGTAAAATTAATTAATAATGGAAAAGCAAATATTCCAGACGGTGTACCTATGGTAGGGGAGCCCAAGCGGGGATTTTTGCAGTTACTCGAGCGCGTCAGATTATCATATAGGGGGAAACCTGGTACCGTGCAGATGTACCTCTACCATATATTGGCTCTTAACACGGGGGAGTTCGTTAAGGGGGGCCCGAAAAATAAAATCTATCCTTAAAAAAACTCGAAATTGTCAGATTAAGATAAGGTAAGTTAAGTACATGCAAAAGAGTGTATATTTAAAAAATCTGACGATTTGAGCCGGCCGTAAGGAAATGGGTGAGTCCCAAAATTTCAGAAGGAAATAGCGAATATTTTGCGAAACAAATGACAGATCGAAAAACTAAAAAATATGTGCTTAATATTTTTTAAAAATCTATCGAATGATACTAAACACAACTTCCCACGGAGAGGGGTGGGGGTAAATTTAATATTTTAATTACGAATCCCGCGATATTTCGCGAAACGAACATCAGATCGAAAAACTGTAAAATACACTTATTCAATATTTTTGAAAAATCTATCGAATGGCACCAAACACGACCCCCCGCGGAGGTGGGGTGGGGGGTTACTTTAAAATCTTAAATAGGAGCCCTCATTTTTTATTGCAAATTTGGATTCCTTATGTAAAAATAAGTAACTTTCATTCGAAACATTTTTTCGAATTATAGACAGATGGCGTTATAATCGGAAAAAACGGTTATTGGAAATGGAAAATTAAATTAAAAAATGGCAAGCGCCCACTAAAATGAAAAACTTTATTTAACTTTTTTTGGTTTTAGGACCTACTCTTCACAACCCAAGAGGTCCCCAAAGCGCTCGAGTGACTGCACATTTAGCATACTTTGCTCCCCTACCACTACCTACATAATATTATTAACACAGACTGCACCAATTATTATAACAAAAAATAATAAACTAAATATTTAGGACAGACGGTTAAATCAATCAAAAGGTTAAAAATGTTCGCCTACGCCTATGCCATATAATACAGCGGCATTTTTGTCTTTCATCAATATCAATTACTGCCTTAACATCACCTCGTTATATTCCAAGGACCAAAATGTTTTGACCCATTAAAGTGGCTGAAAAAAATATACACATTTTTATCGGATTGCCCCAAGAATCCTTGCTAAATTTAGAAAAATATTTTCATTGCTTTTAAAAACATGATCGCAAATTATGTGACTGAGACTAAAAATGTTTTTTCAAAAGAGCCACTTTTACGCACGCATTTCGTTTCCGAAAGTTGCACTTTCCTGCACGGCGTGCGTGAAAGTAAATTTTCCCGCACGGCGTGCTGTAAAGTAAAAAACCTTTTAATATGGCATTATAATATAATATAATACATGCAATAAACTAATATTAAGATATTATTTACTAATTTATTTCAAATTTATCTTATTGTGTTCATGTTTTGACCAATAGAAAGCTACAGAAATAAAAATTAAACTGATAATTTTTGATAATATCCCGTCGTCAAGTATATTACGTGAGATGCCCTTCGTTGCTACGAAAAAATACATTCAGTGACATTAATGACAATTAATGTTTTAAAAATTATAAAAGTGATGACTTTCAACCGTCAAATATTATAACAACTGTGTGTTTATTTGTACTAATTTGTACTTACATACATAAATTACAATAAAATTTTGGTTTTGAACAGTTATATTCATGAAATAATCGCAACAAATTGCACTCGATCTCTAAAATTAATATAGGATTTTTGTCCTCGTGACACTTTGACATAATTTCACTCCCCTTCGGGTCTTGAAATTAAAAGTGTCACTCGGGAAAATGTCAATAATTTTAGAGCTCTTGTGCAATTACTACTGATTATTTCATTCATAGGAGGTTCTGACCAATAGAAAGCTACAGAAATGCAAATTAAGGTGATACTTTTTGATAATATCCCGTCGTCAAGTATATTACGTTAGATGCCCTTCGTTGCTACGAAAAAATACATTCAGTGACATTAATGACAATTAATGTTTTAAAAGTTATAAAAGTGATGACTTTCAACCGTAAAATATTTTATATCAACTGTGTGTTTAACAGTATTAATTTGTACTTACATAAATAAATTACAATAAAATTTTGGTTTTGAACAGTTTTATTCATGAAATAATCGCAACAAATTGCACTCGATCTCTAAAATTAATCTAGAATTTTAGAGCTCTTGTGCAATTACTACTGATTATTTCAGTCATAGGAGATTCTGACCAATAGAACGCTACAGAAATCTGAACTAAATCGATAATTTTTGATAATTGCCCGTCGTTAAGTATATTACGTCAGATGCCCTTCGTTGCTACGAAAAAACACATTCAGTGACATTAATGAAAATTAATGTTTTAAAAATTATAAAAGTGATGACTTTCAATCGTCAAATATTTATAAAAACTTTGTGTTTAATTGTACTAATTTGTTCTTACATAAATAAATTACAATAAAATTTTTATTACTCTAAAACTCTAAAACTAATATAGAATTTTTGCGCTCGTGACACTTTGACATAATTTCACTCGCCTTTGGTCCTTGAAATTAAAACTGTCAAAGTGTCACTCGGGAAAAATTCAATAATTTTAGAGCTCTTGTGCAATTACTACTGATAATTCGATGAAATAAAATTATGTTGACATAATATTTAAAAGTCAGTAGATCAAGTAGACAATTACAATTACATTTACTGATCAGTAGACAATTACAATTGTTTTGAATCATCGTCATGGAAACCAATATCGTCGTCGTGGTAACCCATTATATTGAAAGTTTGGTTTTGACAACCTTGTCAAAGAATTAAATTGTGTATTTTTACTTCTAAATTAAAATTGGTAACTCTATTTTTTGTGGCTTTTTTTCAAACGTACGGCCCTAGAAAAAATATTGTTCCTCATAAAACTCATGCGGAAAGTGTCTTCCCCGCACTCGACTGCTTGCCCCAACGGCAGTCTCGTGCGCGAAAGTATCACTTTTCGCACTAGTTAGGAAAATATCTATTTAACTAAACAAAAAAAATAAATGAAAAGAAAGTTTTGTGACCTTTGAACAGGTCACAAAAGTAAAAGGTCATAAAAGTAAGATAGAGTATTCATCAAAATTACATACATAAATATTAAATAGTAATATATTAATAGTTTATTTGCATTGTTTTTACTCAAATAAAAAATATCCTCTATTATGTATAAGATACTTTATCACTTTCAATAGGCACTTGCATGGAGAATCAGTGCCACAAAGTTGGAAAGAAGGATGGATTACATCTATCCATAAGAAAGGAAATAAGGAAGATTGCAATAACTATCGGGGTATAACTGTTACGAGTACGCTTAGCAGATTATATGGAAGAATTATAAAGCAACGAATATGCGAAGAATACCGCCCTTTTGAGTCAGAAGAACAAAACGGATTCAGAGCAGGACGATCCACAAGAGATAGTATTTTCTGCTTATCCCAAATACTTGAGAAAAGGACACTGAGATCTCGAGAAGTGCATTTACTCTTAGTCGATTTAACAAAAGCATATGACACCGTGCCTGTTGCGAAGTTTTGGAAAGTGTTGGAGAAAACCAATATCAGCGTTACACTAATCGATGCTATTAAAGAGCTTTATAAGAACACAATAGCAAAAGTTAAAATAGGAAAAGAGGTGTCTAATGGTTTTCAGGTAACAAAAGGACTGAAGCAAGGTTGTTGTTTGTCTCCCATACTGTTCAACATATATGTCGATGAAGCACTCAGGCACTGGAAGAAGAAGTGTAAAGGGATGGGGCTATCTATTGGGGATGAAACGATATATACGTTGCACTATGCAGATGACCAGGTAGTTATTGCCCAAGACAAAGAAGACCTGGAGTATATGGCTAGAAAACTAATGGAAGAGTACAAAAAATGGGGCCTCGAAGTAAATGTCCAAAAAACACAATATCTTTGCGTAGAAGGAGAAAATACTCCAGATGACCTCGACTTAGAAGATGAAACTATTAAGACATGTGACCAATGTACATATTTGGGGGTAATACTGACAAAGACAGGAAGAAGTGATGAAGCCATAAAAGACAGAATAACAAAAGAAAACAAGTTATAGGTGCGTTGAATTCAGTATTATGGCAGAAAAATATAAGACCGGAAACGAAAAAACGAATATATAATACCATATTAAAACCAGTAATCGTCTATGGCTCAGAAGTGTGGCAGTGATCACAAAAACTTAAAGGTAACCTATTGGCAGTTGAAATGGATTTTTGGAGGAGAGCAGCAGGAAAGCCTAGATTAGAACATGTGAAAAATGAGGACATCAGGAGACAAATGAAAGTACAAAGGTCAATTATAGAAGACATCGAAAAACAACAACTAATATGGTACGGACATGTTAGACGTATGGGGGAAGAAAGACTACCCAAAAAGATATTAGAATGGGTACCATCAGAGAAAAGAAAACGAGGACCACCACCAACAACATGGATCCAAGGAATCTCATCTGTGAACGGGATATATATATATATATATATATATATATATATATATATATATATATATATATATATATATATATATAAAGAAAGTCAAAGACAGTAACGGGTTACTGGTAAAACAAAGACAGTTGAAGGTAACTTAGTATTGGGTCGTTCCCGGTTACCTTCAACTGTCTTTATATATATATAAGTCTTATTCTTTATAAAATGTGGTGTGTTCGTTGGAGAATTGAGTAACGTAACTACTGAAGGAAATGCACAAATTTATTGAGATGTTAACAGTTAGAGATACAAAACGATACTAAAATTAATGAATACAAACTACATATTTCTTAAAACCTTTCATAGTCCATGAACATTTCGCTGACACCGCGAAATTACAAGCGTTGGTGTTTATCATGTCACGTAGTCTAAATATTGAAATATAAACACACACAGTGGCGTGCTCGCCATAACACCTCCCTCCTGAAAACCGAAGCTGGGGTGTCCAAGAAGGGCTTCTTTGCAGCTTCGAAGTTTTGGGCTTGTAGTGTAGAGCCTCTCTGGATATGCTCCGAACAGGGCAGGTAGGGCCACATGAAACAAAGAAACCAACCGGCAATAACTCATTCTATTTTTGTTGTTGTGAGAAGGCCGTAGATGAAGTGTACCACAAGGTAATCGAATTATAAGTTGTAGTCATTGATTAAAATCTCTTCATAATATGTATAATAAAAGCTCATATCTACTACTTGCTATGTTACACTTCAACTTCGTTTAAGTAATCGCATCATAAAATTGTTTTACATTAAAATGAAATTTGCGAATAATCTCGTTATCCAACTTAAATGTTAGACTTTTATTGGTTTCATTAACTTCAAGAATGAATAACATACGGTCCTGTGTTTAATGGTGATTTTGATGTATTTAGAATTTTATCAGTTAAAATAAAGCTTATAACAGTGTGATTTTTTTTTTGTTTATCAAAAAGGAAAAGTTGTAAATATTAAAATTTTCCAGGCAGTGGTGTTGTTTAGTTTTAACTATTTTCCAAAATCTGAGTCACCAATACCAGAAGAACTATCAATTATAATTTCAAAACAATTTCTCGTTATTCTCATTATAAAGATACAAAATATTTCTATTATTAATATCTTGTTGTAATTATTAAGGTATTTAAAGACTTGCTCGTTAAAATATAAAAAAATATTTAAACCCAGGTTAGCTTTAACCTTCTGAAATTCGGCAATTTACTTTCCTGTATGAGAGATATGCCATATGGTTTATGGACGCACTTAACAGGGCGTCTGCCTGTTTGTTTGATTTAACCAAAGGCGAAATATGCTGAATATCCTTTATTTTTGTTTGTAATATTTTGTCCAGATGGTCTAATTTTAGTTTACGATATTCAATTTTTTCAGTGAACTTGATAATATTACTTCGGACTATATCATTTGACTAAATGTATTATGTTCACGATCAGATAAAAATAATGTGATTTCCTTTAATCTGCTTATTACAATAAAAGGTAAAATTGGCAATTCTGGGTCACATTTTGTACAAATCAAATAAACAGAAACTATAAAATAATGTAATTTTGAGGAGGACCCATTAAAAACGTTTATAAACTTGATAGCTTTCTCACAATTAATATAATTATTAGAAGTACTGACTGAAATTGTTGCTGTTACATTACTAATTGCCATTGTATTAACCAAAAATGAATTAAATAAATAAAAAATGCAAATACTAGATATGATATCTTAAAAGTTGGAAAATAGCGAAACAGAGTAAATAAAAAAATTAAAACAAATACAAAATGAATATAATTCGACTAACCTCAAGTACTTCCGTGAAAACGTGACTTTACACCGGAACGGGTTGAAAATGTTGCAGCTTCCCAGATCTAGTCGCTTTACACTGGAACGGGTAGAGAACGGGTGGAGAACGTTGCAATTTCCCAGATCAAGTGGTCTTACACTGGAACGGGCAGAGAACGGGTGTGAGCACGTTTTGTACCTTCCAGATCAAGTGGCCTTACACTGGAACTGGTCGAAATTCTAAACTGTATGTAGCCGGTATGGTAGCCGGGATGTTGTTGCTTCTTCTGTGGAAATGCTTCACCGTTTCCAGGGTCGAGTGGCTTTTCACTGAAGCTGGTGGTTGAGAAGATTTCACGAAGTTACTAGTTGCGCCTCTCCAGAACTTCCGAATTGCTTTGTGGCTTTACACAACAAGTGGCCTTACACTTGGAATTCTTCAAGTTGCTTACGGGTTCCTTCAGTTTTCCTTCCTCGTGGCCTTACACTCGGAACTCAACTACTAAGTCACTAATTCTCCAATTTCCCAATTAACGATTAAAATCGATTAGAAAAAAAGGCTTTACTTTTTCTAATTGGAAATTTCTACTAACTGCGCCAGTCTTATTCTTTATAAAATGTGGTGTGTTCGTTGGAGAATTGAGTAACGTAACTACTGAAGGAAATGCACAAATTTATTGAGATGTTAACAGTTAGAGATACAAAACGATACTAAAATTAATGAATACAAACTACATATTTCTTAAAACCTTTCATAGTCCATGAACATTTCGCTGACACCGCGAAATTACAAGCGTTGGTGTTTATCATGTCACGTAGTCTAAATATTGAAATATAAACACACACAGTGGCGTGCTCGCCATAACATATATATATCTATATATATATATATATATATATATATATATATATATATATATATATATATATATATACTTTATCACTATAATAGCTACAGTCAACTCCTATTCTTGCCTTCCTCTGTTCGTAGTACTACAACTCAGGGTGGGTCTTGACTGACTGAACAACCTGCTTCCATCTCGAAGGGTCGTCCATGGTAGTTGGGTCAGTGGGTAGACCCATTGTTCTTAAATCTGATCACATTTTATCTTTCCATGTCTCGTTCATGGATGTGCTAAGAGCCTTTTCCCGGTTGGGGCTTCATCTCGCGTTAACTTGGTAAAGCGGTTATTAACCTTCAGCCGGGCACGCCGCAGTAATTTGCTGCGTAAACTCAGTTTTCTCTGGTAATGTGTTAACGGGATACGCTATGTACGTGATCTTTTTAAAATGCCCTTATTGGTTAATCCTCAGTGGGTACCCATCATCGTCCCGTTAAATTCAAGTAAAATTAGTTAGTTACCGCACTTTGTATTGAATAGTACGTATATATCGTGGGTATAGTGCAAAAACTGACCAAGTCAATTTTTATCGATTTTTAGTTTATGTGACCAAGTCACTCCAAAGAACTAACCGAATACCTGAAAAAATACCCAAGGCAAAATTAAAGTTTGATGCCACAACACACATAACATACAAATGTCTATGTCTGGGTATGCGTATCAACAGATTCGAAGAAATGAACATGTTGACTTGGTCACTTTTGCATGAAATATGATTCATATTTTATTCATGTCAACATTGAACTGCGACAATTGGATATTATGACTTGGTCACTTTTCTATGTTTTAGTTTTATCTTTATCTATACGTTGTATGTTTATTTGTTGAACGGTCACGTGTTGGAAAATAGATATTAAGTTAATCTTTCATTTTATCATATAAAACAGCAATTTAAATATTGTGCAGCATCATTTTTTAGAATCTGGGCATTCTTACATGGAAGTATATTACATGCACGGTGCCATAGAAAATGCTAAAAATAATGTTCCAGTACAAACTATGCATGATTAGTTACGCATTTTTAGACTGGCCGAAACAAAAAATGTGATCCATATAAAGTAGAGGAATTTAAGGTATAACGATTTTCTTGATATAAATACTCTAGCTGGTAATGTACTCTTAAAAATAGAACCATTGACGAAAACTGAAATCGTGTTAATTGGCTAAAAATTTTATGTACCTATGTGATATGAAGAAGACAAACCGCAATATATTTTATTTAAGTACAACCATAGTGATCCAGACTTTCTTATGTTCAATGTAATTGGACGTACTAAGCGAGTTATAAATTTTATAAAAGAAATTCAACTACTATTTTACTCCAAAGAAATTCCTATTTCTTAACTTAAAAAGCAGGATCTTCTAAAATTTTGTAGACAGGAACAACTCCCTCTGAATTCCATGCTTGGGTATCAGTCAATACCATCAGAGATTGGAAAGTTGTTGCTCCAGAGTCATCAGTATTGTCCGATTCGGATTCAGATTAATTCTAGTAGAGAAACCTTTACATTTTTGTTATCATTTTCCAATTTAAAAAATAAAGTAAAAGTTTTTATTTGAAACTTCAGCCTTACACTGTAAATAAATAAAATTAAAAGTATTTTCTTTGTGATTTATTATTGATAAATAATCATCTTTTTGTGACCATGGTTTAAATTTGAGCAAATTTCTACTTTTTCGGAAAACAAAAAGGTTAATGTAAATTTTAGAGCTATTTAGAATCACTAACTTCAACCATTTAATATCTGGAAAGAAAAAATGCATATATCCTTTTAAAATGATTTAAAAAAAATTCAAATAAAATTACAGAATATTCAACATCAATTATCTCGAAAGCTCGATATTGGACTTGGTCAGTTTTTGCAGTATGCCCACGATTACGGACAATGACGCAAATCCGGCCAATAACGTTATTGGCCGGCCAATAACGACAATGGCCGGTTGAATTGGTCATTGTCGACAATGGCCGGATATTAACGTTTTTTTCCATAGAAACTGGACATTGATGATAATTTCAATTTCTTGATAACATTTCTATCATTGCCCGGCCAATGTCGACAATGCCCGTTGTTAATCGGTCAATGTTGAAATTTTGACTAAAAGATAGGTGATGTGTAGGTTTACTATTGTTTACTTCATGTGTGTATATTGTGTATTGCTTTCATGCTGAAATTACTCGTAAATTTATTTAATAAGTGTTATCATGAATATTAACGATGTGCGCACTCGTGTTAATAATTATATAAACGCAATAGTCAAGTCAAAACGTGATGACAATAAATCATTTTTAAACTGTGACAAATACAATAGCCGATTAAGCGAAATTAAAGAAGCGAAAAATATTTTGAGAACACCGGGTGCTAAAAAAAACAACAAAGCACTATAGAATGGTTTGTAAATATGATGTAATTACAATAAGTGGTAAAGAGCGACTGATTATGCCAGTTGACGAAAACACCCAGTCTAAAGTATTATATTATGCTACAACTGTATATTATAAAAATATTATTATTTCCTTGTTTGTATTTAGGAATATGTTACCCATATTATGATAGATAACGACGTTTTATTTGTTTTTAATAACTACTTATATTTCTGCAACTACGTTCAGAAACATCTTAGTACTCATCTCAATTTAAACACTTCTCATTGACTCACACCGATTATCTTCTGAGGCATCGATTTATCAACATTGGCCATTTGCTTCTGGCCACTGTCGTTATTGACCGGTTATTGATGAAAAATCTAATTTTACGTTAAGTTTTTACAGCATTGGCCAATAGCTAAGGTTATTGTCGTTAATGGCCGGGCATTGTCGTTAATAACCAAGGAAAATGGACATTCACGACAATGCCCGGCCATTAACGTCAATGTCCAATTTACATCATTGACCGTAACTTCACTCGATATAACCGAGTTCCTGTTCAGGATGTTTCCGAAGCAACTAGTCCCTCACCAAGAAGACGAAAATGCTGCTAAACGTGGTAAATGCTGTAAACAAGTTGTTGGGGCCACACTAATGTTAACGTTTAACGTTCATTATCGTATTAATTTATAAACCGAAAATGATGGATTGAACTGCACATTAAAGTGACTGGCCACATTTATTTTAGCGCGTAGTTAGTAGAAAACGCGTTTTTTAATCAAATAATTTCAGAATGGAAGTCGAAGCTGCTATGCTGTTATATTTTATGAGTGCTAATTATTATTTTATGAATTTATTATTTTACACCACTTCATTTTCATTACACCACTCCATTTTCGTAGAATAGCATCTATGTATTCCACTTTCACAAAACAAATTACACTGCTGCACTGCAAGCTAGAACTTGTTGCGTATAACTGAAACAACGCTAGTGTAGCCAAAACAACGCGATAAGTAACAGAGTAACTCCTTTGATGTGTCGAAAGAAACAGCCACCCGATCTATAGCCTAACGTTTAACGGGATTAATAATGTCAATACAAAATTAGCGCGCTAAGTCGTGGTTACACCTCCCTTTAGTGCCAAATAATGCGTTAATTAACGGCATTAGACGTTACTGTGGCCCCAGCATATACAGTAAACAAATTAAGTCGTATACGTCTATGAAATGTACAAAATGTATTGAATTCACTTGTACATGACATTCTAAATCTAATATTGTATGTACAAATTGTAATAATCAAAATCAAATACAATAAGTTTTTTTTTCAATTAATTAAAATCAGCTAAAATAAGGCTTTTTAGACCAATCAAGTTAGTAAAAAATAAGCCGTTTTTTGACATAATTGAAAAGACGAGGTTTGACAGTTGAAATGTGTAGTATGAGATATTATAAAAAGGCTACCATCTTGGGATTCATCAATTTTTTAGTGGAACATTTTTTAAATAAACAATCAAAACGTCAAACTTAGTTTTTTGCTCATAACTTAAAAACTTGTTTATTTAGAAATTTGACGTCCACAGGTAACTTTTTCAGAAAAAAAAGATACATCGAATGAGATACACCAAATTAAAATCGGTTAATAAACAAAAAAGTTATTGCAAAACGGACGACAAAATCACTGTTTTTGAATATTGTTAATAACAATTTTATTGTTTATTAAAGTATGTTTAAATATACCTAAATTTGAGGGCATTATGGTGTTTGAATGGTGTGCAAAAAATGGTCCAGATCTGTGAAATAGTTTTTGCAAAATTTAATTTGTTTATAAAATTTTTTGAAAAACGAGCTAAGTTCTGAGGATGGTCCAGTTAATATGGCTGAATGTATCTCAATAATCAGGGACTCATTTCCTTCGTTAAGATATATACTAATACCCTATGAAAAAAAAAAGTAAAAAGAATTACATGTACGTACACAAAATTATTTGTTAATAAATAGCAGTTTTTAAGCTTATAAACAATTACAATAATTTCGTAGAAATTAGATCAAATTAAATGGCAATAAAAAATACTGAAAGCTGGTTAAAATACACAACTTCTAAAAAGAATTTTTAGGTCCTACGACCCTTGGGGTCTGAGATAGCCCCTTTTTTTTGAAAAAATCACTGTTACGTTAATTAACAACACTAAGATCTGAAATTAACCAATCTTTTATAAGAAAAGTCGAAGTTTTTAACAAAGTTTTTGCAAGAAAAAATGTTAAAAATTGTTTAAACAGTATTGTTATAAAGAAAGAGTATTTTGCGTTCCGACTAAAGTAAAAAAAAAATGATGGGCGCAGCCGAATGAGAATAAATTCGCGGACTAGCATTCGCTAGCGCTAGACCGTTGCAGCAAATTTTTAACATTGACAGTATACCGTTGAAGCTTAATATTATATTTATATATTTTGGTAGAAACTTGAATTTTATGAATATTATTTTGTTGCACATTTATTTAGTAAAATTATATTTTAAATAAATGAATTTAAAAAATAACAATAAAAAGGCCACAAAGTCAAAATATGCAACAGAAAAAAAGTTACGCGACCTTATAGAGGAGTGGTACGTGGTACTCCCAAAAAAAAAAACGCTCATTTCTCGAGATATCAACCACGGTGTGGTGAATGGCTAATTTTGGTCTTACTTTATACTTTTTATGGTGCTGAAAACGAAAATGAGTTCTATTTTGAATTTTAGACGGGGAAACATTGTCAAAATCGCAATTTTACCCTAAAAATAAAAAAAAAGATGAAATCACGTTTTTCTAAAAATTAAAAGTTACACCATTTTTTTTCTATAAAAAACTTTGTTCTCTGTACTCTAGATTTTAACTTAAAAAATTAATTAAACAGCTAAATTTCAAATTTTGTTACTCAACTTTTGCGATTAAACATTGCAATTCAAGAATCTGCACCTTTTACTTCAAACAATTTATAACTTTCTTTATGGCAAGACAGAAATATTGAAGCAGGTCCCATTGTCTTCAGAAAGGTGAGAAATATATAAAATAAAAATATCAGAAAAAAATATTACAATGGAACAGAGTTGTAGCAAATTAAACTCAAAAAAACGTGATTTTTTTTTATTTTTAGGGTAAAGTTGCGATTTTGATAATGTTCCCCCACGTAAAATTCAAAACAACCCTAATTTTAGTTTTGAGCACCATCAAAAATATAAAGTATGACCAAAATTAGTATCAGTATCTCGAGAAATAAGCTTTTTTTGGGGTGTGCAGCTCGTCTATAAAGTCACATAACATTTTTCCTATTGCATATTTTAAATTAAATTTTTTTGGAAAACTTCTTCGTAAAATGTTTTTTATTTCTGCGTTAATTAAAATTATAAACTAAAAAGTTTGTCACTCAACTTTTTTAAGTAAACATGAAACTAACGAAATCTGATGACAAAATGTTTAAAAATGAACAACTTCTCTTTTAACGTGTTGAGTCATTTTGGACAAATCTCATTGTTATCTAAATGCTTCGAAGATAACACAGTAAAATTTTCAAAAGGAAATATTTACAGCGACCAAAAATACAGTGAGTTAAAATTGAAAAATCATCAAAATTGATTTTTCGCATTTTTGCATAAAATTTGATTTTTGAACATGTTCCACTAATTCTAGAAAAAAATTAACTCCATATTCGGATTCAGAGACCTCGAAAACATAAGGAATGGCGAAAATTTGTCATTCACCTTAAAGTGGATTTTTGTGGTCGGGATAACTTAATTTTAATAGTTGCTGCCGCATGCCGGTCGCCAATCGCGCCCACTATTCAGTCAGTCGACTACGCCCGCTATTTTTTACTTTAGTCGGAACGCAAAATACTCTGTGTTTATAACACTCCTATTTAAACAATTTTTAACATTTTTTCTTACTAAAAACTTTGTTAAAAACTTTGACTTTTCTTATAAAATATTTTTTAATTTCAGCTCTTAGTGTTGTTAATTAACGTAACAGTGATTTTTTCAAAAAAAAAGGGGCTATCTCAGACCCCAAGGGTCGTAGGACCTTAAAAATTGTTTTTGAAAGTTGTGTATTTTAACCAGCTTTCGGTATTTTTTATTGCCATTTAATTTGATCTAATTTCTACGAAATTATTGTAATTGTTTATAAGCTTAAAAACTGCTATTTATTAACAAATAATTTTGTGTACGTATATGTATTTTTTTTACTTTTTTTTTCATAAGCTGTTAGTATACATCTTAACGAAGGAAATGAGCCACGGATTATTGAGATACATTCAGCCATATTAACTGGACCAGCCTCAGAAATTAGCTCGTTTTTCAAAAAAATTTATAAACAAATTCAATTTTACGAAAACTATTTAACAGATCTGGACCATTTTTTGCACACCATTCAAACACCATAGTGCCCTCAATTTTGGGTATATTAAAACGTATTTTAACAAACAGTCAACTTGTTATTAACTATATTCAAAAACAGTGATTTTGTCATCCGTTTTGCAATAACTTTTTGGTTTATTAACCGATTTTTATTTAGCGTATCTCATTCGATGTATCTTTTTATTCTGAGAAAGTTACCTGTGGACGTCGTATTTCTAAATAAACAAGTTTTTAAGTTATGGATAAAAAACTAAGTTTGACGTTTTGATTGTTTATTTAAAAAATGTTCCACTAAAAAATTGATGAATCCAAAGATGGTAGTCTTTTTGTAATATCTCATACTACACATTTCAACTGTCAAACCTCGTCTTTTCTGTTATGTCTAGTAAAAACCTAATTTGATTGGCCTATTTTAATTTTTTGACAAAACAAATAACGATCCAGTTAACCATTAATAAAAAAAGTGTCGAAAATAATAAGGAACTAGGAACTGCGCGACCGACGATGTAATTTTTCAAGACCCGCCCGGCAGAACGTTAAAGAGTCTATGTAATGGATTTGGCTATACCATCTATGGGATTAAATCTCTTGGACTACGTCGCTAGCCTTAATAGTTTTTACCTAATATTGTAATATTTATTACCGTATCAAGGAAATTATCTAAGCTTATGTCCCCTGACGTTAAGGGATAGGTTCCTAGTTTTGACAGTGCCACTTAAAAGATGAACTTCAGGAGGAAAGAACACATTTTGTACAAGACATTTTTGTGCCCATCTGAACATTTTTTTACGCTTATAAATATGTAGTTTTCAGAGGAAGGCTACAGCTTTTTATAATATCCCCAGAAATCAACTTACTCAGAGGTAAAGATCAACTCTCAAAAGAAGGATAAAATAGTTAGTTTTATTTCTGCACTGCTGTTATTACTTTGGATGCTCTTTCCGTGATATATAGTATATTATTTAGTACAAAACAAAAAGTATACAAAAGTATATCAGTCCTCAAAAAACAAAATAAAGTGTTATTAGAAGTACCATAGATTTATTCTGTTTTATTAATTTCTAAAGAGAAAATTGAATGTACAATTGGGCAAATATCGAGATCATGACTCCGATTGGGAGTTTTCGAATACCCTTTAGCCTAACCTC
The DNA here is from genome assembly GCF_917563875.1 of Diabrotica virgifera virgifera. NCBI lineage: Eukaryota > Metazoa > Arthropoda > Insecta > Coleoptera > Chrysomelidae > Diabrotica > Diabrotica virgifera. The sequence continues at coordinate 158,887,788 of NC_065444.1, read as the reverse complement.
ATGAAAAAAAAAAAAGAGAAGACAATAAGAATATTCCCAAAAAAGGTTTGTCACTAACGTAATGGAAGGATGATCCAATTGTAAACACCTTTTTATTTATTCTTCTTCTTCACGTGCCATATCAGAATTATCCGACGTTGGCGATCACCATTGCGAAGGCTTCTTGATCTTCTGCAATATGGAGTAATTGTCCTGCATTTGATATCTCAGTCCATTCAAGAATATTTATTAATCAAGAAACTTGTTTTCTTCCCACACTTCTACCTATGGCCCTCTATTTTGCCTTTAAGGATCAATTGTAATATTTTATTTCGATTTCCCCTCACTATATGTCCCAGATAAGATATTTTTCGGTGTTTAAGTCTTTAGCAGTTCTCTACCTTTGTTGACCTTCCTTAGTACTTCTTCATTAGTTTTTCTTGATGTCCAAGGTATCTTCAGTATCCGTCTATGGATCCATATTTTCAATGCTTCAATTCGGTTTATGATCGATACTTTTAGCGTCCACCCTTCTGAACCATACAAAACATAGTACCAAAACAAAAGTACATATCAAACATAGCGCTTTATCAATTTTTGTCTTAGTTCCAAACTGAGATGAGTACTGCAAATAAATTACTTCATTTTCATAAAAGTAGTTTTAGTTATTACTATTCTGCGTTTTCTTTCTATGTCTGGATCTAGTTGGTCTGTTAATTCACAGTTACCAATTCCCAGTTGCCATTTAATTTTTAAACTTTTTATTTGGGTGTCCTATTTTCTCTCAAAAACATTTTCAATAAGTAATTCATCATTTAAAAACTCATTTTGAACAGAAGAACAAATAAATGTTATTCCATTCGTTAAGGTATATCACTTCGCCAAACATGTTGCGTCCCTCCGTTTATACAGTTTCATAAAGTTGCTAATTAATTCTTTGTTTTATATTCATTTCACAGCCATATTTTACGTCCAAATGATGTAATCATAACGAAATAGGTGTTAAACACCACATTCATTGCTTCCGACGCAATTCTGAATGTATATGGGAAACTTTTTTAACAATGAAAATAATTCATTTCAACACAGAATAATTTTGATTTCAGTTTCAAACTGACAATGGCTTGGCTATCAGAAGAGAAGTATTTACCAAACAAATTACTTTTTGCATTACCTTAATTCGACTTTTGTTTTCTTGGATCTTGCATAACGGGGCATGCGGAAGTAATTATTTTTAAATTACACGTTAAGTATTTTAGAAACGGGTCATCCATGTATCTAACGTTAGTTTTACCTTTTTTTCATTTTGAAATCCAGGTTGGCCGTTCTGCTTAATTTATTAGACATTAGCAATGAGAAGTAACATTGACATGTTAGAAAACATTAATTAATTGCTAATGAATTCGGACGGTAATAGCTATTTATATAACAAGGGAGGAAAGTGCTACTTTTCCTCCTGAGAATGAAGTTTACTGCCAGACGCGTAGCGGAGGGCAGTAATCATTCAAGGGAGGAAAAGGCACTTTACTCCCATGTTATACATGTGGTTTTTCCACCTTCCTCAAATAACAAGTCATTTTTTCATTTTACTTAATTTATTTATGTAACTAACCAACAAAATTTATTAGAACTAAAACTAACAAGTAGGTTCAATATAACTGTCAAATATAAGTCAAATTATTAATGTAAACATTGTTAAATCAGAATAACAATTTACTGTTTTTTACCATTCTGTAAAATACAGAGTGTTTTTAAATAAACGTTAAAATGTATAGATAATTACGTAATAGAAAATAGATATTGTACAGGGTGTCAATAAGTTATATTTCATGAATGAAATACCATGACGTGATTTTTACTTTTCCTCCCTAGGGAGGAAAAGTACAACTTTGCTCCCTAAAATCAGGTCCGGAAAAGTATACTTTCGGTAGAGGTAGATGGCAAATAATTTTTCCTATATTTTTATACCTAAGTCTTCTATAGTCTGTTGTCTGAACCAAGAGGAGTAAATCAAATTCCCGCGCCTTAAAGCTTGTTTGTAATTGGTCCAACCTCAGGTAAGTTTACTCCACTGTTATCAGATTTTGACACTATTGGCATTTCATAGGTTAAGTTATATCAGCGATTTTTTGGTATTTTTTGCGTTATTCCTTTAATTTTTAGATTTTTAGTTTGTTTTAATTAAAAAAAATAGTTGTTTTTAGAACTTTTTAGCGACGTATTAGTAAAATATAATATTTATGGATTCCCGTCAAAGGCCGATATGATCAACCAAAAAAGAAGATGTGTTTGGTAATATTTCTAGTGACTTTCTTGGGTGTGAATCATCTGTCTTTTTAGTTTACTCCTCTTGTTTTTAAAAACAAAGTTTAGTGAAATTAAAATTAATTAAAGTATAAGTATTAGACTATTCATGATTTTTATTTGCACGAAAGTGCAATTTGAAAGTTCTCCTCCAACGGAAATAGTAAGCAACATACAACAAAAAAAATCTTAAAATCTCACTCGATAATAGAAACAAATAGAAATAAGGGACGCAATTAAACGCTTGAAGAGCAACAGATAACCAGTAGTCAACGTCATTCTTGTAGAGGCCATGAAACATGCCAGATCAGTGGTGGTTCTCAAACTTGTTGAGTCATGTACCACAAATTACTTTTTATTTTTGTTTGTACCACCTAACTGAGGTAATCTAGCTAGGTAATCTGTTTAACTATAATAGTGGTGCTGATTTTGGCTATGTTTCTGCGTTTTGTGGACCACCGCAGATAATAATAAATGTACCGGTAGTGGTACATGTACCACAGATTGAGAACCGCTGGTCTAGATCAAATATAAATAATTTTCAAAGGCTGGAATGAAGAACAAATTCCAGGAGAAGGGTGAATTTGAATAATCTGCACACTACATAAAAAAGACATCCTTGGAAGTGTTAAAAATAAAATAGGTATAACTATCTAGAACGGAATATAAAAGATATTCTATACATGTAACGTAAAGCATAGGCTAATTCACTTGTCAAAATTTGGAGGAAGTTTTTGGAGAATACCAATTACCAGAGAATGGCAGTTCTCGCCAGTGGCGCACACCCAAACCCCCCTACATACGACACTATATATACAGGAAATTTTCGATTTTCTAAATCTGACTGAATTGAAAATTTGGCCAACTACCATCTTAAAGTTCAGGAAAAGACTCACCCATTCATATGTCAACCATCCATTTTGGTCCAAGGGTGTGGATTTTACCCTATTTAGGGTCTGTTTTTCGTTCTTGTCCCCAAAACTCCCAAAAACTTCAATAATTTAAGTCCGGCCTTTGGGGCTTCTGATAGTACTGATCATTACATTTCCAACGCATGTTTAATTTTGAAAATCGGTTATACCATTCAGAAGTTACCGAGCTCAGAAATATGACTCAATTTTTATTTAAAAAAGGGAAAATGTTTGTGGATATGTATGTGTGTGGAAAAGTTAAACCGATTTGATTTTTTTTTCTGTGTTTAAAGAGGGAGTCAGGACCGATTCAGAATCGGTGTAGTTTGTGACTTTTGACCACCCATAAGCGAGCTATAGGACTCGGTAAGTACAAAACGGCATATTTTTTGGGGGTATATATATCTTCGGATCAAGAAGAGACAGGAGAACCGCAAATACATCAAATCAATAGTGTTGAGGTATTTCAAATCGTGTCTAATTCGTTGGGATGAGAGATACACACGGCTCAGTATAGCCGAAAAACTGAAAAACTAAACTTTAAAAATTTTGGTTTTTAGATAATTACTTAAAATTTCCACCTATGAATTGAGCCAATGACTGATCGTTTGTAGGACTCTAGACAAATCTAACGGTGTATACCTCATATCCGGGGAAATTCAAATTTTTAAGTTATGGGCTTCATAAGTATGATCAAATCTATTTCCTGTGGGAAAAACGGTTTCTCAAACTCAATAATTCCTGTAATAGCTTCAGTTATCATACTTGACCTTAGATCCATCAGATGTTACTAGTCAATACGTTTCAGACTCATGTTTACTGATCAAAATCGGTTAAGCCGTTTAGAAAATATTAAGCTACAAAAGTATAATCCAATTAACGATTATTCCTGAAATGGTTTATGTAGTTGTAGTGGTTATGACGCTAAATTTGATCTGGCAAACGGGCAATCCGACTTCATTTACCGGCCATCTCAATATTTTTTTAAATCTATTTCGAATAGAAAAAAATCTAGTGTACATTCGATGGAAACTAGATCATTTGGGAGATAATGCAACAACTTCATATATTTAGTTTATAAATAACTTTGAAAAACTCCTGATACAAGAATAAAAAACCGCTAAACGCCGTAAAAATGAGTGGCGCATACAATATTCCAGCTACCAAAGATCTGATATGAATATTACGTGGCGCGAAAATGTATTTTCATTTTGATGCAAAACAAAATCCTAGTTTTATTTTAAAAGACTTTTACATCATATTTGCTAAATTTGAAGTAACCGCGCCACAAAAGAGTTTAAAAATTCAAACTGTATCAAAGTTACCATTTTGTAGCGCGTTTACTTCAAATTTGGCAAATATTATGGAAAAATCTTTTAAAATAAAGCTAGAATTTTATTTTGCATCTAAATGAAAATACATTTTCGCGCCACGTAACATTCATATCAGATCTTTTGTAGCTGGAATATTGTATGCGCCACTCATTTTTACGGCGTTTAGCGGTTTTTTATTCTTGTATGGTTTTACACCTAAAATGTACCAGATATTTGTAATACAGAGTGAGTTTTATGTATGGAAACACTCAATTTTCTCGAAAACGGCTTGCACGATTTTTGTAGATTTTGGAAGGTAGGAGTTTTCTAATGCGGCCGATATTACAGTGCTAATTACATTTTTGTCAGATCTTCCGTTTTTCTGGAAATCTAATAAACTATTTTATTTCAAATAGAACACCCGGTATATTTTTTGCGTTTTGAAGTCATTAACAAATACTTATTATTTTTCGTGTTATATTCCCTATATTTAATTGCCACAATTTCGGAGTTCTTGCTATATTTATTAAAAAAAAATTAAAACAAATTATTAAAATCAATTTTTTTGGCCCGGGTAAACATTATTTTAGGTTGATTGGATCATTGGGAACAAAAAAGATCTTTTGTAATTTTTCTCTAAAATTAATCGTTTCTGAGTTATAAACAATTTAAAACTGAAAAAAAATCGAATAATGACTATTTTCAAGGTTCAAAAACAAATAAAAAATATTATTTTTGAAAATGCGAAGTACCCGAATTCGAGTTCAAGCCTTATTTTATTAGCTACGGATAAGTAATTTGAGCTTGTTTCATTTTAAGACATTGTTTTTTAGTTGTTAATGCTCTCATATGCACTTCAATAACAATTAAAAAGCAATGTTTTAAAATAAAATTAGCCAAAAAGTCTTATGGCAATCTATTAGACGAAGAGTTGAGCTGGAATTTAAGTACTTCGTAATTTCAAAAATTATATTTTTTACTTGTGTTTTGAACCTTTAAAATCATCATTATTCGATTTTTTTCAGTTTTGAATTGTTTATTACTTGAAAACGATTAATTTTAGAGAAAAATTACAAAAGATCTTTTTTGTTCCCAATGATTCAAAGAACGTAAAATAGTGTCTACGTGGGCCGAAAAAAATTATTTTTATAATTTGTTTAAAACTTTTTTTTTTAATAAATGTAGCAATAACTCCGAAATTATGGCATTTAGGTATAGGGAATATAACATGAAAAATTATCATTATTTCTAAAGGACTTCAAAACGCAAAAAATATACAGGGTATTTTATTTGAAATACGAAAATTTATTAGATTTCCAGAAAAACGGAAGATCTGACAACAATGTAATTATCACTATAATATCGGCCGCATGATAAAACCCCTACCTACCAAAATCTATAAAAATCGTACAAGCTGTTTTCGAGATAATTGAGTGTTTCCATACATAAAACTCACTCTGTATATTAAATATTAGCAAAAACAGAATAATTCAGTATTTGATCATTTTCTTGTTTTTGTATCTTTTAACTCAGTATATCGCAGCGTTCGAAGCTGTAAACTCTATCAAGTAGTGAATGAATTTAACGTCCTGAACAAACTAGTATGGGAATTCCCTGATGGAGATACCGATAGGGGGCGATTATGTCTACACATTATGTTTTGCAGACGAAACTCAAGAGGAAGGTATCAGCTACGTGGTAAGAAAACTAAATGGGAATACAGAAAAGTGAGTCTAGAAATAAATATAAAGGAAACGGAATATTTAGTAAAATTAGCAATATCGGAAAATGTCAAAAATTTGGAAGTAGAAGAACACGTATAAATAAAAGGAATGAAGAAATTTAAATATCTGTGCTTTATACATAGACATATTAACCATAGACCAGGCTAGGTATATGCAGCTCAATGCCTTGGGGTGTAAAGCCAATTGAATATCAAATACATTGGTCTAGCTATCTTTGTTTGTCGTACGAGTGTGAGCGTATCTACCAAGAGGTGGGAGTAATAGAACGACACAGACACAGAGTTACAGCGGCAGCGGCCATCATATTATGCTAGAGAGAGAATTATGCTAAGCGCCTGTAGAGAGATATAGATATACCATCGATGAACTGCTCCGCGTTACGCTATTTTTTTTACCTTGCCTAATTAGGCTATTGATTATGTACTATAGAAAGGAACTACAACGTTAACGGGGTTTTATTATTTCATATGGTCAGTGAATCTCTATATATGAAATAACCGCGGAGTGCTACCATTTAAAGGGGTGCGTTTTTGAGAAATGGGTGAATTAGTCCCTGGGCACAGGTTACATTAGGGTGAGTTTTATGCACTTTTGGTACAAACACGTCTACATAAAAATTGTTCCTGGTTAAATTTCCTATCTAAATATAACTTTTTAAACTCAAAGATACTTTTTTTATAAAAATATATTCAAAAGAAAAAGCACAAAGAAACCCAAAAGAAAGAAATTTTGTTTTTTGTCCCATAACTTTTGTCCACGGGGATATAGGTATAGACATTGCTTCACAGAAAAAAAAACTTACATATTTTTTATTTAAAATGATATTTAGTAGTGGTCATTAGGATTTACAGTTTTCGAAATATGATTTTTCAAAGTTCGCCACTCACAGCAATTTTGGGCAATTTTCCTTGTTATTTCGCAAATATTGTTCTGTAACTTTTTTCTACGTAACTTTAGGCATATGCAATGGTACATGTAAGAGGAATAGAAATCAATTACGTTTAAATTGTTCTACTGTATAATGTTGTACGACTTCTTTTAAAGAGTTTATCTTTTTCAAGACTTTATACTTTTAACGAGTTTTTATATTTTTTACGATTATTTTTTAAATTTCCCATTATAACTTTTTTCTCTACATTTAGGTATATATTATATAACAAAAAAATAAAGCTTCTGTTTACTTTAAAATGGTGTATTATAAAAAATTCTAGGATTATTTTTGAATAAGATATGCTTTTTCAAAATGTAATAAGTACTTGCAACGATTTTTGATTTTAGGATTAATTTTTAAATTCCTCATTATAACTTTTTTATGTGATTGTGTGTTATGATTGAATCTTATTTTTTATAGGTAATTCTTTGGATCCACTTGACTCGGCCGGGCAAACTTTGCCCGGCTGCACCACAAGCTTTGCTTGAAAAAATAGCATGTAAATGTACCAAAGGATGTACAAAAAATTGCGGTTGTAGGAAGATAGGAATTAGTTGTTCAATGTTCTGCCAAGGGTGCATGTGCATGGGTACTAATTGTGGGAACTCTAAGATAACTGAGGTGTCAGAGGAAGATATTGAAGCTAATGCTAACGAAGAGATGGACTTTGATTTTGAAAAAAATTAAATGTCAACTTTTAAATAATTTTAACTAAAGTGATGTTTTCTAAGACTAATGTTTATGTAATTTTTGTAAAAGAAATAATTTTAAATAATACAGGTAAAAAGATATCAAAGAATCACTCGGTTTCCATTAAATATTTAAATATAGATATTGCTCTTTATTGAGCAATATATAGTATTGTGACACTATTTAGTCCGCTCACGAATTGGCCTATTTCTTCCCGAAGCTTCTCGGCGTTACGAGCCTCGACCATGGAATTCGAGACGACCGCTGCCGAAGTATATATAGAACCGAGATTCGAGCACAGGCCAGGCATTCATTCATCGAAGCGCGTCGCGTCATTTAATGTATTCGAATCGAATATATGAAATGTATTTATTAGTTATCGGAATTATTATGTTTAGTTAATTAAATCATAAATTTGAGTTTGTAAATAAATTAGATGTGTTAGTTGGTGTTATGTATTTTTAATTATTAAAATAAATAAGTGATGTAAATAAAATAATATAAGTAAGTCTTCCTTTATTTAAATTAAACTTAGTGCCTAAAGATATAAAAAAATAAAATAGTAGAGTCAATCGCGTAACAAGTGGTGTCAGAAGTGGGATACTTGAAATAAATAAATTCAACGTAAATTTTCGGTTTAAATAGAGTGTGGAACCTTTAAAAATAAATAAAATATAAATCGTAATAAATAAAGTGTGTGATCATGTCTACCTTGTGTAAGCTAAAAATTGCAGACCTGAGACTTGAATTGGCAGAAAGGGATCTGAGTGCTACTGGGAAAAAGGCTGATCTGGTCGAACGTCTAAAGAACGCTCTTCGGGAAGAGGGTAAAGATCCAGAAACCTATTTGTTTGAAGACAAGCATGCTGCTGTGATCTCGTCGATTTCGAAGGTTTCGACAGACATTACATTGTTAGAGAACAAAGTTTCTAGTAAAATCTCCCAAGTTTCGACAGACATTACATCGTTAGAGAACAAAGTTTCTAGTGAAATCTCCCAAGTATCGACAGACATTACATTGTTAGAAAAAAAAGTTTCTAGTGAAATCTCCTAAGTTTCCTCGGATGTTTTGAAAGTTTCGACAGACATTATATCGTTAGAGAACAAAGTTTCTAGTGAAATTTCGAAAGTTTCGGGTGATATTTCATCCCTTGACAGCAAAATGACTAACGAGATCTCTAAAGACCACTTCGGATTTTGACGACAAGATATCGTCCATAAAATCTACTTTTGAAGAAAAGATCAAGGAAATAGAAAAGAAACTGGAGGAAACGGAAAAAGTAGACAAAGGGATGGAACCCATCTTAACAGACATTAAAGATGATGAAACCAAATACAAACTGGAGCCACGGTCGATAGTTGAAGGGAGTGTAGGTCATGCTCGTGTTAAGGTGCCAAATTTCGACGAAAAGTCGTCATGGAACAGTTATAAGAAACAATTTGAAACAGTTTCAAGAGCGAACGGATGGTCTGAAAAAGACAAAGCTGTAAATCTGGTTATTGCTCTTCGGGGAGAGGCTTTGGATGTACTCGAGACCATAGCTGTAGAGGAGACGAATGATTTTGAACAACTCATGAAGAGACTAAACATGCGTTATGGGCACGAACATTTGGAGTATGTCTATCAGGCGCGGCTTAAAAACCGACGACAAAAGAAAGATGAAGCTCTTCAAGAATATGAGCTAGATATTGCCAGGCTTTGGATGTACTCGAGACCATAGCTGTAGAGGAGACGAATGATTTTGAACAACTCATGAAGAGACTAAACATGCGTTATGGGCACGAACATTTGGAGTATGTCTATCAGGCGCGGCTTAAAAACCGACGACAAAAGAAAGATGAAGCTCTTCAAGAATATGAGCTAGATATTGCCAGGCTAGTACGATTCGCTTATCCAACAGCTCCCGAAGACATGAGGGAAATATTGGCTGTTCAAACATTTATGGATGGTCTTCGTGATGTTGAAATGCAGAGAACACTGCGATTAGCTAGTCACAAGCGCTGGTCGATGTATTGTCCGCGGCCCTCAAGTTCGAATCAGCTACGCAGGCCTCTGGTGAGTACAGTGCAGTTCGAATTGTGAAAGAAGAAGAGGATGAAGACAAACTTGATCAGCTGGTAAATATGGTGAAAGGCTTTACATTGAAGAAACCGAAGACCATCAATTGCTGCAATTGTGGTGAAAATGGGCACGCACGGAGTTTAAGGAAGAACGCAAATCAAGAAACTCGCCAGCAGGAAATAAGAGAACGCACAGACCCTAGGAGGGCAGCCTCGACTCAGAACTCTTCTAAAGACCATCTAATACTAATAGCTTCTTTGAAATGTCGTGAAGATAGTGTATATGTAGATGGAGAAATAAATGGTAAAAAGTATACATTGTTGGTGGATACCGGAGCGACCAGGACCATTATACGACCGTCAGTTATAAACAGCCGTATGAAACTCTTACCAACGAGGTTGCGACTGCGGACTGCCACAGGTGAAAACGCCAACACCCATGGAGAAATCCAGATACAATTAGGGATTGGAGCAGAAAAGTTCCTCCATACTGTCATAGTTGCAGACATCGAAGATGTTATATTAGGAATGGACGTAATGAATTTGCATGGATTTCAATTGGATTTTAAGAACAGGGTAATCAAAGTTGGCAACGAGGAGGTATTTCTTCATCCACATGATGACAGCACTATGCTAGCAGCTATTAGAGAAGATACAGTTGTGCCTGCGAGGAGTGAAACGATCATCGTAGCGCGGCTACAGGGAATTGTAGAAGAAGGAACACCTGTTATGATGGAGCCATGGAACCACGACGAGGAGGTTGGCCGAGGGATCATAATTGGAAAGGAATTGGTTACTTCTGCTAAAGAAATTCCCGTGAGATTGATTAATGTCAATGACTACCCGGTGACCATCAAGAAGGAGACAAAAGTAGGAACTTGTGTACCCGTGACGTCCATAATCCGTCAGACGACAACATCAGATAATTCCAACGACAAGTTCGACCAAATGGTTGCAGTTGCAGGCCAATCTCTAAATCAAATGGAAAAAAGGAAATTAAGGGAATTTCTTAGGCAATATCGTGACATATTCGTGCCGAAAGGAGGAAAGACAGGAAGAACGACAGTTGTCAAACATAAAATCGACACTGGTACCGCTAGGCCAATTCGTCAATCAGCTCGACGATTACCACAGGCGAAGAAAGAGGAAGCTGAAAGGATTGTTCAGGAAATGAAGAAAGACGGGGTGATAGAAACTTCTACGAGCCCATGGGTCTCTCCGGTGGTCCTGGTCAAGAAGAAAGATGGAACTACGAGGTTCTGTGTGGACTACCGTTTATTGAACAATGTTACCAAGAAAGATAGCTATCCTCTGCCTCGGATCGACGACACGTTGGACACATTGGCTGGAAGTAAATTGTTTTGTATGTTGGACTTGAAGTCTGGATATTGGCAGGTAGAAATGGATCCAGTGGACAAAGAGAAGACGGCCTTTACGACAGGATCTGGATTATGGGAATTCAACGTTATGCCGTTTGGACTCTGTAACGCTCCTGCGACATTTGAGAGGCTTATGGAAAATGTGTTGAGAGGGTTATCTTGGAAAACGTGCCTGGTGTATTTAGACGACATAATCGTTTTGGAAGAGACGTTTGAAGACCACCTGAAGAATTTAGAAGACGTTTTTAATCGATTTAAAGCTGCGCAGTTAATGTTAAATCCCAAGAAATGCCAGTTATTTCAAAGTAAAGTCAATTATTTAGGTCATATAGTCAGCAAAGAAAGAGTGGCCGTGGATAAAGGAAAAATCGATTCCATTAAGGAATGGCCTGAACCAACTGATAAACATCAAGTGAGAAGTTTTCTGGGACTATGTACATACTACCGGAGATTCATTAAGAAGTTTGCAGATATTGCTAAGCCATTAACGCGACTTACAGAGGAAGCAAGAGATTATTGCTGGGATGGAGACTGCCAAACGGCCTTTGAAACTTTGAAGAGGCATTTAATTACAGCGCCAATATTAGGGTATCCACTGCCAGAAGGAGAGTTCATCTTAGATACGAATGCAAGTAATGTGGGAATTGGAGGAGTGCTGTCGCAGATCCAAGGAGGACAGGAACGAGTCCTTGGATATTTTAGTAAAGTGCTTTCAAAATCTGAACGAAATTATTGCGTCACGAGAAGAGAACTTCTAGCAGTAGTAAAATCAGTGGAACACTTCTATCAATACCTCTACGGAAGGAAGTTTCTAATCCGAACCGACCATGCCGCCCTTAAATGGTTAATGCAGTTTAAGAATCCAGAGGGTCAGATAGCCAGATGGATTGAACGACTTCAAGAATATGATTTCAAGATCGAGCATCGGGCCGGAGTTAGCCACAGAAACGCTGATTCTCTATCTAGAAGACCGTGTCCAGCAGAATGTTCCCATTTTGCAACAAAACAGAGTCAAAGGAAGCAGCAGTACTAAGAACAACAGTGGTCAACGACGAGTGGACGCCTACCAAGATCAAGTAAGAACAAGAAAAAGATCCAGTTTTACAGAAGATTCGAAAATGGAAAGAAGAAAATCGTCGACCATCTTGGCAAGAAATATCAAGCCTAGGCTCAGTAGTTAAGACGTATTGGGCCCAGTGGGACTCATTTATCCTGGAAGACAGCTTGCTTAAACGAGTAATAGAAAATGATGATGGTTCAGTGAGGAGAACACAGATGGTGATTCCAAAGAGCAGAGTAGCCGAAGTACTCTATCAGTTACACGACAGTCCATCAGGAATGCATTTTGGTGTAAAGAAGACCCTTCAGAGAATTCGGGAACGATTTTATTGGATGAATAGTTCTGACGATGTGAAGGACTGGTGTAAGAAATGTACTACCTGTGCTACAAGTAACGGACCCTACCGGAAAAGAAAGGCTCCTATGAGACAGTACAATGTTGGAAGTCCGTTTGAAAGAATAGCTTTGGATATTGCCGGGCCTATTCCAGAAAGTGACAATGGATGCAAATACATGTTGGTGGTAATGGATTACTTCGCGAAGTGGGTGGAGATCTACGCAATTCCAGACCAGAAGGCCGCCACTATTGCAGATGTGTTAATCAAAGACTGCATCAGCCGATTCGAAGTGCCTCTGGAGATCCATAGTGACCAAGGAAGGAACTTTGAGAGCGATCTATTTCAAGGAATCTGTGATAAACTAGGCATGAAGAAGACAAGAACCACGGCCTATCACCCGCAATCGGATGGAATGGTGGAGCGTATGAATAGGACAGTCGGCAAGTATTTGACAAAGATGGTGTCCAATCATTAACGAGACTGGGACCAGTACCTTCCGTTCTTCGCAATGGCCTATAGATCTGCTGTTAATGAATCAACTGGCCAAACACCAGCAAAAGTCCTATTTGGACGTGAGATGCGTCTACCCTGTGATCTAGAGTTTGGATGTCGACCTGGAGAAGATGTTGCTGGTGAGGATGACGTGAATGAATTAAGAACAAGAATGTACGATATACATGAGTTGGTCCGTTCTAATCTTCAGATCGCTAGCGACCGAATGAAGAAACGATACGATACCCAAGCCGAGAAGGGATGTTTCAGGGAGAACGACAAAGTCTGGCTTTATAATCCAAAGAAGCGAACAGGTTGTTCTCCCAAGTTGCAGCAGTTCTGGGAAGGTCCGTATCTCATTGTCAAGAAAATTAATGACGTTATCTACCGAATAAGCAAGATTCCTAGGGGAAAGCCGATGATAGTCCACCATAACCGGTTGGCGCCGTACGAGGGAGACCACAACGTAGATGAAGAAGTAGAAGTAAACCAAGTTCGAGAAATACCTGACCTCACGTTCGAGGAGTTCATGGGGGCCTATGGAGGTACCGGTAAAGCGAGACATGGTGTTACCAATGAAGAAAAGCGAGATCTACTTGCACTTCCCGATGACTATTCACTGGCCCATACCATCCCGGCCAGTATCAAAGACGCACGAGGGTTGGCATCCGCCTTTCGAAGGAAGTTTGGTCGAGTTGCAGAACTTCAATGCCAACTGCCAGCTCCTGGCAAAGCATTGAAACTCCAAGATGCATCACGTTACCTATTCTATCTAGTAACAAAAGACACTATCCATGACCAACCTACCTACCAAGATGTATGGGATGCATTAATTCAATTGAGAGAGCACGTGTTGGAATCCGACGTGCAAAAGTTAGCCATGCCAAAGTTATAATGCAGCCAATTAGACTGGAGAATTATCCGAAATATGGTAGAAGAAATTTTCCAAGACACCGAGGTCCAGGTGTTAGTCTGTTGCAATCCGCATAGTTACTGGTGCGGAGAGAAGACCGTCCCCTGTCACTTTTATACAACTGGGAGATGTAAAAGAGGGTCCAGTTGCAGATACCAGCATCCAGTTCCAGTCCCGACAAAGTTCCAGGAGGAACCATCTTTTAAGGAGGGGGCAATGTGACACTATTTCGTCCGCTCACGAATTGGCCTATTTTTTCCCGAAGCTTCTCGGCGTTACGAGCCTCGACCATGGAATTCGAGACGACCGCTGCCGAAGTATATATAGAACCGAGATTCGAGCACAGGCCAGTCATTCATTCATCGAAGCGCATCGCGTCATTTAATGTATTCGAACCGAAGATATGAAATGTCTTTATTAGTTATCGGAATTATTATGTTTAGTTAATTAAATCATAAATTTGAGTTTGTAAAAAAATTAGATGTGTTAGTTGGTGTTATTTGTAATTATTAAAATAAATAAGTGATGTAAATAAAATAATATAAGTAAGTCTTCCTTTATTTAAATTAAACTTAGTGCCTAAAGATATAAATAAATAAAATAGTAGAGTCAATCGCGTAACAGTATATTCATTTACAAGAAAAAAGAAGTTATAATGGGACATTTCAAAAATAATCGTAAAAAATGTAAAAAATAAAATTTTTTTATATTAGGTATTATATAATATATAATATAATATTATATTATATATAGTATATATTATATAATATATTATATAATAATATTTTTTTATTTTTTGTATTATATTATAAAAAATCGTTAAAAGTATAAAACCTTGAAAAACCATAATCTCTTTAAAAAAAGTCGTACAACGTTACACAGTAGACCATTTTAAAGGTAATTGATTTCTATTCCTATTACGTGTACCATTGCATATAGCTAAAGTTACGTAGAAAAAAGCTACAGAACAATATTTGCGAAATAACAAGAAAAATTGCCCAAAATTGTTGTGAGTGGCGAACTTTGAAAAATCATATCTCGAAAACTATAAATCCCAATTACCTCTTCTAAACAACATTTTAAAGAAGAAATATGTAGGTTTTTTTTTCTATAAAGCAATATCTATACCTATATCCTCGTGGACAAAAGTTATGGGACAAAAAACAAAATTTAATTCTTTTGGGTTTATTTGTGCTTTTTCTTTTGAATATATTTTTGTAAAAAAAAGTATTATTAACTTTAAAAAGTGATATTTAAATAGTAAATTTAACCAGGAACAATTTTTATGTAGATATGTTTGTACCAAAAGTGCATAGAACTCACCCTAATGTAACCTGTGCCCAGAGACTAATTCACCCATTTCTCAAAAACGCACCCCTTTAAATTGTAGCACTCCGCGGTTTTTTCATATATAGATGTCCATTGACCATATGCAATAATAAAACCCCGTTAACGTTGTAGTTCCTTTTAGCTATCTTATTTTGAATATAATCAATAGCCTAAATCTATGTATTATTATATAGGTCTGGATCCCGCGTATGAAAAAAAAGTTGATTAATAGCAAGCTGAAAATTTGTTAATAGCTTAAGGGTGTCTAGTCAGATAAACTTTTATATATGGGAACACTGGAACAGGGACAGTTTTAATTGTGGAACAGGTTAAAAATTTGGAACGGTCAGACCACGAAAACGGCACATTTATTTTGTCCGACAGAACAGACTTAAATTTTCCGAACAGAGATTAAACTCTCATGCAAAAATCAGACTGCTATTTATCACCAAATGGGCGTTTTAATGAGTGGAACATGTAGAATATATCAAATGACAGGAATTATGACAGGTGATAAATAGCAGTCTGATTTTTGCATGAGAGTTTAATCTCTGTTAGGAGAGTTTAAGTCTATTCTGTCGGACAAAATAAATGTGCCGTTTTCGTGGTGTGACCGTTCCAAATTTTTAACCTGTTCCACAACTAAAACTGCCCCTGTTTCAGTATTCCCATATATCAAAGTTTATCCGACTAGACACCTTTAAGCTATTAACAAATTTTCAGCTTGCTATTAATAAACTTTTTTTTCATACGCGGGATCCAGACCTAATATCTTTGGTTTTATCCTGTCGAAAATCGCAACAACAGAAGGAAAGATTAAAAGTAGATTGGAACAAATAAGATCTTTTCTAAGAAAACTCCATAGTGCAATCTGAAATAGAAACGTCAAAGAAAATACAAAAAAAATGATATACCAAACAATAGTACGAAGTATTGTAACATATTATGTAGTAGACATTTGAATCATAAACAAATAAACAAAAGGAGCATTCTAGCGGCCGAAATGAAATACTGGAGAAGATTATTAGGCCTGACCCGAAATATCAGGATATCAAATAAAGAGATAAGAAAAAGAATGAAAGTGGAAAAAGATGCCCTAATATATAGATTAACGAAGACTAAAACGGTACGGCCACGTACGTAGAGTAGAAAATACATGGATAAACATAAAAAGACGACCGAGAAGATCATGTAAAAATGAAGTCGACAAAGTCATATCAAAGAAAGGATTGGAAGATGGAGACTGGGAAGATCGTGAAAAATGGAAATCCTGGCTAACGGAAGGAAAACGGCACTGGTTGTAGGCAATAAGTAATGAGTAATTATCTTTAATACATCAATGGAACTATCCTAATCTCCGATACTGGCCGAACTTAAAATGTAATGTTTACCTCCTGCAAAAAGATGGATCTCACAATAGCTGGAGAAAAAACTAAAATAATGGTAATTTGCTTGGTATAAAATCACAATTGTTGATTATCATACAAACTATATGTTACGTTTGTTTTTGACGTTTTTACTTCCACTACGAAATTGTTTAAAAAATATAGGGAATTATTTTAATCCATAAAATTCCTGAAGTATGAAAAATAAGTGGCTTGTATTTCTGTTGCGGAGTTTGTTTTGAACTATGAATTCCAATATGATGAAATATGAAGGGTTGCCGGAAAACAAGCTTTTACAGAAATGATAGATCATTCATGTCTCCTAGATGCATATGATGCCGTATGTACCATAATGGTCATACAATTTAGAACCCAGTGTCCTTCTTAAACAACAGCATATTCTTCATCTTTCATGCCTCTATTTTATACAGCCATACTACATTATAATGCCAACTAATCAGTAGAGTTACTCCTCGAAAATCCTTTGTTCTCTATAATCCATAATGGTGACGGCGCGGCGCATCAACAATTTTAGTCCTTTGCGCAGATGAATGACAGTTAACGGCATCATACGTTTGCCGTGATTGGTCGTTATCGTCGCGCATATAAAAGTTTGTTCCAGGAGTTGATTGCATAATTAGATCCATCAAAATTTGAGAGTGAATTAACTGATTCGTTAGTATTAAGCTGTGGCAATACTGAGTCATTATAAGCTTAAAGGTTTCCACATATAATCATGCACTCATCGTTTCCAGCACGTAGAGTTTAGTTTCCGAAAATATTGATTTTAATGGTTTTAAATATGAATAATTCATACTGTCTGGAACGTATGGTATCAGATACTTCTTTGTAAAATCAGGTTTTTCGGAGACTACGCTACGTGCCGGAAACGATGAGTGCATGATAATATGTAGAAACATTTATCCTTAGTTTGTAATACCTTCACTTTTACTATAGTTTATTTTTTAACCAGGAGGAGTAAACTAAAAAGACAGATTCACACCCAAGAAAATCACTAGAATAATAACCAAATACATCTTCTTTTTTGGTTGATCTACTCGGCCCTTAACGGTAATCCATAAATATTATATTAAATGAATACGTCGCTAAAGAGTTCCAAAAACAACTGCTTTTTATGTAAAAGCAGACTAACAATCTAAAAATTAAAAGGAATAACACAGAAAACACAAAAATCGCCGATACAACTTAATTAACCTATGAAATGTCACTAGTGTCAAAATTTGATAAATGTCATTAGTGTCAAAATTTTATAAAAGTGGAGTAAACTTGCCTGCCGTTGGACCAATTACAAACAAGCAATACAGCGCGGTAAATTTCAATCACTCCTCTTGGTTAAAAAACAAACCATAGTATACTACCATCCAAGTAGGTAATATCTAGTTGTGTACTACTAACTTAGTAATATAGTATTATAGTGTTCTGCCACTTTATGGTTCTTTTCACTTTTTTATTTTAGTGGAGTCACTGAAGGTTTTCACCTCCGATTTCGTTGAACCTTCATCGATTTTCATGAACATTGGTGAGTAGTTAGAAGATACTTCAAGGAACAAAGGTGACATGATGCTAACTTGAGCTTTTACCCTGGGGGTGGATGCCACCTCTTCTCGGGGGTGAAATTTTTTTTATTAAAAATAATAGCAGAAATCGATAGAGGGGCAACTTCTAAGCAAAATTTGTTATATATAGTTATTAATATAAATCAATACTTTCTGAGTTATTAAATATCAAAAATTTTATTTTTTCTTAAAAAAATGCATGTTTTAAAGCTGTTTTTCACGTATTACTCAAAAACTAGAAGCTTTTGTAAAGAAGCGATTATTACCAAAATGAAAGACAATAAAAAATTTAATACACTCCCTACTTAAATAACTAAACTAATGTTATTTCAAAGTGAGTTATGGGTAATTAAATGTATTTTTTTTTCGACGAGTACTCAAATCTAATTATTCAAGCTTACATAACGGGAAAACGATGCATTTTATAGAATATACTTATTAAATACTTGTTAAAGTACTTCGGAATACCTATCAAATGAGCTCAAGCAGAAGTTAATAGCATCCAAATTAAGCAAGTTACGATGAAAATAAAAGAACCCTTTCGATTTTTTTAGGAAAAAGTGAAAAATAAAACATACGCCATATGTCATTTCTTTAGGTTAACATATTTAATGATTGTAACAATTTTGAGCGGTTTAGAATGCATATTTTTGAAAAAAAAAAAGATATAGTTTATAAAGATCAGAATTTTTAAAATTATCGTACTTTTCATTTCCTTTTGATAATAACTTCAAAAACACTCAATATACGTAAAAAATGATAAATAACTAAATTTTAGTTTTTTCTGTTCCAAATACTTTACCTATTTTGCTATTTCCGTAAAGTAAAAAATAACCGAGATAGAAACGTTTAAAATTTAAATTTTGCTGCGAGAACCATGTAACCGGGGCCATTTACCCTTTTATTTAAAAAAAATGAGAGGTCTGAAAGACTAATTTCGACGTTTTTTAGTAGCTCTTGGAATTAACTTTTAACTAGTTTTCAGACAAATCTGATATTTCAAAAAAATAACGGAGTTATTTACAAAAAAACAATAACATTTTTTGGAAAAATCTTTAAAAGATAAATTTTGAAACATTTTTGGTGCATAAATTTTAAAGCTATCAACTTGTTCGAGAGCTTATTTGATAGATATTTCTATGAACTTTGACAAATATGTTTAATGAGTTAAAGTTATAAAATGCATAATTTTCCCGGTATTTAACCTTGAATACTTATATTTGGGTACTCGACGAAATAAATATACATTCAATTACCTATAACTCACTTTTAGTTAACATTAAAAGGTTTTTCTAGTAAGGAGTTTATTTGATTTTTTATTGTCCTCAATTTTGAAAATAATAACTTTTTTGTAAAAACTTATAGTTTTTGAGTTATCTATGAAAAATCGGTTAAAAACATTCTCAAGAAAAATTAAAATCTTTGATCTTTAATAACTCAAAAACTTTATACAACAAGTTTTGCTTATAATTTTTCCCTCTATCGAATTGTGGGGTTCTTTTAAATAAAATAATTTTCACCCACAGGGTAAAAGCGCAAGTTGGCAGCATGTCACCTTTGTTCCTTGAGATATCCTCTAACCACTCACCAATTTTCATGCAAATCGATGGAGGTTCAACGAAATCGGAGGTAATAGCTCATATCCACCTTCAGTGACTGAACTATTTGTAGTTGTTGTCCATGGGTTTGGTGCTAGAGAAATAAATTATTTTTTATATTGAAGAAGTAAAGAAAACTTACTAGAAAAGTGATATTCAAAATTGATCACTCAACATTAATATAAATTAATTTAATTAGTTTATAAAAATACCAAAACAGTGGTATAACTGACACGTACATAATTTTATTTTTAAACCAAAACTGACGTTTTACACAAACATTAAAGTTCTACAAAATATAGCACTTAAAACGTCAGTGTTCGCAATAAACACGAGGAAAGTTTTAAGTTACCTGATATTTCACAGAAAACTAATTCGGATTTAACTTCCAGTTGAGTCGTGTTCTAAGCTTTCATAATTTACAATTCTGATTCTACATTTAAAGGGATTCTTAATTGATATTCTACTGTTCTGAGCTTTGCAGTTTCTATTCGATGTTGAAAGTTTGCAACCGCATTATGCAGCTGGAAGAGTAATAATTCGACTAGTCCAAAGGTTTAAAGTTTCCAGCGAATGCTAATAGAACATTAAACAAAACGTATTAGTTAGATGAAATCGTTGAAGCTATTTCGTATTTCAATACATATTGACAAGTACACAGGATTGGTGTATGGAATGTATTTTGAAATTCGTATAAATACGGCTTCCCCCTTTATTCTTTACGTTCTTTATTTTATTCTCTTTGAGGGTATTCTAATGTCCAACAGACATTTTAGTTACGACAAAGTGTTAAAACAATTTTGACGCTACGCCGATGACACAGTATTAATAGCAACCAGCCTAAATGATCTACAGGCCTTACTAGACCGTGTGAGAACTGTTAGCGTAACATACGGACTGAACCTTAATATTAAGAAAACTAAATTCATGGTTGTCAGCCGTGTAAATTTAGATCCCGGGGCACTAATGGCAGATAGCGAAGAGATCCAGAAAGTCGACATATTCACTTACCTCGGAACTACCCTAAACTCACAATGGGACCACGCTCAAGAGATTAGATCCAGAATTGAAATGGCACGGTCTACATTTATCAAGCTGAGATCCTTGCTGCAGTGATCTCAGTTTAGGAACCAAGATGCGGATAGTGAGGTGCTACGTTCTACCAATGCTACTCTATGGAGTTGAAGCCTGGACACTAACGCAAGCCACTGAAAAGCGGATTGAAGCCTTCGAGATGTGGATCTACAGGAGGATACTAAAAATATCTTATGTGACCAACATTGAGGTCCTACAGCGCATGACAAAAGAAAAAGAAGTGCTTAATTTAGTAAAACAACGTAAGCTTGAGTACCTTGGCCACGTGATGTGGAACGAAGAAAAATCAACTCGTCATGCAGGGCAAAGTATTTGGCAGGAGAGGACCGGGACGCCGTCGTATCTCGTGGTTGAAAAACCTCCGACAATGGTTTGGGATAACCTCCACGGAGCTATTTCGCAGAGCAGTCAACAAAACAATGATAGCCTTGATGATCGCCAACATCCGAACCGGATAAGGCACTGAAGAAAAAGTTAAAACAATTTCATCTCCATCATCGGTAAGACTACAGCTCATTTTGATCCAAAGAATCCTCCATTCCCCAGTTTTGGCAAGTGTTCCTCCTCCTTTAATTCCAATAGATTCTATGTCATCATTTAAGTTGTTCCAAGTACCTACAGTACTACTATGGGTACAAAGTAGGTACTGTTGGTACCTAAATTTCTGTCTTTCTCTGGGCCTCCTCAGTGGAAAACTGTTCGGCATGTCATATATACCTCTAGCCTGATTAATAAAGTTCACATTAAGCTCCCCACTAAAAGTGATACCTGCGCCATAATCCTTATTATACCATTCTTCCATAATATATTTGAGCAAAATTGTTGCTTAGAATTTTTTACTTGAAATCCTTAATCAGTTCCTGGTTATTCTGTCCAAGTGTGCACGTTTTTGCAAATAGGGAACTTGCATAAATTTTTAAATATTAAAATAATATTAAAAAACATAAGGTAACATGATCTTAAAACGAAACGATTTCATGCGAAGAAAACAAATATTTTTAACCCGTACGCTAATTACGACGCTTTGAAAATTTGTAAAATTCAAATAACTTGAAGCGTTTTACATGTCTGCTCATATGGGAACAAGGAAAGACTATCTATAGAGATACTGGGGGTAAGAATGGGGCTAAAGAAGAAGAAGCAGACACATAAAGCCTCGTTGCGGGACGGCAGCTCATTTGTTGTGCGGGAGCTAGGTCGTAGATTCGTTAGGGAGGGTGAAGGGGTGTTAAGATGACTAAACTACCATAACCAAATACAAAGGGTACTTACTCAGACTAGAGGATCTTTCTACTATTTAAAAAACAGGACGCCGTTCGAAACAAATCCTCTGGTTCATATTTGGGTACTTACTAAGATATTTTCTTCTCTTATGGGGTACCAAATGGGGAGACATTCCTCTCAGATTCCTCGTTTGGGGTTATACTAGGCAACTTTATCTCAATACTGGCTTCTATGCCACATTCTTTTTCTTCTACTCTAAAACTTACACACAGTTGCATTAGAATTTAGTTAAAATTTTTCCAAAACAAGGTTACAGAAATAAAATGGTAGATACACTTACAAAACGTTTATTCAAAACTTTAAACTCTTACCAGGTTTATTCAAAATTTTACTACAAAAACAATGATTACAATGATTACAAACAAAACAATTACAATTGAACTTGTTGGGCAGTATATGTCAAATAAAATTTGACCTATTTATTTCAACACAAGATTTGACGTAGCTGTCAAATGTCATAAGTCACTGCCTTTTTTTACCATTATGAAAGCAAATTTCTTTATACAATTATTTACCAGCAATTTATCCACTTGAAATTTAGTAAAATTAAAAAAACGTATCATACCTTAAAAACAAAAAAAAACTCTTCGTCACAGTCACAAACTACAGGGGAGGGGTTCATCAACAAACAGGGTCATCGAACTGAGGCAGGGGGCAGGAGGAGGACATGGCTTCTTTCTTTAATTTCAGGGCAATCACTGGAGGGTGGGGTGTGGGGTAGACATTCCATACACAAATCACAAAGGGGGCTCTTCTGGGAAATTGGAACTTTTCAGGGCAATCAACTGGAACTTGCATAGGGACAGGAACAAACAAAGACTTCTACACAATGCCGGCTTATAGAACTGCGTCACAACTCAACCAGAGTATGAGAGCACAAAATTCTACCATACAAATCCACTATGGGGCAGAAAAATCATCGTGCACTCACACTAGATCTTCTTAACTTCTAAAACGACCATTCTATGCTTATTACCGGCGAGGAACAAAAGGGGCTACGCCCTTTTTCAAGTGAGTCGGCCAGCGGGATCATACCGCTTCGAAATCTAAAACCGGACTGATCTGCGCTTCGCTCTGAAGCTACAGATAGGGAAAAGTACGACGAAGTACCGAGCGATTTTGATCCTTAGGGATGCTTACATGACAAACTCACGTCACTTTCGGTTCAACATTTCTTCTAGAAAATTCATCTACGCATCAACACTTCTTATAAATTGGAACACATTGAAATGTTGTGCAATACTTAATGGCTGTATACAGGGACGGCTTGGGATATTTTTGATGATATTCAACTTCACAAAATAAATTAAAAAAATGGACATTCTTTTTGGGAATTGGGATTTTAAATTAATGTTGGAGTTTTTTCAAACGCTACAAAGCCTCCGCGCAAAAGAGAAACCTGGATAAGATTATCCAGTTTTCGATAACAAACAGAAAAAAATCCAACATGGACATCTTAGGTGTGACAGGACTACAATATCAAAATATTTAGATAATGGCTAGTGGGGATTAAACAAAACAAAAAGGTCGTTAGGGATTGGGCTAGCGTGCCATCAATCGCCAGACTCTTTAAAGTCGAGTAGACTTAAATGTTTATTGACTCTACAAAGAACTGTAGGTGACAAGAGTTTCTGTGCCTTGGGAAAGAAACTAAACTTGTGCCCTGTGTGGACCTCGCTGACATCCACAGCAGTAACACAAGTGACATACCAGGGCAGACACAGCCTTATCACCTCGTTCCCTAACCGCGAGCGGTTCTCAAAAACTAAAAAAAATATGACAGATATACATCTGCCCAAACTCAGCTAACACCTAGCGAGTTTCACGGGACATTTTGGCAACGGTTCTGCAAAATGAGGATTTAGACAATCCAGTCTAAACACCTCAGTGAGACAAAATCTCACCAACAACTTACCTCAACAACTCATTCAAATAAAACAGGGCTAGACAAAGGGGTATATGACAACAACAAGGACTAAAATCAAAACAATATTAACAAGGAGGGAGAGGGGATACGTGTGACAACAATAAAAGACCAAAAAGACTAGTATACTGGGTTCAAACAGGATATCAAACTTTTTAAACAAGACTAAGGGAAATGAATGCAACATATGATATAGAGAACACTACATCATTACGTTTTCACTCAACAGTCCAATCTAGGACATAAGAACCTTTCATGAAAGTTCACAAGACAACTCTCTCATTTTCAAATCACAAGCTGGGGAAAGACTTCATTTTCAAAACAGGGCTACACTTCACTTTTCGAAACAGGGGATAGACTTCATTTTTCAAGACAGGGGGGTTGGGCTTTACTTTTCTAAACTGGGGATAGACTTACTTTTCAAAACTGGGGGCATTTCATTTCTCAAGACTGGGGGTGGACTTTATTTTTCAAAACGGGGGGGGCTACTTTTTCAAAACAGGGGATGAAAGCAACACACAAGGGAAAGACCAAAGGGACATTGGAAAGTATGACAGTCCTGACGAACAACCGCTTCCATTTATCGACCGAAAGCAAGCTTCACCTGTACTCAACGCGGCCAGATCCTAACCTCACCAGCCTTGTCACAGCTTCTGCTCTTGGCCTACTTTCAATCAACAAACAGAAGAGAGGTCAACTAACTATTCGCCAAAAAAAATCAAACCCCAGCACGGACACGGGCTAACAAACAACACGGGCTAATAAACAACACGGGCTAATAGACAACACGGGCTAATAGACAACACGGGACAACAGACAACGGGCTCTAAAATTTCCAGACAAAACAGGGATAGACAAACAAACAGGCAACGACATACTCAATGACTTCTAGATATACTCAGGGGCTTACAAACACAAACAATATTGAAATTTGGTTCCTATATGAGCTCACACGGGATAAGACATTTCTTGCTCCGACTACTAATGAAAGTGTTCACAGATAGCTGAACAACCCTTCCTTCATCACGAGTATTACACTTGTGACATGTCAGATACAAAAAGACATACTTCATTCACGGGGGGACTTCAACTACTTCACTTCACGGGCTCTTTTTAACCAACCTCTGGCATCCTTTTGACACCTACAAAGATAGATTAGTCAAAAAAAAACAAGGGGCAACACAGACAAGGGGGGGGGGCTTTTTCTTGAATAAGTGGGGGGCCTCTCGACGGTTTCCCTCTTCACTTCTTCATGAATAAGTGGGGGACCTCTCCACGGTTTCCCTCTTCACTTCTTCATGGGGCCACTTCTCAAGGGGTGACTTCCCGAATAAGTGGGGGGCCTCTCCACGGTTTCCCTCTTCACTTCTTCATGGGGTCACTCCTCAAGGGGATGACTTCTCACAGACAATACGGGACTAAGCTCATACACGGACCATACCAACATTACACATCTACTCAAATGACCAAATCAATAAATCACAAAAAACGATTATTCTGTAAAAAACTGTTGATCTATAGGAATACATGCAAAAAATACAACATACTGTTATACTTCATAATTGGATTCAATATTCAAAATATTTAACGTTACTTTTTACCAAAATTTTCAAAAAAATTTTACGTTACTTTTTTATTCAACTGTTTGTCTATATATTTCATCAATATTTTCAAAAAAATTCAAATCAATGCTTTCATCATGGGTACAATATCAATACAATACAGTTAGTACGCTACAATAACATACAATTCTGTTCTACGATACTTACAATACAATACAATACCAGTATACATATGGGGTTACAAGTTAAATACACTATGATGTATGAAATGGTACATGCCTATACAATCAACAGCATGACCAAATCAACATCACAACAAAATGTGTACATACTTACACCTCTTTGGAAAAATTATTAACTTCTGCAACAAAAACTACAAAAATGGACTCTTTCATGGGGACTAACAGACTGAAACAGTTTCGGGGGCACTAACAGACATGAAACAGTTTCTGGGGGCAAGACAAGAGGAATCTGGGCTAAACTACATGGGAAGACTGGGGCGATATTTACTCAGGTCAAACTTCAGGGTGTACGTTACAAATGTAACACTAAGTGGGGGGTGGCTAAAGACATTGGGGACTAGTAGATAGGCTAACTACTAGTTGAACATGTCTACAAGCTACACTTGTAACAATGGGCATACAAAACATGACACGAGTCAAGCTTCCATGTTATCGGAAACACCTGCACCACAAACTGAGATCATCTGCCCAAGGGGACGGGCACTGCCTAACAGTTGTAGTACAAATGAGACCGAAAGGAGGCTAAAAGGACATGGTAGTGGGAACATGCAAATGGGGTCTGAGGGAGGCCAAAAAAGACATGCCCCACGTTGTCGGGGCCATTTGAAGCATTCAACTGGACAAGACAACTACTGGATACTGAAGGAGGCAGAAAAATGAATCGGCCCCACGTTGGGCGCCATTTTAAGCGTTTTACATGTCTGCTCATATGGGAACAAGGAAAGACTATCTATAGAGATACTGGGGGGTAAGAATGGGGCTAAAGAAGAAGAAGCAGACACATAAAGCCTCGTTGCGGGACGGCAGCTCATTTGTTGTGCGGGAGCTAGGTCGTAGATTCGTTAGGGAGGGTGAAGGGGTGTTAAGATGACTAAACTACCATAACCAAATACAAAGGGTACTTACTCAGACTAGAGGATCTTTCTACTATTTAAAAAACAGGACGCCGTTCGAAACAAATCCTCTGGTTCATATTTGGGTACTTACTAAGACATTTTCTTCTCTTATGGGGTACCAAATGGGGAGACATTCCTCTCAGATTCCTCGTTTGGGGTTATACTAGGCAACTTTATCTCAATACTGGCTTCTATGCCACATTCTTTTTCTTCTACTCTAAAACTTACACACAGTTGCATTAGAATTTAGTTAAAATTTTTCCAAAACAAGGTTACAGAAATAAAATGGTAGATACACTTACAAAACGTTTATTCAAAACTTTAAACTCTTACCAGGTTTATTCAAAATTTTACTACAAAAACAATGATTACAATGATTACAAACAAAACAATTACAATTGAACTTGTTGGGCAGTATATGTCAAATAAAATTTGACCTATTTATTTCAACACAAGATTTGACGTAGCTGTCAAATGTCATAAGTCACTGCCTTTTTTTACCATTATGAAAGCAAATTTCTTTATACAATTATTTACCAGCAATTTATCCACTTGAAATTTAGTAAAATTAAAAAAACGTATCATACCTTAAAAACAAAAAAAAACTCTTCGTCACAGTCACAAACTACAGGGGAGGGGTTCATCAACAAACAGGGTCATCGAACTGAGGCAGGGGGCAGGAGGAGGACATGGCTTCTTTCTTCAATTTCAGGGCAATCACTGGAGGGTGGGGTGTGGGGTAGACATTCCATACACAAATCACAAAGGGGGCTCTTCTGGGAAATTGGAACTTTTCAGGGCAATCAACTGGAACTTGCATAGGGACAGGAACAAACAAAGACTTCTACACAATGCCGGCTTATAGAACTGCGTCACAACTCAACCAGAGTATGAGAGCACAAAATTCTACCATACAAATCCACTATGGGGCAGAAAAATCATCGTGCACTCACACTAGATCTTCTTAACTTCTAAAACGACCATTCTATGCTTATTACCGGCGAGGAACAAAAGGGGCTACGCCCTTTTTCAAGTGAGTCGGCCAGCGGGATCATACCGCTTCGAAATCTAAAACCGGACTGATCTGCGCTTCGCTCTGAAGCTACAGATAGGGAAAAGTACGACGAAGTACCGAGCGATTTTGATCCTTAGGGATGCTTACATGACAAACTCACGTCACTTTCGGTTCAACATTTCTTCTAGAAAATTCATCTACGCATCAACACTTCTTATAAATTGTAACACATTGAAATGTTGTGCAATACTTAATGGCTGTATACAGGGACGGCTTGGGATATTTTTGATGATATTCAACTTCACAAAATAAATTAAAAAAATGGACATTCTTTTTGGGAATTGGGATTTTAAATTAATGTTGGAGTTTTTTCAAACGCTACAAACTTAGGACGCTCTTGAACGTCCTTCTATTGGCCGGACGTCACCGACCACGGTCAACCGGGCTAGCAGTCGGAAACAACGCGATTAAGGTAGGTATTACGGGTATTGTGTATTACATTTTAATCGTATTTAAATGGAAATTACCAGTTATTATTTGTATTCTTGCATAATTCTCCAATCAGTTTATTTATGGTAGGGGAGCAAAGTATGCTAAATGTGCAGTCACTCGAGCGCTTTGGGGACCTATTGGGTTGTGAAGAGTAGGTCCTAAAACCAAAAAAAGTTAAGTAAAGTTTTCCATTTTAGTGGGCGCTTGCCATTTTTTAATTTAATTTTCCATTTCCAACAATCGTTTTTTCCGATTATAACGCCATCTATCCATAATTCGAAAAAATGTTTCGAATAAAAGTTACTTATTTTTACGTAAGGAATCCAAATCTGCAATAAAAAATGAGGGCTCCTATTTAAGATTTTAAAGTAACCCCCCACCCCACATCCATGGGGGTCGTGTTTGGTACCATTCGATAGATTTTTCAAAAATATTGAATAAGTGTATTTTACAGTTTTTCGATCTGATGTTCATTTCGCGAAATATCGCGGGATTCGTATTTAAAATATTAAATTTACCCCCACCCCTCTCCGTGGGAAGTCGTGTTTGGTATCATTCGATAGATTTTTAAAAAATATTGGGCACATATTTTTTAGTTTTTCGATCTGTTATTCATTTCGCGAAATATTCGCTTTTTTCTTGTGAAACTTTGGGACTCACCCATTTCCTTACGCCCGGCTCAAATCGTCAGATTTTTGAAATATACACTCTTTTGCATGTACTTAACTTACCTTATCTTAATCTGACAATTTCGAGTTTTTTTAAGGATAGATTTTTTTTCGGGCCCCCCTTAACGAACTCCCCTGTGTTAAGAGCCAATATATGGTAGAGGTACATCTGCAGGGTACCAGGTTTCTCCCATATGCTAATCTGACGCGCTCGAGTAACTGCAAAAATCCCCGCTTGGGCTCCCCTACCATTAGATTCAAAGTGAAATTTATAAATCTTTAGAAATTAGTGGAATTACCAAATGGGAATTATAATGAGTGGAACACGTAGAATCTGTCAAATTGTAGGTGATAAATAGCAGTCTAATTTTTGCATGAGAGTTTAATGAAAGGGTAACAAATCAATTGGAAGTTCTGTCGGACAAAATACATGTGACGTTGTCGTGGTCTGACCGTTCCAAATTTTTAAACTGTTCCACAATTAAAACTTCCCCCGTTCCAGTGTTCCCATATATCAAAGTTTGTCCGACTAGACACCCTTAAGCTATTAACAAATTTTCAGCTTGTTATTACAACTTTTTTTTCATACACGGGATCCAGACCTATTATTCTGGGGATTGTATAGTACATTTTAATCGTCTTTAATTGAAAATTCCTACGTATTATTTATTTTCATAAATATTGATAAAGTTGAGTGCTACTGTGTAAAGAGTTTAAAACGCATAATATGACGGACGAGGGCTTTTCGAAAGGTCAATCTGACAATTTACCTACCGTTGATGTCTTCATGGTGGCAAATTTTATAAAAAGTAGTGAAAGCTATTCTATTGGAGAAATGCGAGGTGTTAAGGCAAATAAGTAAGTATTATTAATAAGCATGTTTAAACCGTTTATAACAATAATTTGGTACCATTATAGTATACGGTTTACCCCGTGGCCGTGGGTTTGATCTACTTACCCCTAATCGAAGGATTTCGTATATTCTGGAAAAGATTATGGTGTAATTTGCATAATAATAAAGAAACTAAATTTTTATAAAGTTTATTATATTTTATTGTAATGTTTATTAGTACTTAGCAATAACCATTTCGATTACAAAGGAGCAAAAATGTTTGTTGGATGTTCTGACAGTTGTGATTTTGCATCCCGGCACTATACAGTACTTATATTGCGCAGATTTGTTTTCCATTTTGATAAAGTATATTACACACTAAATACACTAAACTACACTAAATACAATAACATAAATACCGAGCAAACAGCACAGTTATTCGACACGCACAACTGGCAATGGCAAATTGCATTCGATGCAATAGCGCAATAGCCCACCGAATGGGCGAACGATACGAGTGGTCTGTGACGTCAGACTCCAGCTCGCGCTTTTGAAGTTGTTTGAAACAGAAATTTTGGGCGCGGAACTATTTTCAGTTGTTGTACGTACACTATTTATTGTTAATACGTAATATGTTGAATATAACATTTTTAAACATAAATTAACAATTTTATGCAAAAAAATTTTTTAGTACAAGTTCCCCATTGGGAAACCGGACAAGGCATTGAAAGAAGACGAAGGGTAGCAATATTCTCTACAATAATATATTTGATAGTATGATGGTATTTTTATGAAGGAGAAGCCACTAATCAGACATCATTAGGTCAAAAGATTATTTTAACCAGGAGCTCTTGACAAGGATGTCAAGGACAAACTAGAGCTTGTCTTTGACAAACCAAACCGGAGTTTGTCTTTGACATCCTTCTATGGTCCTTTTGTATTCAGTTGCCTTTTAACTCCAATATATAAAGTTTCAATCCTCCTTACATTCCAGCCACGTGGGAAGAGTCCTGTGTTGACCTGGGTAATATCCAGGAATATTTGCAATATCACTAAATATTATTAAAAATATGTAGTATATAATAATATTTTATATATATAATAATTTTGTATATAATAATACTGTAGTATATAATAATACTTAATAATACTGCAACATTTAAAGGGTTTTTACCCAAAACATTTTGGTGGCTCAGGCATGCACATGATGATGTATTTTTAGGGCCGGCGTAGCTCAGCCGTAGAATGTCTGACTCACATGCTGGTAAGCCTGGGTTCGAGATTCAGCGCGGGCGAGAACAGCTAGTCATTTTTAAAAATGTCTATAGGCCCAGGTCGACTCAGCCTGAATAAAATGAGTATCTTGGGGCCAGGGGTAATAATAGGCGGTTGAAGCGTAGCACTGGCCCTGTTACCTTCCTTGTATACCGTAGGCCCTAGATATAGCAGACTACTCTGCTATAATCAAAAAACCGCCTCAGCGGTATAAAACGGAGACTTTTATTATTATGATGGATTTTTTAAACCGAAAACGTCCTGTTATGTAATGTAACCCTTATTTAGGGAATTTTAATTATACCTTTTACAAAGGATCTAGTATTTTTGTGAGGCCAGCTACAGGAATTTTAGTTTTCTCGTGGGCTTTAGAATACACTTGTACAGTAATAATTAATTTTGATATAATTTTATAAATCAATACATTTTTTTTGTTAATCCGAGTTGCAATCGCTTTGTCCACATGTCCACATGTGTTTTTTACAATTTCGTCGGCTACACAAGTGTATTCCTAAACATTTCACATCAGTTCCGGTGGGTATGATTTTATTGGTACTATTCACAGATGGCCACTTTACTCCTTCATAGTGTAAACGTTAGAAAATGTGCAGATTTGTTAACATTTACCTTGACTAGCCATAGCTTTAACCATTGTTCTAGTCTAGATCATATATTTATAACCTTCTGATGCATATAAACGCCTTGACACAGACTTTAATCAAAGTGTTTTTTTCCACGTACGGAATTTCGCTTTTTATGGAATTGGAGTTAATTCAACTTTGATAATTTTGTTGTGTTTAATTTTCCATTCTCCGCCTGTAGAAGGACCTACGCATTCTGCCGTAGTAAAAATTTTATTTCTTTAGTGCTATTATACTTATTACAGAATCGGTGTGAGTTGTCCTGATAGTCCAATCGCAGTTTGACAAAAATCAACCGGTGGTATTAGAAGTATCGCATGTATTACTATATACCTACATCTAAAAAAATTCCAGTGTAGGTAGCCTCATAATGTTTTGACATTAGAAACATTCTCAAACACTAGAATCAAAGGAAATATAGTATTCATTCCGGAAGTAGCAGTTGGTCGTGTAACAGGTGATGCTATCATGAAAACTAATTCTAGAAACTTCAAGTATATTATTTGGGTAAAGAAACATCTTTAACTTCATGTAAATGAGATAATATTTCTAGGCCAAAGGCATAATCACTCATACTAATTTACTAAGCATAAATGATCAAAGCCACAGAAGAAACCGCCGTAAAATTACGTCATCTACTCTGTAACCAAATAGGATATTCCAAACAATGGCCTGAAGACTAGTCAAAATCTACAATAACGACAATACATAAAAAGTCATGCTGACAGACATATTGTGTTAATCAATGAGAGGCTGAAAACATTTCTTTAAAGAGAAATTCCACAAGAGCAAACGTAATTTACCAACGGTATTCAGTATTCCACTACACATATGTTTTATAGATTATCGTAAAGCGTTCGACTAGGTCAAGTGAGTACATTTATGCCGAATATCAAAAAAAGTAGGCTACCAGAACACCTAATTTCGCTTATAACTGAACTTTACGAACACACTACTGGATCAGTTTAAGTACTTGATACACTTTCAAATGAATTTCAACCAGAACTGGGTGTCAGACAAGGTATCTCCACAATTATTTAATATATATGGGGAGCATATTATTAGAAGAACACTTGAAGGATGGAAAAAGGGAGTCTCAGTAAATAAAATAAAATAAAATAAATAACCTACGTTTCGCAGATGACACAGCTCTTCTTGCAAATAGTCAAGCAGAGCTGATTGATCTATTACGACTTGTCAAAAACAAAAGTCAAATATTTGGTCTGAAATGACATACAGGGGTGGCCAAATTGTGGCTCGCGATCCACATGTGGCTCTTTGAAGGATTATTTGTGGCTCTCAATAAATATCCCTGAATTACTTTTAATTTTTGTGTTTCAAAATGTCTTTAGTTACTGGCAACAAATACAAAAGTCTAAGCGTAATATCAGGACTTGTTACAAGGAGAACCCTTTTCACTGTTGCTATTCAATTTGGCCTTAGAATATGTAATAAGTAAAATATCATCTGAGCTGACAGGAGGATTTGAAGGATCAAAACTATTGTTGGCCTTTGCTGATGATATAGGTATAGTCGCTCATCCTACAAGAGACGGGAGAGAGGTGTTTTCACAACTCGAGGAAGAAATAGGTAGTCTGAGCCTTCGAATAAATGACGAGAAGACGAAATACATGCTAGTAACCAAAAATCCAAGGCCAAGAGCTAGGCAGAACATAACTTTTAATGACCACAACTTCGAAGTAGTAAAAGAGTTTAAATATCTACGGGCGGTAATCACAGATGACAATGACAATCACATTATAAAAAGAGGTCTCAGCAAGGATAGCTGCGTGGAATAGCGCATTATGCTCCCTATCATCATTATTAAGATCTAAACTGCTAAAAAACAATCTAAATTAAGAATGTACAGCCAATTATTCGCCCAATTAATTGTTACATATGGAAGTGAAACATGGACTATGGATGTATCAGATTGTATGTCGTCCATTGCCTTATGTTCCGTAGCCAGGACATTTTCTTGCGTCCCATTCCTCTCTGGCATACAATTTTACCCTCGATTATAAGTTGGAGGAACTGGTATTTTTCATTTCGCATAATGTGACCTAGTTACGCCGTTTTTCTTTTCTAAATGGTTTCGAAAAGTTGGCGTTCTTGGTTGATTATTTTAAGCACATCTACATTTGTGACTTTCGCTGTCCATGGTATCTTTAGGATACGGCGATAAAGCCACACTTCGAAGGCTTCAAATCTGTTTATATCCCTCGCTTTGAGTGTCCAGCCCTCTACGCCATATAGTAGCACCGACCATAGGTAGCACTTAGTAAACCTTAGTCTCAGTTTAAGATCGAACTGTGAACAGGTCAGTACCTTCCTGAATTTTACGAAAGCTTGTCTAGCTTGCTCAATGCGACATTTTACTGCCATAGGTAAGTAACCGACACGTTCCAAGGTATTTAAATTTGCTCACTCTTTTAATGGACTTGGTATTCAGTGGCATGGTCGAGTTTTAAAGTGCATCCGTGTTTTTGGAGATCGAGAAGGATGATGAAGAATCGAATTATCCAGAATTAGTAAAGGCTGCTTGTAGAATTATTTTCATATTTGAAACAACGATGTAAACCATTTTATTTCATTTTAAAATTCGTGCAGTCCAAACAGTGAGAGAAAAATTTAATACCTTTTTTACACTTTATATAATTGTTTAATTGCGGCTCGCGAAAAATTTCAAATCTTTTAGAATGGCCCGGACGATCAAGGAGCTTGGCCACCCCTGAATAATATCAAAGACAAATATTATGATAGTGGATATGTTACCGGCCAAACCCGATTTCAGGACAAACTAGTTTGGCCTAGGCCAAATTAGTTTATCCTAAGCGCGTTAGGATAAACTAGTATGACCTAGGTCAAACTAGTTTGTCCTAGGCCAAACTGGTTTATCCTAATATAAATACACACACTTCAGGCCAAACTAATTTGGCCTAGGCCAAACTAGTTTATCCTGATATAATAAAGATTCATACTTCAGGATAAACTAGGACAGCCTAGTCTAAACCAATTTAGCTGAGTCGAAAGTAATTTAGCGAACATGTACTAAAGACTTTTACATGCGGGGAATTCCCAAATCACGTACCAACAGGGATGGCAAAAAAAATTATACATCGATATATTGTATCATATAATACATCGAATGAAGATATTGATACATGCTATAAATCAATATGTTCTTGTACAATTAAATAGTGTAAAAAATAATCAATAAAAGGTTGAGGTTTTCTCCAAAAATGAAAAGAAAATATACACTTACGAATAAAATCGAGTACGAATTAATATTGTTTTCGCCAATTTTGAAAAAATGTAAAAACGTTGAATTATCCACGTCCATCTGTCTGTCTGCCCATGAACTCAACTCCTCCGCCATTATACAAGGTAGAATAGCAAGTGAGGTGTCAAATAAAAGCTTATAATCCAAGGATGGTACTAAAGGTGAGAAATTTGAACTAGGCTGTCTGTCCGTCTGTCCGTTCGACCGCGAATATAACTCAATATTATTGTTTGTTTGTTACGAATAATTATAATTTTAATAAAAATGGTTGTTTTTCCAAGAACAAAGTATTTTATTCAATTTATTATTTATATTAAGTCGTACTAGTTCGCTGAATTAGTGTCTTCTTCTTGGCTTTTTCCCATTATGAGTTTGCTGTTTTCGTCTTCCATACACTCTATTCTCCCAGTCGCCATCTCTGAGGTCTCTATCTATCATAGCATTTCCTATGTGAGTTTTCCATCTCACAGCAGGTCTTCCTCTCCGTCTCCTCCCCGTGATAATCCTCTCCGTCTCCTCCTCCAGTAATCTTTTCGGCCACATGTGCTCCGGCATTCTTTGTACATGCCCGTACCATTTCAGGGCTCTACTTTTACTACCACAACTTGTTTGTAATCGCATTCTACTTCTATTCTGTTTCATATTTCCTCTGTTCTTATTCTATCCTACCTGGTAATTTGTAGACACTTTCTCATAAACTCCAATTCAAGTGTTCGTATTTTATTTCGTATTATTGTTGTCACTGGCCATTCTTCCGTTCTTGTAGGGTAATATTCAGTACTATGCCCTGAAACATCTTTTCTGTTTTCTTTAGTTTGAGTGTTCTTCCATTTCACTCCATGGAGTGCTTTCGTGGCTTGTTTTCCCCGTACTACTTTCATTTCTGTATCTTTCATACAAGTGCCATCTCGGTTTATCATTTACCCTAAACACTTAACAGTCTTACAACTCTTAATAGTGTCTTCTAAACTTACGTTTAAATCAGCAGCCAATCTGTAATCAATTACTTTCGACTAGATTAAATTGGTTTAGGCTAGGCTAAGCCAGTTTATC
The DNA here is from genome assembly GCF_917563875.1 of Diabrotica virgifera virgifera. Classification (NCBI taxonomy): domain Eukaryota; kingdom Metazoa; phylum Arthropoda; class Insecta; order Coleoptera; family Chrysomelidae; genus Diabrotica; species Diabrotica virgifera. The sequence continues at coordinate 158,851,522 of NC_065444.1, read as the reverse complement.
CTGATATAAAAACATACACTTCAGAATAAACTAGTTTGGCCTGAAGTGTGCGTCTTTATGTCAGGATAAACTAGTTTGGCCTGAAGTGTGTATTTATATTAGAATAAACTAGTTTGGCCTAGGACAAATTAGTTTGGCCTACGCGCGATAGGATAAACTAGTTTGGCCTAGACCATACTAGTTTATCCTAACGCGCTTAGGACCAACTAGTTTGGCCTAGGCCAAACTAGTTTTGCCGGTAACAGATATACTACATAACAATCATCCACACATAACCACAATTGAGGTTTGAGGTTGTAAGCTCATACTTATAAATATTTGAGATCATTGAACACAAACACAGGATGAATATAGGAAGAGAATTAAACGTACTTATGTGTGATCTAGCAAAAGTTTCCACAGTAAAAATAACCAAAATATGGAAGGACTGTCAAATTTCAAGAGTGTTAAAGATGAGGTTGATCAATTGCTTAATATTTAAAATAATGACCTACTGATATGAATTTTGGACCCGGAGAAAATAGTAAAATAAAAAAAGATAGACGCCATTGAAATGTTCTGCTGGAGACGAATGTTACGAATTGTATTATTTGAACCGACCGTAGGACAAATAATTCAGTTTTAAGAGAGCTAAAAGTTAGCCAAAGACTTTCCAGTAAAGTTCATCTCCATCAATTAAAATACTTAGGATATGTTATGAGAGCAAACACAAAAAACATGGAAGGATTCATTACACAAGGAATGGTGGGAGCACGAGTCAGATCCCTAACAAGATGGATCGATCAAATTACGGGAATATGCAAAATACTTATGCATGAGTTAAAAGAAATGACCAGAGACAGAGTACAATGGAGACAATGGAGACGGACAATACACGACATCACGTCGACTACTACACTCCCTCCGGGCGTAAGGATTGAAGAGAGAGAAGCACAAACATTGCAATTGGTGAATACACTAATGGTTAGAATAATTTCTCAAACAACTTAAAATAATTTCTTCTCATGCAACCAAAAAATAAATTACCAACATATTGAACAGCCCAGTTTGATATGGTGGTAGCTGGAGCTGATAACATAACTTATACCTACAAATTAAAACCAAGATCAAGTGAATAGAGCAAACAGAGCCGCAGGTTTCCTGAATGAAACTATGGAGAAATAAATAATATCGGAAAAGCAATGAAAGGCGGAATTTACAAAACGTTCATCAGACGAATAATGACATAGGCGGCACAAACACGACCTAACACAGACAGTCCAAAAAGAATGCTAGAAACAGCAGAAATGAAAGGCCTTCCAAAAATCGATGGGAGGACATATTACACTTACAAAGGCTCTATAAAAATATATCCGTTCCCACCTCTATCCGCCGTTAGTTTTTGTAAAGTTCGTTTTTGAAAGACAAAAAATACCTGCTTTGTCTTCACTTTACTGTGGTGGTAAGCAGTTGTTTGTGGGAAGACCCATTGTACAAGGTAATAATTCTTGATTACTTTTCTATACCGGTAAAAAATGGTCACTTTATTTTTCTAAATCCTAAACAACATTCTATTGTTTCAGAGTTTGGTTTGGTTTTGCGTTGGAGGTTTGGTTTGATTTTCCGTTGGAGGTGTGGTTTGGTTTCCGTTGGAGGTTTGGTTTGGTTTTCCGTTGGAGGTTTGGTTTGGTTCTCGTTTAGTTTTCGCCTGGATTTTGGTTGAAGTTTTGGAGTTTGTTCGTATGGTTTTTGGTTTTGGTTTTTGTTGGATTTTCTGCATATTTTCCGTACCTGGAAAATTTCCGTTTCGTCAAAGTAACTAGGTTTACTTTCTGGTTGGAGGCGGTCTGGAATGGCATATGGTTAGACGTCTCCGAAAATCGAATGATTTCTTTCTATCGGACGTGAATTTATGGGTCACGTTCCATTGAACTTCGTTTCTACCACGGTGTGCTGATCGCTGATGTGATTATCAGCCAACTAAAGTCTTCAAGGAGACTTTATCCAGGATTTTCTACCGCTACTGGTGAAAAAGCGGTAAAATATATATCTCAAATATTCTGGTATATTATTTTTGGATTTATTTAAATTTCAATGAACAGTACAAACATAAAAAACTAATTGGTTATTCTACTTTTAAACCATAAAATCTCACTACTTTGAACTTTTTATTTTCAACTTTCGATGAACTATATGTATGACATTGTAACATTGTATATTTTCTTTTGTAAATTGTAATATATTTTTGAAAATTGTACTAAATAATTTGGTAGAATTCGTTTTTTTGCTTATTACATTATCTCTTTCCAATTTCACTTCAAAAGGTAGTTGATTTAGGACGAAACAACATAATTTTTATATCAGGAAAGTTTAGTTATTTATATATTTATTAATTTGCTGAAAAGTAAAACCGATGGCGCCCTCCATTTTGGTTTGTTCAAGATCTCTCTCTGTTTTTATTTATATAATCTCTGTTTTATTCTTCTAGCTCTCTGTCTTTCCCGCCCAAATTATTTCAGAAAGAAATCTGTTTTAATTTTATGCCTTTTTCTGGCCCTCGAATCCCACCTTCTTTTAGTCTCTTGTTTCTCGAGCTACTTAGCCGGTGCTCTATCCTATTCTTCTTCCTTCCTACTTCTCTATTCTATACTTTTTTTTCTTTATTTCAACTTGCATGCTAATTTCGACTATCTTTCTTTTTCAAAGGCGAGTTTAGCTTTGCACACACTATGGGATCGAGCTAGAAGTTCAGATATGACGACAACTTACTGGAGGCCCATTGAACAGACAGAGTTATGTCTGCATAAATATAAGAAGAAGAAGAAAACAAAACCAAACTGACCGAGTTGCCAAATAATATAATAACACACGAAATGGCCAAAATGCCAGAGGGTCGTTAATTCCTACCCCGGTCCTATATTTTAGCACTACGTCATGTTAGATAAAATTACTTGATGAAATATTAGCCAGTGAAGCGTTCATGTACGCAAATTTCCCGGCTAACGTAACTTTTTGTCGACAATGGAGAAACTGCAATAGTTGCTTTGTGTACGACCCATCGGGAGTTATATACGTGAAGTATGGCATTTCGGAAAATTCAACCGAGACAAATAAACAGATATGCGGGAGTATGGCTGGATTAATGGCTTGTCCTAGATTAAGGCGCAAAGCGGCCACAAAACACGAATTCCAACTATGTCGTAAAAGTTCTTCGTTTGTTTTGTTTGTTTGTTTGTTTTATTTTAATTTTAGTAGGTATGTGAAATTTATAAATGGCCTAACATATTAAAAATATAACTATGTACATACTTTTATTTAACCCTGTATCTCGCAAAGTAGTTCAGACTATATTAAAAATATGAAATTTAATTTATGGCATCAGTTTGGCATCACAAACGATAAGCAATAGAAACTGAATTCACAAAACCGAAAGAAATTGCTCTTTGAATTTGTAGAAATTGCGAAAAATCTAAGTTTCGAAAACTGTTTTGGAATAGTGCGCAAAGTTGCCAATTGGTAGTACAAAACTAATCTTTATTTGCGGTTTTTCAAAAAATGTTCATGCTGAAAATGAACTTGTGATATTAATTGGAATGTTAGGTAATAACTACATTTTTTTTATAAAAATGATATCCAATTGAAATATCTTCAAAATAAATAATTTTTATTCATCTACCCACTCCTTACCCTCCTTTCTTAATTTTTATTACTTATTGTTTGTAGTCTTTTTTGACTCAAATTTTGGCACAATTTTGCGCGTATCCATTTTTGCCTTGATAAAACTGTCTGTTTTTTGTGATCCAAAAACCAATGATAGGAAAATGTAGCGATGTCGTTGATTTCTCCAAAAGAACAGGAAATAATACTTTTCAAAAACTTTAATTTTAAACTTTAAAGCAATGGAGAGCACGTTATTTTATTGTTTTGCCAATCAATCAGATCAATATAGACATCTACAACAAAATGAATTTGGGAAATAATAAAAGGTCGGATATTAAATGAGTCATTATTGACCTTAGTTTTGGCATTTAGAATGCAAAGAATTGCACGCTCCCTTATAAGGGGGCGAGTATCATGGAGCATAGATATTAGAAAATTTTCCGGATGAACAAAGCAGGCTTTTCTTTGAACTACAGGGTCTATAACACTTTTCAAATCTTGCTCTAGATACCGGCTACGTTTAATTGTTTGGAAGACATGCTTTGCACCATTTACATATGATGAGTTGCACCTAATCTGAAACCACAAAGGAGCATACACCGTGACAATAAATTTGGTCAGTTCAGTACTAACATAAGGACGTAGAATATGATTGGAGAAAGTATCGAGAATGACTCTACTTTCTAGGGCTTAAGTTTAATACATCTACAGAACATTCCCCTGTAGAAATTGCGAAACAAATTTGAAACAAATATTCCTGATTGCCCTGCTGTATTTGATTTCCTAGAACTCCTGCAAAAGCTCTTGGACCTAGAGTTGGACCGTCAAATTTTGGAAAAGATACCTTAAACGCAATCCATTAACGTGAAGCTGGCATATAACTCTTTGTAAAGGCCGTCCCATTTTTAATTCTAGTTGATAAATTGCACCAATTTTTCTTCACGTATTTATCACGGGTCCGTCACAGCCTACTACCACTAGTTCTTTCAGATTATATTTATTTATAACTTTTGTGGGCTCTTCAGTGGGGTTTGCCTTCAATATTTTCGATAACAAGGGTTTTATTTTTCAAGGGGAAAAGGCAGTTTTTGTTTCTATTTGATTCAGAGTTGGACCACCATCTCCAGCTAGCTATTTCTGGATCTCATGCTTCATCCGTGGAGCTATGCAGTCACTACTCTGAATCAAAAATTAACAAGCCTGCCTTTTAAGGGCGATGCAAGAATTCCACATTTGAGACGCAAAACAGCGACATCTCTAGTAAAACGAGGAAGAAGAAAAGAGCCAGATACAAAGTTTACTGTAATAAAACAATTAAAAATAATTTAAATAAAATAATAAACAATATTTTAGATTTAAGACTTTTCGTCAAACTGCTTTCTGGTTACATGCTGAATCTCCGGCTTTAACAATAATTTATAAGCTTTTCGTAGTCTTTTCGTCTTCCTCGTTTTATTTTTCCTACCGTCAAAGTATAGGTATTGGCTTCAAAGTTTCTGGGCAGTTTTACGTTAGACCTTTTCTTGATTGATATCTTCTAAGTTTACGAGTACTTCTGTCTATTACGTTTTTTGGTTTACGGTGGTAACAATTCAAAGTCGTATAGCACTGCCGTTGCCACTATGACTTTGGCTAAGGTAGGAAGTTTGAAATAATTTTGTGTGCACTGAATTTCTGTATTGATACTGTCATGCGAAGTGGATGGCAATTCATGATCTATTTCTATACCGGTTTCTAGCTTCAGCTTTTTTAATAAGTTAATGTTGCTTTCATGTAGTTCTTTTCTTTGCATCTTTCTTCCATTCTTCTGGCCTTATTTATCAGCTTTGAGGTTTCCCTTACATCGGTACTTGCAATAATGGTTTTTGTAGGTCTCCTTTGATCTAGTAAAAACCCCCGTGTACCTTCTTTACCTTATCGCAAGAACATTGTTTGAAAATTTCGTTAATAATTCATTTTTTTTTCGTTTTTCAAAATCTTGTAGAGGGCAGAACATGTAATTTTATCCAAAAGTCGTAATAATACTTTCTTATTACCGCTTACTAAAGGTAATTTTTCGTGTGTTTTTCAAAATCAATTTGTCATTTTTTTTTAATTTTGCGATTATCACTTCACCCTATTTGAGGTACAGTCTTTGTAGCAGTTAAGGTGTCAAGTGAGTTAGAAGCCAGATTTTCAAATTTTATATGTTTATTCTTATTAAATTTAAAAAATAATGTAAAACATGTTAAAGGATAGTATGAAAAATGTATGGAATGTCTAACTATTTTACTTTGTTTTTCTATGTGTGAAAGAGACTAAATCTAGTCTAAATGTTTTCAAAGGCATAGCGCCTTTTTCTTTTAGAGCATTGTAGTCATTTTTATAGAGGAGAACACATGAATTTATTATACACATGTTATATGCTCAATATTGCTCAATATTTATCCCAGTCAGAGTATCGGAAAATACTGTCTCTAAGATCTATTTGGACTTCTATTTCTATATAATCCAAGCAGAATTTGCCCTATTATGAACTTTTAAATATTGATTAACAGATCGTAAATTAGAACTCTTGGTGAGCACGTTAAATACGTCATTCTCTGGGCAGGGGAGAGGATTGCGTTGCCGACAGGGATTATGGGTTATGCCCAACGCGGGAGGACTAGAGACTGCCAAAAAGAAAATTTTAATGGAAGTGGTCCATTCTGCTGTACCCTACTAGACACCAGTATGGCAAAAAGTGCTTATCAAGAAATATATAAAGATGCTAGAGAAAGCCCAAAGAAAAGCACTATGTTTAGTATACTTAGTCACTAAGCCTAACCCTAATAATAATAAATTACAAAATAAAGTATAGGAATAAGATCCAGAATTTAATCTTTGAACCTGACTCTAATTACTGTGCATTCATATAAACAAATAATAAAACTTGTAATGGGTAGTTCTTCTAAGGACGACTAACTCAGTAAAACACAAGTTAAAAATAAAGTAAATATATTAAAGGTAATTATATACAATTTAAAACAAATAAAATAAAATATAATTCCATCTTCTGCAAAGGAAAAACAATATTAAATTTTATTACAGTCATCCGATCATAATAGCAACATTAACATAATACGAAAAACCATATTATATACAATAACAGTTTCGCTACGTTAAATCAACATAGCCCTATATTCCGATCCGGAGATCATTCCTCGCTACTACCGCCTACTGCGACAACGATCGTGGCAAGACCCCACGTCACTAGCCCACGTCATAGTTCCACCTCACAAGCCAGCTAAAGCTCGTTCAATACGCGAGCAGCAGATGTTGAGTCATGGTTAGTTCAATGCGCTACCCACGACTCATCTTCTCATTCATCATCATCATCACATTGTTTGATTTGCTTGTCTAGAAAATGCTTAGAAGAAATGCGTTCAATGTGCTTCCCCGTTTAGGATTTTGTCCTCTTCAGGGTTTGAGGTGAATGTTTAGTGTTGGCAGCAAAAGCAAACAGTCCGAAAAACACACTGGGGCAAGCGCCGTGTCCTGGTGTTCTTGGATCCTGGGTTATGCCGGACGGTGGTGTCCAGAAGGCTAAGAAGTCAACAGAGAAGAAAGTTTGATGGATTGTTGTTGGTTCCATAGACATTTATGTGTACTGTCCGTGCTTTGCTCTCGACCAGTCTCCCTAGAAACCATTGTACAACGACAGGCGAACCTGCGTCCCTCGTCGGCGGTCAGGAGGTGGCTTTGAGCGCAGCGTGGACAGTGTGCGTTCGAGTGGAGAAAATAGTTGCGGCTATTTTCTTGGGACGAACAGGTATAATTGTGCAATGAAGTTGGGAAACCGCAAAAAACCAACTTCTCCCTGTTCGGGGTAGGGAAGTGGAAATGTTAGAGGTGGGTACGGTAGGCTAACGGGGTAGCCTCAAGGATGTTTTCGTACTCCACCGGGAGTACGTCAATGCATGTTTGCATTAGAGCGGACGGTACATGAATCTTTTTGCGTTTGGGCTTTCGGTGGAGTACGTGGCCGGAAGATGAACAGGAACATTTGAGAGATTCTTGTGTGTCGGAAGGGGGGCCGTTGATTACTTTGATTGTGAAGTTCCTGTTCAGAGAGTTTATTCTCTCAGTGATTTTGGGGGTGTTCGAGATGTTATGGATTTCGTTTGAGGGATATCGCCAGTGCTCATAGTTACATCTACGCAAGACTCTACGCTCTGTCCTCAGCAACCTCTCTTGTTTTTGTCTTGAGCAAAGAGAGTAGATACATGATTTGTACTCCATGACGGGTCGAATAAAGGTCTTGTAAGTGCGAATGAGAGTCTTCTTGTGTGTCTTGCCAATTTTTCCCGAGAGAGCGTTGAGAAGTCTGGCCCTGTTCCTTACCCTATCTAAAGTTGCCTTTAGATCTGCGTCCCAGTTGAGAGTCCTGGTGAACAGTACTCCCAAATAGTTCACAGTCGGGCTAAAAACAAGCCTTTCTCCCAACAGACTCAGAGGATATTGGTCGTCTTCATTGCAAATGATTCTATTTGACACAGAAGGGGCGCGAAACACAATTGTTGTTGTTTTGTTCGCGTTCAGCGTGACTCTCCACTTACAACATCATTCGCCGACGCCGTCCAACAGAGCCTGGGCTCTTCTGAAGAGGAGTCTTGGGTTGTATCGAGAGGTAGTTGAGAGCAGAGTCGTGTCGTCTGCATAGAGAAACAGCCGAGTACCTGGGATATTTTGGTTAGTGATGTCGCTGTTGTAGATGATGTACAACAGCGGCGCTAGGACTCAACCCTGGGGAACTCCAGCTTGTGGAGTGAAGGGGGTGGACTTTTGATCGCCTATTTTAACTCTGACAGTACGGTTGTGGAGGTAGGAGTGTACAATTTTGGTAAATTGCAATGGTAGCCCGATGTCCAGAAGTTTCCGAACAAGCCCGTCGTGCCAGACCTGGTCGAAAGCCTTCTGCACATCCAGAAATGTGGCTATGGCGAATGAACCATCGTTGATGGTTTGAGTAACTTTGGTAGTGAAATCTATTAATGCATGTTTAGTAGATTTACCTGACTGGAATCCATATTGGAATTTTGGTATGATATTGTGGTTTTCGAGAAAGTTATTGAGCCTCTCTTTTAGGATTAGCTCAAGAACTTTACCCAGAGTATTGATTAATGAAATTGGTCTATAGGATTCCACGTCGGTTGGGGGTTTGCCTTTTTTCAAAAGCATGATGGTGTTGGCCACTTTCCAAGGAGTAGGAAAGTGGCTGTTTTTGAGACATGCATTGAATATTTTAGTTAGAAGAGGAATGATACTCTCTGGAAGTTTTTTGAGGCACCTTCGGTTGATGCCATCAGGTCCGGGAGCGCTGTTTTTGCCGATTTGGCAAAAGCTCTCCGTTTCCCTGTCGGTGAGGGGGTCCATGATAGGATCATAGACTGGAATGTAGTGGTTGAGAGTAACATTTACTATGTATTCTGTGTTGAATTTAAATATGCGATCAAAGTTCGGGTTATCTGGCGTTTGAAAATTGTTTTGAAGCGTATTTCTGAATGCTTCGGCTTTCCCTTCTGGGGAATTGACTATGTGGTTGTTGACCAACAGATGGGATGGTTGAGATAGTTTTTGTTTTGTTAGGACTTTGAATTTTTGCCAGAATTTACCTCCGTCTCTGTAGTCCAGTTTTGAGGTAGCATCTTCCCACCGGCGAGCCGTTAGGACAGATATCTCCCTCTTTATCCTGGCACAGATCCGGTTGTACTCTGTTTTGATTAGTGGGTTTCTGTTGGCCTTGTATTGACGTAGAAGACGTCGTTTTTGTTGGATTTTGGCAATGATTTATTGTGGAAGTGCCGGTGATGTATAGGTTATTTGTTTGAGTGGAATTGCGTGCGTGATCGCCTCAGTGATGAGGTTCTCGATATCGGTTGCACTGGTGTCGATACTATCGTTAGTATCGAGTTCGCCTAACATAGGGAGATTTTGTGTGATGAAGTTTTGGAATTCAGTCCAGTTAGCGTGACGATAGTCTCTTATAGATCTTGGAGGGTTTGGTTGTTTTGGAATGAGTATGTCGGTGTCGACAAGAAGAGGTACGTGGTCTGACGTTATTGAATCGCCTATGTGGCATCTATCCCCGAACCGATCCAGAATGTTGCTAGTAACTAGGATGTGGTCGACAATAGAGGCCCCATTGGCGTTCAAAAACGTGAATTCAGTGTTGGTGATTCTTGAAATGGGAAGGTCTAGTAGATAATCCGTGAGGCGGATGCCTTCTGGGTTTTGACGGTGATCACCAAACTGTGTGTGTCTACAATTTAGATCGCCCATCAACACAGCCTTGCCGAGCCTCGAAAAGTACTCTAGCAAATGCCTGTTGAGTGGTTGATCCGGGTGTTTGTAGTAAGAGACTATCGTGAGGGTTTCGTTATTGGGGATATGCACGTCAATTGCCAGGAAGTCCACATCAGGTGGACGAAAATTTTGTGGGAATGTGTGTGTGTTGTGCGGTATTCCGTGTTTCACGAGAATACCATTCCCACGAGAAACCTGACAGCGGCTTCGATGGATGATCGAATATCCTGCGAAGTGTGGATCGTTTTTCGACAGAGTATCTGTGAGTGCGAGGATCTGGATGTTATGCTTCGACAGGATATTCTTGATAAGGGGTCTCTTTTTGGAGACACCCTGACAGTTGACTGTGTCTAGGGTGAAATCCATAAAGGGAGGGTGTTTAGTGGTTGGAGCGGAATGTCACCGTGACATTGCTCCCGTACCCGTGGACCACTGTCGAGTGGTCGTAGACTTGGCTAATCAGATTAGCCGTGATTGCAGCGATATGTTCACGAAGTTCGGGCAACAAGTTAAGCAACAGAGCAGTCTGAATCGACAAGATGTTCTTTGTTTCTGTAGGGAGTTCGAAAGGGGGGAATGATCTTTCGATCGTAAGTGGCTGTATTTCGTGTTGGGCGGAGGGGATGGTGTGTCTTTGTGGACACTTGTTGGAGTATGCGGGGTGGTCACCGCCGCAATTCGGGCATTTGGGTTCCTGCTGTTTGGTGCAGGCGCTGGATTTGTGGTTGCCGCCGCAGTGGGGGCAGACGAATGCTTTTTGAGGGCATTCGTCGATGGAGTGTCCGTTTATGCAGCATTTGCTGCAATATTTTGGAGTGGGGATTGTAGGGTCGGAGCCATGAGGAAGTTCGGCATTGTAGATTTCACCATCTAGAGTTATGCCTCGGCTCAATGCTGACGTGAATTTCTCCAAGGATTTGGTCACCACCTTGATCACTTTAGAGTCCCTGCCTGTTTTGTAAGCTTTGACTCTCCACAGTCTTTCGACCGGGAATTGCTGTTCTGTGAGCAAGTCGGTGACCTCCTGCTCGGAGTAATCCACGTCGATTCCAGTAATGCAGAGGAGGTAGGTGGGCTCTTTTGTGGAAGTGTTAGCATTTCTGCTACGGCTGTGAACCGTAACCATGGTTTGGCCAGTTGCTGTGTGAATAGCTTTTTCTATATCCCCTGCATTTATCGGATTGAAAAGTCGAAGATGTGCGATTCCATGTGAGAGTACTTTGCAAGAATGAATTTTGTTGGACAAGAGAGTGGTGGTATTTATTTGCCGAAAGAAGGTGCGTTTGTTACAAAGATCTTTTGGGAGATCCTTGATTAGATATTCGGACAGTGTAGGATCGTTTATGGCGTTAATGACGTTTTGGTTTCTGGCTTGGGTTTTGGGGCGTGGATTGGCTGCGGCATTGGCGTAAGACATTTGTCTTAGTTGTCTTCTTTGGAGGACGAAATCGTTTGGTTCAGGATTGTTTGAAGTGCTGATGGATGCTTGTTGTTGAGAAGAGGGTTGTTGTTGCGAATGTTGGGGTGCTTGTTTTGACGGTTGGGTTGGGATTTTTGGTATACCACCATGTATATTCCGAGCGCTCTGACGCTGAGGACCAGCCTGTGCTGGTGTTCTTAGAGGCGGAAAATCGTTTGCATATCGCTGCAGAAGGGGGTTGGAGGCGTCGTCCCGCTCGATGCGGAGGTAAGCCTCGCGATACTTATCGCGGACGATTTGCATCTCCGCGCTAAGCGTCTCGAGCTCCAGCTCCGCCGTGAGACGGTTGTAGCCTCTGGATGGGGGTACAGTGCCTTCCTGTTGCAAGGAAGAAAACTGGTTGGCTGTAGTGGTGGTGGTGGTGGTGGCAACGCTTGTCGAGGTCGTCGTCCGAGGACGAAGCGACCGGGTGGAGCTGACGGACCTTACAGATGAAGGCATGACAAATGGGGGAGGATGCAAGTCTAGCGATCGGAGGGCACCTCAGCCTCAAGGTGTTCTGGGGGATAAACCCCAGGGATAAAGGTGGCTTGTCCACCCCTCCGTGCTTTTCCGGCGTTAGACAGTGACTATAACTACCTGATGGGTGCAGTTTACCCTGCTGCTGGTGGGTCCCTCGTTGAAAGCCTTTTTCGCAGTTAGTTTGGCCCCCTTACTCGCACTTGTTCTTGTAACCGTGTGTGAACCCTAGGTAGAGTTCGGGGCGAGCGAACTCGCTCGAGCCCAGGGCCAGAGTATTCCTCTGAAACCCCGCAATCCGTCTACCTTTTTGGTTTACACGGCCAAGCGTCGTTGGTTTTTCACTCTGGTTCCAAACTAATCGCTTAGGGCTAACCGTGCGCCGCTTCTTCAGCACTTGGTGCTCTCAGGCTTCTCGCTGTTCGTCGGTAAGAGTGGGGTGTGCTAGCAGTGACCTTACTCTTCGACGTCCGGGACGAGAATGATCTTCTCATTCTCCTCGTTCGCCTTAAATATGCTCTCGCTGCCACTACTCCTTCGATTTCCCCAGCGGTGCTATGAAGAAGGAATGCGCAAACACTGACACTCCTTCGGTCGTCTATGGTATTGAAGCTCATCGCTTGCCGAGGTATCATATCGTTACAAACTTAATTCAGAAATGTTCAATAGTTTTGAAAATATTTAATACAAAATATAATGCATATACTGGAGCCCGCGTACCAAAAAAGTTGATTAATAGCAAGCTGAAAATTTGTTAATAGCTTAAGGGTGTCTAGTCGGTCAAACTTTGATGTACGGGAACACTGAAACGGGGGAAGTCTTAATTGTGTAATAGTTTAAAAGTTTGGAACGTCAGATTACGAAAACGTTCCATTTATTTTGTCCGACAGAACATCCAATTGATTTGTTACCCTTTCATTAAACTCTCATGTTTAATGAAAGAGTCTGTGAAACACGTTTTTTACACTAGTGAAACACGACATGTCTCTTTGACATGTTCTTCGTGCTCCACTCATTAAAATGCCCAGTTGATGATAAACACCAGTCTGATTTTTGCATGAGAGTTTAATGAAATGGTAACACATCAATTGAAAGTTCTGTCCGACAAAATACATGGAACGCTTTCGTAGTCTGGCGTTCAAAATTTTTAACCTGTTCCACAATTAAAACTTCATCTGTTCCAGTGTTCCATACATCAAAGTTTGTTCGACTAGACACCGTTAAGCTATTAACAAATTTTCAGCTTGCTATTAATTAGACAAGGCGAAAACGGCGAGTTCTTTGGAGAAAATATTCCCATTAGATTTTTTTGCATAATCACATTCGTGAGACATTCCAGAATAAGATTCAAGAAGTGGCCCACTCGAAAAGTGGTTCAAATTTTTTTTAACATTTTTTTTATCAAATTGCAAAAAATCAATATTTTCGACCCAGACAATTTTTTTCACGTTTTTTGGACCATTCTGGATAAAAAAGGTCATTTTTCTCTAAAGTTGATCGTTTTCGAGGTAAAAGCGTTAAAAAATTGAAAAAAAAAAACGAAAAATGGCGATTTTCAAGGCTTAATAACTCGGTTAAATATTATTACTATGAAAGCCACAAAGTGACTAAATCAAAGTTTAAAGCCCCCCTTACCAGATTCTGAAGAAATTTTTGTCATTATTTGATTACTAAGCTGTTATTTTTAAGTAATAATATTAAGCGCCATGCACGTATTAGGCAACCGTCCATGGTGAGTGCGAACGAGATGCCATTCAAGCAGTCCAATGGCGCATCTCACTCGCATTCACATTTACAGCTGCGTCAATACGATGTTACCGCTCATTATTAATAATTAAAAATATCAGCTTAGTAATAAATGAATGACACAAATTTGTTCGAGATCATGTAGGGGGGGCTTTAAATTTGATTTAGTCACTTTCTGACTTTCATAATAATAATTTTTATATATATATATATATAACCGGTTCTATAGCGTTCTACGCCTTCCGGTACCCAATCGCCAAGCCTGTCGATCTAGTCAGTCATTTTCTTGAAGATTTCTTTCTGACATGGCTTTTCTAATTCCTTGTTTCCAGGAGGTCGGTGGCCTTCCTCTTTTCCGTTTTTCTGGCGGTATCCATCTCATTGTAATTTTTGGTAATCTTTCATCTCCCATTCGTTGGACGTGTCCATACCAAGTAAGTTGGTTTCGTTGTACCTCGTCCACTATTGTTTTCTGCTTACCTACTTTTTCTATGATCTGTTCATTTCGAACATGGTCCCATCTCGATATTCTGGCAGATCTTCTAAAAAAATCCATTTCAGTAGTAAGCAGCTTATTTTCGGATTTTTTTGTCATTTGCCACACTTCGGAGCCATACGTTAAAATTGGTTTCATAATAGCGTCGTACATCCTCATTTTTGTATTTAAATTTATGTTATGTTGCCATAAGACAGGGTTTAGGGCTCTAGTAACCTTTCTAGCCTTCGTCACTCTATCATCTATACTGGGTTCCGTTCTTCCACTATTTGTTAATTTAATCCCTAGATATATATACTCTGTACAACCCCTGATGTAGTCACTTCCGTCAAGATCTAGGTCCTCCTGTTGTATTTGGTTACCGATGTGTAGATATTGTGTTTTCCTTATGTTTACCTCTAAACCCCATTTCCTGTATTCTTCCATCAATTTTCTGGTCATATATTCTAAGTCTTCCTTATCTTGGGCAACTACCACCTGGTCGTCTGCGTAATTCAAAGTGTATAATGTTATGTCTCCGATTGGTATACCCATACCACTGCATTTCTGCTTCCAAAGTCTGAGAGCACCGTCGGTATATATATTGAAAAGAATGGGAGATAAGCAGCACCCTTGTTTAAGGCCTTTTGTTACTTGAAAGCTAGATGACAGATGGTTACCTCTCTTTACCCTTGACATAGAATCTTTATAGAGGCATTGTATGGCTTTGATGACAGTTGCAGATATGTGTGTATTGTCCAAAACCTCCCACATTTTTTTCACGGGCACTGTGTCGTATGCTTTCGTTAGGTCGACAAAAAGTATATGTGTGTCTTGTCCACGTTCTAGTCTTTTTTCCATAACCTGTGTTAGACAGAATATATTATCAATCGTAGATCGGCCGGCCCTGAAACCACACTGTTCTTCGGATTCATAGGGTTGATATTCTTCGCAAATAATGGTTTTCAGTATTCTGCCATATAAACGGCTCATTGTGCTTGTTACAGTTATTCCCCTATAATTGTTGACATCACTTTTACTTCCCTTTTTGTGTATTGAAGAGATCCAGCCCTCTTTCCAGCTTTTTGGAACTTCTTCTCCGTTAATAATTCTGTGAAGGAATTCTGTGATCATTCGGATTAATTTCTTTGAACCTGATTTTATTAGTTCTGCGGGAACATTGTCAGGGCCAGGTGCCCGACCATTTTTTAATTGTGAGATAGCTTTCTGTACCATTTCTGTTGTTATTGTTATTTCTTCACCTTCTACTATTACTGGGCTTGATTCTTCTTGTATGTATTGTGGGCGGTCTTCAGTCAGCAAGGATTTATAATGCTGTTCCCATGTATTTGTTGTTATGTTGTCAAGCCTTACATTTTCTGTTGTATCTGATCTCAATGTTTTGAAAAACCTCCACGATTCTCTACTTCTCCTACCACCTATATAATATGTTTCCAACTCATTACATTTCTTTTCCCATGAATCATTTTTTATCTGCCATACGTCCTGTTTAAATTTTTTGAGGGCGTTTCTGTATTTTTCCTTGTCTTCTATCCGGCCAGTGTTTAACCATTTTTGGTATAGTTGTTGTTTATTTTCTTTTTGTGTTTGTAGATGTTCGTTCCACCAGCTATTACCTTTATGTATTCTATTTTCTTTTATACCTAGCGCCTCTTTGGCGGCTTGGTGTATACTTGAAATAATGTGTTGGTGTACGTTTTCTATGTTTTGTGTCAGTATTCCTTCATCCAATATATTATCTAGCCGGCTTCTGTATAGCATTTTTGTACTGTGGTGTTCTAAACTTTCTAGATTATATCGAACCGCTTCAATTTTCTGTCCATTCCCTGAGTCTGAGACACCCTGTTTCTGTTGGGCCCATGAAGGCATAGACCAGGGCGCATCTGTAAAAATATTAGTACATTTGGACGTTGAGAGGTGACTCAAATTTTTTTGCAGAAATTGCTTGAAAATAAATCAAATAATAATATTTGAGTTATCCTCCCTCTCAAAAAGGTCCGGAACATTGTTTAAATAATCAAAATGTCAAAAAATTAAGGAAAAATTCGATTTTTTTCTTGGTTTTTTGATTATAACTTTAAAAGTATTCATTTTCGAGAAAAGTTGTACTGAGATAAAAGTTGCGTAATTAAATTTCCTACAATATAGAATTGGTTAAAATTTTAAGAAATAGTCACCCTTGTTGGAAAATAGCAAAAATTGTGAAAAAAACATACAAAAACAAGTATTCGCATTTTACGTTTTTCAACCATTTATGCTACACTTAGGACCTTCATATTTCACCCTGAAAAATTCTATGATACAGTAAAACAATATTGTAAATTTCATTAAGATCGGTTCGATAGATTTTGCAAAATAAATTTTGCAATCCAGCTTTCGTAAAAAAAATTCATTTTTTCAAAATTTTACAGGACTGAAAATAAAGCAGATAGCAAGTTGAAAATTTTTTTGCATATAGAAGTGTACTGTACCTGTCATTTGCAATTTCGCAAAATTAAAATCGCTTAACACCACGGCGTCAGGAATTTTTTTAAATAAACATTAATTATTGGTGCTACGCGCAGGACAGCGGATAGGTTGCTCTGATTGGGCATTCCAATGACCTTTGATAATATTTGATAAATTTTAATTTTTATGACATTTCGATATAAATAAATAAATTTGTTTATTGCAAAATAAAGCACATACTCTATCCTTTGAAATAACACTTTTATTAGCAAAAACTTTCTTTGTTCATATATTTTAATTTAAATAATAAAAGTTTATTATTTTTAAACATATGCAATTGTTTAAACAATATTTCACAAACAATAATAAAATTAGTTTGATTTTTGTGGAATTAAAAAATTAAAATACAACAAAATATAGAGTAAGAAAATAATATATTAGATAAAGATTGGAAGAAATTTTGGTGGAAATCAACCTGTGTGAATCGAACACCGCTGTCCTGCGCGTAGCACCAAAAATTATTGTTTATTTCAAAAATTTTCTGACGCCGTGGTAATTAATCGATTTTAATTTTGATAATTGCAAATGAAAGGTACAGTACACTTCTATAAGGAAAAAAAAATTCAACTTGCTATCTGCTTTATTTTCAGTCCTGCAACATTTTGAATAAATGAATTTTTTTTGCGAAAGCTGTATTGCAAAATTTATTTTGCAAAATCTATTGAACCGATCTTAACGAAATTTACAGTATTGTTTTACTGTATCATAAAGTTTTTCTGGGTGAAATATGAAGGTCCTAAGTGTAGCATAAATGGTTGAAAAACGTAAAATGCGAATACTTGTTTTTGTATGGTTTTTTCACAATTATTGCTATTTTGCAACTAGGGTGACTATTTTTTAAATTTTTAACCAATTTTATATTGTAGTAAATTGAATTACGCAACTTTTAAGTCAGTACAACTTTTCTCGGAAATGAATACTGTTAAAGTTATAATCAAAAAACGAAGAAAAAAATCGAATTTTTACTTAAATTCTTGATATTTTGATTATTTAAACAATGTTCCGGACCTTTTTGAGAGGGAGGATAACTCAAATATTATTATTTTATTTATTTTCAAACAATTTCTGCAAAAAAATTTGAGTCACCTCTCAACGTCCATCTCAAAACAGATCCGCCCTGGACTAGCAGTATTATTTTGGATTTTATCAAGTAATGGTCACTTCCAGTTTCTGCTCCTCTGTATGCTCTAACATCAAGGATTCTCAGTTTAGTTTTTTGGGCCACAATTAGATAATCAATAATCGATTTCAAATTGCGTGTTTTTTGAATCCACTTGTAAGTATGTATATCTTTGTGTTTGAAGAATCCGTTCATGACTTTTAGTTCATTTCGCGTAAAAAATTCTATTAACCGCTCGCCATTATTATTTAGGATTTCTTCTCCATACCTTCCAATGACATTACTTCCTATTTTTTTGCCCACGCGTGCATTCATATCTCCTAAGAGCTCCCGACTTTTACCGATTTCTATTATGGTGTCTTCTAAGGTTGCGATATATTGTTCTTTCTCTTCCACTTTAGCATCATCAGTCGGTCCGTATACCCCTACAATTGATAAACGACGCCCCTTTACGGTCAAATTCGCTGTTATTATTCTATCGTTTATTGCTTGCTAACTTGTTATATGATTTTTATACTTCTTATGAATGAGTATGGATACTCCTCTTTTGGCACGTTCATCCTTTCTGACTCCACTATATATGTGTACATATTCTCCTACATCGTCTACTCCTTGTCCTTTCTTCTTGGTCTCAGTTAACACTAGAATGTCCATGTTCATTTTTAAACTTTCTTGCTGAACTTCTGCAGTCTTTCCTTTAATACCCTGTATATTCCACGTTCCAACATTCAATATCCGTTTTCGTTGCCAATTTCGTTTTCCAGAATGTCCGTCCTTTTTCCGAGGCTTTACTTTCGGGTTTTTTGCAATATACTTTTTCCGAGGAATGAGGAGCAAGCACATTGCCTCAACCTCCAAGCTTGGAGGACCAGAGTTTTGAATTTAGAGTGACCGTCTCTTAGGTAATTGCCTTCACCATGGCTAAGGAGTTCCACCTACCCCATTTAATTTTATACCAACCCTAAAATCAGGGGTCGCCACTTCCGCCATACACACCGTACCGAAGATGTTCTTCTCCGCCGTGGATACCGTTGTGGTCTTCATCCGTGACCCTGGACAAGGGACCCTAAACAGGTACTAGTTTCCCGGGTCAGGAAACTCCTGGAATCTGCGGAAGGCAGGGATTGATTCACTTTCCCTGATAGGACTGTCCAAAGGAGTTCCTACCCGCTACCGGTAATAATAATTTTTAACCGAGTTATTAAGTCTTGAAAGTGCCTATTTTCGCGTTTTTCAAATTTTAAATTGCTTATAACTCAAACACGATCAACTTTATAGAAGAATTACATCAGAGACATTTTTTGTCCCAAATGGTCCGAAATATCTAAAAAAAATTTGTCCGGGCCGAAAACATTGATTTTTGCAATTTGATTAAAAAAATCGTTAAAAAAAATTTGGACCACTTTTCGCGTGGGCGACTTCTTGAACCTTATTCTGGGATATCTCACGACTGTGATTATGCAAAAAAGTCTCATGGGAATATTTTTTCCAACGAACCCGCCGTTTTCGCCTTGTCTAAATCAACTTTTTTTTGGTACGCGGGATCCAGGTCTATTTTATTACCGTGTGAATTTGGTTTCTTTTCTTGTGGAATATTTATGTGGTTTATCTATGCGGAACAATTTCTTTTTTGATATATTTCTTTACTGAAGTCAATTGGTCAATTCAGCGTTTTGATAATACAAATAACATTTTACATAGGAAATATTCGGCTAAATGATAATATTTTCAGTCCAGTTCCTTCTTTCAGTCCAGAAGAAGTGAACAAACATTTTCGAAATAGTATATATTTATATATAGTATATTTAGTAAATACCTACACAATAAGATTTTTATTATATTAGTATATTCATCTTAATTTTTCACCGTTTCGTTTCCCTATTACTTTATAATTTAGTATAGCTACAACCACAACGCATTTACAATTTTATATATTTCTTATGTTATGGTTCCGAAAGTGTTTTCTTGTTTAATAAGTAGTAAGTTGTTGGTAAGTTTAATAATTTATGAAAGGAAGCTGAAAAACCAATCATCGAAAATATGCAATACACAACACAACCATGGTCAAAATTGTAAATTTAATTTTCAACAATCCCATCTATGATACAGATTAAGTACACAAACAAATCAACACAAAATAACTCAAAAACAGTCATAATTCGCTACCCCTAGGGCCATAACATCACTTTCAAATAAAAGTTTCAACCACATAATATTGTTATGGTCCAAAAGAGATAGGCCAAAATATTTTCACTGTGAAAAAAAAAACCTATCCTAAAAAAATTAGGTTGTACATTCTTTTTTATAACGAATTACGAAGTGGAAATCGAAAGGTCAAACATTAAGTGGTCAATTAAAAATGCAATTTTCATTACACCGATAATAATAATTGTGGCTCAATTCCATAAAGATAATACTTTTCTTACGTTCATATTTTTAGTGTTAAAATCTTTTTTTGCAAATTTTGCTCTCTTAAAAATAATATAAGAAGAATAAATTATGGCAGCTCCACTCTACTTTACATCCCGATAATTCTATTGCAACTTTAATCACTTTCACAGCCATAATCGTTGTAACCAGTAAATTTCACCATACAATTTCCATCTGAGCAGGTAGACCCAATCGATTTCCATTACACTTCCACCTTCCCATTTAAGTTTATTCGATTGTGGTATACGAATTTCCACCCTAAAATTACACCGAAATACCAATAGCTTCCACCATTAACTTAGTGACTCACACCCTAAGCATCGGTCTAGTCATGTAGAAGGGCAAGGGCGGCTCGCAATATTGTTTGCGTTGTTTGCGTCGCGTGTTAGCTTTTATAAATTATCTACCTTTGAGAAACACTGAGTAATTATAGTTTGGTTACTCACGTTGCTTGATGCAGTTTAAATATTGCAGCTTAATCTTATTAAAAGAATCTTACTTTACCTCCGTATTCAGACTTGACCGTCAACACTTTTATTAGTTTCAGAAATACATATTTCTATATTTTAGCGCCTGTGAGAAATATTTCGTCGGTTTACTGCCAAACCAGCTAACTAAACTTTCAATTAGCGTCCCTTTGTAAAGACAATAAAGTCGACTTTACTAAGTTAATAGTCATTTACCCAACACAAACACACTACACTTTACACTATAAACTGATCATGTATGAATCAACTGTACCATGCCAAATGCCTTAGTTCTCGAAGCATTTAACTAAAAAACGTTTAATTTTAAAAGAAAAATCGTCTAAATTTGAAACTGATTTGATATCTCAAAAATATTAAATTAGGTAAATAACATTCCAAACAAAAATCTTTGTAAAAGAAATTGTTATAATGAACTGTAAATTAAAAAAAAGTGTTAAAGGCATTTTTTTTGCGGCACCTGTCTTGTTTTGGCTGTAACAAAGTTAGTCAACTTTCCACATCACTGTCCTCGATATTAGCGATGTTGAAAAAGTAACTATCCGTTACCAAGTACTCGTTACTTACGAATACCGAAAGTAACGATTACTATACAGAGAGGCAAATCATTACTTTGATTACTCTGATTACTTCGTTACTTCTTACCAATCGTATCAGAGCTAGTAACGACTATTGTATCTACTTTGATTACTTTGATTACACTCTGATTACTTCGTTACTTCATACCAATCTTATTAGAGCGAGTAACGACTATTGTATCTACTTTGATTACTTTGATTACTCTGATTACTTCGTTACTTCGTACCAATTGCATCAGAGCGATTAACGACTATTATATCTACTTTGATCACTCTGATTACTTCGTAGAAATCGTAACAGAGAGAGTAACGACTATTGTATCTACTTTCCTTACTCTGATTACTTCGTACTTCGTGAACGTCGTTATTATATCGCAATACCTATACAAAATACCTGAAAAATACGATTCTCGATATGATTACCGGTACTCAAATGCAAACGTAACAAAATTAATCATAGTAATCAAATCATTTTTATCCCTTAAACAGATTGGTGAAGGTCGTTGTTATATCGGAATACCTATACAAACCTACCTACTGAGAAATACGATTCTCGATATGATTACCGGTACCTAATCAAATACAAAAGTACCAAAAGTAATCACAGTAATCAAACCATTTTTATCCCTTAAACAGATCGGTCGTTGTTATATCGGAATACCTATACTCAAATACAAAAGTAACAAATGTAATCATAGCAATCAAAGTAACGAATACTGTAAATGATTACTTTATACAAAATACCTACCTACTGAGAAATATGATTCTCGATATGATTACCGGTACTCAAATACAAAAGTAACAAAAGTAATAATATCTAGTAATCAAAGTAACGAATACTGTAAATGATTACTTTATACAAAATACCTACCTACTGAGAAATACGATTCCCAATATGATTACCGGTACTAAAATACAAAAGTAACAAAATAATCATAGTAATCAAATCATTTTTATCCCTTAAACAGATCGGTGAAGGTCGTTGTTATATCGGAGTACCTATACAAAATAGCTACCTACTGAGAAATGCGATTCTAGTTATGATTACCGGTACTCAAATACAAAAGTAACAAAATATTCATAATAATCAAAGTAACGAATACTGTAAATGACAACTTTATACAAAAGTAACGATTTGTAAAGAATACTCGAAAGTAACTATAATCAACATCACTACTCGATATGATGCTTAGGTGTACTGTCCTCGATGTCCTTCGAAGCCGGTAACGATTTATAATACTGATTAAACTCTTCCAGACCTGTTTACCCCTGCTAGGTGTAAACAAAAACTTACAAACAATTTACAACAAAACAGAAGAACAACTAAGCGAAACACAGTTTGGTTTCAGAAACAACCTTGTAACCAGAGCATCATTTAGTTTGCAGGTCATGGTTCACAGATGTAGGGATATAGAACAGCCACTTTACATGTGTTTTATCGATTTTGAAAAGGCCTTTGACCGAGTCACCCATGACACACTGATAGGTGTCTTGCAACAGGTGGGAACTGATGACCAACACCTCCGTATTTTAAAAAAATTGAAGGCACTCGTGGGAGTGCCGACAGAACTGAAAACTTCTTATAGTATATAAATTACGAGCTCAATGCTTTTACCCCATCCTAAAAGAAGTGCTATACCTATATCATATACGATGTACGCGATGCGTATGCCCTATGCTATTTATGTATACATACCTACACATAATTTATATATGTACAAAATTTATTTCAGCGAAGTGATGACGGTCGCAAATTTAATACTTTTTCCCCATCCAAGAAGTGCACAACGTCCGTAAAGAAATTTTAAATTCAAATTTTATTTCGTCGACGCGATAACGGTCGCTAATTTAATAATTTGCCCCATCCAAAAAGTGCACAATGTTCCTCAAGAAGATTTCACTTCAAATATTTATCTCGTCGAAGCGATGGTAGTCGCTAATTTAATACTTTTTTACATCAAAAAAGTGCACAACGTCCCTAAATAAGTTTCACTTCAAATATTTATTTCGTCGAAGCGATTACAGCCCTAATTCAATACTTTTCCTCCACACAGAAAGTGTACAACGTCCCTAAAAAAGTTTTCACTTAAAAAATTCATTTCGTCGAAGCGATGACGGTCGCTAATTTAATAATTTTTTCTTATCCACAAAGTGCACAACGTCCATCAAGAAGTTTTCACTTTAAAAATTTATTTCGTCGAAGCGATGACGGTCGCTAATTTAATATTTTTTTCCATCGAAAAAGTGCACAACGTCCCTAAAGAAGTTTCATTTTAAATATTTATTTCTTCGAAGCGATGGATGACAGTCCCTAATCCAATATTTGTCCCCCATCCAAAATGTGCACAAGGTCCCTAAAGAAGTTTCACTTCAAATATTTATTTCGTCGAAGCGATGACGGTCGCTAATTTAATAATTTTTCCTTATCCAAAAAGTGCACAACGTCCCTCAAGAAGTTTCATTTTAAATATTTATTTCGTCGAAGCGATGGATGACAGTCCCTAATCCAATACTTGTCTCCCATCCAAAATGTGCACAAGGTCGCTAAAGAAGTTTCACTTCAAATATTTATTTCGTCGAAGCGATGACGGTCGCTAATTTAATATTTTTTTCCATCGAAAAAGTGCACAACGTCCCTAAAGAAGTTTCATTTTAACCCTTAACTACAGACATCCGGTATTTTTTACCGGCGGGCATTCCCAAAATGTGGATTTCGTGGTAACCTCACAACTTACAAGTTCATGTGTCTCTGTACCTCTCGGGCAGTTTGTATAACAATGCTAGTCAAAGCGTGTATTGTGTATTGTCAATATTTTCTTTTCTGGTACACATCAAAAATCTTAACCGGTAAAGATTACCGGATATCTGTGTTAAGGGAGTATTTTTATATGAGTACTATATTTGTAAATCTGAAATGTTTACATTATTTTTTTGTGTTTTTGGGGAAAAAGTAAGGAAATGGACTGTGGAAGACATCCTGGACCTTCAATGAAGGTTAACTTTGAAGATAAAAATTTTGAGGCCACTTTGCAAAAATGGAATTGCCATTTAATTTTATTACAATTTTACCCCTTGCAGATTTTTTTTCATGGATGTAAAAATTTTCGTGGATGCTATTTTATATTTCCTTTGTGATTCTATGTTACGTTTATTTGTTAAAAAAAAGTTTAAATTTTTGTCTATAGCATTTATGGCCGTTTGTTTCAATAGACCAAAAATGTTACCAAAATTCTGGTTTAATAGATTATTCTTCAAAAATCTTGTCATTATATTATTAAAATCACTCATTTTACCATTTTTCCCATATCTAGAGACTCCATAAAAACACATAATGCAAAAAGTTTTTGTTTTTTATTATTAACTTTATATTTTGACTCTATTTTATAATGACCGGTAAAAAATACCGGGAGTCTGTAGTTACGTGATAATATTGGGATGTCTGTAGTTAAGGGTTAAATATGTATTTCGTCGAAGCGATGGATGACAGTCCCTAATCCAATACTTGTCCCCCATCCAAAATGTGCACAAGGTCCCTAAAGAAGTTTCACTTCAAATATTTATTTCGTCGAAGCGATGACGGTCGCTAATTTAATAAATTTTCTTTATCCAAAAAGTGCACAACGTCCCTCAAGAAGTTTTCACTTTAAAAATTTATTTCGTCGAAGCGATAAAGGTCGCTAATTTAATATTTTTCCCCATCCAAAAAGTGCACAACGTCCCTCAAGAAGTTTCCACTTCAAAAATTGATTTCATCGAAACGATGACGATTGCTAATTTAATACTTTTTCCATCGAAAAAGTGCACAACGTCCCTAAAGAAGTTTCACTTCAAATATTTATTTCGTCGAAGCGATGACGGTCCCTAATTCAATACTTTCCCCCATCCAGAAAGTGCACAACGTCCCTCAAGAAGTTTTCACTTTACAAATTTATTTCATCGAAGCGATGACGGTCGATAATTTAATACTTTTTTCCATCCAAAAAGAACACAACATCCCTAAAGAAGTTTTCACTTCAAATGTTTATTTCGTCGAAGCGATGACGGTCGCTTATTTATTACTTTCTCCCCATCCAAATTTAATAATTTTTCCCCATCCAAAAAGTGCACAACGTTTGCTTATTTTGCAATATTCATTGCTTTTCGCTTAAATTAAATGTTCAAACTGTCAATAGGAAGGTGGGTGGCGGCTTTAATATTGAATTTAAGCAAAAAACAATATTTATTTGTCAAATAAACATTATTTCCTGTTTTCCGATAGCAGTAAAATGTATTTTGAGTTAAATAAATTACACACACATTCTTCTTTTTATGTTAATAAATTTAATTCAAAATTTTTTTTGGACACTCTGTATAAATAATTATGTTAATGTTTATACTACTGAATAGATAATTGAATTACCTTTCAAATGAGCTATCACACGACCCCTATTCTCATTTAAAAAAATTATAGATGAGGTCATCACGCCCAGATGAGTAACGTCACTAGTATGATACATGTGCCAAAAAGTCGCAATTTAAAAATAAAAATCTACCTGTTTCGGGATTTTTTTCCAAAATCGTCCATTCTCGAGAAAATGAATTTATTCCAACCTTTACGTGCTCACTGTATATTTATGTACGAACAAAATTTATTTCGCCGAAGAGATGACGGTCGCGATGACGGTCGCTAAATAAATATTCTTTCCCCATACTAAAATAGAGTTTACACTTATTTTAAATTTTAATATTTCTATAAATTTCATATATACATACATTATATGTATATTCGTACAAAATTTATTTCACCAAAGCGATGATGACGGTCGCTATGATGGTCGCGAAATCAATCATTTTTCCCCATCGTAAAATAGGTTTTGCATTTATTTTAAAGTTAAATACTTCTACACAATTTATATTCACATACATTATAATATATGTATACGTACAATATTTATTTTGCCGAAGCGATGACGGTCGCGATGACGGTCGCGAATTCAATGCTTTTTCCCCTATCCAAAAAGTGCACTATGTCCCTAAAGAAGTTTTCACTTAAAAAATTGTATTGGCATCAATGTGCAAACATACGAATAGGTTATAACACGACAAAAGCAGTGGAAATACGACGCGGAGTGAGGCAAGGATGTATTTTATTGCCTATATTTTTTAATATCTACTCCGAATTTATTTTCAAAGAAGCCTTAGATGAAGGTGTCGACATTAAATCAACGGAATTAATGTCAACAATTTCAAATACGCAGATGTCACGGCACTGATTGCCTCCAATGAAGAACACTTACAACGACTAATAAATAGGATGACCGAAGCATGCGATGAATATGGGTTAAAACTTATACTTCTAAGACAAAACTTATGGTTGTCAGCAAAACGGAGTTAAAATCAATGAACACCAGAGCGTTGGGAATAACGTAAGAAAGAGTACATAGTACTACCTATTTGGGCGCCAACGTTAACGATAACTGCGATATAAATAGAGAAATAAGAATACGCATTGAAAAAGCCATAGCCGCCTTTTATAAACTAAAGAAAATTTTTGTTAATAGAGATATCACGATAAACCTTAAAATCAGATTAATACGCTGCCAGATACTCTTCACATTGATGTATGGCATGGAGAGATGAACCATTACAGAGACACTAATGAAAAAATTGGAGGCATTTGATATGTGTATCTTTCGATGAATATTACGGATCAGTTGCGTTAATCGAATAAGAAATGAAATAATTTTACATCGAATGAATAAGAGCACAGGGATAACAAAAACAATAAAAATTCGAAAGTTACAATATTTTGGCCATGTAATGAGACATCCAGAGAGATATAAGCTTTTACACCTCATAATACATGTCAAGATCGCGAACCAAGAGGCCCAGGCCGAAAAAGAACATCCTGGCTCCAAAATTGTTAATAACCAATAACAAAAAAATAATTTCCCGAATAGCTTTGAATGACACTTTTTAATAGGTCTGGATCCCGCGTATGAAAAAAAAGTTGATTAATAGCAATCTGAAAATTTGTTAATAGCTTAAGGGTGTCTAGTCGGATAAACTTTGATATATGGGAACACTGGAACAGGGGCAGTTTTAATTGTGGAACAGGTTAAAAATTTGGAACGGTCAGAACACGAAAACGGCACATTTATTTTGTCCGACAGAATAGACTTAAACTCTCCGAACAGAGATTAAACTCTTATGCAAAAATCAGACTGCTATTTATCTCCTGTCATAATTCCTGTCATTTGATATATTCTACATGTTCCACTCATTAAAACGCCCATTTGGTGATAAATAACAGTCTGATTTTTCATGAGAGTTTAATCTCTCTCTCATGTGCCGTTTTCGTGGTCTGACCGTTCCAAATTTTAACCTGTTCCACAATTAAAACTTCCCCTGTTCCAGTGTTGTCGTACATTAAAGTTTGTCCGACTAGACATCCTTAAGCTATTAACAAATTTTCAGCTTGCTATTAATCAACGTTTTTTTCATACTCGGGATCCAGACCTATAAGCGTATCTCATTTAAAATAGACTTTTTCTCTCTTGGTAATGTTTTGAAAAATGTTTCCTTTTCTAGTTATTTACAATTTTTTGATGAAGTTTCCACCTTAATTGCTTAATTACTTACCTTAATTACGGTAACGACTGCAGCGCAGTGGCTATGTTACTGGCTTAACAAGCTGGAGGGCCCGGGTTTGAATCCTGGCACTGACAAAATTTTCAATTTCTAATTTAACTGAGCCGCCACCGTGCTTCGAAGGGCACGTAAAGCCATCGGTCCCAGATACGTAAGTAGTAGTTAAGTCATGTTAGAGGCGCTTGCGCGACCTGAAAACCCTAACACTAGACCTTAGCCAGAAGGTTACACGAACTTTACTTTACCTTAATGATTACTCATTTTTCTAAACTTTTTCGAAAAAACTTCTGAAGGAATTGTACTTCTAGAAAAAGCTTTATAAGCTTTAAACCTTTAAATATAATTAAGAATATTTTGACAAAGCTGATAGCATGGACCCAAATATTTCGAATATGCAGTTGTACATTGCTCTTTAAGAACATAGGCACAATTTCTTGCAATGCTTTTTAAATGCATTAATTTTTTTCAAAACCTGAAAAACTAATAAATATTTTTGAAAAATTTAAACGCAGATTGAAAGATTACATTATTAACGAGGGCCGAAAGTCCCTTAGAATATACAAAAGGTTTCTTTGGAATAATATATTTAAATTCAAAAACTACACTCAATTTTCTATTTTTTTTTCACCCCTATAACTTATTCAAATAAACATCATATTGGTTTTTAGGGACTTTCGGCCCTCGGTAATAATGGTAGGGGAGCCCAAGCGGGGATTTTTGCAGTTACTCGAGCGCGTCAGATTATCATATGGGGAGAAACCTGGTACCCTGTAGATGTACATCTACCATATATTGGTTCTTAACACAGTGGAGTTCGTTAAGGGGGGCCCAAAAAAAAAGTCTACCCTTAAAAAAACTCGAAATTGTCAGATTAAGATAAGGTAAGTTAAGTACATGCAAAAGAGTGTATATTTAAAAAATCTGACGATTTGAGCCAGGCGTAAGGAAATGGGTGAGTCCCAAAGTTTCACAAGAAAAAAGCAAATATTTCGCGAAATGAATGACAGATCGAAAAACTAAAAAATACGTGCTCAATATTTTTTTAAAATCTATCGAATGATACCAAACACGAGTTCCCACGGAGAGGGGTGGGGGGTAAATTTAATATTTTAAATACGAATCCCGCGATATTTCGCGAAATGAACATCAGATCGAAAAACTGTAAAATACACTTATTCAATATTTTTAAAAAATCTATCGAATGACACCAAACACGACCTCCCACCGAGGTGGGGTGGGGGGTTACTTTAAAATCTTAAATGGGAACCCTCATTTTTTATTGCAGATTTGGATTCCTTACGTAAAAATGAGTAATATTTATTTGAAATATTTTTTCGAATTATGGATAGATGACTTTATAATCGGAAAAAACCATTGTTGGAAATGGAAACTTAAATTAAAAAATGGCAAGCGCCCACTAAAATGGAAAACTTTACTTAACTTTTTTTGGTTTTAGGACCTACTTTTCACAACCCAATAGGTCCCCAAAGCGCTCGAGTGACTGCACATTTAGCATACTTTGCTCCCCTACCATAATGTAGTCTTTTATTCTACGTTTAAATTTTTCAAAAATACTACTTAAGGTGAAACAGTAGCGATCAACAGGTAGCCAAAACGCGTTCCAAGATTGCGGCTGTAATTTTGAATATTTTTTCGAGATATTTGGCACACGTATTCGTAATATAATAAAGAATGGCGGTACAGAGCCCAATTTGAAAAATATATTAATATGTGGAAATTACTCTGTAATTAAATACAATATTAAAAAAACGAGCCTGTACCGCCATTAAGAAGAACAAAAAAATACAGTTTCTTCAAATAAACTTTTTTATCCGATGCCTAGATTTTGTGTCATTTTGGAACTACTAATGAAATAAAAAATTTTAGTAGTTCCAAAATGACACAAAATCTAGGCATCGGATAAAAAAGTTTATTTGAAGAAAGTGTATTTTTTTGTTTTTCTTAATGGCGGTACAGGCTCGTTTTTTTAATATTGTATTTAATTACAGAGTAATTTCCACATATTAATATATTTTTCAAATTGGGCTCTGTACCGCCATTCTTTATTATATTACGAATACGTGTGCCAAATATCTCGAAAAAATATTCAAAATTACAGCCGCAATCTTGGAACGCGTTTCTGCTACCTGTTGACCGCTACTGTTTCCTCTTAATTTACTCAGGATTCGAAAAAAATGAATGCATTTAAACAATTAACATTTAAGCATTTTGCTTAACATTTTTTTTGCAAAACATTTAAGCATTTTGCAAGCAAATTTTGTGCCTACCCCGTAAGTGTGTACGGCGGATGCGGCAATACAGATACGCAGCTTGTAAAAATATTTGTTTAAATTTATAATTATTTTTTAGCAAGATAGAAACGACCTATTCTTGTCAAATTATTGTAGTTTTGATTTAGTATTTTTTAGAAAAAAAATTTGGAAAAATTTGTAATTAAAAAAAATTTAAAATACATTTGAACGATGAAAAATTTATAGAATCGAATAAAAAAGTTTCGGTGCGGTGGAGATGCAAAAAAAATTAGTCTGTATATATAAATATTCAGTTTATTCAGTTTCTAAGCCTTTTTTTAGGAGTAAAGTGCTCGCCTATTTTCAATTGCCATCCATTTAGTTTTTTAATGGGTGATTTTGAGATTCTTTCGGTAACTTGCTTTGTTGACGTACTAATGTTTGGAGATCTAAGTTTTCTGCGAAAATCGTTGTATTCTCAACATATCTAATATTATTATTTATTATGTGCCTGATCTCTTTTTAAGTAGCTTTTGATTACTTATGTTTCCTTTGGTTGTGTAGATTATACATTTTCGCCATTGAAGGGGTATAGGTACCGATTTCTTTCGATTTCATGTTTAGACCAGGGTATTTAGCATTAAAACACCGGAATAAATCGATTTTTAATACAGTACCTAGAGACTTGCCACTACTTGCATCGTGTTCAGGATGATGTTAGGAAAAATGTGTGCTGTGGAAAAAGGGGTGGAAATGCATGACCGCATTTTAAAGTGCATAAAATGCACCCAAAAGTACATAAACATGTCAAAATAAGCGGGGGATATAGGTATAGCCATTGCTTCAGCAAAAAATAATTTTCATCCTTCCTCTGTAAAACGATGTTTGGTAAAAGTCTCTAGGATTTACAATTTCTGAAATAGGAGTTTTCAAAGTTCGCCGCTCACAGCATTTTTGGGCAATTTTCCCCATTATTTCGCAAACATTGTTCTGTAACTCTGTTCTACGCATTTCTAGGTATATACAATGGTACATTTGGTAGAAAGAAAAATCAATTACCTTTAAAATGGTCTATAGTATAGGGTTATACGACTATTTTTATGGAAGTTATGCTTTTTCAAGGTTTTATACTTTTAATGATTTTTGATATTTTTTAGGATTTTTTTTTAAATTCCTCATTATGACTTTTTGCTTTTTACATTTAGGTATATACATTGTGTAATAAAAAGCTTATTTTCTTTACTTTAAAATGGTGTATTGCAAACAATTCTAGGACTATTTTTAAACAAGATATCAGTAGGATATCCAAGGGTATACGTAATTTGAGAAAAATTTTATTTTTTTTTTATTTTTTTCAATTAGAAGAATATAATTGCATATTTTAACAGAATTTTTAATTCCAAATACCTTTTCTTAATAACACTTTTCGACATTGTGAAATATAAAAGTACTTTAACTCTTGAGCGAATTTCATATTTTTTAACTTACCTCGTACACTATTGATATAATGTTATATCTGATGATTGGATCTTAGGTTTTAGACTATGTAAAGCATTTTATAAACAATAATTTTTTTTCAAAAAGTTTATAATAAACAAGTTTTCCATAGGTTCCAATTTAGTGGGACCTATTGCATGTGTATATGTCACAATTTGAAAAAGCATATCTTGATTAAAGATAGTCCTAGAATTTTTACAATACATCATTTCAAAGTAAAGAAAATAAAATTTCTTTTTTATTGCACAATGTATATACCCAAATATACAATAAAAATTTATAATGAGAAATTTAAAAATAATCGTGAATGTATCAAGAATCATTAAATGTATAAAATTTTTAAAAGCTATATCTTGCTTAAAGATATTAGAAGAATTTCTTCTTTAATTAAAGAATTAAAGGGAATTGACTTTTCTTCCCATTAAATGTAACATTGCATGTACTAAATCTATGTAGAAAAAAGTTACAGAAGAATGTTTGCGAAATAATAGGGAAAAATGGCCCAAAAATGCTGTGAGCGACGAATTTTGAAAAATCTTATTTCAGAAACTGTAAATCCTAGAGACTTCTACCAAACATCGTTTTACAGAGAAAGGATGAAAATTATTTTTTGCTGAAGCAATGGCTATACCTATATCCCCGTGAAAAAAAGTTATGGGGCAAAAAACAAGATTGCTATTTTTCGTGTTTTCTTCATGCATTTCTTTTGAATATATTTAAAAAAAAAATACTTTTGACTTTAAAATGTGATATTTCGATAGTAAATTTAACCTAGAATAATTTTCCTGTAGACGTGTTTGTACCAAAAGTGCATATAACTCACCCTAATTCGCCCTGTGCCTAGGGACTAATTCACTTTTTTCTCAAAAACACACCCCTTTAAATGGTAGCACTCCGCGGTTTTTTTATATTTAGAGGTCCATTGACTATATGAAACAATAAAACCCCGTTAACGTTGTAGTTCCTTTCTAAAATACATAATAATCAATAGCCTAAAGTGCTGTATTTAAAAATCGATTTTTTGTGCTAAATGCCCTGGTCTAGTTGATATCTTAGCATTTATTTTTATGCTTCATGAGTATTTGATTTATTTCTTGGTTTAACTTATTTGCCATTATTTGTTTGTCTTTTTAATTTCTGGTTATGTTTGTTCGTCCTCGGATTCGGTTTTTTTTTCTAAAGAGACTTATAAGAGAATTATGTGGCGCACATTACATGATTTGAGATTAATTTCATACAGTTATGTATAACATAACATTTTTCGAAAAACTGGCCTATAAAGTACTACCGTGTTTAGCTTTAATTTAAAATAATCTTGCTCCTTAAAACAATGGATTGTTACTTTTCCTGAAAACTTGAAAACACCTAACATTTTGCCACCGAGAAAATTTGCCCAGAGTTTCTGATTGGAACGTTTAGAGCTAAAAGGGGATAGTGTAATGAACACCGATCTGGACATGTCATCGACGACCGAAAGTGTAGATGCTAGCGAACGTTAAGAAGCAATTGAACAAATAAATATGGCGAATGGATTTAGTGTTCGCTGTCATATAAACCTAAACAAATAAACAAAACATCGGAAAATATATAGTAAAATAAATAAAATAGATAGACAGTGAATATCAATCGAATCGTGCAATTTAAATTAATATAACCGTACCATAATGTATCCCACTTGTAAATTTTAAACGTTGTTCTATACTTCACTTGGTCTTTGTCACTATGACCGGGAAGCATCTAAACATTCCGTATATGTATTTGGACCATAGGAGTTTTCTATTGGTTCGTTGCAGCACGCGGTAATATTTTAACCAATAGGCGGCGAGGTTCCAGATGCATATACGGAATGTTAGTCGGTCCCAAATTCATATACGGAATGTTAATTATCATACACGGAAAAAGATAAGTTTTTTTAGAGTCTTTTAAATGGAGATTGATTTTAAAATACTTGAAATACTAAATAACAATTATGGTATTTCGAATATTATTTGGTGCGAAATTCATATGCGGAATGTTAATTATTCGTAGACCAAAAATGGGACTTTTTATTAATCAGTTAAAGGAGACTGATTTTAGAATACCTATTTTATTGATGTATTATTAAAGAAAAATAAAACAATGATTAGGTACCTTTTTGGTGCGAAATTCATAAATGGGATAGTATAGATTTGAGATACATATTTCTTTATTTGACTAAGGTTTCGCTTTCTCAGAATTTTTAATGACTTACACGTGTTGTTAAGTATGTTTAGATCTGTTTCAGCTATTCAATTCAATTCTGTTGAAGTTTAGGGCTGTGTGCTATCAGATGAAAATAAATTAAACTTGGTTATAACGTTTGCGGTTGTGTTTTAAATATTATTTATTCTGGTTTATATATTTATTTTGGTCTACGAATAATTAACATTCCGCTTATGAATTTCGCACCAAATAACATTCGAAATACTATAATTGTTTTATTTTTATTTAATAATACAGTAACAAGTATTTTAAAATCAATCTCCTTTTAAAAGAGTGTAAAAAAAATTATCTTTTTCGGTGTACGATATTTAACATTCCGTATATGAATTGGGACCGACTAACATTCCGTATATGCATCTGGAACCTCGCCGCCTATTGGTTAAAATATTACCGCGTGCTGCAACGAACCAATAGAAAACTCCTATGGTCCAAATACATATACGGAATGTTTAGATGCGTCCGGGAAATCTTGTAATCCATTATAAACATAGCTCCACATGGTGGAGCATTCAATTGCAGATCAAGAGGTTCCCGGTTCAAACTCGGGTGTTCCCTATTTTCTTTTATTTTTTTTTTGTTAGTTTACTGTAGATATCATTTTCATATCATTTTGTTAAGTTAATACACTAAAAATTCATATTTTTTAAGTTGACATGATATTAGCTATATTAAGGTATATCACAATTCCATATTTTTACTAAAAATTTTTTATTATATTAAAGTTATCCATTATTTAAGTATTTTCAGGTGCAAAGTGGCCCAAGCAACTAATGTTTGAGCCACTCAACATCTGAAAATCCTTAAATAAGGGATAACTTTAATGTAATAACAGCGCTTTGGTAAAATTGTGGGTTGTGGTTTAGAGCATTCTTCATCTCATAGCGTCTATTGTTTCGAAACGTGTTTCATTAATTTTTCAAAAGTTTCAAACTTTAAACATTTTCTTTGATTTAACAATATTTAACAATCTAGTTAATATTTTTATATTGTGTCCTATATACAGGGTGTCCAGAAACTTTACCAACAAACGAAGACAGGAGATTCGTCATAAGGGAGCTAGAGCTCTTTGAAGATGGCGTCTTGTAGAGGAAAGTAACCAAATATGGAATAGTGCCCTAATATGGAATTCCTTGATTTCTCCGAAAATATAAGTTGTAAGCGCACTACAAGACCATCCTCTATTTCAGTCGCTCTCTTTATTATCGTATTCACACCTCTGTGTCAGATGCGCGAACGATACGTGTCTGACAGGCGCGTTTTGTTTTCTCGTCTCGCAGAAAATTGCAAAGGTAAATACATTCAACGAGTATTATTGGTTATTATGCATGAATACAGACTTGTTATGCTATTGCGTATATCAATAGTATATACCTTTATTTTGATATTTTATGACCTTCTGTAATTAAAACATTACGACTTGAAAACATGTTGATACTAGTTTGAACTAATGTACAAATCCAAATATGGACAGTCGTTGGTGCCTAATTATGGAATAGCGGATTCAGTGTAAGTGGGCTCATTATGATTGTGCTGGTCCAGAGTTTGATACATGGATCTGTGATTTTTGCAAGTGAATTAAGTATTCTTTTATTTTTCACAACGTTTTTATTTAAAATTATTTGATCTCATATATGTTATGTTTGTTTTTGTTATTGATATATGTTGATTTATGCTTGTATTCCATATATGGGCACCTATTCCATATTTGGATACTAAAATATGATTCTGTTTTTTTGCTTATTTTTTTTTTGTTAATTAAGATATTTCATAGAATTCTTTTAATTAAGATATGTAAATGTTTGACTGATTTGTCATAACATTAAACTGTTTTCATTTCTATATAGTTATTTTTTTATGTCTCCAAAACAAAATGGTATTCCATAATTGGCGCCTTTCCTCTAATTAGTTTTTCTTAAATACCTCCAGAACGCTTCCATTTAGAAAAACAAAAATTAATATGCATATTTATCTTCTAGAGGTAAATCGATTTCATCCATTACGAATTTCTAGTACCGGTCATAGGCGTCCGTTTTGGGTAGGGCGACGGTTATTTTATCGCATAACTTTTTTGTCTTTAACTTTTTAGCATTTTTGATACTGGATTATTATATTGTGAGATATTCTAGTACTAAAAGGTACTCTTGATTTAAGTCGGTTGGACATACCGTTTTTTAGAAAAATCGATTTGAAAATGTAAAGTCAAAAATCCTTAAAAATTTAAGACAAAAAAGTTATGCGATAAAATAACCCTTGACCTACCCAAAACGGACGTATATGACTAGTATTAGAAATTCGCAATTAATGAAATCGATTCATCTCTGGAATATAAATAAACGTACCAGTTTTCGTTTTTCTAAATAGTTTTTTTTGAAATTTTTTTTGGAAATTCAATAAACGAAAATTTTTCAAATCGATTCTTCTAGAAAACGGTGTGTTATACCGACTTAAAGCAAGAGTACCTTTTAGTACTATCATACCTCATAATTTAATAATCCAGTATAAATAATGCTTGAAAGTTAAAGACATAAAATTATGCGATAAAATAACCGTTACCCTACCCAAAACGGACGCCTATGCCCTTGTATTCTCAATATTTCTATACGGAGCAGAGACTTGGACTCTTCGCGCATGCGAGCGCCAAAAAATTAATGCCTTTAAGATGTGGTGCTGGAGAAGAATGCTACGCATACCTTGGATAGCTCATAGGACAAACGTTTCCATTCTAAACCAACTCAATATTAAAAAATGCTGTCCACAATATTTCTGCAACGAATTCTGCAATTCTTTGGTCACGTGGTTCGCAGAGGTGACGACAGTTTAGAGAGATTAATTGTTTCTGGAAACGTTCCGGGGAGAAGATCAAGAGGACGATCACCAACTAGATGGTCTGACCAAATAAAGCATTCAGCTGGAAACTCATTCTGCGAAGCTCTTAGAACAGCTGAAGATAGAGACCAATGGAGACCAATGGAGAAATGAATTGTTAGGAATATTGGAAGAAATCACTATCCTCAGTAATGGGGAAACGACGAAAGAGAGAGATGACCGGTACTAGAAATTCACAATATATGTAATCAATTTATATCTGGAAGATAAATATGCGTACCATTTTTCATTTTTCTAAATAAAAGCGTTCTGGAGTTATTTAAGAAAAACTAATTATAAGACGCCATCTTCAAAGAGCTCTAGCTCCCTTAGGAAGCATTTTCAGACTAAAAGAATTAGGTTTAAATATCTTAAATTTATCTGAGGAATCTCCTGTCTTCGTTTGTCGATAGAGTTTCTGGACACCCTGTATAACAAAACCGTAGTACATATTACAAAAAGTACTTTTTTTATAAAAGTGTAATTTTTTTAATATTGTTGCACTAAAGTTATAGGTATGTCAAATATTTATCTCACATCCAATATGGTCTAGTGGCTAGGATACCTGGCTTTCACCCAGGAGACCCAGGTTTGATTCCCGGTATCGGAAACCCTTTTTGTTTTTAAAATTGACATTTTGATTGGAAAAATAATTGTTTTTATAATATTTTTTATATTTTGTCTTATAAATAATAAAAACGTGGTATAATAAAAACTTCTTTTTTATTAAAAGTGTCTCTTTTCCCTTTTCCTTGATTCTAATGGACTTTTGTTTTATTTTTGTTTAAAATCTTTTGACGACAATTTCATAAAGTTTAAAGTGAAGTTTAATATCACAAGCTACTATATTTTTTGTAGCAATATTACCAAGTTTTAATTAAGTATCAAGTAAATTACCGTTTTCAACTTGTTTAGGCAATACGTAAAGTATCCTTAACAATAGTAACCTATACTTATTGTACGGTTATAGAGTATATTCCCATAGGTAAGCTGGTTAAGAGTAGATAACGATTTTTCATATGTAATTTAAAGTATTATCTGCATAAATGGCACAAAGAATATTTGCTACGAGAGGTATATGGTTCAAAATGCATACAGTATCACGACTAATAAGTTATGTTCACATACATGTAGAGTACTCACAGTTTTATTCCTTGATGACGTGTCACATCAGAGCTCTGATTGAATTCCATAATCCATTTGGTTCATTTGTAAGGCACTCACTAATACGCTAAATAAATCATCGTCGATAATACTGAGCAGATTGAATTATCTGAGCGGTATAAAACGATAGCAAAAAAAGCCGGTAAAATGCGGCCTTTTTACGAATAGCGGGAGCGTCGATAGATTAGAGATGATTCTCGTTAGGAAGCTTTTGACGATCTGCCCCGGCGAGGGGTTCAAATGCGAGTCTCAACAATAACCTGGAGTTTCCAGAAAGGTTACATAAATACTACTTGAATTTTAAGTAATCAGTAGTACAGGGGCGTAACTAATTATTTTAGTGAGCCGTGTATAATATATTTATTGTACATATTGCCGGGGGCGACAGGCGAGAGAGATGGCCTATATCACCTCGAAGAGAGGGGATTGGCAAAGATGTGCACAACGATAAGAAATGTTTGAAGAAATTAGAGTTTATATACACAAGGGGTAACAACGATAAAATGGAGGAAAACGATAAGTTTTCCCCCTAGGGATAGATTTTAATCTTCCAGGGGAATCACAGCGATTTTCGTAATACCACGAAGAAAATCACCGTGAGTAGTGTGAATCTTGACAGTACGAACTAGACCATCCTTACCAGGCAATACATCTATTACCCTGGCAGTTGGCCATAAGAGTGGAGGAGTACCATCCTCCTTCAACAGAACCAAATCCCCGATCTTGACAGGGTCAGTAGGGTCGGTCCATTTATTTCTTTGCTGCAGGAGGCAAAGATAGTCTTTTTTCCACAATTTCCAAAATTGCTGTTGAATTTTACTAATACGCTGAAAAAGATTCAACCTATTTTCAGGTATCTCTGAAACACTTGGTTCAGGGGGCGCGGTTAAACTTCTTTGAACTAAGAAGTGAGCTGGAGATAGGAAAGCGAAGTCATTGGCGTCAGACGACATCCTAGTGATGGGTCTCGAATTTAGAATAGCCTCGATTTGGCATAATACTGTGTTAAACACTTCAAAGGTGAAGTGGGAATTTCCTATAATTCGATAGAGGTGATACTTCACACTCTTTATTCCTACCTCATGGAGGCCGAATTGATGGGGGTTGCGGGGAACACCCATCTTGAAAGTTATGGAGTTTTGAGTACAGAATTCCTTAATCTGTTCCGAATTATTTTGATTTAAGAAAAAATCATAGAATTCGCGCATTTCATTTTTTGCCCCATGGAAATTTGTGGCATTGTCGCTCCAAATAATACTGGGCGTGGATCTTCTGGCAATAAACCTTTTCAGAGTAAGAATATAGGCTTCTGCGCTTAATCCTGTGACGAGTTCGATATGAACACATTTAGTGCTCATGCAAATGAAATAGGCTACGTATGCTTTGTAAAGCGGTGCCTTCCTCAAATGTGAGGACTTAATTAAGAAGAACCCCCCATAGTCCACTGAGACGACTTGGAAGGGTCTAGTGGGGAGTACACGATCGGGATGCATATCTGCCATCTGTTGAACAGAATTGGGTGTCATGAATCGGAAACAGTTTACACACTTACGAATTAAGCGTTTAATCTGTCTTAATCCGTCAATTGGCCAGTACTTCATTTTGACATACGAAAGTACTGTTTGCGCGCCTGAATGTAATAACTTATGATGAGCTTGAGTCAAGATTAGTTCTACAACTCGACATTTAGAAGGAAGTAGAATGGGGTGTTTTTGATTATACGATATGGGGGCGTGTCGGAGACGTCCTCCCACACGAATCAGCCCATCATTATGTTGTAGGAAGGGGTTGAGTTTACGAATGGCTTTATTGGTCACGAGTTTAGCATTTTTCAATTCAAGAATCTCTTTTTTAAAGTAGATACTTTGGATATACCTGATGATCGCGTGATCAGCGATCTCCATTTCGGGTGGCGTCAATATATCCGTATCTCGTGGAGAGTTATTTATTTTCTTTTTAATATTACTGATGAATCTAAAAAGATAAGCGACAATTCTTTGAATTTTACGAAAAGAAGAAGATTTAGCGAATAGATTTTCAAAGGTGTCGTTGAGTTCGTGATTTGTTGCTATGTTTGAGACAACTAACTTCCTTAATTCAGGAAGATCATCCTGAAAATGAGGAATTTGATGAAGAGAAAAATCGATGGGATTGTCTCTAATAAAGCTAGGTCCGCATAACCAGTCTTCGGTGGTCTGGGGATTATCAAAGACATTTATCCCTCTGGAAGCGGGGTCAGCGATGTTTTCGTGACTTCTGACGAAATGGAAATCACAAGGAAAAGTTTCCAACAAGGAATTGACCTTTTGAATTCTGTTTTGTACAAAAATGTTCCAAATGTGTTTTTTAGAAAGTATCCAAGACAAGGCAATTGTAGAGTCAGCAAAGAGATGAGATGAAGATATACTCAAATTTTTCTTGAAGATGTGAAAAAGTCTATGAGCCAGAGTGACTCCCAACACTATTCCACAAAGTTCCAATTTGGGGATGGTGAGTTTATTTTTTAGCGGAGAAATTTTGTTTTTAGAAGCGATAAGCCGCGACGATACAGAAAAGTCTGAGTATGTCGCTTTGAGATACACACAAGTGCTGTATATTTTCTCCGATGCGTCGGTGAAAATAATTAATTGAACATCAACAACTTTCTTTTGTAAAAGTAAGCATCGAGGTACCTTGACCTCTTCTATAGTTTTGAATGTCGATAAGAGGTTTTGCCAATTTTTCATAATGATGGGTGAGTCAATGGGTTGATCCCAGTCCAATTTCTGGGACCATATTTCCTGTATCAAGAGCTTAGCGTTCACAAGGACAGGGGATAACCATCCTAGCGGGTCATACAAAGTAGCAATGTAGGAGAGAATAGTACGTTTAGTAACAACATTAGCCAATTTGAAGATAGGAGTTTTAAACGAAAAGTGGTCGCGTTCTGAATCCCAGAATATGCCTAAGACTTTATCAGATCCCGTGAAGTTAAGACTGACTTCAGAGACGGGATTTAAATTGTGTTGAGACAGAAATTCTGAAGAACTGCAGTTCCACTTGTGGAGGAGGAAACCATGGGTTTCTAGCAAAGAAGTTAATTGTTCGAAAAGACAACTTAATTCATGAAGACTGTCAGCACCGCTGATCAGGTCATCCATATAGATAGATTCTTGCAGAACACTAGTAGCAAGTTCGTGGGTATGTTTGTTGTTGTCAGCGATGTGCTTGATAACTCTTTGAGCGATAAATGGGCTACTTGGGAGCCCGAAGGGTAATCTTTGAAATTGATAGCACCGTAAAGGCTGCTGAATATTGTCCCTAAAGAGAAAATTTAACAGAAATGTTTCAGTGGGACAAATGGCGATTTGTAGGAACATAGCCTTGATGTCGCCTACTAGTGCGAATTTAAACTGACGAAACTTAGCGAGAATGTCAAAAAGTTCATGTTGGACGACATAACCTTTGTCTATGACGTCACTGAGGGAGATTCCCGTAGACGATTTATTGTTTGGATCGAAAACTATACGAGTGGAAGTAGTAGAGTTGGATTTGAAAACGGGAAAGTGAGGGAGAAAGTAATTAGGTTTACCTGAGTCATTTAGCATTTTTAACGGCACTTGAATTATTTGTCCGTTATTGAGATATTCCGATATAATGTCCTGATATTTTTCCAATAAATCAGGGTTGAGTTGAAAACGTTTCTCGAGACTGAGAAAACGTCTTTTTGCCGAGAGAAACGAATTTCCCATGTCTATATCTTCGATAGGGAGTTTGAGATTGAGTGTGGACTCATATCGTCCATTGGGGAGAACATTAACATGTTTTACAAAATTAATTTCAGCGGGGTGATCATTAATGAGATCGGTGTTCTGAGGAGCGGCTTCTTCCAGCTCCCAGAATTTTTGTAAATGATCGGATAGTTCCTCGTTGGACACTACCGGCTCATTTACGGCGGAAGGAGTGTTATGAGAACAACAAGTAACGAGAGAGTTTGAATAAAATTCCAAAGCCTTTTTAGTATTTTTCGACTTAAGAGCAAAGTCTGGAACTGACCCTGATATCGTGTACCCGAGTAGAGTGCGTTGAAGAACGGGAAGACCTTTTCCCAAACGAATTATTTCAGGTTGAATGATATCGTTATACAGGTCTGCACCGAGCAGGATACCAATTGGGGATGTTACATGGAACATCGGATCACCTAATGGTATCTCTGAGGGTATGTTTAGTTTGCTCGCTAAAATAGAAATTTGAGGAAGCGGATTTGTTATCTTTGGGAGTACAGAGCACGAGATGTCAAAAGGAACGTCGTTAGCGACAGCGAAAATTGTTGTATCTACAATAGATTGAGACGAGGATGAGGTGGAGTTAATTCCGTTGACCCGTAATTTTCCATCTCTAGTGGTGAGTGACAGTTCCTTTACGAGGTCAGCACTAATAAATGAAACCTGTGAGGCCGAGTCTAAAAGTGCCTTTGCGAAGACCCTCTTGCCGCTAGGAGCGACAAGATAGACCTGGAGTGTGCTTAGTAACACCAAATGATTATCAAGCGAGGCTGCAGATAGAGCCATTGAATGTGGAGTCGAATTTTGAAGATTAACTTCCGTTTCAGGAGCTCTAACATGTGAGGGCCCCTGTTGTGAATTACCCTGTATATGGGAGTTATTTGAGATAGCGGTTTTATTATGATTATTTGAGTTGTGTTGGCCAACAGCCGCGGAAGGGTTACTATGACCCGTTTTGTCGAAATGGAGCAACGTGTGATGACGAAATTTACAAACTATGCAAGAGAATTTGGATTTACACTGATCGAGCATGTGAGACCCAAGACAATTAATACAAAATTTATTTTGTTTGACAAAACTAAAACGTTCTTTAGAATTCAACTGCTTGAACTGAGGACAAGAGTAGATCGAGTGAGAGTCGTGGCAATAGGAACATTTCTTAGGATCTAAGCGAGGCGAAAGGTTACTGGTAGAAGTGTCTGAGGCTAGGTGTAAAGAGTGTCTGGAAGTAGTAGTCGATTTTGGTTTTGATTGAGATTGAATATTCTCAAGATGAACAACGCGTGTCTCGATTTCCCCTAGAAAATGGACAAAATCAGGGGTAGCTTGGCTACCACCGGATTGGAACTCAAGAGCCCTAATGGTAGGTGCGTCGAGTTTCTGAGTAGCGATATGTATGAGAAGTAAATGCAAGAGATCTGAAGGGGGCCTATTCAAGTTCAATAGGGCCTTGA
This sequence comes from Diabrotica virgifera virgifera, assembly GCF_917563875.1. Lineage (NCBI taxonomy): Eukaryota > Metazoa > Arthropoda > Insecta > Coleoptera > Chrysomelidae > Diabrotica > Diabrotica virgifera. The sequence goes on along the minus strand of NC_065444.1, from coordinate 158,808,390 downwards.
AATTATTTGACATGACCGTATGAAAATTTCTTAATTGTGAGTGATTTGCGTTTCCAGAAATAGGAGGCGCATCAAGAATTTGAGAGATGAGAGTTTTGATAAGCGATTTAGAGTTGGCGTACCTTTGTGTCAGGTTATCCCGGGCTATTTTGTAATTGTCACCTGTGAGTGGGATATGCTCGAGAAGCGTCAAAGGCTCGGAAGTTAGAAAACTTTTGAGGTAAATGAGTTTTTCCAGATCACTTAATGTAGTATCAGATCCTATTATTGTATCAAAGGTCTCAATGAATGAATTGTATTCAGTAACTAAGCCACTAAATGGTTTTAACTGAATACGAGGGAGGTTTACTGTTCGTTGCCTAGCCATAGACTGTGAGGTTAGAGAAGAATTAGGGTCAAATTGGAGGGAGGGGGTAGCAGTCACATTAGAACTTTCAATGACCTCTAACCTTTCTTCCAATAGAGAAATTGTATCCAAATATTTATCAAAAACCACAGAGGAATCAGTAGAGGGGGTAGGTTCCTCGGGGATCGTCTCCAGCACATTTTGAGCATCGCGGAAAAGTCCGTAAGAATGTTTGAGTTGTGAAATTATTTCACGAATTTTATATTTGTTTAGAGAATTAAGAGTTGTGGGAACCGAATCAGCCAACTTGGTTATATCAAGTTTTGCGGTGAGCCTCTGTCGGTTATATTTTGATCGGTCAGCCATGTTGCGAGAATGTGAGATTAGATAGATTATTTGCAAATGTCTAAACCTATAAATCGATGCGAAAATGAGAGAATATGTACAATATATTATATATTACACGTTTAATAGTGTGAGATTGGCTTAATAGTATCACCCTGTATGAGCGCAGATTAGTATATGAAATGCAAAACTATAAAATTTCAAAATATATGCAATTTTCCAAAATGGGTATTTTTCAGCAAGTGTGAGACACCCTTAACAAGTATTTAAATTAATTAAATTGAAGGAAAAAACAATTATTTATTTTCTATAGTTTTCTAGAAGTGTAAAATGAGCTTAAGCGAAGCTAAATGTAGCAAAAACTTACAATTTATGCAAGAAAACAAAATTATTTTTAATAATTTTTGTAACCTGTGAACCAGGCTTAATCGGATTCAAAATTATAAATTTAATTTAAATCAAAAGGTTGAACAAACAATGTTAAAATTATAACACCCGTACTATCAGCCAAGAAATGAGTACACTTTTTGTATACTATAAACAGAAAAATATATTTACGAAAATAAAATAATGTAATATATGCAAATATTTTTTCATACAAACAAAACGACTCCTTTATTTGAACAAAGCAAGTAGTTTCTGAAATTGCACGTGTAGACCGGGCTTAACAACCTACCAGCTATTGTAGAGACGTGCTGGGTTAAATACTGAGAATTTGAGTGCAGAAAGAGAGGAATATTTTATTTTTGTGCCGGGGCGGCGTGGCTTGGAAATTTCCAAATGCAACAGAAAGACACTATAAATGAAAAACCGTTATTCTCAGAATAGAGATTATCAAAATATGCAAATACGAAGGACCTTGAGGATTTAAATAATAAATAATTAATATGATACGGCTCGATGGAACAGAAATGTTTAGGCAATACGTAAAGTATCCTTAACAATAGTAACCTATACTTATTGTACGGTTATAGAGTATATTCCCATAGGTAAGCTGGTTAAGAGTAGATAACGATTTTTCATATGTAATTTAAAGTATTATCTGCATAAATGGCACAAAGAATATTTGCTACGAGAGGTATATGGTTCAAAATGCATACAGTATCACGACTAATAAGTTATGTTCACATACATGTAGAGTACTCACAGTTTTATTCCTTGATGACGTGTCACATCAGAGCTCTGATTGAATTCCATAATCCATTTGGTTCATTTGTAAGGCACTCACTAATACGCTAAATAAATCATCGTCGATAATACTGAGCAGATTGAATTATCTGAGCGGTATAAAACGATAGCAAAAAAAGCCGGTAAAATGCGGCCTTTTTACGAATAGCGGGAGCGTCGATAGATTAGAGATGATTCTCGTTAGGAAGCTTTTGACGATCTGCCCCGGCGAGGGGTTCAAATGCGAGTCTCAACAATAACCTGGAGTTTCCAGAAAGGTTACATAAATACTACTTGAATTTTAAGTAATCAGTAGTACAGGGGCGTAACTAATTATTTTAGTGAGCCGTGTATAATATATTTATTGTACACAACTAAATTTGAAACTAATTCCTTATCTGCCTGCTCCGTTAGTTATTCATACTCCCTATTAAGTTAAGACGGTATAACTTCATAAAACTACAAGACAGAAAATTGAGAAATTAGCGTCTCACGTTATTACTTTCTCATCGACTTCTACCCTGAAACTATTAAACGTTAAGTAAGTTTGTGCGTTTCGCGGTAAGTAGATTCTCCACTTTGTTTCCTAATACGGATACCTTCAGCCCAACTCGGTAAAGTTCTCTGCTCATATAAAATTTCAATATTTAACTTAAATTTAAGCAATTGCAGACACACTGAAAAGATATTGTACATAATATCAATGACCACCAATCATTGATTTTTTTACAAGGATTCATTGAAAATTTTGTTAATATTATAAACACGTAGTCATTAAGTAATGATCATTATAGTTCGTCCGCAATAACTTTTCCCATGCATCACGATTCATTTTCAAACAAATTAAGTCAAAAGATAAAGTGAAACGTACGCCGATGCGTGTAGTATAATATAGTATACAGTATACAAAATGTAAATACACATCGAAGTTCGTTTCACTTTATGTTTTGACTTAATTTGTTTGAAAATGAATCGTGACGCATGGGAAAAGTTATAGCGGACGAACAATATATAACGAGCGATCCACAATTATTGGGATCAAAGCTAGCCGTGCAAAAAACTACGTATGTCTTTTTTATCTGAATTTATATCATTGGGTTTTTAATGTATTAACCAAGGTCAGGATTCAATGTAATTATGGAAATTTAAGTTTTAATATGCGTTAAAATTGATTTTAATTTTAATATTAGAATTTAAATTTACTTTTTATAGTGCAGTCACTGAAGGTGGATATGAAATACCTCCGATTTCGTTGAACCTTCATCGATTTGAACGAAAATTGGTGAGTGGTTAGAGGATATCTGAAGGAACAAAGGTGACATACCTTTTCTCGAGGGTGAAAATTATTTTTTTAAAAATAGTCCCATAATTCGATAGACGGACAAATTCTAAGCAAAATTTGTTATATAAAGTTATTAAAATAAATCAAAACTTTTTGAGTTATTAAAGATCAAAGATTTTAATTTATCGTGAGAAAAAAGCATGTTTTTAACAGATTTTTCATAATTAACTCAAAAGCCATAAGTTTTTTCCAAAAAGGTATTATTACCAAAATTGAAGCTAATAAAAATCGAAATAAACCCGTTACTAGAAAAACCTTTTAGTGTTAACTGAAAGTGAGTTATACGTAACTGAATGCATATTTTTTTTCGGCGAGTATCCAAATCTAAATAGTCCAGCTTAAGTAACGGGAAAATGATGTATTTTATAACATAAACTTATTAAACATTTGTCAAAGTACTTAGAAATATCTATAAAATAAGTCCTCGAACAAGTTGATAGCATTAAAAGTTATGCTCCAAAAATTTTTCAAAATTTATCTTTTAAAATTTTTTCCAAAAGATGTTATTTTTTTATAAATACCTCAGTAAATTTTTAGGATATCAGGTTTGCATAAAAACCGTTTGAAAGTTAATTCCAAGGGTTATTACATGATGTTGAATTTAGTCTTTTAAACCCCTTACTTTTTTTAAAAATAAAAGGTTAAATAGCCTCGGTTACATGGTTCTCGCAGCAAAATTTAAGCTTTAAACGTTTTTACCTCGGTTATTTTTTACGCTATGAAATAAAAAAGGTAAAATATTTTATACAGAAAAAATTAAAATCGGATATACATATATCATTTTTTACGTATATTGAGTATTTTTGGAGTTTTTATCAAAAGGAAATGAAAATTACGATAATTTTAAAAATTTAAATTTTTTTAAATTATATTTTTTTTAACAAATTTGCGTTTTCTACTTTTTCCTAAAAAAATCGAAAGGGTTCTCTTATTTTTATCATAACTTGCTTAATTTTAATGTTATTAACTTCTGGAGCTCATTTGATAGGTAATCCGAAGTGCTTTGACAAGTGTTTTGCAGGTATATTTTATAAAATGCATCGTTTTCCCGTTATTTCATTGAAAACTTAGATTTGAGTACTCGTCGAAAAAAAATTACATTCAATTACCCATAACTCACTTTGAATGAACATTAGTTTAGTTGTTTAAGTGAGGAGTGTATTCAATTTTTTATTATCTTTAATTTTTGTAATAATAAATTTTTTTGTAAACGCTTATAATTTTTGAGTTATACCTGAAAAACAGCTTTATGCATTTTTTACGAAAAAATAAAATTTTTGGTCCTTAATAACTCAAAAAGCATTGATTAATATTAATAACTTTATATAACAAATTTTACTTAGAATTTATCGCTATATCGATTTATGGTATTCTTTTTGATAAAATAATTTTTACCCCCGAGATGGGGTGGCTTCCATCCCAACGTAAAAGCGCAGGTTTGCATCATGTCACCTTTGTTGCTTGAGGTATCCTCTAACTACTCACCAATTTTCATGAAAATTGATAGAAGTTCAACGAAATCGGAGATGAAAACCTTCAGTGACTCCACTATTAGTTATTACAACAATTATTATAAAATTAAACTGATCGAAATTATTGTCTTATGGTAATGAAAACACATAGTCCTGTCGCCAGGGGGGGTACAACGGCCTCCTGTATTCAGATGGACTTACCCAAGTTTTTTTATGTATTTTGACCCGTAGAACACGAATTTTTTGGGTAACAGTTGATCCGGATGTCGATAAGATTGTTATAAACAAAGAAGTTGAGGAATTACATAAGAGCGATTTCTCGCAAAACAAAACATGTTTTTGTATTTTTTGGGCCATTCTAACCAAAAAGTGTTCCTACAAATTTTTTCGTAGGATGCATAGTTTTCGAGATAAACGCGGTGGAACTTTCAAAAAATCGAAAAATTGCAATTTTTGTATCCGAATAACTTTTGATTAAAAAATAAAATAGAAATTCTGCTTGCCGCATTTGAAAGTTCAAGTCAAAGTATATCGGTTTTAGTTATTTGCATTGCTAAAAATTTATTATTTTATTGTTAAACAAAAGTATAAACACCTAGTGCTGGAGTGATGTTTTCAATGATTTCTCATTTAAAATCAAACGAGTAGATAGAGTAGGTACAAGTGCAAGCGAGGCTATTTCTACGTAGCATGCATGTAAACGCATGTATTAGGCACGGGAAACACTATGTGTTTATAGCTTTTTTTCGCCATAAACACATAAATTTTTAGCAATGTATATATTAGAAACCGATAGAATTTGACTTGAACTTTCAAATGCGGTAAGCAGAATTGCTATTTTATTTTTTAATCAAAAGTTATTCGGGTTCAAAAATTGCAATTTTTCGATTTTTTGAAAGTTCAACCGCGTTTATCTCGAAAACTATGCATCCTACGAAAAAACTTGTAGGGACATTTTTTGGTTAGAATGGCCCAAAAAATACAAAAACAGGTTTTGTTTTGCGAGAAATCGCTGTTATGTAATTCCTCAACTTCTTTGTATATAACAATCTTATCGACATCCGGATCAACTGTTACCCAAAAAATTCGTGTTCTACGGGCCAAAATACATAATAAAAACTTGGGTAAGTCCATCTGAATACAGGAGGCCGTTGTACCCCCCCTGGCGACAGGACTAACAAGGTAAGATTGAATTAGTGATTATATGAGAGTAAAAAAATTGTATATAGCCTTGGGGTGAAAGTTTGAAAGGTGAATTGATAGAAAATTAGCTAGTTTGTTTAGGTAAGATTAAATTTATTAAACTGTAATGTTGGTTGTATAAGTCTAGTAGGATATTGATTGTGTATGAATATAACTATTTGAGAATATTGGGGAAAATGATGTAATATGAGATTATGAGGTGAAAAAATAATTAACGGAATGTGAATGTGTTGGTTATAGTCAAACATATAGGAACGTATTGTAAAATTATGCATAAAAAAAGAAAAATGGAATAATTTGAATTTTTAGAAATAATCGAAGTTGATAAAAATATATAAAAAAACAAAATATTACAAGCAGTGTGTCAGCTAGATACACAACACACAAACTGAATTTAAAAATATTAAAAAATTAGAAGTACTTAGTAAAAAAGGAATAAAATTGGAAAGTTAACAATGTTGAAGTAGCTAGAAAGTTTGATGTCTGAGATTAAATTTTGAATTTTAAGGATAAGTAAAACAGAAAGAAGACCTGTATAAAAATAATTAAATTAATAGAGAAGTAACACAATATTTGGAATAGACCAAAGAATGAAGTGAAGACCCCTGTGAAGAATAGGCAAACAGATAAGGTCAATGATTTATTAAGGAATAATTTTTAATAATTTTTATTCTTTTTACTATGTAGTTGGAACATATAACTTTACCAGTGTTTGGCATTGTGGCTATTTTGCAAGGACAGGGAGTAAGTAATCTTAACCACACTTTTCAATTTTTAACAGTCAAATTTTCACCCTTTTCAATTTTATTAAGTGGGTGCATAAATTTCGTGGAGCTCAGTGGAGGCTGTTCTTCAGAGAGAATGGAAACACCAAATAGTAATGCGAGAATTTATTAATGAGACCTACACTAAGGGTGGTTACCCCGGGAGAACTTTGAGTACTGACTTATGACTTATTCGCGTTACAGTTTTGTGTTATCCTTTTACAAATACAGGGATAGATTATGCCGGGCCGATAAAAATAAGTACTACGAAAGGCAGAGGACAAAGGAGTTATAAAGGATACATTGCAGCATTTGTGTGTCTGTCAACAAAGGCAGTACACCTCGAGGTAGTAAGCGATATGTCTACAGATGCATTTATCGCGGCGTTCAAAAGATTTACGGCACGCAGAGGACAATGCAAAAACATTTACAGTGACAACGGAACCACGTTTGTAGGAACGACAAATTTACTGAAAAAAGAAAATCAAAACATAGAGGACGAGATAAAACAAGGATTAGTTGCACTAGGCACCCAGTGGCATGTCATACCGGCATATGCACCACACTTGGGAGGATTGTGGGAAAGCGCAGTGCGAATAATGAAATATCATTTGAAAAGAATCATAGGGGAAACAGTATTAACATATGAGGAACTCAGTACGGTGCTAACACAAATAGAAGCCTGTATGAACTCGAGACCATTATGTGGATCACCAGAAGACCCAGATGGGAAAATAGCAATTACACCAGCTCACTTCCTTATAGGGAAAGAAATTTTATCACCGAATCGGGAAGAAGAGCTCACGACGTATTTGAAGATGCCAGCAAGGTGCCGATTATTGGAAAAAAATAAAAAGAGATTTCTGGAAGATTTGGAGGCAAGAGTATCTGCAACAGTTACAACAAAGGAATAAATGGCAAAAACCGCACCCAAACGTAAAAAGAGAAGAAATAGTCATAATTAAGGAAGAGGATACACCTCCAGGCCGATGGCCATTGGCAAGGGTAATAGAAACACACCCTGGAGCGGAGGGATTAACCAGAGTAGTGACAGTGAGAAAGGCTAACGGGAAAATAACAAAAAGACCAACACATAAGCTGATAAAACTGGAAGAAGAGAAACAGGAAAAACCAAAGAATACAGCAGGATCAATATGGAAGAAAATACTCATCGCAATAATGTTTTTAACACTATTAAAACCCATGAATGCAGAACTGTATAAAATATACAATCCGGAACCAGGGTTATTTACAGAAGACTTTGGAAAAGTGTTCATAGACCGGGGAACATTCCGAATAAAGGTGCTACTCGAAATAGGAAGAATTCAAAAGGAGCACCAACTGATAGGAAGTATGATACAAGGCGTACAAGAACTGTGTCAAGAGACAGAAATCGTAAATTGTTAGGAGATAATAGGGAAGTTAGAGGAAGGACAAAGACGGGAGGAGTCAATAAGCGAGGCGTTGACAGTAGAAATAAAAGGAAGAGAAAAAAGAGGAATATTAGGAACAGTATTAACCTCCGTATTTGGAGTAAACGACGAAGCCTATAGTAACATTGATGCACTAGAAAAAACCAGAGAGAATTAATTAAGGGATCACAGCATCAGGCAAAGATAATGTTAGAAACAATAACGTCAATCAACCACACGGAGATGAAGATAAACGATCAACTAAACAAGTTTCACAAAGCACTAACAACAGGTCTACAAGACATAGCTAGAGGCCTCAACGAAGTAGAGGACAAAGTACAAAGACTAGAAACCGAATATAGCAGATTACGAATACAAACTACAGCATTACAAGTTATGGAGTTCATAAACGAATATATTCAAATTTACGAGGGAATATTAAACCTTCACTACAACCACGGACACTTCATTGATATAATAAAACCGGGTCAAATACCATAGGTCGCTGGATCATATCCGGCTCGAAGGACCATGTATAAATTTCGTGGGGCTCAGTGGAGGCTGTTCTTCAGAGAGAATGGAAACACAAAATAGTAATGCGAGAATTTATTAATGAGACCTACACTAAGGGTGGTTACCCCGGGAGAACTTTGAGTACTGACTTATGACTTACTCGCGTTTCAGTTGAAGACTCTATGATGCTACATATTGACTGAAGTTAAAGGCACCTCTGGCCTGGTTGAAGTGATTCTCAAGAATCACTTCAACTACGTTGGTGGTGTGAGTCGTCCAGGATAATTTGAGGATACGTCGATATACCCACATTTCGAATGCCTTCAGCTTCCTCATTAATGTTTCCGTTAGTGTCCATGCCACTGCGCCATACAGCCATACAGCAAGACTGGAAATACATAGCATTTTAACAGCCGTATTTTTAGTGGGATAGATATGTCGGAATGGGTGAATATATTTCTCATGTTGTTAAATGTTGCTCTGGCTTTTTCAATTATACACTTGAGAGACTTGAGAGCAAAATAATCGACTCACTTGCTGAATTGTTCACGTTAGAAGTCTCGAATTTTCTAAACCTGTTGTCCGATTCGAGTGATTTTTTAGTATGTTACAGTCTTATTATTTAAGAAAATCTATGTAATATTATTGTTTCTAGATAGGTAACGGTCATTTTATACCGGGTGTAACAATCATACGGTGTTTTTTCTTAAAGTTCGGAACACCCTGTGTATTATTCTAGCACAAATAAAATTTTTAAATTAGAACTCAGTTGTAGCCTTAGGCATTCTTAACATGTTGTTTTTTGATTCATTCGCTTATTTTTGATAATAAAAGAGATATGTACTTTTATATTACAAATGAGGTATGCAATTTGGTCTTAATCTGCCTCTTGTAAGGTAGGAGGTGGCAAACGCTGTCGTAGTCTTTTGTCAATTATTTCCCACAAATTTTCGATCAGGTTAAAATCTGGACTACGCGATGGCCAATGCATAGTCCGAAAATTTACCTGTTGTAAATATTCGGTTACAGTTCGTGAACGTGGAACAGTATCGTGTATTAGCAAAAAATTTTTACCAATATAAGGAGCCGATAGCATTGTAGCTAAGTCCTTCGCTATGTTAGGGTTTGCTCAGTATGGAGAGCAATGGATTGTATCCTTGCTCCAACCCTTGCTCCCTGGTATTTAATTCGTGAGTTCTCGCATTTAAAATAATGTATTTATTTTACATAGCGATCGCAACTATATTATCGATCGATATGTAAAATAAATACATTATTTTAAATTCGAGAATTCACGAATATAACGAATAAAAATACCAGGGAGCAAGGGTCGGAGCGAGGATATAATCCATTGCTCTCCGTAGTGAGTACAACTTAAGATCACTACTGAACACACTCATCGCAGGTCAAATTCCTTGTAGCGCGTTCCATTTCCACCAAATTCCAAAAAAAACTACGGACTTAATTGAAACTTTAAATAATAAATATACTCATTTTCACAATAAACCAGACTCTCTTCGACTGCCAACCATTTGACGTCCATTAAATTGTTAATTTCTCATAGCCTACTTTAGGCTTGTTTATTAAACTAAGCAGAAAATGATGATTTATTGTCGAAAAACATCGCTAGATGTTAACGTACGTAACTTTTTTATTATCCCACATAAGCAAATGAATCAAAAAGTAAAATGTTAATAAGGTCTAAAGCTACAATTGAATTTTAATTTAAACATTTTTTATACGCTAAAATATTCCACAGGGTGTTCCGAACTTTAAGAAAAAAACACAGTATGATTGTTACACCCGGTATAAAATGACCTTTACCTGTATAACAACAATAATGTTATATCGATTTTCTTAAATAATAAGACACACTAAAAAATTCAGTCAAAAGTGTAGATCGTATTTCGGTTGTTTGATCCTATTTCGAGTTGACGACTGTTCCAATGTATACATATACGAGTCAACGTGTTCGATTAATTGGTTGTTTATTTTCAATTGTCTGGCAGGTTTTTTAGTTTTGCTGACCAGTATCCATTTTGTTTTATTTATGTTGAGGTTAAGTCCTCTTTTTTCACTCGCTCTTTGTACCCTGTCCATAAGATACTGAAGTTCATCGATACTACTGGCAAGTACGACTGTATCGTCCACATATCGGATGTTAGTTATCAATTCTCCATTGATTTTTACGCCTTCGTTTGCTTCATCCAGTGCTTTTTTTTTAATTTGTTCGGAGTAAATATTAAAAAGGTGAGGGGAGAGAACATATCTATGTAGCACACCATTTCTGATATCAATGCTCTCTGTGGACGCATTGCCACCTTTTACCCTAGCTGTCTGATTCCCGTAAAGACTTGTCACAATTCGGATGTCCGTATCATCAATTCCTATGTTTTGTAGAATTTCAATTAGTTCGTCATGTTTTACATTGTCAAAGGCCTTTAAATAATCTACAAAGCACATGTAGACATCCTTGTTCATATCTCTACACCTCTGTACTAATACTTGCAGACAAGACACTGCCTCCCTTGTGCCCAAAGCGTTCCTAAAACCAAATTGTGACTCGTTGATTTCCGCTTCACACTTGTTGTAGATTCTGTCATAATATATGATTTTGGTGAAGACTTTGGTGATATGATTAATTAGGCTTATCAGTCTATGTTGGTCACACAATTTAGTGTTTCGTTTTTTAGGTATGGCCACGAAGGTTGAGTGTACCCAATTTTCCGGAATTCTGCCGCTGTCGTATATATTATTAAAAAGAGTGGTTAGGGTTTCTTGGAATGAATTGTCCGTTTCGCATAAGAGTTTTAGCACTTCAGCATGAATATTGTGAGGTCCTGGAGATTCGTTATTCTTGAGGGAGCATTTTGTTTTTTCTACCTCTGAATTGAGAATGGAAGGACTGTTTTCGGTGATTTCAATTGAGTAATTATCAGGGCGTTCTGAAGCAAAGAGGTTTTCAACATATTGCTTTCTTTTGTTTCTATTTGTTTGTATTGTTTCTAGAATCTTTGTTGGTCCTGAGATCAAAATTCCGTTGTTGTCAAATATGTCCGTTGCTGAGCTGATGTATTTTCTTTTATCTTCTTGTGCGTGTTTTGGTAATCGTATTTTTTTTCATACTGTTTAATTTCTTTGCGTTTTTCCGACAGCCATTCCTCTTTAGCTTCTCTGATTTTTGTTCTTATTTGTTTGTGTATTTCTCAATACTTTGTTCGTTTTTGTTTTTATACTTCCGTCGCTCTTCCATCATGTCAAGGATATCCTCTGTCATCCATTACTTTTTCTTCACTTTTTCTTGTTTCAATAGCTACGCACATTTTGTCTGTATAGCCTGCTCAATTTCATTCCATTTTTTTTATTTCTATTTACGCATTTTAACATTTCCATGTCGACGCATATAAATAGGCTTAAAATCGGACAACATGGATTCTTGGTTTTGAACGCCCCGACGTAATCGTTGAGCACCCCCTTCACAGTGACCGTGTTACCATGTGGTGTGCTGTCGTATATATGATACCGTAATAAACAAATACTTTAAAAGCTGGTTTAGACCCTGCGATAAATGCGAGCAATTTATCGTGTCGATAAATCGCTACGATTTATCGATTTTTTATTACGCTACATCCCAGCGATAAATCGCTGCGGATGTACCGTTTTCACACGACGATAAATTGAAACAACTCGATCGTTACGATAAATTGCTCGCATTTATCGCAGCGTCTAAACCAGCTTTAAGTTTGGTTATGTGTATATTTAATATACACAATAATATATGTATAGTTAATATTTACGCTGGCCAATTGACTCTATAGGGGAGTGCAATTAGAACGAAAATATGCATTGTTTCGGAAAAATTCAAACAAGCTTATATTTTTCTAAAACGTTTTTTGTTAGTTTATATACTTGTTAAAGTAAAAGGTTCTACTCCCAGTTTTGGCCGCTAATTGTTTATTAATTATTGTTTAACCCTGCTGTCCCGTTCGAGTCAACTACACAAATGTACTGTTCGGGTCAATATGACCCAACTATGGTTTACGCTCCTTAATCGAAATAAAATAAGCTAATGGTGATAAATAAAACTTAATTAACAATAAATTTTGGTTAATTAAACAAAAATTATATTGTTAATGTAAATTAAACCTTATTAACCAAAATAAAAGGTATTTTTTTCTTACCAAAAAAGCCTAGTAACAAATATCTACAACAATTTAATTCAGTTTACAACTGGGACAGTAATAAGAAGAATGGATTTTAAAAATATGTTTATGATATTTACACAACATAATAATTAGTCTTGTTATCGCTTTTAGGGCAAGTTTACAGCGAGCGTGCTCGTTTAGCAGGCGGAGTTAGATTGTTCATAGACGGTTCACTAGCATTTCCATCTTGTCTACTTATTTCTGGTCGTGTCCTTTTTACCAGTTCGTGATAGCATTTAGTTATTTGTATATTTTTTATGAAAATGATGACTGGTTTCATTAGTTTTTTCCCAATTCCTCAAGAAAAATTCGTCGTTTTGCCAGTTTATTGGCATTCCATTGGATATTTATTGATGCCCATAACACGAAGGCGTTGTAGGCAGAAATGTCCAGCAGATGTTAAAAAACAATCAATGGCCAGCGATTAATCTCTTCTCACATGTATACGTGCCAACAAGCTAATCTAGAGTATCCACTGCTCCCTTATTGGAATTGTAATCTAAAATAATTTGGAGCTTTCTCATTTGATGAAAGTGATGCATGATGCATCGCAAAGTACTCATAAGAATAACATTTTTATTATTTTTAGGAATATTGTCAACAACAGTGGTACCTTACATGAAGCAAAAAAGACGAGCTATGAACTTCTTTATTCGCGATTTTTGCTGAAAGCTCCGGTTTAGTTTACTTATAATCCCCGGCATTGTATCTGCTTTGTTTTAGAAGAAATTGTCCTAAATTTTACGATGTAAAAAAGTTATTACACGTAATATTGTGGCCTTTCAACTCACTACTCAAGGCACACATCACACGCATTCCTGTATAGATCTGCAACTTTAGAGCATACGAAGTTTTACTGTTCATAATTAAATAAAACCCACATTTTTTGCCATATTTCGCTGGCTTGCTTGGAATGTACCATTTGAAGGGAGAGCGGCCTCTAAAGGCAACTAGTTGCTTATCGACGGTAACATTTTCATCAGGGTTAAAAAATTTTGGTACATTTTGTACCCGTTTCATAAATTTCACGTATTGCAGCAAGTTTATCAAAACGTCTCCTATCCTGTCTAGTAGTTTTGTTATCAAAACGTATTACTTGCAAACTTTCTGTAAATATATCAAGCGACACTGTTGATTGAAATATACTGCAACCCGTTTCTTCATTCCACAAACTTTTAGTTGATTCACCATCGGACTTGTAAACTCGAGCTAAAAAGAAAAGGCCAATGTATGCTTGGAAACCAACTTTATTCATGTCTTTCCAGTTGGTTCCAAAGACATGCTGTCCGTCCATGTTGATGTTGGTCATATTTATAATTTGGTTTGCAACATCGTCCAGCTATACTACAGTTTATTTTACAAGGTCTAGCTTGTAGAAACCTGTTTTTATTTACAGACGTATCCGGCTGCCAAACACACAGAGTACTGCCAATATAGAATACTGCCAACTCGAACACACATACACAGGTAATTTTTAACGGTTTAAATACGCGGGTCATATTGACCCGAACGTACCCTAGGTAACAATTTCATTTTTATCAAAAAAATCAGGAAGTTGATTGGTTATCTTATATTTAATTGAAAGACCTCATATTAGGAAACAAAGTCACGAAACACCAACTCGTTACGCCGCGTAATAATTTGTAAAATTAGAAATAAATTATTTTTTGGGTCAAATAGACCCGAACAGGACAGCAGGGTTAAACAATAACAATTGTTCTTTATAAATAATTTTAAAAATATCGTTAAATTCATCATTTTACTTTGATCAAATATGTTTCAATTTAGTTTTTGATTATGCTGAATCCGAATATGACATTGCAATTTCAAAATTCTTATACAGAAGCTCTTATACAGTATGTATGCGTAGCTAGGAACCACATGGAAATATTTCTTATTATCAATTTTACGAAAAAAAGTTATTCTTCATAAAATACTCTGGATAATCAAAAATCTAAAAGTTAATCATCAGATATTAAATTTTATCAATTTTATACGAGTTATGTCAAAAATATGAATTACGTTAAAGTGTAAAGTACCTTTATATTCCAGAAAATCAAAAAATTATATTAAGAAAAGTTTTTTGAAATTAAAAACTATGTTTAAATATACAATTACATCATTCTAATTGAAAAAAAAATCAATTTTTTCTCAAGTTACGGATACTTATCATCATTTTATTACAATTATGATAACTATTTTATTATCACTTTTACGAAAAAAACTTGTTCTCCATAAAATGCTCTGCCTGATCTAAAATCTAAGATACAACCATCAGATATCAAACTTTTTTAATTTTATACGAGGTATGTAAAAAATATGAATTTTTCTTATGAGTTAGGTGCTTTGATTATTCACAATATTTTAATTAGAAGGATGTAATTAAACACTAAAACACATTTTTAATTCCAAAGAACTTTCATTAATAACACTTTTCGATATTGTGAAATGTAAAGGTACTTTACTCTTGAGTGAAATTCATATTTTTTGACATACCTCGTATAAAATTAATTAAATTTGATATTTGATGATTTTATCTTAGATTAAATACGATGCAGAGTATTTTATAAAAAATAACTTTTTTCGTTAAACTAATAATAAAATAGTAATCAAAAGGTTCTATAGCGATACGCTTTAATTACTATTTTTGCTAATTTTAATTTTTATTTTTAATAACTTTTTCAAAATGAAATAATACGTTCCATTTAAATTTCACATGCATAGAATGGCCTGTTAGTTTTAAGAAACGAAATATTTCAGTTCTCAGCTTTAAAAAAAACCAGATATTATACGCCCTTGTATGGGAAATTACCTTATCAGAACATAGGCCCATAAATTAGTTTAAAAACCACAAACTAATGTTTTTAGTTCAGCGGAGTCGTTTTCACCAGTCTCGGTCGATTTTGCATCCCGGCAAGTGGTCTGACACTCTTACGCGATCTATAAGCAAAACACATTTTTTACCAAAATAAATAAGTATATTATTGACAGTTGTTTGCGTTTTAATTAATATTTATTTTATATAATTAATTCCGTCAACACACACCAAACGAAACATTATATTGGTGACCCCGAGAATATTTAGAACGCCGCGAAAATTGAAAAAGTTAGTGTTAATAATATTCTTTTGCCGGTTTTAAATACAGTGAACATCGAAAATGACGGACAATACCAGTGCTTCAGTGCTTCAGGATAACAGTGCTTCAGTTGATTAGATTTCAGTTAAAATCCCACCGTTCTGGCCCAACGATCCTGAAACTTGGTTCCTGCAAGTGGAAAATCAATTTACACTGGCAAACATAACAAATGACGCCACAAAATTCAACTATATAGTTGCCAATTTAGACACAGCTTACATATTAGAAGTTAGGGGTATTATTGTTTCACCACCAGCCACAGAGAGGTATGTAAAATTAAAGTCAGAGTTATAAGAGACTTAGTGCATCACAGCAACAAAAAATTAAAAGACAACTTGAGCATGAAGAACTGGGCGATCGAAGACCTTCCCAGTTCTTATGACATTTACAGTCTTTAGCAGGCACAACGGTACCAGACAATATTGTAAGGTCTCTGTGGTTAGGTAGACTGCCATCGTCTACACAGGCTATTCTAGCTACTCAAGCTAAAGCTAGTTTGGACGCATTTGTCGAGCTAGCTGACACAATATCTGAAGCTATAGCTCCTAGCGCCCAAATTTCAGAAGCTTGTAACGCTCTTGGAAGCACCATTGATAAATTGACAGCCGAATTAACCGACTTGAAAATCCAGCTAGCTAGCTTGTCGCAGGCTCAAGCACAAACAAACACATACCGTCGCAACCGCAGCAACTCAAGACGCAGACCATATCCTAGAGACAGTAGCTACAGTAGGGAACATAATAGTGATATATTATGTTGGTATTACTACCGCTTTGGTGACCAGGCTCAAAAGTGCTCTCATCCGTGCAAGCATCAGGGAAACATCGCGGGCAGTCGGTGAGTGCGGCATCCGATCCAAGCCCAAAGTCTCGCCGCCTTTACGTAACAGACTATGATACTAAAAAACAATTTTTAATCGACACCGGTGCCGATCTGCGCGTTTTCCCGCCGAAATATATACGGGGTGCACGCGAAAAGATTTCATACGAACTATACGCGGCCAATGACACTAAAATCGCGACATACGGTTATGTGAACTTGACATTAAACATCGGACTACGGCGTGATTTTACGTGGCGATTCGTAGTGGCGCACATTTCAAAGCCTATCATTGGAGCTCATTTTCTTTCCCATTTCGCTCTCCTAGTGGACATTGCTAACCAGTGCTTAGTAGACAGTACGATAACCCTTCGAACAAAGGGACTCGTTAAAGAGTGTTTCAACGGCAGCGTAAAGACTATCGCGGAAGTGTCGCGTTACCATGAACTGCTGCTACGATTTCCGGAAATCACGCGACTCGCCGGTATCGTGAAAGACATTCTGCATCAAACCAAGCACCACATAGATACAACACCAGGTCCACCCGTTTTTTCGAAACCGCGACGATTAGCACCTAACAAACTGCAATGGGGTAAAAAAGAGTTCAAAAATCTTCTACGACTAGGCATCATAAGACCATCAAAAAGTAACTGGTCTACTCCACTGCACATGGTCCCGAAGAAAGGTGAGGAATGAAGACCCTGCGGAGATTATCGACGTGTAAACCAAAGAACAGTTCCAGATCGATATCCAATTCCGCACATCGAAGATTTCGGTCAGTCGCTAGCTGGTAAGACAATTTTCTCTACAATAGATTTAGTGAGAGCATGCAACCAGATACCAGTAGCCACCGAAGACGTTACCACACCATTTAGGTTGTACGAGCACTAGAAGAGATTTTACGTGGTCTAGACTTCGCCTACGCCTACATCGATGACATTCTCATTGCGTCAGGATCCGAAGAGCAGCATATGTCGCATTTGGAAGAAATTTTCAAAAGGCTCAAGCAGTTTGGCGTTGTGATAAATCCAGCAAAGTCGGCAAAAACGAGATTACCTTTTTGGGATACACAGTACCAGACAGAGGACTCACACCTCCACAAGAAAAAGTAGCAGCTGTACAAAATTTCACTCAGCCAAAAACAGTGAAAGACCTACGCAGATTTCTAGGTATGTTAGACTTCTACCGAAGGTTCATACCCAATGCAGCTGAGCTACAAGCACCACTATATGATGCCCTAAAAGGTAATGTCAAAGGAAAAGCACCAATTGATTGGACACCACAGCGAATCCAAGCCTTTGACGACTGCAAAAACAGTTTAGCTAACGCTGCTTTACTGAGCCCCCCTGTAAACGATGTTGATATCTCCATCACTTGTGACGCTTCTGATTTTTGTGCGGGAGCTGTACTACAACAAAAAACGGATACAGGTATGAAACCTTTAGCGTTCTTTTCTAAGAAATTCTCACCTAGCGAAAAGAAATATAGTGCATACGACAGAGAACTATTAGCTATATATCTAGCCATAAAACACTTCAGACATATGATCGAAGACAAGGACATAACTATATACACAGACCAGAAACCAATCACCTTCGCCTTTACTCAGAAGCTAGATAAATATAGTCTTAGACAGTTTAGATATTTAAACTATATAGGACAGTTTATAGGCAGAGCACTATCTCGAGTCGATAGCATCAAGAAAAATATCGACATCATGGACTTAGCTCTCGCACAAGAAACTGATCCAGAACTGCAAACTTTTTTAAGTGAGAAAACATCACTGCAAATGCAGAAAATACGCTTTTCCGAACAAAACGTGAGTTTGTACTGTGACATATCAACATCTACAGCCAGACCAATTGTACCGAAACCACTTTGAATGGCAATTTTTCGCACCATGCATAACCTAGCACATCCCGGAATCAACAGTTCTATGAAGATGATCGCACAGCGATATGTTTGGCCATTCATTAAATTAGATGTGAGGAAATGGACTCCAGCGTGTCTACAGTGCCAAAAATCGAAAATATCGCGCCACATTGTTTCACCTACTGGAAGTTTTCTACCACCTTCCAGCCGATTCGAACATGTCCACATAGACATTATAGTGATGCTGGTCTCAGAAGGAAACAGATACCGTCTAACATGCGTCGACCGTTTCACACGTTGGCTAGAAGCTTTCCCGATGCCTAATCAAGAAGCAGTCACAGTAGCCAGAACATTTTTTTCTGGTTGGATAGCTCGTTTCGGTACTCCCAAGCGCATCATAACAGATCAAGGCCGACAATTCGAATCGCATCTCTTCAAATCAATCTGCAAATTAACTGGAACTACCCATTTAAGGACAACCGCCTATCATCCGCAAGCAAATGGTATGGTAGAAAGGTTTCATCGACATTTAAAAGCAGCAATTCGATGTCATGAAAACATCCGATGGACCGAAAGCCTACCTTCAGTGTTACTGGGCATACAAGCAGCGTGGAGAGAAGATTTAAGCACTTCAGCTGCCGAACTCGTGTACGGAGAACCATTGTGTTTGCCAGGTGAACTATTGTTTTCGTCGCGAAGAAACACCGACGACTGTGCTCACATATACTTAAAAACGCTTCGAAACCATTTCGAAAACCTCCGTCCTACGCAACCGTCGCATCATGGATCCAAAAGCACCTTCATTTTCAAAGACATGAAAACCACCTCTTACGTTTTCATCCGCCGTGATACAATCAAAAGCAGCTTAGAAAACCCATATCACGGTCCTTTTCCAGTTATTAAGCGAGGTGACAAGACTTTTGTCGTCCGTGTAAATGGAAAAGAAACAACAATTTCCATAGACAGATTGAAGCCGTCACACGAGCTTCACGAAAGTATCCATCACGAGCCAGAAAGAATGACAGTATCCAGCAAAACGAACACAGACAATGAAAACAACACACTGAAGAGAAAAGCAAGATTTACCGGAAGTTATCAAGAAAGTGTCGGGCATTAGTGAATTCAGTGATTTTTTTTCTCCTCGTATAAACACTGCAATGTATTTTCTGTTATTTTCAATTTTCATTATATGATATGTATTACCTAGCGGCTTATATTTCTCGAATGGGGTGTATAGCGATACGCTTTAATTACTATTTTTGCTAATTTTAATTTTTATTTTTAATAACTTTTTCAAAATGATATAATACGTTCCATTTAAACTTCACATGCGTAGAATGGCCTGTTAGTTTTAAGAAACGAAATATATCAGTTCTCAGATTTAAAAAAAAAACAGATGTTATACGCCCTTGTATGGGAAATTACCTTATCAGACCCTAGTCCCATAAATTAGTTTAAAAACCACAAACTAATGTTTTTAGTTCAGCGGAGTCGTTTTCACCAGTCTCGGTCGATTTATTACATTATATTATTATTATTATTATTGTCAGTTGTTTGCGTTTTAATTAATATTTATTTTATATAATTAATTCCGTCAACACACACCAAAGGGAACATTATAAGTAGTTCCAAGTTCGCAGACATACTGTATAAGAGCTAAAAAAATTTTTTTACTGAACATTTATTATTGTTGAAGCTTATTGTTAAATGTATTTTAACTAAGTTTTACAGAAAAAAGTTTTGATCACTTTGTATAAACATTATTTTAGCTGGTAATTTTTGGTTTTTTATTACATTTTTGTTATCTTTCTTAATTTTCTCAAAAAGCAATACTTTATTTCATTTCTAAAGTAAAATAGTTTAGTGTTTTTTTAAGATTACATCCTATAAAATTCTGACATCCTTATAAAACTGTAATAGATCTGTTCAAACATGAGTAATACCGTCTTAAACTGGTGGTAATTCTCTAAAACTACGAAGATTTCAAAAATTACATTTTTTGGGACGTTATATCATTTGAATTACATTTTTGAGATTTTTTTTGAACACAACATCATTTAGTAAGATGCTTGAAAGGTAAGTTGTGCAAAATTGAGAGTTTTATAAGAAAAATTGTATTAGTTACATATTTTTAAATAATTTTTAAACAAAATTCATGTAAGGCTCATTTTCCGCCCACACCGTACTTATGACATGACCATACATTTTATTTCTTTCTATTATAACCATTAGATAGCTTAATTATTCTTCTTTCATGTTCAATATGTGAAATTTCATTTGATCCATTAGTTAAAGAATTACATTAAAATAACTCATCCATGCACTTCGCCGTACGCTAGTTTACAGTGCGCCAATGTTTGTGAGAAGGGTGACTTTAGCGTTATAAATAAAAAATTATAGAAGATACAGATTTAATTTTAGAAATTTATTTATATAAGGTTTTTTTGTAAAATTTTCTGAATTTTTCGGTGGCCAAGTCAGTTTTTTTCTAAAGTTTATATTTTCGGAGTTAATTAAAAAAAAACATTTAATTTCGTAGTTCATTTGTTTAATAAAAAATGAAGCACCCACTTCTCGAGTAAAACTTTTTGATATGTTGTTTATTAAACATTTATTAATGAAATTACACAAATTCTATCTTGTTTGATTTTTTCCGAAGTGAAAATCTATACAGTGTGTCAATTTTAAAACTTACAATGGCTATATCTCACGAACAAAAGCTGAAAACGAAAAATACTTGAAACCGTTTCTAGGATAGTAAGGGGGAACTAAAATGACATGAAAGAGAACTCACCCCCATCAACCACCTAGGCCCCACCCACCACAACCAAAAAAGTTTAAATTGCAAACCCCTACTTGTGATACATCATTGAAAAGGCTATAAAAAATGCTATCCAATGGTATAAACAATAATTATACAGGGTGAAGCAATAATTGTGAAACTTTGGCTTAAATGAAAAATTTAATGAGGTTTTGTTGAATTGCAAATTTGATAAAAATGTCAATTAAGTAAATGTGCAAAGTGGGTTCCGTTGTTTTGTAAACAATAATACAGTCTTTTTTCAAATTCTGCACGAAATTTGGCAAATGTTTTTCTAGTAATACGGCGACATGCTTGAGTAATTATTTCTCGCAATTTCGCAAATGACGCAAGTTAAGTTTTATAAACAACTGATTTAAGGCAAACATAGCAAATTAAGTTTTAATTCAACAAAAAAAAGTTCTAGCGGACATTTACCATTTAAAATAATAGTCCGGGAGATAGCATTACAAATACAAAAGTCATAGTAAGCCAGCTGATATTAACACCCTGTATAATTATTATTTATACCATTGGATGGTACTTTTTATAGTAGGATAGTATATTACTTTTTTCTATGGGGTTACCTTAAATCAGTTGTTTATAAAACTCAACTTGCATCACTTGGGGAATTGCGAGAAAGAATTATTCAAGCATGTCGCCCTATTACTAGAACATTTGCCAAATTTCGTGCAGAATTTGAAAATAGGTTGTATTATTGTTTACCAAACAACGGAATTCACATTAAATATTTACTTAATTGACATTTTTAATCAATTTGTAATTCAACAAAACCTTAGTAAATTTTTCAGTTAAGCCAAAGTTTAGCAATTATTGCTTCACCCTGTATAATTATTATTTATACCATTGGATAGCATTTTTTATAGCCTTTTCAATGATGTATCACAAGTAGGGGTTTGCAATTTAAACTTTTTTGGTTGTGATGGGTGGGGCCTAGGGGGTTGATGGGGGTGAGTTCTCTTTCATGTCATTTTAGTTCCCCCTTACTATCCTAGAAACGGTTTCAAGCATTTTTTGATATCAGCTTTTGTTCGTGAGATATAGCCATTGTAAATTTTTAAATTGACACACTGTATGCACTCACCTACTAATCATTATTTTAGAAAATCTTCAAAATCAACGAAAAATCAATGTAACTATATAATTAGTTAAAATTGGCTTTCTATAATTAGATGGTTAAATCTCAGTTTAAACCTTTGGGGCATAAATCTGGAACATCTAATATGATAGCTTGGGTCGATAAAGCCATTACCTGTGACAAATAAGGACTCCTGGGAAATATAGGTAGTCATTTTATACGTGATAATTTATATATTAATTTCGACATAAAATAATGTAGTTATAAATCATCACTATTTGTTGTAACCGTATATTTATTATAATTATACATTTTAAATACATACAGATGATCCCAAACCCTTTTTTCAGTGCGTCATGGATTATCGAATTCTCATTAACGCATTAAAGTTGGAAGGGACAGAAAAAAACTTACCTCCGTGATTATTATACATAGAACTTCGAAGATTATTTATGTGTTGAAGGGTATTTTGATATTAAAGCTACTTATACTTATATATGTATAATTGGATGACAATTACAATACTCTAAATACATAGATAACCAATCCATGATGCGAATACAGATAATTTGAAAAAAAAAAGTAATTTATGGCGACAGTAGGTTTCACAATTTTAACGGATAAAATGACAATTGTAATTCTAGGTTACAAATTTGTCAACGACGTAAATATAAATATTTTATATCATTGGTATATTTGGACGATGTATAGTGAAATTGTATTATATATTTATGTGTAATTTTTCCTTAAAATATTTTAAATATTAATATTTTTATAAACATAAATATAAATATTCTTATTCTGACAACTGTCAGATTTACTAAAATGTCATGCCTCGATTCGCGACATTCTTAAAATCTCATATGACGTCAACATTAATAACGCATTGAAAAAAGGGCTTGGAACCAGCTGTACATGGGTTTTCAAGAGACAAACAAGTCAAGTAATTTGTAACGTTAGTAGTGATATATAGAGTTTGCCGCTCAGAAGGGTCTACCCAGATATTTGACAATATTCATTTAATTTTATGAAAATTCTAAAACAGGTTGGTTTTTATACTAAAGCAATGCCTTGTATCCTTAGCCAGAGTTGTGAACTTTTGTATCGGAACGGAATAAACAATAGTTTTATGTATCCCTAAACACAATAATCGCAAGGATTTAAATCCGGCAACCTTGTTGGCCAAGCAACTGGACCGCCTCTTCCAATCCAATGGTGTTCGTAGTTATTATCAAGAAAATCGCGTACATTCTTGCTAAAGAGGGCTGGAATATTTAAATGCACCTCATCCAACAAATCAGGTAAAATATTTTGCAGGAAATGTAAGTAATCGGCACCATTTAAACGAGCAGGAAATTTCACAGTTACACGTAGATAATCGTCAACTACTTCTATCCAGATGTTTATGATAAACCTACGCTGATGCCTAAATTTTGTTTAACAACGTGAGGATTGTCACCATTGTACGAATAATAATGTGTATTACGTACAATAAAAGTTCAATTTCTTGTGAATGAAGCTTCGTTACAAAACAAAATGTATCTGAAAAATTTTTATTTTCATTTTTCTGATTTTGTAACCATCTAGCTCATCCGACACGAGCAGGAAAATATCCTTGAAGCAGTGCTTGCAACTTTGTTAAGTAACAAGGTTATACATTTTCTACGGAAGATACCGAAATTTTGGTATGCATGGCAGATAGCCTTCGAACCATGATTTGTGGATTTTCCTCAACTTCCATTAAAATAACATCTTTAAGTTTTGCTGTTACATCATTATGTCTCATCATCATCAATGGCGTTACAACTCTTCGTGAGTCTTTGTCGCGTTTACTATTGCCTTCCATGTTTGTCGGCCCTGTGCCACTAATTCCCATTGTCTCACTCCCATTTTTTCCAGATCTTCTTTGACTGCATATTTCCTTTTTTTTCTAGGCCATCCTACAGACCTTCTTCCATCTGGCCTTTCCCAGAACACATTGTTTATAAGGCGATTGTCGTTAGTGCTTATCACATGCCCTGCCCATCTGAGTCTATTGCTCTTTATATATCTGACTAGATTTTCCTTTCCGAACAGAGACTATAACTCGTTATTATATCTGCGTCTACATTCGTTTGTCACGCTGTCTCTGCAAGGCCATATTAATTCGAAGGATTTTACGTTCCCACACCAGCCATTTATTTACTTCCCTTTTTGTTAGCGGCCATGTTTCGTTTCCATACGCGACTGCTGGTCGTATTGTCGTCTGATATATCTGGATTTTTGCACCTCGTGAAAGAAGTTTTGACTTCATTAGGTGTTGCATTGCAAGGAAAGATCTGTTTCCTGCCATTATTCGCGTTTGTTGCCATTTGAGTCACCCAGTTGCAAAACTCGTTTTGCCCATTTTTTTCAAAATTGAGATAAGACCGCCATTTTGTAGAGTTTTTTCTCCTGCATCCAAAAACACATATGTCGTGTTGCAAAAGTCGTTATAAACCTGTTAACGTATCAAAAAATCAATAAATGCTGCAAAACACGTTACGTCCATTTTCATAATGCAGCAAAATTCGTTTTGTCCAACAAAATAAAACTGTTTCAAAACTCGTCATGACTCATTACAAACTGGATTACCAAAATTTAAACTGTTGCAAAATTCGTTATGTCCATTCTGAAATATGTATGATTCTTCTTATATAATTCAGCGCTGTGCGCTGTTTTCATTAAATTCTGAGACATTATAGGGTTTGTGTTTTATCGTGTTGACAGCAAAAGGATATCGGATCCTCAGAAGAAGGAAAAACCTTCTCCTATATTCGGTTAAAACAGCCGCTTGATGGTATTCAGCCAACTTTCGGGAACTATCCCATTTTATTTAAGAATAAGATCGTTACTGGTTTGCTCAGTAAGTTTCTTATACAAGATGCTCCGCCGACTGGGAAAAATGTTGTTCTTCCCAGTAGTTGGTTATTTCATAATCCCTCCCGATAGGGTTTTTGGACGAATGGAGGCTAAAATTAAAAACTACCCTTTTGATCGACAAAGAATACGTCGATATTTTTAAGTCATGTACCACAGTTATCCGCTTGGGACAAGAGTGTCCTATGTTAGACTGGAAAGAAGTGGTGTCAGCAACACTAAAAGAACGTACAGATTGGCATTTCAAGTCCACTAAACGCCCCACTAAACGTGTCTTCATAGTCAAAACAAAACTAGGAAAGTCTTAGGTATGAGGGGAAACTAACTACAACGTTGATTCAGGAGTAGGGAAAAGTATTATTAAGCCTGGGAAACAGTTGTCAACTTTAAAGGAAGGTATAACAATAAAAAATTGAAATTCACGGACTTGAATACACTTGTTGCAAAACATCATCAGGATCTCACTTTCGTTAAAAAACTTTTTGATCCTCAAGACAACGAATCAGACATTGGTGAGATCGATGATGCTGGAGAAGAGTTAGCTATATGAACATGGACATTTAGTAGATTTAAACTGAAATAATTTACACATTTTATTTGTATATATGTACATATTTCTGAAATATTTTCATTACATTAAACATAAGACCTTAAAACGATCTCTTTCTTTATTTTAATATTTCTCTCCCATATAGTGCAGCAAAACTGTAGCAAAAGGCGTTATGGCCAAAATAAACCCCCCTTAAAACCCCCCTAAATGTTAACATATATTTTTTAGGAGACTGGACATACTTTATAATGTACAAACCTTTAATAAAGGTGTGTAAGGAGCTTTAAATATATATACATTATACATTACTTTTTGTTCTACAGTTCTTTTATGTTTCTGAAAATTTTGAAAAATGGACATATCGAGTTTTGCAACTGGGTGACTCATTTATGATTGTTGCTCCTAGATATTTAAATTCATTAATCACTTCGAAGTTATGATCGTTTATAGTACCTAATATTTTGCCTTATTCGCCGTCGTTCTTGTTTTGAAACGACGATGTATTTTGTTTTGTCTTCATTTATTTTTAGACCGATGTTTAATGCAGCTTCTTCAAAGCTCGAGAAAATATTCTTAACTTCTAATGTGAATTATGACACTGCGTAACTACCGAGCAGTTATGTCTGGTTTGATTTTTGGGTAAATTTTTGGCATGGCATATTCTAAGGCCAGGTTAAACAACAATGCGGACAACGGATCTCCCTGTCTCAGTCCAGAACTTACGCAGAAAACATTTAATATTTTCCCCCTATTCTAACTTGTGCAAAGGAGTTAATTACACACATTTGTGTTACCGAAGTTATTTTCTTGGATACGCCGAGCTCGATCACTTACTTCCATAATGTTGCATGATTAATTGAATCATACCTACGTCTGTTTGAAATCTATAAAGATTTGATGCACGTCCTGATTATACTCCCAATACTTTTCAAGCATTTGTCTTATTGTAAATATTTGATCAATAGTTGATCTTCCAAGCCTGAAAACACAATGGTAGTCACCAACTATTTCTTCGACGTATGGTACTAATCTTTTTAATAATACCAAGGCCAATATTTTATACATATTGTTGATTAGTGAGATTCCTCTGTAGTTCATGCATGATTCCTTTTTTCATTTCTTGTGTATTGGTACAATAATA
Organism: Diabrotica virgifera virgifera; assembly: GCF_917563875.1. Classification (NCBI taxonomy): domain Eukaryota; kingdom Metazoa; phylum Arthropoda; class Insecta; order Coleoptera; family Chrysomelidae; genus Diabrotica; species Diabrotica virgifera. The sequence goes on along the minus strand of NC_065444.1, from coordinate 158,781,305 downwards.
CTACCACACCATTATTTAGGCATTATTTCTTGTTGCCAGGCCTTTTCTATTAATTGATGGATTTTACTTTTGAGTTCATGACCGCCTTTTTAAATAAGCTCGGCATCAATATATTGTCTCCCTGTTTCATTATTTTTTGGGACCACTGAACCTCTTTCTCTTAATCGTTGATGAAGAGCTGTAAATGTTAAGTGAGTGGGATGCAAACGATTTAAAAATTTTTTAGCGTATCAACGTTGAGCTGCTCGAGCGTTACACCTTATTTCGCGGTAAACTACATAAATGTATATCAGCGTATTCTTCATTAGTAAAAACTATTTTTGTTGAATTGAAATTGTTGGGTTTGAATGCCACAAAGTAGAAAACTAAAAGATAAACTTCGCAAACTGACATCCTTTGACAATGAAAGACTTCTTTTAACAGTTAGAAACCAACCAGTACAACAAATATTAATTTAACTTCCATGACAGACACTTCCTTGTCAGACAAAACAAAGAATACTCTTCTCTGAACGCCATAAAATCAGGGGTACTTCAGGGCAGTGTACTCAGACCTATACTGTATTTGTTGTATATGTTACAGTTCAAGTTGATTCTCAGTTAGAGTCGACTCCAACTAGTTGGAGTTAACTCCAACTGAAACGAGCAGTACAAGTTGATTTTAAAAATTTAAATCAACTTGTACTAGTTGGAGTTGACTCTTCCTGGATCGATTCAGTAAATGTTGATTATACGAGAATCTCAAGTGCATTTTTGATGAGTGTGCGTTTCTTTGTCTTGACCGTTTTAACTACTTATTAGTAGAGTCTGTAAGGTCGTCCCCGTTAGGTTAATTATTCTGATTCGATTTTTTGCACAAACTTACTCAAAGAAATACATCCTTATAACAAATACACAGGGTGTCACGCGGTACCGCGGTCGAAAAATTGTTTAACCAATTTTTGTTAAATTCAAAAAAATAATTTTTATCTACTTTATCTCATATTATGTAAGTAAAGGTTTTATTGTGTGAAAATTGTAAATATTGATAGTAGTACATGAAGGGCTTAAAGTGTGTCTGAAGTAACAATGTATTTTAAATGGCTTTTAATTTTTCGCACTGTTTTTTAGCACACTTTCATATAATTAAACATCCTTAACTTTCGCCTTCGGGAGGAAATCAGACTCGCCCTTGCAACGGCAACTGAAATGCTCACAAAACAGCGACCACGGAAGCAAAGATAGATGACAGAGGAAATATTGGATTTAATGGATAAAAGAAGAAAATTCAAACAGCACAAAGCAATGTACAAAGCTTTAAATAGAACCATTAAACAAAAAATAAAAATTGCAAAAGAAAAATGGATAACAGAACAATGTGAAGAAATCGAAAACTTATATAAAAAAAACATGATGACTTCCATCTGTATAAGAAACTCAGGAATTCACAAGCACGACATATTCACAAGGACTAAATAATCTAATCAACGCAGAAGGCAAAATGATTTCAAGCCCTGAAGAACAAATAAACATGTGAGAAGACTAACGACGAAGCTCTTCCAATACTGAAGTTCGAACTGGAATATGCTCCACGTCAACTAAAAAACAACAAATCTGTAGGAAAAGATGAAAAACCAGCTGAGCTGTTGAAGTTAATCAACGAGAAAACTTAGACCTTCTTCTTGGACTATTTAATAATGTTTACAATACAGGGACTATCCCTAAAATATGGCTTGAATCAGTCTTCATACCACTACCTAAAAAGAAGAAAGCCAAATTATGCCAGGACTTCCGCCTTATAAGTCTATTAAATAACATTCTAAAGCTTTTCTTGCGTATCATACAGAATAGAATATACAGTAGAGTCTCGGTTATCCGCCCTTCATTTATCCGCCTTTCCGTTTTATCCGCCGCTCCATTTAAATAATATTTTTTTTTTCAAATTTTTATAACTTTGAAAATATTAAAGAATGAGTAAAAATTTTTTAAGATGAGATAAAATAAGCCGAGCATTCCGAGCAACAAGAAGAAAGAGCTGTCGATATTATATGATGCTACAAGATGGCGAGTATTGGCAGCAACAAAACGAGATACATCAGCAAGGCAGATGAAAATCGCTAGTTTTTTTCGTTCATCCTAAATCATTCTATCCACAATGTCCAATGTCAGTCAAAATTAAACTGATTCTCTTCTTATTCTTCTTGTGCCACTCCTATCGGAGACTGGAAATCATCAAGGGCTCAACTTGTGTTTCATTTAACGCTCCCTATTATCCGCCATTTTTGCTTATTCGCCCTTCCGTCGGCCTGTTTATGGCGGATAACCGAGATTCTACTGTATTATAAAAAATGTGATGAGGTTACCGGTCAAGAACAATTTGGCTTCAGGAAAGGTATGGGGACACGAGAAGCAATATTCTGTCTTCAAACTCTGGCACAAAGATAAGCAAGCAGACCTTTTTATCTGTTTCATAGATTTTGAAAAAGCGTTCGATAGGGTGACGCACAAGACCTTGATAGAAAGATTGAACAACATCGGAGTCGACAAAAGAGATTCTAAAATTATAGAGGCTATTTATTGGAATCAGGCAGCAATCGTAAAGACCAATGGTAATACGTCAAGGCCAATTGAAATACAACGAGGTGTTAGACAGGGTTGTGTGCTATCACCCATACTTTTAACGTCTACTCTTAGGTAATATTTGAGAACTCTTTATCGCACTCTTCAGAAAGAATCAGGATACACGGTCAGAGAGTAAATAACATCCGCTATGCAGATTACACAGTATTAATGACTGATTCGGACCATAGTCTGCAGATACTGTTGGATAGGGATACTGAGAGTTGTGAAAAAATGGGGATGAAGATCAATACTGCGAAAACCAAAGTTATAAAAATATCAAGGAACAAAAATTTACCTCTTCCAATAAATATGTGAAAACAGCTTGAATACGTAAGCCAGTACAAATATCTTGATTGCTGGTTCAACAATCAACTTGATTATAAACAAGAAGTCAGAGCGAAAATACAGGTAGCCCGACAGGGGTTTATCAAAATGAAAAGCGTATTTTGTAACAGTAGCATTAATATCAGCCTTAGATGTCGTTTTCTGCATTACTATGTGTGGTCAATACTTTTGTATGGAACGGAGGCCTGGACACAACACAATACTGATGAACAAGTTGGACGCCTTTGAACTCTGGCTTTATAGAAGTTACTTGAAAATACCTTGGACAACCCACACCACCAACGAATATGTTCTGAGGAGAATAGGTACAGGTAGGGAACTACTAAAAATCATTAAAGTCAGAAAAGTTAGCTACCTGGGACACATAATGAAAAACGAAAAGTACCGCCTCACGCAACTGATCATCCAGGGTAAAATTGAAGGAAAACGGGGTCCCGGTAGGCGCCAGATTTCATGGCTTAGAAATATCAGAGACTGGACCGGCCTTGATTCAACATCTTTGTTTAGAGCCGCATTGTGCTGCAGTGTAGTCGCTAACCTCCACTAAAGGAGAAAGCACCACAAGAAGAAGAACTTTCGCCTTGTCATGGTGATGACATGTGAGCAATAAATTACAAAAAAAGTGTTTTTGTGGTTTGACAGAAGTTTGAATTTTTAAATGTCAAAATGGTGCAATGGTGCATCTCACTCGCACTCACATTGGTAGCTGCGTCAATATGCTCCTAGCGCTCATTGTTAATAATTAAAAATAACCGCTTAGTTTAGTAATAAAATAATAACAAAAATTTCTTTAGTATCTTGTAGGGGGGTCGTTAAAATTTTATTTGGTGACTTTCGGACTTTCTCGTGACTTTCGGTGACTTTCTCGTCACTTTCGGTGACTAATATAATTTTTAACTGAGTTATTAAGCCTTGAAAATGGTCATTTTCGTATTTTGAAATAAATATAACAATAAACAAGTATGAACAATAAATTTTACAGAAAAATCACAAAAGACCTCTTTTGACCTTGCTCCGAATGACCCAAATGATGTAAAGAAAATTGTCCTAAATGAATTTTTTTTGTGAGTTTGTTTAAAAAAGTTGTTTAAACAATTTTTCGACCACAGTACCATCTGACACCCTGTGGATTCGTTATAAGGACCTCTTTTTGAGTAAGTTTGTGCAAAAAAATCGAACTGGAATAATTTACCTATCGGAGGCGACGATACAGCCTAGAATATAAATATCACAATTTGAACATAATTATTTCCAGTAACATTTAATTTCTAGAATGATGACGTCATCTACGTTTTTTTAAATGAGAATAGGGGTCATGTGTCAATTTTCTATTCAGTAATATAAACATTAACATTATTATTTATACAGGGTGTCCAAAAAATATTTTTTTGAATTAAATTTTTTGACAAAAAGAAGAATGTGTGTAATTTATTTAACTCATAATACATTTTACTCCTATCAGAAAACAGGAGATAATGTGTATTTGACAAATAAAAATATTGTTTTTTGCTTAAATTCAGTATTAAAGCAGTCACCCACCTTCCTCTTGACAGTTTGAACACTTAATTTAAGCTAAAAGCAATGATTATTTTTCAAATAAACATTTTATTCTGTTTTATGAGAGCAGTAAAATGTATTTTGAATTAAATAAATTACTTGCATTCTTCTTTTTATGTCAGTAAATTTAATCAAAAAAATAAAAAAATTTGGGCACCCTGTATAAAAAATTATGTTATTAGTTATATTATTGAATAGAGAATTGAATTACCTTTCAAATGAGCTATCAAAAGACCCCTATTGCCATTTAAAAAAATCATCGATGACGTCATCATGCCCAGATGGGTGACGTCACTACTATGGTATATATGCCAAAAAGTCGTAATTTAAAAATAAAAATTTACCTGTTTCGGGATTTCTTTCCAAAATCGTCCATTCTCGAGAAAATGAATTTATTCCAACCTTTACGTGCTCACTGTGTATTATGAAAGTCAGAAACTAAAAAAAATCAAAGATTAAAGCTACCTCTATAAGATCCTGAAGAAATTTTTGTCATTATTTCATTAATAAGATATTATTTCTAATTATCAACAATGAGCGCTAAGCGCGTATTGAGGCGGCCGTCAATGTGAGTGCGAGTGAGATTCACCATTGGACGGCCCAAATGGTGCATCTCTTTAGCACTCACCATTGACGGCCGCCTAATACGCACTTAGCGCTCATTGTTAATAATTAAAGATAAAGCTTAGTAATAAAATAGTGACAAAAATTTCTGCTGGATCTTGTACAGGGGGCTATAAACTTTGATTTGGTCACTTTCTGACTTTCATAATAATGGCTTTTAACCGAGTTATTAAGCCTTGAAAATGGCTATTTTTGCATTTTTCAAATTTTAAATCGCGTATAACTCGACAACAATCAATTTTAGAGAAAAATCACAAAATACCTTTTTTTGCTCAGAATAACTTAAATGATCTAAAAAAAATTGTTCGAAGTGAAAAAATTATTTTTGTGAATTGGTCTAAAAAAAATTGTTTAAACAATTTATCGATCAAGGTACTGCCTGGCACCCAGTAGATTTATTAAAAGGACCTCTTTTTGAGTAAGTTTGTGCAAAAAATTCGAATCGGAGCAATTTCACTAACGGGGACGACGATACAGCCTAGACTAATTTGAACATATTCAGTAACATTAATTTAATTTCTAGAATCGGCTGTTTGTGTGAATCAGAATCAACTTTTACTAAATGGCATTGGGAAGAGTATACTTTTCCTAGTTGGAGTCTACTTTTACTAGTAAATGTTGAATATAAATCTTCATTTTATATTTATAATCAACTTTTACTGAAACCAGCCGTTAGAGTCGACTCCAATAGTTGGAGTCAACTCCAACTGGATAATCAACTTGAACTGTAACATATACAAGTGATCTTCCTACTAACACCGATGGTTACAATAGCCACATTTGCGGGCGATACAGCTACTCTCTCTTCACACGAAGACCCAAAGATGGCATCAAGACAACTTCAAATCGGGCACGCCAGCTTTTCTCAACACGACTCTACCTTATCGGCAGAGTCTACGAGAAGTGTACGGTAAATTGAAGCTGTAATTACAAAGAAAAAAGAAATATGTATGTCATTTTACTCACTTTATAACGCTCAAAAAATTACGGCATCTGGATTTCAATGCATCTTTATTATAATTCTCGTATCAAAGTTACGCGTGAAGTTAGTACATAGTATTTATTGATGACAGTTGAGAAAACGTGGGCGACCCCTTCAAATCTGCTTTAACCTTCGGATGACCAAGCGGGGGAAATTGTGACCCCAGCGTATGTTTTTCTTTAATAAATTCAAAAGTATTTTTAATTTTTAACTCATTATTTTTTTATTTGAGTTTAATATCATTCTAGATATCCTCATATTTTGAAATAAAAAAAATTCCCTCTATTTTACGAATAAAAAATATATTCTGAAGTTGATGTTTAGTAAAATACCGTCTATAATGTGTAATTCCAAGTAGTTTTACGCTAATGACATCGACTTTGCAAAGTAACAAGACACTTACTCAACATACACACTACACATGACACTAATACTCATGTTTTGACTGGCTGAATGACATAAAGTCCATGTCATAAAAAAAATAAAAAAAAAAACAAGAATGTGTGTGTACTTTGTACGCACGTAAGAAGTTATACTTCTACTACATATTATGTGATTTTTAAGACTATACCAAAAATTTAAAAAAATAAAAGAATAAAACGCACACAAACACATTGAAAAATGCCACAAAGAAAAAATGATTTCTGGACGATAATAATTGTTGGCAAAAATTTTAAATACGCATTTGCTGAAAAAAAATTATATAACAAATATACTTACAATCATAATATGCATAAAAAAATAAAAAAATAAAACTTGCATCGGGAATTGAACCCTTGAATTTCGTGCCGCTTTGACTCGTAATCGAAGCGTAGACTCACTCGTCCAATCGCACATTATTTATCATGTGGAAAAATACGGTAACTGAACGTTTTACTGTTTGACAATTGTTTTGAAAATTATGTAGTTTAAATTTTGTGGAAGAAAATATAAAAATATAACAAAACAGTAAGAAAACAATATATTAGATGAAGATTGGTAGAACTTTTGTTGGTAATCAAATTAAGTATGTAAATCGAAGCATTACATACCTACTAGATAAATAAATCTACGCCAAAAAATCATAATTTAAAAATAAAAATCGAACCTAATTTGGGATTTCTCTCTAAAATCCGCATTCTTGAGAAAATAAATATGTATTTCAACCTAATCCAAATGTATAATTACAATATGATTATAATAAAAACTAGGTACTTACCAAATTAGAATGAGTTTTCCTTGTCCAAAATAGTCCAAAAGTCCAAAAATATAGGTATATGAAAACTATTTAAAAAGGCAGTATAATTATTAACTAACTTTTGTTTGTTGTTTCTTTTCACACAAATTTTAAAACGCAACAACCATAAATAATCTAACTACAGCTGTGCCACAGCCACCATATTGAATAATTTTTGACATGTCATTTGAACATCCAATCAGAACAAAGTTATAATGCGCATGCGCCCGGTCGCTAGGTTTTCCCATATAAAAATTTACCCTCTATCGCCGGTAAAGAAGTATAACTTCAAAAACTTCATTTTTTTGTTAATTATCATTTTTGACATTTTTGACCTGGGGTCATTTCCCCCCCTTGGTCATCCGTGTAACAAAAAAAGGTTGGTCATCGGAAGATTAATAAGATACAAAAATGGCTATCGAAATGGCGTATGAAAGCAAATGAACTAAAATCTACACATGTAACATTTACACTCCGTAAAGAAACTTGCCCATCAGTACTACTAAAGATATTTTTACTAAACGCAAACATTTAGGACTAAAGCTAAGTTGTCTATACTGGATCATCGGCAGAAGCTCTAAGTTGTCTCTAGAAATCAAATTACTGGTCTACGAAGCCATTATAAATCCCATTTGGACCTACGGTATCCAGCTCTGGGGAACAGCTCCTAATAGCAACATAAATATAATACAGAGGTACCAAAACAAAACGATACGTACCCAACTCAGTGATCCAACGAGAAAAATTCAAACCTAGAGATTTAATTAATAGGTTTAAGCAATTTGTATTATACATATTTTTGTAAATATTACAATATTGTAAATTGTAAATAGTAATTAGTAGAGAGTATCTACATTATAAAACAGAGTGCTTAATGAAGCATCCTGTATATGTCATAATCATTTGTCAACAAAAACGCTTATTGCCATTATAGGGGAGTGCATATAGATTTTCACTTCGGAAAAAATGAAACAAGGTAGAACTTTTTGTAATTTCATTAAGAAATGTTTAATAAACAACATATCAAAAAGTTCTACTCGAGAAGTGTGTGCTTCATTTTTTATTAAACAAATGGAATACGAAGTTTGATGTTTTTTTTTTAAATAACTCCGAAAATATGAAGATAAGTATCCATTCTCAAATGTGGTCTCGAGGTAAGGAAGTATAAAACTCAAAGAAGTACCACAAAATGTATTTTGTGGTACATTTTGTGGTACTTCTTTGAGTTTTATACTTCGTTAACTCCGAAAATATCAATTTTAGAACAAAACTGACTTGACCATTAAAAAATTCAGAAAATTTTACAAAAAGCTTTTATATAAAGAATTTTCTAAAATTAAATCTGTATCTTCTATAATTTTTTATTTATAACGCTAAAGTCACCCTTCTCACAAACTTTGGCGCACTGTAAACTAGCGTACGGCGAAGTGCACGGTTGAGTTATTTTAATGTAATTCTTTAACTAATGGATCTAATCAAATTTTACAAATTGAACCTAAAAGAAGAATAATTAAGCTATCTTATGGTTACAATAAAAATAAATAAAATATATGGGCATAAGTACGGTGAAGGCGGAAAATGAGCTTAAATGAATTTTGTTTAAAAATGATTTAAAAATGTGTAACTAATACAATTTTTTTTATAAAACCCTCAATTTTGCACAACTTACCTTTCAAGTATCGTACTAAATGACGTTTCATTCAAAAAAAATCTCAAAAATTTAATTCAAATGATATGACGTCTTAAAAATGTAATTTTTGAAATCTTCATAGTTTTATAGAATTACCACCATTTTAAGACGGTATTACTCAAGTTTTATAAGTGCTTTTTTAAAGCTTAAATCTTAGGATGTAATCTTTAAAATGCACTAAATTATTTTACTTTAGAAATGAAATTGATAGACTATTTATTTTTGAGAATATTAAGAAAGATAACAGCAATGTAATAAAAAACCGAAAATTACCAGCTAAAAAAATGTTTATATAAAGTGATGAAAACTTTTTTCTGTAAAACTTACCCAAAATTCATTTAATAATAAACTTCAACAATAATAAATGTTCAGCAAAACAACTTTTTTTAGCTCTTTTACAGTATGTCTGCGTAACTTGGAACCTATTGATAACTTTTATATTATCAGTTTTACGAAAAAAAGTTATTCCTTATAAAATAAACTGCATCGTATATAATCTAAGATGCAATCACCAAATATCAAATTTATTGAATTTTATAACAGGTATGTCAAAAAATATGAATCTCACTCAAGAGTGAAGTATCGTTGAATTTCACAATATCGAAAACTGTTATTAAGAAAGGTTGTATGGAATTAAAAAATTTGTTTTAGTTTTCAATTACATCCTTCTAATTAAAATATTGTGAATAATAAAGGCACTTAACTCTTAGGAAAAATTCATAATTTTTATATACCTCGTATAAAATTAAAAAAGTGTAGTATCTGATGGTTGTATCTTAGATTTTAGACCAGGGAGAGCATTTTATGAAGAATAACTTTTTTTCGTAAAAGTGATAATAAAATAGTTATCATAATTGTAATAAAATGTTGATGAGTATCCGTAATTTGAGAAAAACTTAAAAAAAAAATTCTTCGATTAGAATAATGTATTTGTATATTTAAACATAGTTTTTAATTTCAAACAATTTTTCATAAGTATAAAATTGATAAAATTTCCTATCTGATGGTTGAGTTTTAGATGTTTGGCTATCCAGAGCATTTTATGGAGAATAACTTTTTTTCGTTTCAAAAAACTCGTATAAGGCTGTATAGAACATTGATAGTCCCCGTTCTCACATATGGTTCAGAGGCATGGACGCTAACTAAAACAGATGAATCCGCTCTATCAATTTTTGAAAGAAAGGTACTACGCAAGATATTCAGAGCGGTTTGTGAGAACGGAATATGGAGGCGTAGATATAACTTTGAACTGCAGAATATCTACAAGCAAACGTTTGGTGGAAAAGATATTATCACTATAATTAAGCGAACTCGCCTGCAGTGGGCAGGACATGTAGCCCGAGCCCCTGAATCGAACATGATAAAAAGGATTCTAACAGCTCAACCCGTGGGAATGAGAAGACCGGGTAGAGCAAAGTTGAGGTGGATGGACGGGGTAACACAAGATGCCGAGAAGATCGGAGTCGGCAACTGGAAAGTGCAGGCAAGGGACAGAACAGAATGGCGTAGAACGCTTGAGAAGGTCGAGGCCCTCTAAGGGCTGTAGCACCATGATGATGATGATGATGATGATGAACTTTTTTTCGTAAAATTGATAATAAAAAAGGTTTCCATGTGGTTCCTAGCTACCCAGACATACTGTATAAGAGCTTCTTTATAAGAATTTTTTAAATTGCAATGCAAAATTCGGATTCAGTATAATCAAAAACAAAATAGAAACATATTTGATCAAAGTAAAATGATGAATTTAACGATATTTTTAAAATTAATAATACAAAACAATTAATATTGTTTAAACAATTAATAAACAATTAGCGGCCAAATCCGCGAGTAGAACTTTTTACTTTAATATGTATATAAACTAACAAAGAAAGTTTTAGAAAAATATAAGCTTGTTTGTATTTTTCCGAAACAATGCATGTTTTCGTTCTAATGCATCCCTATCATTAACAGATTGCCGAATACAGGAGTTAAAAAAAATTTAAAACGCTAAATGACGAAAAAATGAAAAATTTTTAAATAAATTATTCTAGAAAACGGTATATCTATTCTACCAACTTAAAGCAAGCGAGAGTACCTTTCAGTGCTACATAGAATACCTCACAATTTAAAAATCTAGTATCACAAATGGTTAAAAGTTAAAGAAACAAAAGTTATGCGTTATATTATCCGTTGACCTACCCAAAACAGACGCCTACGACTGGTGATAAAAATTCGCAATTTATGGAATGGACTGATATTTGGAAGATAAATAAAATAAGCGTATCAGTTTTCGTTTTTTAAATAGACGCGTTTTGGAGGTGTTTAAAAAAGAACTAATTACAAGGCGCCATCTTCAAAGGGCTCTAGTTCCGTTAGGAAACATTTTTGAACTAGGTGAATTCGATTAAATTGTCTTAAAATTATTTGAGGAATCTCCGGTCTTCGTTTGTCAGGAGAGTTTCTGTAAACCCTTTATAATGGTATATACAGAGTGGCCCAAAAGTCTGGAAACGGCCAATTATCTCGTAAATTGCTAGTCATAGTTATACAAAATTTGAGGTACACCTATTTTGCGATACGGATATTCCATATTTGATATTTGCAATGTTGCCAGATTTGCCGTTTCTCTTATATTATTAGTAACTTTGGTTTTTACAATTTATCACCCTGTATATTCAGTCATTATTGGAATCTCCTATTCAATACAAGTTCAACCATATGTAACACTTATGATTGTATGTAGTCTGGAAGGTCTTAAATACATAAAACAGAAGTCTGGCAACGCCTAATTGCTCAATAAATTTTTTTAATACTAACTATTTTCAACCACATTAAAACGTAATAATTGATAAATTACAACATTTTTAACATAATGGTTAAATTATTAAGTGTTAAAAATGTGCTCCATTTGTGAGTTGACAGTACCCTAATCGATTGTAGAATGCGTCTACCACATTTCTCCAAGATTGTCTAGAAATTATTCGAGATTCATCGATAATTCGTTGTCTTAGATCTGCAAGACTTGCTGGTTTAGTTTTGTAAACTGAATTTGTCAAGTATCCCCAATAAAAATAATCCTTAGGATTGAAATCAGGTGAACGTGGAGGCAATTCACCTCGGCTACGAATCCATCGTCCGGGAAATATCTCATCTAAATAACGCCGAACATTTACACCAAATTCAGCTGGAGCTCCATCTTGCTGAAACCATATCTGATTAAAATTGGCTCCAAACAATTTTCTCAGTGTAGGTGCAATTTCGTTTCTAAGTAACATTTCGTAACTATCTGACATTAAATTTCCTTCAATAAAAAATGGCCCAATTAACTGAGTACCCACTATACCTGACCATACATTTAATTTTTGTGGTCTTTGAGTATGGTTTTCACGCATCCAGTGTGGATTTACGTCACTCCAGTACCTTAAATTGTGTCGATTTACACTTTCACACAGTGAAAGTGTAATCGGAAAAACATATTCTGTTAACGAAAGTTTCATTTCCAATTTTATCCATCATTACCTCAATAAACTGTAATCTACGATCGAAGTCATCTTCACTTAATTCTTGTAATAAGTTAATTTTGTATGGTTTACATTTATTCTTACGTAATACACGTAAGACTGAAGAACGACCTACATCATGTACTCGTGCAACCCTGCGTGAGGATGTATGTGGATCTTCGGTATCTATCTTTTACTTCTCCAGATTCCTCAAATCGCTTTACAGTTTGTACCGTCGCCTTATGAATAGGAGAACGGTTTGGGAAAGTATCATTGAAAAAGTTGGCTACTTCACAAGATCTTTTCCTGTCACCGTACTAGGGATGATAGTTTTTGACAAAACACCGGTTTTCGGTTATACCTTTTTTTTTTGCTTACGGTTTAACCTGGCGGTTATAACCGGCCAAAAAAAAACGGTTTTTGAAAAAACCGGTTTTCGGTTTTTTTTTATCCAATAGGTTACAAAGTTACATTTACAATACAATTTAGTTTGCGATACTCCATTCGAATCGATATCAATAATATGATCAAAATTAGTACTATCGAAAGAACATGTATTACTTTTAACACGTTTGTATATGTATTTGTAGAATAGGTCATACATTTTAACTCATTTAATACTTCCTGTATGAGTGTATCGTTTTGAAAACGTAGCAAAATTCTTGGAGAGTCGTATTCGTAATCAGTAATTCGATATTCATGGTCAGAGCATTATTTTTGGTAATGAGAAAATGTCATTCACCCACTTTCAAAGAGTTAAGTGTGAAAAATAGATGATGTTTGCGTCTAACTCAACCAGATCACTTCTTATGTAAATATTATGATTACAAATACCTTTTCAAGGAAATATTATAATAAAACTTAATAATTGTTTCTGGATGATGTGAGATTCCACTTTCAGCTTGCTTCTGTATTTTATAAAATAAAATAAAATTTGAATTATGGTTTTGTTTGGAATAATTACTTGAGAATAATAATTATGATTGGGATCCGAAATAATATCTAACCTAATCCTAATCACCGTAAAAACCTAATAACCGGTTTTTACTTTAAAAAGAAAAAACCGGTTATAACCGGGACAAAAAAACAACCGGTAAAACCGGTTATTGCGAAGTAAAAAAACCGGTAGGTTTTTCCCATCCCTACACCGTACCCTCTCATCATTAGAATAGTAATTCGTTCTTTTTCGCTAAGAGCTATTTTAGAGAAGCAATTTATCTTGCAGAACTTTTCAAAACACAACTACTGTCAGTTTTAGTTAATAATAGGTTCGTTCTAGCAAACGGTCAAACTAGTCGGAAACCATCAGCAAACAGTTGGTCAGTGAGAGAACATAACACAGTCACCAGTGCTATCCCCTCCACTCGCGCTGTTCCACTATTCTCTGATGGTTTCAATCCGTTTGAAACTGATGCTAGAACAAACCTAATTTAAATATGGTGAACAAATGTCAAAATCACAGCATTCTACATTTAAATATTTAAATTTATTAAAATCTACATATTTTGCACTGTTTTATGTATTTAAGACCCTCCAGACTACATAAAATCATAAGTGTCACATATGGGTGAACTCGTATTGAATAGGAGATTCCAATAATGACTGCATATACAGGGTGATGAATTTGAAAAACCAATGTTACTATTAATATAAAAGAAACGGCAAATCTGGCAACATTGCAAATATCAAATATGGTATCTCCGTATCCCAAAATAGGTGTACCTCAAATTTTGTACAATTATGACTAGCAATTTACGAGATAATTGGCCGTTTCCAGACTTTTGGGCCACTCTGTATATTTTAATGTTTCTAGCTAGAAACAAACAGTAGAGTAGAAAGTAAATAACTATAGTGCTTTCAAAGTCTTAAATAATAATTTTAGTAACAAACAGATGTGTTGTTTAAAGTATGCTACTTTATATGTCACCCCATTCTATTCAATTTAAAGTGCTCATAGAGCAAGATCAGCGGAAACCTTACGCGAAATATTTCAACGTCATTGAAATGGAAGTCATTTCAGTTTTGAACATCAATCCAGAACGGGTTTCGTTCCTGCATGATTTAGCTTAACAGCCGGCATAAGCAATCGCTCTAAAACTGATTTATGAATCTTGTTCGTCTACATATATCTGCAGAGATCGATCAGGGGTGTAACCCTTGGGCTGAAAAGTTCGTAGGGTAATATAGAAAAAACATTTTTTTGATTTAAGTTTATTATTCAATATAGTTAGTTACCTTCGAGGACGATACAACGATTTTAGCGGTCATACAACTTTTAAATATCATTTTTATAATACAATTTTTTAGCCTCAAAATAGGACTTAGTTTCGGCGATTACCTCTTCAGTGATGCTAAATTTCTTTCCACCGAATATTCTCTTGAGATCATCGTACAGGTGGTAGTTGCTGGGAGCCATATCTGGTGAATACGATGGCTGCGGAAGCAATTCGAAGCCTATTTAATGAAATTTTTTCCATCGTTTTTATTAATTTAGGACACAGTTGGTTGTCTTGATGAAATAAAACTTTGTTCTTCTTCAAATGGGGCCGTTTTTTCGTGACTTCATCCTTGGGCTCCAATAACACAATGCAACAGTCGCTGTTAGTGGTTTTTACCTTTTCAAGATAGTCGATGAATATTGTACAATGAGCCTCCCAAACATAACCTTTGCCAGCCGACTGTTGCGTCTTTCCACGCTTTGGGGTTGCTTCATCACGTACAGTTCACTCGCCTGACTGTCAATTGGACTCCGGTGTGAAATGATGGAGCCATGTTTTATCCAATGTAACATATTGACATTATTACGATTGAACACCTTCACCCGCTTCTCAGAATTATCAAATCGTTGTTGTTTTTGATCGATTGTGAGCTCTCGCGACAACCACTTTGCAAAGAGCTGTCGCATAACCAAACATTTATGCACAATATATCCAAAACGTTTCTTTAATACATTTAGAGTCTCAGCCAACTCGAACAACTTCACTTTATGGATATCCAAAATTACTTTGCGAACTTTTCTTATGTTTTCATCGGTAATAGCCTCTTTGGGGCGTCCACTATATGCTCTCGGCAATCCTGTCGCCTTGTTACTCAGCAAACCACTTCTCAACGGTTGATTTTCCTGCTGCAGAGTCCAAATAATATTTATCAAGCCAAGCCTTCGCTTCAACAGTATTTTTTTTTTTGTTAAAAAGCCATGCTTTATTAAGACATGGAATTCCTTTTTACCCATTTTTTAAACTAACACACGTTGATTCACTCAAAGTGCCATATCTCATAAACTATTACTTCGACAGCTGTATACATGCATCTTTGGAGGGTAAGGCCATCGGTATATAATTCACAAATATTTTACTGCTATCCCTACTTTTTCTGTCTTTACACGGCAAATTACGTTTAGTAAAATTCTCACTGGTATGGATATGTAAACATTACTATTGTTCGTCCGCTATAACTTTCCCCATGCGTCACGATTCATTTTCAAACAAATTAAGTGAAAACATAAAGTGAAACGTATGCCGATGTGTGTAGTATATAGTATAGAGTATACAAAATGTATATACACATCGACGTTCGTTTCAATTTATGTTTTGACTTATTTTGTTTGAAAATGAATCGTGACGCATGGGAAAAGTTATAGCGAACGAACTTGACAATGTCATCATTAACTTTAAAGAGATGGCTTTTGAATATTCGTGGATAACTGTTACTTGTATAATTGCAAAATATTAATTCAGTTAATAAATATAATTTTTTTACTAATCACGTATTCAGTATTGTAATAATTTATATACCGTACAACAAAAACTTATACTCAATCGAGAAAACAGGAAAAGTGTTAAAGTGATTTTTTAATAATATATTGTTACTATGGAAAGCTTACAATTCTGAACATCTTTAACATAACAACAAATTAGTTGGATCACAGAATATATCCTGGTCAATTCTCTGCTTGGATGGTCCATAAATAACAAACAATGAACTTTTTATTAAGTTCACGTCTTAAATCAATTATTTATCAAATACACTATGAATATTATTTAATCAACAACTCAAAATATTCCCGATGCCATGTCAAATATTTAAAATTGTCACTGTCTCTTCATCATATTCTATTTGACTTAGTGCGTTGTATGACAAAGATAGCGAATGTTCGATTTGGAAAATATCACCACGGATATGGTGTCCATTTTTTTCAAATCCTGAAAAATCTAATAACTATTTTTTAAAAATTTAAACGCAGAATGAAAGACTCAATTTTTGTCGAGGACCAATACTCCCTTAGAATAAATAAAAAGTTTCTTTTGAACGAGATATTTGAAATTAAAAATCACACTACATTTTCTCTTAGATTTTCACCCCTGTAACTTATTAAAATAAACATTACATAAGCTTTCAGGGACTTTTGGCCCTCGGTAAGAATGTAGTCTTTCATTCTGCGTTTAAATTTTTCAAAAATACTTATTAGTTTTCTCAGGATTTGAAAAAAATTAATCCCATTTAAATAGCATTGGAGCTGAAACTACGTACCCATCCCCTTAAGGCTGACTAAAAATCATATGCATTTAATACCAGTAAGGCCATCTATGTGTCAGCATACGAAGTTTTAATCCCACCTGTTAACACCAAATAAAATTATTGCGGTTAAATCTTTAGACTTAGCTAAAACTGCTAATTAATTACGCAGAGTATAGTAAATCGTAATTAGGTATACAAGATATATCCAAGTACTCTGGTCTAATTAGCAAAATTCATGGAAAAGTTATTTACCAGCAATTTTATTGCTGGAATCGAATTATAAGATCCTATATATTAATAATATAGTTATGCAAAGTCCGCATATAGTGTGCTACTTTTTTTATAAACAAAATGGCGCCGACAAATCGTATTTTTTTCAATTATTTTTCTATAACTCCGAAGATTTTAACTTTAGAACAAAAACACCCAAACAAAAATTCACCGCAATTAAATTCTGCATAGAGATATGTTTTTCACGATTTGCTCCGACGAAAATTTTCCTCGGAAAATGCGGGTTTTCCTAACAAAAACTCTAATTTTCAAATAAAGTTTTAGGTAAGTAATTATCAATCAATAATTAAATAACTTAGTGACATCAAAGCTTTCTTGGTATAGATTGTAGTTCCAGAAGCCGGTGAAAATTAAACGAATATTTTAGCAACTATTCAATTGTTAATAAACAATTTACGATCGCAATAATAACCAAAATAATCATGATACATTGATCAAACTTATAAAGATTATAAAGATAAAATGCTTATTTAATATTTTATCGACAAAATATAAATTTTTCTTTTTTTTGCATAATCTTTAAATTTTGAAAAAAAAAATAGTTATAATACGCTGGTCTAATTAGTAAAGTACAAAGAAAAGTTATTTACCAGCAATTTAATTGCTAGAATCGAATTATAAGATCCTATATATTATTAATATAGGTATGCAAAGTCCGCAGATAGTGTGCTACTTTTTTTATAAACAAAATGGCGCCGACAAGTCGTATTTTTTTCAATTATTGCTATATAACTCCAAAGATTTTAACTTTACACCAAAAACACTCAAATAAAAATTCACCCCAATTTAATTCTACATAGAAGCATGTTTTTTCCGATTTGCTCCGACGAAAATTTTCCTCGGAAAATGTGGATTTTCCCAACAAAATCTCGAATTTTCAAATAAATTTTTAGGGCCAATAATAATTTATCAATAATTATATAGCTTGGTGAAATAAAATATTTCTTGGTATAGATTATAAATTCAGAAGCCGGTGAAAATGAAACGAATATTTTAGCAACAATTCAATTGTTAATTAAAAATTTACAGTCGCAATAACAACCAAAATAATCATGACACATTGATCAAACTTAGAAAGATTATAAAGGTGTGATGCCTATTTAATATTTTGTCAACAAAATATAAATTTTTCATTTTTTTGCATAATCTTTAAATGTTTAAAAAAATTGTTATCAAAAAATTAACATTTCTCAGAAATTTTTTATTATATTCTAATTTTATAAAATACTTAAAATGCGTATTTCATAGGTCTTGAAAATGAATGCTTTAAAAAAATTTTCCAACCATTTGCAAAAAAGTTATGAAACAGCAAAAGAAATATACGAAACCTCCGTTGTTTATAATCTGTTTTAATTGTTTCAAAGCTTAAAAGTGAGTCTATGGTACAATATAATTACTTACAAAGAATGTCAAAAATTAGTGCAATGGTTATATTTTAATCAAAGATTATAAATACTTTTTTTTGTAATTTTTGGCGCAAAAGTAGGCCTGATACAGAGTCGGAGCTAAAATGTTCACTCGAAGCGACTGACACGCAGCATATATTATTTATAAAAGTGTACGTCTCGCGCGGCCGGTCGTCGCTCCGAGTGAAAATTTCAGCTACAGTGCTGTATTATTCTACTTTCGCGCGTGTAAATTACAAAAAAATATATTTGTAATCTTTAATTAAAATATAACCATTAAATTGATAATCGATATTTTTTGTAAATAATTAGCTTGTGCATTATACTCACTTCTACGCTTTGAAAGAATTAAAAAAATGTATAAACACCGTAGTAACCGTATGTTTATTTTGCTGTTTCATAACTTTTTTGTAAATGGTTGCAAAAAAGTTTTAAAGCATTCATTTTCAAGATATTTGAAATGCGTTTATAACTATTTTATTATTTGTTTATAACTATTTTTTTAAACATTTAAAGATTATGCAAAAAAATAAAAAATTTATATTTTGCCGACAAAATGTTAAAAAGGCATCTAATGTTTATAAGATTTCGAAGCTTGATCAGTGTATCATAATTATTTTGGTTATTATTGCGACCGTAAATTATTAATTAACAATTGAATTGTTGCTAAAATATTCGTTTAATTTGCATCAGCTTCTGGAACTAGAATCTAAACCAAGAAGGCTTTCAAGTCACCACATTATTTAAATATTGGTAGATAATTACTTATCTAAAACTTTATTTGAAAATTAAAGATTTTGTTGGGAAAACCCGCATTTTCCGAGGAAAATTTTCATCGGAGCAGATCGGGAAGAACACGTTTCTATGCAAAATTTAATCACGGTGAATTTTTATTTGAGGGTTTTTGTTGTAAAATTTAAATCTTCGGAGTTATAAAGCAATAATTGAAAAAAACACGATTTTCGGGCGCCATTTTGTTTATAAAAAAAAAGTAGCACACTATCTGAGGACTTTGCATACCTATATTATTAATATATAGGATCTTATAATTCGATTCCAGCAATAAAATTGGTGGTAAATAACTTTTCCCAAAAATGGCCTATTCTCCGATAATCAGCCCAGACTAAAGGTGTATGTATCACTTTAGTATTATGCTACACATTGCATCACTTCTGAAACCTCAATAACGAGAGATCAAAACGTTTACTGAAATGGTGACTGAAAATTGCAATTTAAGAAACCACCTATACAAACTAGTCAAAGTGAATTAATCAAGGAAGTGAAAAAGATATATCAGAGTGCGTAAAGAGTATTTAAGTCCTTTATCTAAGCGCGTTCGACAACATTGTCATCATCGGAGCTAATGCTACAATGAAAAAAAAATCTTGTAAGGAAAATATGTCAAGTGTATATAAATTTATCAGTCTTTCAACTAAAGTGAACGAACCATGGTGCATAAAATATGAAATTGAAGAAGAGACTGCCCTACACATACTACGCAATTACATGTATTATGTGATGTGATGCAGGAATTCACTGGTTAACTGAGGTTTGAACCAGATAAGATTCGAAAACTACCAACAAGAAAACTATTGACTTTCGTTGAGGCCACAGAACTCATTAGAGTTTAAGGAAAAAAACAAGGTACAGTACAAATGCATTACGACCAAGTAACAGACTAACCAGTTTCGCCTGATTGAAGAAGAAGAAGATACAGGATCTGAAACTGTTTTTCCTTCGGCATGTTTAAGTTAAATGGAATACTTAGATGTCTGTGGTTATATGAACGTTATGTACAGGGTGTAACAAAAATACAGGTCGTAAATTTAATCACATATTCTGAGACCAAAAATAGTTCGATTGAACCTAATTTACCTTAGTACAAATGTGCACATAAAAATAGTTATAGCCCCTTGAAGTTACAAAATGAAAATAAATTTTTTCCAATATATCGAAAACTATTTAACGATTTTTTATTGAAAATAGACATGTGGCATTCTTATGGCAGTAGCATCTTAAGAAAAAATCATAGTGAAATTTGGACACCATTTTATGGGGGTTTTGTTCCTTTAAACCCCCAAAGTTTTGTGTACGTTCCAATTAAATTATTATTGTAGCACCATTAGTTAAACACAATGTTTTTAAAACTTTTTTGGCTCTTAGTACTTTTTCGAAAAGTCAGTTTTTATCGAGATATTTTGAATATATGTCAAATCCACCACATATTTGTATAGGGTTTAAGTACGATTATGGAGACTTGGTAGTACAGTAAAACCTCCGTTAACCGAAATAATTGGGGGGAGGCCGTTTCGGATAACAGGAGTTTCGGTTAGAAATAACATTGTTTTTTGTATTCTTCTTATGTCAAATTACATAGTATTGGAGAGATATAGCTGCAAAATATTGTTCTCAAAGAAAAACATAAAAGAAAATAAAATATGTATTTCTTTAAAAAAGTACTCTAAACATGTTCAGTTTCCTTAATTTTATTGCTTATTTTAAATTTACTTTCTATTATCGAAATTATTGAAACTGTCAACCATTTCGGTTAAAAGATGTTTCGGTTAAAATGGTTTCGGTTAACTTAGGTTTTACTGTAATATGAAAATTTATGTATGACTTACATTTTTAGGTATATTTTGAACCATATTAAAAAAGAAGCCACATCTCGATAAAAGGTGCCTTCTCGAAAAAATACAAAGAGGCAAATTTTTTTTTTAAAACACTGTTTTTAACTAATGGTACCGCAGTAATATTTTAATTGGAAAGTACACAAACATTTGGGGGGGTATAAAAGAACAAAACCCCCATATAATTTTTATGTAAACATATTAAAAAATAGGCCCCAACTCGATAAAAACTGCCATATCGAAAAAATACTAAGAGGCAAAAAAGTTTTAGGAATATTGAATTTAACTAATGGTACCACAATAATAATTTAATTGAGACGTACACAAAAGTTTGGGGGGGGGTTAAGGGAACAAAGCCCCCATAAATTTTTTATGGGGTGCACAAATTTCACTATAATTTTTCTTTAAAATGCTCCTACCATAAGAATGCCAAATGTTCATTTTCAATAAAAAATCTCTAATAGTTTTCGATATATTCGAAAAAAAATTTATTTTCATTTTGTAACTTCAAAGGGCTGTTAATTTTTAATGCGCATATTTGTACTAAGGTAAGTTAGGTTTATTCGAACTATTTTTGGTCCCAGAATATGTGATTTAATTTATGACCTGTATTTTTGTTACACCCTGTAAAGAATATTAATTGTGGCTTACTCCCACATAAACCTAATATTTACACATTCCATTTTGTCTGTTTGGCCAATGTGGATATATTTCTACCTCGTAAAATATATACAGTGATTAGCGCGCTAATAACCGGCAAAATAGCGCAAAAGATGGAAAACATAATACATTGCGAAACAAAAAGAGATGAAACTAGTGGAGGTGGAAATGATCGTTATAAACGTATCATTTAACATTACATAATAGTAGATTATACCACGAGTCAATAATGATGGCTATTATTCCCGAGGAATATTTACGAACCGAGCCGCGTTATTAATCTACGATCGCAATAATAACCAAAATAATCATGATACATTGATCAAACTTATAAAGATTATAAAGATAAAATGCTTATTTAATATTTTATCGACAAAATATAAATTTTTCTTTTTTTTGCATAATCTTTAAATTTTGAAAAAAAAAATAGTTATAATACGCTGGTCTAATTAGTAAAGTACAAAGAAAAGTTATTTACCAGCAATTTAATTGCTAGAATCGAATTATAAGATCCTATATATTATTAATATAGGTATGCAAAGTCCGCAGATAGTGTGCTACTTTTTTTATAAACAAAATGGCGCCGACAAGTCGTATTTTTTTCAATTATTGCTCTATAACTCCAAAGATTTTAACTTTACACCAAAAACACTCAAATAAAAATTCACCCCAATTTAATTCTACATAGAAGCATGTTTTTTCCGATTTGCTCCGACGAAAATTTTCCTCGGAAAATGTGGATTTTCCCAACAAAATCTCGAATTTTCAAATAAATTTTTAGGGCCAATAATTATTTATCAATAATTATATAGCTTGGTGAAATAAAATATTTCTTGGTATAGATTATAAATTCAGAAGCCGGTGAAAATGAAACGAATATTTTAGCAACAATTCAATTGTTAATTAAAAATTTACAGTCGCAATAACAACCAAAATAATCATGACACATTGATCAAACTTAGAAAGATTATAAAGGTGTGATGCCTATTTAATATTTTGTCAACAAAATATAAATTTTTCATTTTTTTGCATAATCTTTAAATGTTTAAAAAAATTGTTATCAAAAAATTAACATTTCTCAGAAATTTTTTATTATATTCTAATTTTATAAAATACTTAAAATGCGTATTTCATAGGTCTTGAAAATGAATGCTTTAAAAAAATTTTCCAACCATTTGCAAAAAAGTTATGAAACAGCAAAAGAAATATACGAAACCTCCGTTGTTTATAATCTGTTTTAATTGTTTCAAAGCTTAAAAGTGAGTCTATGGTACAATATAATTACTTACAAAGAATGTCAAAAATTAGTGCAATGGTTATATTTTAATCAAAGATTATAAATACTTTTTTTTGTAATTTTTGGCGCAAAAGTAGGCCTGATACAGAGTCGGAGCTAAAATGTTCACTCGAAGCGACTGACACGCAGCATATATTATTTATAAAAGTGTACGTCTCGCGCGGCCGGTCGTCGCTCCGAGTGAAAATTTCAGCTACAGTGCTGTATTATTCTACTTTCGCGCGTGTAAATTACAAAAAAATATATTTGTAATCTTTAATTAAAATATAACCATTAAATTGATAATCGATATTTTTTGTAAATAATTAGCTTGTGCATTATACTCACTTCTACGCTTTGAAAGAATTAAAAAAATGTATAAACACCGTAGTAACCGTATGTTTATTTTGCTGTTTCATAACTTTTTTGTAAATGGTTGCAAAAAAGTTTTAAAGCATTCATTTTCAAGATATTTGAAATGCGTTTATAACTATTTTATTATTTGTTTATAACTATTTTTTTAAACATTTAAAGATTATGCAAAAAAATAAAAAATTTATATTTTGCCGACAAAATGTTAAAAAGGCATCTAATGTTTATAAGATTTCGAAGCTTGATCAGTGTATCATAATTATTTTGGTTATTATTGCGACCGTAAATTATTAATTAACAATTGAATTGTTGCTAAAATATTCGTTTAATTTGCATCAGCTTCTGGAACTAGAATCTAAACCAAGAAGGCTTTCAAGTCACCACATTATTTAAATATTGGTAGATAATTACTTATCTAAAACTTTATTTGAAAATTAAAGATTTTGTTGGGAAAACCCGCATTTTCCGAGGAAAATTTTCATCGGAGCAGATCGGGAAGAACACGTTTCTATGCAAAATTTAATCACGGTGAATTTTTATTTGAGGGTTTTTGTTGTAAAATTTAAATCTTCGGAGTTATAAAGCAATAATTGAAAAAAACACGATTTTCGGGCGCCATTTTGTTTATAAAAAAAAAGTAGCACACTATCTGAGGACTTTGCATACCTATATTATTAATATATAGGATCTTATAATTCGATTCCAGCAATAAAATTGGTGGTAAATAACTTTTCCCAAAAATGGCCTATTCTCCGATAATCAGCCCAGACTAAAGGTGTATGTATCACTTTAGTATTATGCTACACATTGCATCACTTCTGAAACCTCAATAACGAGAGATCAAAACGTTTACTGAAATGGTGACTGAAAATTGCAATTTAAGAAACCACCTATACAAACTAGTCAAAGTGAATTAATCAAGGAAGTGAAAAAGATATATCAGAGTGCGTAAAGAGTATTTAAGTCCTTTATCTAAGCGCGTTCGACAACATTGTCATCATCGGAGCTAATGCTACAATGAAAAAAAAATCTTGTAAGGAAAATATGTCAAGTGTATATAAATTTATCAGTCTTTCAACTAAAGTGAACGAACCATGGTGCATAAAATATGAAATTGAAGAAGAGACTGCCCTACACATACTACGCAATTACATGTATTATGTGATGTGATGCAGGAATTCACTGGTTAACTGAGGTTTGAACCAGATAAGATTCGAAAACTACCAACAAGAAAACTATTGACTTTCGTTGAGGCCACAGAACTCATTAGAGTTTAAGGAAAAAAACAAGGTACAGTACAAATGCATTACGACCAAGTAACAGACTAACCAGTTTCGCCTGATTGAAGAAGAAGAAGATACAGGATCTGAAACTGTTTTTCCTTCGGCATGTTTAAGTTAAATGGAATACTTAGATGTCTGTGGTTATATGAACGTTATGTACAGGGTGTAACAAAAATACAGGTCGTAAATTTAATCACATATTCTGAGACCAAAAATAGTTCGATTGAACCTAATTTACCTTAGTACAAATGTGCACATAAAAATAGTTATAGCCCCTTGAAGTTACAAAATGAAAATAAATTTTTTCCAATATATCGAAAACTATTTAACGATTTTTTATTGAAAATAGACATGTGGCATTCTTATGGCAGTAGCATCTTAAGAAAAAATCATAGTGAAATTTGGACACCATTTTATGGGGGTTTTGTTCCTTTAAACCCCCAAAGTTTTGTGTACGTTCCAATTAAATTATTATTGTAGCACCATTAGTTAAACACAATGTTTTTAAAACTTTTTTGGCTCTTAGTACTTTTTCGAAAAGTCAGTTTTTATCGAGATATTTTGAATATATGTCAAATCCACCACATATTTGTATAGGGTTTAAGTACGATTATGGAGACTTGGTAGTACAGTAAAACCTCCGTTAACCGAAATAATTGGGGGGAGGCCGTTTCGGATAACAGGAGTTTCGGTTAGAAATAACATTGTTTTTTGTATTCTTCTTATGTCAAATTACATAGTATTGGAGAGATATAGCTGCAAAATATTGTTCTCAAAGAAAAACATAAAAGAAAATAAAATATGTATTTCTTTAAAAAAGTACTCTAAACATGTTCAGTTTCCTTAATTTTATTGCTTATTTTAAATTTACTTTCTATTATCGAAATTATTGAAACTGTCAACCATTTCGGTTAAAAGATGTTTCGGTTAAAATGGTTTCGGTTAACTTAGGTTTTACTGTAATATGAAAATTTATGTATGACTTACATTTTTAGGTATATTTTGAACCATATTAAAAAAGAAGCCACATCTCGATAAAAGGTGCCTTCTCGAAAAAATACAAAGAGGCAAATTTTTTTTTTAAAACACTGTTTTTAACTAATGGTACCGCAGTAATATTTTAATTGGAAAGTACACAAACATTTGGGGGGTATAAAAGAACAAAACCCCCATATAATTTTTATGTAAACATATTAAAAAATAGGCCCCAACTCGATAAAAACTGCCATATCGAAAAAATACTAAGAGGCAAAAAAGTTTTAGGAATATTGAATTTAACTAATGGTACCACAATAATAATTTAATTGAGACGTACACAAAAGTTTGGGGGGGGGTTAAGGGAACAAAGCCCCCATAAATTTTTTATGGGGTGCACAAATTTCACTATAATTTTTCTTTAAAATGCTCCTACCATAAGAATGCCAAATGTTCATTTTCAATAAAAAATCTCTAATAGTTTTCGATATATTCGAAAAAAAATTTATTTTCATTTTGTAACTTCAAAGGGCTGTTAATTTTTAATGCGCATATTTGTACTAAGGTAAGTTAGGTTTATTCGAACTATTTTTGGTCCCAGAATATGTGATTTAATTTATGACCTGTATTTTTGTTACACCCTGTAAAGAATATTAATTGTGGCTTACTCCCACATAAACCTAATATTTACACATTCCATTTTGTCTGTTTGGCCAATGTGGATATATTTCTACCTCGTAAAATATATACAGTGATTAGCGCGCTAATAACCGGCAAAATAGCGCAAAAGATGGAAAACATAATACATTGCGAAACAAAAAGAGATGAAACTAGTGGAGGTGGAAATGATCGTTATAAACGTATCATTTAACATTACATAATAGTAGATTATACCACGAGTCAATAATGATGGCTATTATTCCCGAGGAATATTTACGAACCGAGCCGCGTTAGCGGCGAGGGAGTAACATTCCGAGGGAATGAGAGCCATTATTGCCAGTAGTATACTCTACTTTATCTACGACAAATTAATTAATTTAAGATTTTTAATGAACAACTTTATTTGTAAAAACATTAAAATTAGTAATAGTACAATTAATAAACTGAATTGGTTGAGAATCATCATTAACTTTAGTAGAGTTTTTAATTATATTATATTATACGTTTTATTATAAATGGATTTCGATGTTTCAGGTATTAAGGTAGATGCTGTTGCTGTAGCTAGTTCTACAATTTCTGGTGGTGTACAATTAAAAGATTCTTCATTTTCGTCCATCTCAACACAAACTGTCAAATATACTATTCGTTTGACAGTGACACTTTTTGAGGTTGATTATTTTGTTTCCGTGGTGAATTTTGTGATTGTTGTGCCAGAGGGATTAATAGCTATTAATCCCGCATTATTAATCCCTAAGGGATTATTATATGGCATTATATTGCAAACACCACAAGTATAATACATATATTATGTATCAGTCGTAGATAAATGGTTTTTCATCTTTAGACGTCTGTGACAGGAGTATTTTATAAAATTCTACTGTCACAGTGACAGTTGTCATATTTCTCTGATATGTCTAATGGTGGGAGACTAGGTAATGTAATGTTAATTTATACGTTTATAATATAACGATAGTTTCCATCTTCACTAGTTTCATCTCTTTCTGTTCGCAATGTATTATGTTTTCCATTTTTACGATATGTTGCCGGTTATTATCACGCTCATCACTGAAATGTATAGAAACGAACAATGGTGATGTGTATTTAGAAATAAACGGAATAAATAAAATAATGATTCTGAGAGTTTCCAAGCTAAAATAATGGATATAGTAATGATAGCTACATGGAATTGTAAAGGATTGGGATCAAAGGATCAAGAACGAAACACCCAACTAAAAAATCGCAAAATGACATAGGGGTCATCATCATCATCATCATGAGACCTATGTCCACTGCTGGACATAGGTCTCTCCCATTTTTCGCCGCTCTCTTTCATAGCGGTCATAACTGAAACAAAAGAAAACTTCGGGGAACTAAAAATTTGGAAGATTATAAAATCATAGACAGTGGAGTATATCAGAACGAAATAACTAGCTGAAGTGTAGCTATATTAGGAGACAAGGTGTGGAGACATCTAGAATAGAAGGAACTCATGAATTAATAGACGGATAGTAATAAAAGATTAAAACTTGATAGACGTCATAACGCAATCAGTTGCGTCTATACTCCAGACGAAGGTAAGAAGAAAGGAACTCCAATTAAATATAAAAAATAGACCGTACCAATAAAGCAAGAAATTTAAATCCTAAAATCGGAAATATTGCTATTCCTAAAGTAATCAGAACAGCACTTTAATGATAACGGATAGAAGTTGAGACACTTACTATACTTAAAAACAAAGCCATGTTTTAATTTTGTTTTATAGCTGAAAGTCAACACTGCCTGGGATAATTGCGGGGTAGATCGAGTAGCTCTGCGGTTACCACAGCCGGTCCCAAGCCCGGCTAAAATGTGGAGGGTTGATTGGCAAGGTAAGCAACCTACCAATTGGAAAAAACGAATACTTCTCAAAGAAACAATGTGAAGCCTCAGAACCTGATTGATCATATGAAGACGACCATGGCGAGAAATAAGGACAAAAGAAAAACATTGATGAGAATTACCACATGGAACATCAGATCACTCAACACTAGAGATCAAGCAATCACCCAAGTATTAAAAGAGAAACAAATATGTAGATATATGCGCTCTACAGGAAAGTCAGCACTGCCTGGGGTAATTGCGGAGTGGATCGAGTAGCTCTGCGGTTACAATAGCCGGTCCCAAGCCCGGATAAAATGTGGAAGATTGATTGGCAAAGCAACTCACCAACCGAAAAAAACGAATACTGCTCAAAGAAACAATGTGAAGCTTTGGAACCGGATTTATCATATGAAGACGACCATGGCGAGAAATAAGGACAAAGGAAAACATTGATGAGAATTACCACATGTAACATCAGATCACTCAACACTAGAGATCAAGAAATCACCCAAGTATTAAAAGAAAAACAAATAGATATATGCGCTCTACATGAAATAAAAAAGAAATGAAAATGACAATCAAGATTAGGCGAATATATACTAATCTACAGTGGAGTAGCAAAAGAAAACAGGGCCAAAGAAGGTGTAGCATTACTAATACATTAAAAATACCAAAATTACATCAAAGGGTGTCAATGTACAGGGTGAGGCAGATAACTGGCCTATTAGAAATATCTCGAGAACTAAAAGCAACAGAATCATGAAAATTGGAATACAGGGGTTTTGAAGGATGGTCTAAAATGAAAATATTTTCATCTCTTTGCAGCTTCCGGTTATACCGGAAGTTGCTTATAACTTCGTTTTTTTAAATGGGACACCCTGTATATTTTTACATTTTTGGATTCTCTTCGATGTCTTCTTTCTTAAAATATGAGGATTTGTAATGTTATACAGGGTATTTTAAAAGATAATTACGTTTGTTTATTAATTTCGTAGCAATATTCACACCCTGTAGAATTGTAGTAGTTTGACAACTAAAACTCTACTTACGTTCAAAGGATTTTTAATATAGTCTACTATTGTTAACAATCATTAGTATAGCTAAATTTTTAATTTTAGTATACAGGGTTGGTCGAAACTCAGAATGAGTATTTTCTGAGTTTTCTTAAATGGAACACCCTGTATTTTAGTATTGTAATGAAATGATATTTTATGGTACTTTTTTATTTCTTAAGCATTCCCTTCCCTATACCTAACTGCTTTAATTTGTGCTTAATTGTTAGTCGCACCAACAATCTTAACTACGTAGCTATTTTGATAGCTAAACCATTATTGGTAATTTTAAGGATCGGTCTGGATTAATATGTATTTATTTCTGAAAAATTGTTTGTGATTAAATATTTTCATGGCCAACCAAATAAAATTTTACGTATTTTTTGTTGCAATTAATGTTTAGCTTGAATCACCAATAACTCACAAATTAAAGCAGTTAGGTATAGGGAATACTTATAAAATAAAAAAGTACTATGAAATATCATTTCATTACAATACTAAAATACCATCCATCCATCCAATGGCACTACAGCCCAAATCGAGCCTTGGCCTCCTTCAATAAGCTTCTCCAATCATTTCGATTTACCGCTGTTCTTTTCCATGAACGCGTTCCCAGGAAGTTCCTGGCATCCTCATCGACTTCGTCTTCCCATCTCTTTTTAGGTCTTCCAACCGGTCTTCTTCCCTGCATTCTTGCATTCAGCAATTTTCTGGGGATTCTATTCTCATGCATGCGGACCACGTGCCCTGCCCACCGTAATCTCTGTAGTTTAGTGTGTTGTGCTAGAGTTGGTTCGCTATATTGCTCGTATATTTCTCTATTATACCTAATTCGCCAGTTGTTATTTTCCCTTATTGGGCCCAGTATCCTACGTAATACTTTTCTTTCAAACACATCTAATGCATTGGCAGATTTCTGTGTCACCACCCATGTTTCGCAGCCATAACTTACTATGGGCCTGATTATTGTTTTATATACCCGGAGTTTTGTTTTCCGGTGTACGTCTCGCAATTTGAATACTAAAATACAGGGTATTCTATTTAAGAAAACTCAGAAAATATTCAATCCGAGTTTCGACCAACCCTGTATACTAATATTTCAAAATTAGCTATACTAATGATTCTTAACAATAATAGACTACATTAAAAATCACTTGAACGTAAGCAGAGTTTTTAATGTCAATCTATTACAATTCTACAGGGTGTGAATATTGCTACGAAATTAATAAAAAAACGTAAATATCTTTTAAAATACCCTGTATAATATTACAGAATCTCATATTTTAAGAAAGAAGATATTGAGGAGAATTCAAAAATGTAAAAATATACAGGGTGACCCATTTAAAAAAACCAAGTTATAAGCAACTTCCGGTATAACCGGAAGTTGCAAAGAGATGAAGATATTTTCGTTTAATAGATCATCTCTCAAAACCCCTTTATTCCAATTTTCATGATTCTGTTGCCTTCAGTTCTCGAGATATTTCTAATAGGCCAGTTATCTGCCTCACCCTATATACCGGAACGAATTGTCACAGCAAAAATTAGAATGGAAAAGGAAGACCTGAACATCATCGGAGTATACGGCCCAGAAAATAACAAGCCTCAAACGTCAAGGGAAATCTTTTATGACGAATTACAACAAGTAGTAGATCAAGTTAGAGGGAAGATGATAATACTTGGGGATTTTAACGCTCGAATGGGTAACCAAGTAATACCCGGAATTGAGCAAAAACACAATGAAAATGTTAAAAACGAAAATAGAGAACTGATGATAAACTTCTGCACGAATAACGAACTTAGAATAAACAACACATTTTTTACCACAAAGACCAACACCAATATACATTCAATAATGCCCGTGGACAAAGATCTATGATAGATTATATTGTAGCCAACAGAGATATACATCCATCAAAAATAATCGACGTAAAATGCCTCAACTCAGCAGATGTAGGAAGCGACCATAGCCTAGTATTACGTAAAATAGGAATCATTATGAAATACTTCACACCCAAGAGGGCAGCACCAACACAAACAAACTCAAAGTCGAATACGGAATCCACGGAATACTTATACAGGAAAAGAATATCAGAGAAGATTGCTGAGAATGGAAGATTAGAAAACGATAACATCGATGAAAGCTGGCAAAAACTCAAAGATAACATAATCAAAGCTGCAACAGAATCACTTGGAGAGAGAAAAGTAACGAACACTCACATATTAAAGACGACAACCCCGAGGTTTAGAGAGGAAGTGAAGATAAAATGTGAAGAAAACAAGAAAGCCTTTTTACAATACAAAACAAAACAAACACAACAGGCATATAACCACTACAAACGAATCAGGAACGAAACGAATACTTTAGTGAGACAAATAAAAAAGGGAGCCCTGGCAGAGTCTCTCAAAACAGACGGAACACGACTTCTACGGAACACAAAAAGAAGTATGGAGAATGATCAGAGGGCAAAGAAAGTAGATGAACGAATTAATAAAAGCGAAACACATTCCGAAAGAAACATGGGCAGACTACTTCCGATCTGTATTTGCTAAAGCCGACGATAATGAACCACCAACACCTGAAGTTAGGACAAATGAAGAAATAAACATCGAGGAGGGAGAGGTAAAGGAAGCAATAAGAAAATTAAAAAATATAAAATCTCCAGGAGAGGACAGAATATTGAACGAACTCCTAAAGTACGGAAGACAAGATCTAACTAAACTATTAAAACTAACACAAAAAATAATAGAACAAAACAGAATACCACAAGAATGGAGATCAAGCATCCTAATACCTCTCTTCAAAAAAGGAGACAAATCGGACCCGGAGAATTACAGAGGAATTAACTTATTAAACACAACATTAAAATTAACAACCAAAGCGATAAGTGATAACAAAAAACAAATTGAATGAAATTATACTATTAGCAGAAGAACAGCAAGGTTTTATGTCGGGAAGGTCATGCACTGACGCTATATTTATAATGAGGCAAGTTCAAGAGAAGTCGTTGGGATACAACAAACCGACATATTTATGTTTCGTGGACCTTAAGAAAGCATTTGACAAGGCCACATTAGGCAAGCTGCACACCAAAAAAAGAAACATGGCGCCTCAGAAGAACGGTCGTGTTTACGACTCGGAAGTTAAGTGTTGTAAAAAGTGTTATAAAGTTGCACAAAGTGGTCTATTATGTGCGAATTGTGGAACGTTATCCCATAGTGGCTGCCTGAAGCAACTAAAATCGATCAAATATATCGATGATGAGACAGTTATATGCTGTGAGGAGAGTGTGAGGTTAAGTGATCCACCAAACAAAACCTTGGATAGTGAAGCTGACGATGAGGATCCGAGACAAACTGAAATAAGGTACTTAAAGAAAATTATTAATCAGAATGAAACAATAATATCAAATCAACAAATTACGATAAATTTATTGAAGGAACAACTAGATTTATTTAAATATATGCAAATATCTGATCAGTCGCCATCTACAAAACAAAATACGAATTCAATCAACCATTCAAACAGAGACCCAAATTTTGAACGACCGAAACAGTCTAGCAGTAAAATATATCCAAAAAACGAAAACACTACACCCGCAAAAAATGTTGCTGTAAATGAAAGTCTAGTTGTTGATAAAGAAAGGAGTTCCCCAACAAAACTCTATTTAAAAATAGTACCAATAAAAATAAACAAGTTGTTTCCTTAATCGAAAATAATAAACAATTATCAGCTGATATTTTAAGAATACAAACGGAGGCAAAATGTTCAGATATCATTAATTTAACAAACGATGAGAATTTGATAAATACTGAGAGTAAAAATTCGGTTCCAGTTCCAAATAATAATGGGCAAGAATGGAAAACTGTTAGGTATAAAAGAAGGAATGGACCTATTGTTATTGGCAATAATGAAAACTCTGAAATCAGTGGTGTCCCAAAATTTAGTCATCTTCATGTTACTAGGGTAAACCAGCATACAACGGCAGATAATCTTAAGAAGATGTTAGAAAAACACTTTCCAGAAGTGATATGTACGTCCTTAACGGCTAAGCATCCCAACATATATTCATCCTTTAAAGTCTCAATTTTTGAACAACATTTTGGTTTAGCGATGGACCCAAAACTATGGCCCGTAGGCTCTTATGTAAGCAGGTTTTTTATGAAGCGTCCAACACATACTCAAATAAAATGAAGGATGAAGAAACGACCGTTAACCCTCCATCAAATTTTCAAAATAACCTAATTCAACAAGGCACAGTAAGCATGTTTCATGTCAATTTACAGTGTATATCAAATAAAGTCGATATGATCAATGCTTTTCTTGCGGATAAAAAGTTCTATGACGTCATATGTTTTTCAGAGCACTGGCAAACTGAAGAAAATCTAAAATTAATTAACATCTCCGGCTTTTCACTAGCTAACTTTTTCTGTAGGGTTGAAAAGAAGCAAGGTGGCGTTGCAATTTATGTAAAAGAAAATCTTATGTATTCTTCTCTTAATCTAAATGAATATAACGTAGAGCAAACTTCAGAGTTTTGTGCAATTTATATACCTTCAATGAGAACCAATGTTTTAACTGTATACAGATCAGGTAATGGTGACTGTGACTTGTTCTTGGTGAATTTTGAGAATGTTATAGCATTCTTACTTAACAAAGCAGACAAACTGATTATACTTGGGGATTTTAATATAAATTTTAAAATTAAATCTGACTCTTCTTATGATATTCAAAATCTGTTAATGTCTTTTGGTCTAGAAATAACGATAAACGATTATACTAGAATCACATCTCAATTCAGTAGTTGCATCGATAACATTATGACTAACTTTTCTGAAAATATCTACAGGGTGGGCGTATTTGAACCTTGTTTCTCTGACCATCGAGCACAATTTATATCTATTGATTCTGATCTTAAAGTTGTTGACACTAATCAATCACTTCAACGGTCTATTACTTCTTCTGGTTTGCAGAAGCTTAAATATGCACTAGCTAGTACAAAGATGGACTTTTTCTATGACACCAATAACGATCCCGATGTCTTGATGTTCTTTTTAACTGAAACTTATAACAACTTAATATTAAAGTTTTTTCCATTAAAAAAAGTACGACAAACTGCTAAAATAACACCCGTGCAATGGTTTAATGACGAATTAAGGTCTTACAGATCTAATCTTTCTCTCATTAAACACATGGCAGATGTCACTAAGGATCCCGATATTTTCAAACTATATAAACAACAAAAATATGAATATAATCGGCAGTTACAAAATGCTAAAAAGTCGGCTTACTCTGGTTTTATTACTAACTCCAATAATAAACCTAGAGACTGCTGGAAAATATTAAACTTCGAAAGAGGCAATACAAGATCCAGTTCGGTACAACCAGATCTATCTCCAGACGAAATAAATCAATTTTTTATTACAATCGCAGAGAATATAATTACATCCCTTCCCACTATTAATAACGATATCCTCTTCAGTTACAGAAACTATCCTTCCCCGAGTAAGTCCTTTTGTTTCCGACCCGTTGTGGAAGATGAGATCTCTCAAATAATTAAATCTCTTAATAATTCCAATTGTAAGGACGTTCACGAAATTAATAGCAAAATTTTAAAAGAAACTTACCAAATAGTTTTAACACCTTTTCACTCATCTTATTAACTTAATTTTATCAACTGGAGTATTTCCAGAAGCACTAAAATACTCAAAGGTACTACCTATCTATAAAAAAGGTGATTCCTCGAAATCTGACAATTACACACCCATAAGCATTGTTTCTACATTCGGGAAAGTGATTGAAAAGGTGATCAAACAACAATTATATTCTTATTTTGAGTCTAAAAGTTATTTTAGCAACTCGCAATATGGATTCAGAAGTGCTCGTTCTACTACAAACGCGGTATATAATATTGTGAGCGAGGTGATTGAGGGGCTTGAACGTGGCAATCGCATAGCAATTTCTCTCTGCGATTTGTCGAAGGCTTTTGACTGCGTTTCACATGACATTTTGCTCCACAAATTAAACTATTATGGAATCAGAGGTATCCCTCTTAAGCTTATCTCTTCGTACCTATGTGGTAGACACCAGGCTGTAGTGTCTAAAGGTTATCTCTCCGATTTTCGACCCGTAAAACATGGAGTCCCACAAGGTTCGGTCTTGGGACCTCTTTTATTCATTATATATGTCAACGATTTGCCTCATTTCATATCTCCGTACAAATCAGTACAATTTGCGGATGATACGACATACATAATATCAGGTAATAAAAATGAGGATTTAAAAATGGCTTACGAGGAAGTCTCTGATAAATCTAGCACATGGTTTGCTGCGAACAAACTAAAACTCAATACTGAAAAAACGCAGGACTTGATTATATCTGCAAGTGGTTTACATGGCGATCCAGATGACAAAGACACTGCTAAACTATTAGGAATAACCATAGACAATCGATTGAACTGGTCGGCTCATATTTCACAAGTAAAGGCGAAGCTGTCTAGTTCATTGTTTCTTATTCGTCAACTAGCAAGGGTTGTCAACTTTGAGACATTGAAGGTGACACATTTTTCTTTATTTCACTCACACCTAAGCTATGGATTAATCTTATGGGGCAATTCAACAAATGCTCTTCAAATTTTCAGGATGCAAAAGAAAGCTATCCGGATTTTAGCAGGGGTTAGTTATCTGGAACATTGCCGACCTCTCTTCATCAAATTAAAAATTATGCCGCTACCCACTCTGTTGATATATCAAGTTCTGACTGAAATTCACAGAAAAAGGTCCCATTTAACAAAGCAGTCTGATGTTCACGTTCACAATACGCGATACTCTCACTATTTACGAACAAATCGCTCTAGATTGCGTCTTTCAGATAAAAATGGTCTTAATTATAACTACTACAATATTTTACCAAAAGATATTAAACAGCTAAGCTGTAACAGTTTCAAAAAAGTAATAAAAAGGTATCTGTTGAAACATTGCTTTTATTGCTCGGAAGAATATATGACTCATTGCAGAACATCTACTGAAATGCTTACCGTGACACAAAATATTTTTTGTTAATCTATATTCTTGTTTGTGATACATATTTATAAGTTGTGTTTTATATTTCTGTTTTATATACCTTGTGATTTTATATACCTTTTAATTTTTATATTCCTTATTTTGACTTTGTAATTTTGACTTGCTACAAACAATTTTTTTTTGTAAAGTAGTTAAATAAATCTATCTATCTATCTATCTATCTATCACCAAAGAAACATGAAACGAAAAACATGAAACGTGAAACGTAAAACATGTTTCACGAAAATAAAACACTGCTAAACAAATCTCAAAGTCCGCCTACCAATGAAACGAGTCTGATTCATGCTCATGATACATTTTTATTTTCGGAGAGTTTCATAAATAGCCGGACGTATATTTGTTTAGCAGTGTTTTATTTCCATGAAACGTAATTTACGTTTCATGTTTCTTTGATGTGCGGCCTGCCTTAAAGGACGTTATTCAATTTGTTAAACTCGAGAGAGGTACCTCTAGGAATAATTAAAACGATCGAAAACATCTACCAGAACAACACAATAAAAGTAAAAGTGGAAGATGAACTAACTGACCCAATTAAAGCCGGCAGTGGGATAAGAGAGGGTGATTCCTTAAATCCTTTATTGTTTAACCTGGTCATGGACGAAATAATAAAAAAAGTAAGACTTAAAAAGGATACCGAATGGGAGAAAAACAACTTAAAATAACCTGTTATGCAGACGATGCAATACTAATCTCTCAAAGCGAAGATTATTTATAACGTATGATGCACCAATTTAACATAACCGCCAGAAAATTTAACATGTTAATTTCCTCAAAAAATACAAAATGCATGGTTATAACAGCAGATCCAATAATATGTACATTTTAACTGGAAGGTCAGATAATAGAAAAAGTGATGGAGTTTAAATACCTAGGCATCACACTACCTAGCTACGGGAGGCTCAGAAGATAAAAACCCTTCGAAAAATCGATGGTAAGACTCCATGGGACAGAGCTAGAAGTATAGATATACGATGGAGATGCAAGGTGGATAACATTAATAACTGGGTAAGAAAACAGAAGGATAGAATGGAATGACCACATAAAAGCCGAATGACAACAAATAGGGTAGTCAGGACAGCGAGAGACGGTTCCCCAATAGGAAGACGATCAGTGGGAAGACCACGAAAACGATGGAACGACAACTTAATAGAGGCACAATGAAAAAACAGACAGAGTCTGTCTATACAAAAAGAAGAAAAAGAAGAAGCTTAAAGTCAGAAACGAAATAATTCATGTCAGATGGGGTCCTACTCTAAAAATGATTAAGGAGATCTTCTTCTTCTTCTTCTTTTTCTTCTTCTTCTTCTTCTTCTTCTTCTTCAGATGCACATCCACTAATGGATGTTAGCGATTACATTTCCCATTAACTCTTTCTTTCTTGCAATATAGGGATTGTATGTCGTTAATCCTTGTCCATTGCCTTATGTTTCAGAGCCAGGACATTTTCTTGCGTCCTATTCCTCTCTTGCTTTTAATTTTACCATCGATTATAAGTTGAAGGAACTGGTATTTTTCGTTTCGCCTGATGTGACCCAGATATGCCGTTTTCCTTTTCTTGATGGTTTCGAAACGTTTTCTGCTTGGTTGATTTCTTAAGGACATCTACATTTGTGTCTTTTGCAGTCCATGGTATCTTTAGAATCCGGCGATAAAGCCACATTTCGAAGGCTTCTAATCTGTTTATATCCCTCGTTTTGAGTGTCCAGTTCTCTACCCCATATAGCATAACCGACCATACGTAGTAGCACTTAGTAAACCTTGATCTCAGTTGAAGATCAAACTCTGAACAGGTAAGTACCTCCCTGAATTTAACGAAAACTTGTCGAGCTTACTCAATGCGATATTTTTCTTCCCTGTCCGATGCCCAGTCTCGAAAAAGGCACGTTCTGAGATATTTAAATTTGCTCACACTTTCAGTGGACTTGGTATTCAGTGTTATGGTGGAGTTTTCAAGTGAATCCAAGTTTCTGGAAATGATCATGAATTTGGTCTTTTTGGTTTTAATCTCTAATCCCATTCGCTTACTATATTCTCCGATTATAGTGACAAGTTGTTGAATATTGACTATGTTGTCACAAACTAAGACACCATCATCGGCATATCGTATGTTGTCGATCAATAATCTATTTACGTTGATTCCCAGCTCTGCATCTTCCAAAGACTCTTGAAATATGGCTTCCAAATAAATGTTAAATAAAATAGAGGAAATCACACATCCCTGTCGAACACCCCTTCTTATATATGGGTTTGGATATAGAATTGTCCATTTTTAATTGTGCCATTTGATACCAGTACCAGTTTTCAATAAATCTAATGTCTTTTTGGTCTATATAAAGTTTCATGAGGATTTGCATTAACTTGTTGTGTTGGACACGATCAACCGCCTTTTCGTAATCTAAAAAGCAGAGGAACACGTTTTTCCTCTGATTGTAACAATTTTGGATCTGTGTTGCTACTATTGCTTCTCTTGTTCCCAAACCTTGACTTAACCCAAACTGAGAATCACTGATTAAGGAGATTTGCTTTTGATCGAAGACATTTTTTGCGTCATGCAAGTAGTTTATTAGTAAAGCTAGGAAGGGATCTCAAGGTGCAGGGGCTCAGGCATCATAAAGGAGTCATAAAGTTTATACCCTTACAGCTGATTTTGCAGGATTGTTTGATAAAAATATTTGCTTATTAACTGGTAATATTGTCCGACAAATTTTTAAGGGTTAACTCCAGTTGACGGATGTATCAAAGTTTAGAAACTTCTATATTTACAAAACACCGCCATCTCCAAAATTTTCCGAAATAGGAACGAGTTTTCCGACTCGACAGGAATAATGGAATAAAAAAGTCTCCTGAGAGAGGTAATATATCTTTTTAAGTGTGGGCCCAAGTCCTAGAAGCTTATCTTTTATTTATTAAACGCAACAGGCCTTGTAGGCCTAGGGCTAAAATGGTTAAATTTCTGATGACATAAATAATAAATAACTTTATATAAGTTACATAACTTATAAATTTTATTTAATTACAATTCAGTCTATTTTACTCTCCTTCACCACCTCCCTCCATCTCCTTCTCTCGAATGTTACTTTTCCTCAAGTCTTCATACACACTGTCCTTCCATCTTTTCCTGGGTCTGCCTTTCCTTCTCTTCTTTGTTGGTCTCCGTGAGAGTACCATTTTTGGCATTCGTTTACTTTCCATTCTCTCGATGTGTCCCAAATACCGTATTTTCTATGCTTTGATCGTCGTCGAGATCGTTGGCTCTTGATATAATTCTTCGAATTCTTTATTGGTTCTTTTTCCCCACTGACCTTCTATTTTCACACCTCCATATAATCTCTTTGCATCTTTCTCTCCCATCTTTCTAAAAGGTCTGTTTCTGACTTTTTGAGCACCCATGTTTCGCATGCGTATCTTACTGTCGGTCTGATAACAGTCTTATAAATTCTTAGTTTTGATTTTCTTGATACGTATTTGGATTTCAATAATGTGTGTAATGCTCCATGTTTTTTATTTCCTTTAGCTATTCTTGCCTTTATCTCCCCTTCTTCATGACCATTTTCATCTATTTTGGCTCCCAGGTAAATAATTTCTTTGGCTCTTTTGAACGAGTATTTTTTTCTCCATATATTTGTACTATGATGTTATTTTCTTTTTTTTTTATCTCTCCCATTATCATATACTTTGTCTTTTCTTCATTTATTTTAAGTCCGAATTTTTTGGCTTCTGCTATTATGTTTTTCATTAATTGTTGTAGTTCTTTTTTGCTTTTTGCTAATAGCGTCAGATCATCTGGAAATGCTATGCATTGGTGGCCGTTTTTAAATATCGTTTCTTGCATGTTTATTCTGCTTTTCCTGATTATTCCTTCCAATGTTAGATTGAATGCAGTTGTTGATAGTGGGTATCCTTGTCGTAATCCTTCCTTGGTTTTAAACTTTTTGGATGTATACCCTTTCCATGCTATTTCGTTTGTTGTGTTTTCCATCGTCATCTTTACCATCCTGACAATTTTATTTGGTATCCCCAATTCTTTAATGAGAAGCTTATCTTACCATATTTAAAATACATCACAAGACACGATGTGAATAATTATTTTGTTGAGTTTGATTCGTTATTTTTGACGAATTTTTTACATCTCTTTGTGATTATGGGGTAGATATACCTCCTTTTTGTATTGAGTATTTTAAACGTACCTTCTATTTGCTCTAAATCTGTAATGTATTGTTTGTTTTTTAATGTGAGTGACTGAAAATTTTTAACCCCACTTATTTTTTATGACATGCTTCTTTTTAAGACTTTCTTCTCCTACATTCAAAGGGCTTAGGCATTCGTTGCCTATTGCGGCATGAAACTTGGCTTTATCTTTCTAAGAGACGTCCTACTTTTATTTAATCTAAACGAAAGGAGTCAGGTTTCTTTTTTAATTAAAAATCACAGCATAGTTATCAGAAACCCATTTTATTTGAAACCGAGTTGTTAAATTATAAGTATTGATGGGGTTCTCGACTACCAAGAATCGACAAATATTTGATTCCTGAAAGTTCTCGAAATGTTTGGAGAACTCAAACCGAAGTATTCCTAAACGACCCTTAAGGGTCGATTAAACACAGCGATAAATCAAACAACTTATCAAGGTCAATCGAGTTGTTGCAACTTATCATTGTGTGTAAACGGTGCATCGCACAACTTATCAAAGTTGGAGTTGGGTTGAAGGTGGTATCGCATTGAATCGCAGCGTCTAAACAGCGTTTCAACTTGTTATCACAACTAGTTGCTGTGACTTATCGTTGTGTTTAAACGACGCTTAAGCAAGTGGTCAACATTTTCTTATGGTACTTGGCCTCGGTACTCGGTACTGTGGGTGCCGCTTACCATTATGAACCGAGAAGTTGGTTTTGTAAACAAATAATATTTTTAGAGATCAAATAATACAATAAACTTTTCTTCAGCTTTAGGTGCCGTGTCCGGATTCAGAAGTTGCCCATCAACATGTTTACTATTTCTTGAAACCTTGTCTTTGAAATATTGATTTGAAGGCCCCTCCCATAACTTGCTTGCATAATGCATAATGCAGGGAAAGATTCAAGGAAAAAGGAACATGCTAGGGCGACGCAGAATATCGTGGCTGCGTAACCTGAGAGAATGGTACGGATGTACATCAAATGAACTTTCCAGAGCAGCCGTCTCCAAAGTCCGAATAGCTATGATGATTGCCGACCTCCGTCGCGGAGATGGTACTTGAAGAAGAAGAAGATAACTTGTTTGACTGACTAGATTTACTCATGTCTGGAGATCTTGTAAGTTTTCTGAAAGAATGGCTGTATAGTCAGCTTATCTGATACTGTTGATTACTTCTCCGCCTAGTTTTTCTCCCTCTTGTCCGTTACCCAAAGTCGTCCTAAACATTTCTTCAGAGTACAGATTAAAAATACTGGGTGACAAAACACAACCGTGTCGTACTCCACGTTTGCCGGGTAAATTTTTTCTTCTTATAAGATAAATAGATATAATAATCTAACTGAATGAAAATTTCGGATACAAACAAAACCACAATGGAACTGTATTCAGCAAAGAAAACGTGCTTATTCTCAAGATCATAAAAACGACCAGTTTTAGCTGATCAAATTTATGTAAAAATATTTCAGTGAGTATGAGGATCATTAACGAATATAATTATTAAACAAATCAGGAATTGAAAAATAAAAAAAAAAAAACAGTTTTTGTTTTAAATCAACTTTAAAAATGAATACTGCTCTTGGTACTCGAAAAAGTTCTCGATTCTTAGAAGTTCTCGGTTACTGAGTTCTAAATTCTTGAAAGTATTAGGTTTTTCCCATCACTAATAATTAGACCTTTTTTATGCTTACTTTGTTCGATATTTTCTCAGAAGCTTAGGTTCTTTATATACAAATAAACACTAACCAGTATTTGTATCTAGATAATATGTCTTGTGTCGTCGCTCCTAAAAATAAAGGAGCCTGCAGAACCCTTATGGGGAATGGTTCTCTGTCAAATGCTCTGAAACTTTGGGTTCTTTAGTCCTCGATGTGTAGAACAAAAGACTCAATGGACGCAAAGCTCCAAAAAATCATGGTTTTAAGATATAAGCCTCTGAAGTTATAGGTACAATGAGGACGTTTGAGTTGGATTAAATTCATTTTCTCGAGAATTGGCAACTCTGGAGATAAATTACGAATCAGGTCGATTTTTATTGTGAAATTATAATATTTTGGCATATATATCATACTATTATTGAATAGAGAATTGTATAACCTTTCAAATGAGTTATGACACGACCCCTATCCTTATTTAAAAAAATCGTCGATTGCGTCATCACGCCCAGATGGATGACGTCACTAGTATGATATATATGCCAAAATATTATAATTTAAAAAAAATCGACCTGATTCGTAATTTATCTCCAGATAGGGCAGTCAATGAGAGCAAGAACAGGTTATTACCTCCGAATTCTATCCTACT
Organism: Diabrotica virgifera virgifera; assembly: GCF_917563875.1. Taxonomy (NCBI): domain Eukaryota; kingdom Metazoa; phylum Arthropoda; class Insecta; order Coleoptera; family Chrysomelidae; genus Diabrotica; species Diabrotica virgifera. The sequence continues at coordinate 158,738,271 of NC_065444.1, read as the reverse complement.
GCATGGATTTTAATAAAATTTTAGGAATAGCCTGAAAATATCTCCTTATTCAAAGTCTACCCTATGCCGATGTGTGATTTTGTCTTGGGGGCGGTTCCAACCCCTTCTCCGGGGTGGAAAATTTTTTGGTTAAACAACTACGGAAGTTGCTAGAGAACCTAATTCTAAGCAAAAACTGTTCCATAATCTTTTTTCGAAAACTCAATACTTTTTGGGTTATTCGTGGTTGAAAATTTGCCATTTCCATTGAAATATAACACCTTTTCAAACGGTTTTTTGCGAATACCTTAAAAACAATGCATCTAACTAAAAAAATTATAAAAAACATTTTTGTAGCTCATAAAAAACAAAGAGATTCGTTCCTTCTTCAATCTTCTAGTTATAACACAAAAAGAGATATGGGAGGTAAAAAAGTTTGTTTTTTTGGTGAATGCTCAAATCAGTGTATTCAACTTGAAATAACAGAGAAACGGTCGATTTTAGGTGTATAATGATACCAATACCTTTTATTGTGCTTGAAAAGTCCTTTCAAATAAGCAGTATTAAATGTCGATTACATTCAAACTAAGCGAGATATGCTGCAAAAAATTGATGACTAACGAATTTTAAGAGAAAAATTGAGAAGTATATTTAACCCCTCATCCACAAGAATTTAAATGCATCGTTTTCCTTCTACAATACATTTTTCTACAGTGTTATTTTTATGTTCAAAAAGTTGAGCGGGTTTAAATTGAATGGTTTTTGAAAAAAATAAGATCAAATTATACAGCGCATATTTAAATTTTCTTAAAAATCTTTCTTTTTCTCTATGTAACCTGAAAATGATAAGAGATACTGTTATAAAAAATAAAATCAAAATGTTTATCTAGAGGAAACCTACATTAAATGTAGTTATACCATACAAAAATTTTTTGTATGGTATCTTTTTTTTGACATCTTTCTGACATTTGACATCTGAAATTTTCGAGTTACATGGAGAAATAGGAAGATTTTTAAGAAAATTTAAAAATGCGCTCAATAATTTGATCTCATTTTTTTCAAAAACTATTCATTTTAAACCCGCCCAACTTTTTGAACATAAAAACAATATAATTAAATGTATTGTAGAAGGAAAACGATGCGTTTAAATTCTTGTGGATGAGGGGTTAAATATACTTCTCATTTTTTTCTTAAAATACGTTAGTCATCAAATTTTTTACAGTTTATCTCGCATATTTTGCTTGCATATTTAATATTGCTTGCTTTAAGCACAACAAAAGTTATTGATAGCATTATACACCTAAAATCGACCATTTCTCTGTTATTTCAAGTTAAATACACTGATTTGAGCATGCACCAAGAAAACAAGTTTTTTTCCCTTACCATATCTTTTTTTGTGTTATAACTAGAAGATTCATAAAGGAAAGAATTTCTTTGTTATTTTATAAGCTACAAAAATGTTTTATATAGTTTTTTTAGTTATATGCATAGTTTTTAAGGTATTCGCAAGAAACCGTGTGAAAAGGTGTTATGTTTCAATGAAAATGGCCAATTTTTAACCAGGAATAACTCAAAAGTATTGAGTTTTCGAAAACAAATTATAGAACAGTTTTTGCTTAGTATTAGGTTCTCTAGCAACTTCCGTAGTTATTTAAGCAAAAAATTTTCCACCCTCGAGAAGGGGTGGGAACCGCCCCCAAGACAAAAGCACACATCGGCATAGGGTAGAGTTTGTTTCTTGGGCTATTCCCTACTTACTGTGAAAATATCACGTAAATCGATATGTTATAGTCAAAGCCCGAACTTCAGGCACTCCTAGGTTTGACTAGACAATCCTCAGGTTTGACTGACGATCTTAGTCAAAGCCCGAAATAATGTTACAGTTTCGGCCTTTGAATAGTCAAACCTAGGAGAGACTAAGTTGGTCAGGCAAAGGTCGAAATTTAATTTGATGAAATCGGGGTTTGACTAGTCAAACCCCGATCAGCTATTAAAATGTCGTAATTTGTTAGATTAGGTTTAATAAAACGTCATTTTTTAATTTTAATATTTAATATTTTTATATTATCGTAATTAAAATAAAAAAATAGTGTTTTCTATTCTATGTCATATTATGTATAAGTTTTTAGTTTGTGAAAACTGTCATTATAGATAGCAGTGCGTGAAGGGTTTAAAGTGTGCGTGAAGTAACAATGTATTTTAAATGGGATTTATTTTTTCGCACTGTTTTTGACACACTTTCATATAATCAAATATCCTTAACTTTCGCGTTGTTATGGTGATGACATAATGAGCAATAAATTACAACAAAAATTTTGACAGTTTTGTGGTTTGAAAGAAATTACAATTTTTAAATGTCAAAGTTCTAAAAATTGTAGAATAGAAATGAATTCCAGTCACGAGGAGTTACAGTTTTTTTATTTGTTTATCGTAGATAAAATATTGTTTGAAACTGTGCGTGAAGTACTTTTTGCGAACTTCCGCGATGTATAGCACTCGCTCCGTTGCCGCTCGTACCCTAAACATCGCGTGCGTTCAAAAAAAGCATACTTCACGAACTGTTTCATAAATAACTATTATTCTCACATGTTGAGGCATTATGGCATTTAGAGTTGCACAATACGTTAGATATTTTACACTTTTGAAGAGCATTTTTTATTGCAGTAGCATTTTATAAAGCCTTGTCCTCCAAATTTAGAATATTTTGTACTCATTTCTCTTAGAGAGAGCTTAACGTCTGGAACATCTTCGAAATTAAGAAAATTCTTTTTGCATTCGCTTATTTGATTTCTTGAAACAAGTTTGTTTATTGTTCCGTATTTCGTACTAACTCTATATAACCGTCAATTGTTTTATCTTGTGTGATACTTAAAATATTTTGAGCATCTCCTTTGGCTCTATCAAAGCTGGGGATAGGTATTGTTACAGTTTTTTCGATTGAAATTGGAGGAAATTTTTTTTCACTTTATTGTTTCATAGCAATAGCCTGGTCATGAAGATCTTCAATCGCCTTTCTTATATTTATTTTAATCTTTTCTGTCTGTGTAACAATACCTATCCCCAGATTTGATATTGCCAAAGGAGATGCTCTAAATATATTGGGTATCATAACAGCTAAAACAATTGGCGGTGTATATAGAGGTGTTACGAAATACGGAACAGTAAACATTATTTGTTCAAGAAATCAAATAAGAGAATGCTAAGAGAATTTTCTTAATTTCGAAGATGTTCAAGACGTAAAGATGCCTCTAAGAGAAATAAGAACAAAAGATTCTAAATTTGGAGGACAAGGCTTTATAAAATGTTACTGCAATAAGAAATGCTCTTCAAATTATGTAAGTGTAAAAAGGGTCTAACGTACATATTGTGCAACTCTAAATGCCATAATGCCTCAACATGTGAGAATAAACACTATTTATTTTATTTTAATTACGAAAATATAAAAATATTAAACATTAAAATTAAAAAATGACGTTTTATTAAACCTAATCTAACAAATTACGACATTTTAATAGCTGATCGGGGTTTGACTAGTCAAACCCCGATTTCATAAAACTAAATTTCGACCTTTGCCTGACCAACTTAGTCTCTCCTAGGTTTGACTAGTCAAAGGCCGAAACTGTAATTTATTTCGGGCTTTGACTAAGACCGTCAGTCAGACCTGAGGATTGCCTAGTCAAACCTAGGAGTGCCTGAAATTCGGGCTTTGACTATAACAAATACAGTAGGATGGAACTCGGGCCACATACCCTCATTGACTGCCCTAATAGTCGCCCATTCTCGAGAAAATGAATTTATTCCAACTTAAACATCCTCACTGTACCTATAACTTCAGAGGCTTATATCTTAAAACCATGATTTTTTGCAGCTACGCGCCCATTGAGTCTTTTGTCCTACACATCAAGGACTACCAGAATCCAAAGTTTCAGAGCATTTGACAGAGAGCCATTTCCCATAAGGTTTCTGCGGGGTCCTTTATAAAAAAATAATGTTTGCTGAATTTAAACTAAATGGGATCCATTTTTTTTCTTGTTGCGATTGACAGAAATGTTTCCATGCAAATCTCATTTTTTAAGCGTAGTGTTAATTTTTAATCCTCAGCTAGATATAGGTATTTATATACAGTGCTAGTCAAAAGTCCGTACCCCCCCTCGTATCTTTTGAACGGTTATACTTATAATAGTGAAATTTGGAGGGAGGAAATAAACGGATGTAGGCGTCTTAACTAGTCATGACAGGTGACGTAATAGTGACAGATGACGTTGCAGCGCCACCATGACAGATAATTTTAAATGAGACCTTATGGCAAGTGATACCTCGTTTGAAAGGTATTGAATATACCTATTCAGCCATACTAATTTTTTGGATATAAATTGATTTTGATTTTGGTGAATAAATGAAATAAATATAAAATTGTAGTTTCGCATTTAATTAATAATTTTTTGTCAAAAAAGTTCACGTTTTTCAGTTCTCTAATAGTTTTTACGTCAACGTCAACCCTTTTGACAAGTAATCATAGGCGGAGGTTTGAATTTTTATTAATTAAATGCGAAACTACAACTTTCTATTATTTCATTTATTCATCAAACTTAGCTTAAACTCAAACAAAATTAGTATGACTGAATAGGTATTTTCAATACCTTTCAAACGAGGTATCACTTGCCATAAGGTCCCATTTAAAATTATCTGTCATGGTGGCGCTGCAACGTCATCTGTCATTATTACGTCACCTGTCATAACTAGTTAAGACGCCTAAATCCGTTTATTTCCTCCCTCCAAATTTCACTAATATAAGTATAACCGTTCAAAAGATACGAGGGGGGGTACGGACTTTTGACTAGCACTGTATGTATTTATATAAGTATGAATATTTGTACTTTTACGCACATTTCATAGAACTTCAACTTCATTTAGAAACACTTTTGTCCGAAATTGCAAAAAAAATTATTTTAGTCTATTTAATTTATTAAATAGAAAGATTATTTTGTAGGTATATCTGTTTTACTCATCAAAATTATTCTTCCAATTTTATTTCCCGATATTTAGTTCAATTCTTAACATGGTAAGAGGCTTGCTGGAATTTTTGGATTGTTTATTTCTACAGTTTTACTATAAATATATCCAATTTTAATTATTTTTCATTGACCCTTGAGACCTACTGACTTCACTGCCACTGGAATGACTCGAAAACCCTTCAGCTTTAGGAATATCTTATCAAATGGAAATTGAGCAATAACGTTCGGTTTTTGGCTTTCGGTGCATATGTGAAGATCTTTTCAATTGGAAGTTTGGGTCGACTGACGATATTTAAATAAATTATTGATCCTTCTTAGGATCTCTATAATTTGGTCACGAATGGCTCAATTTTAATAAAATTATATTACACGATTTTTCCTTTATCCGGTATTATTTTGTATTACTAAAAATTATTTTTTGATCATATTTTGTTCATATTGTGACTTTTTATAACTTTTCTATATATTTATTTGAGTTGGTGGTAGTCTTTACTGTTTTTCTCTTTTCCATACTGATATAAAACTATTTTCCAAAATACAACACCAACCGTAAACTTTTATTTTATGAACTTGTTTAAACTTTGTTACGTTTAATAACCAGAAAAAGCTGGTTTTATGAAGTACACACACCCAAACTTATATGAAATCATCTGATATTTCTTACTATTTCGTGCGAATTTAATAAAAAAACAAACACACGAAGTCAAACAATATTTACTTTAAAGCAATTTAATAACAAATACATAACAATTAAATAAAACAATAAAGTATTTAACAAACAAATTGAAAATAGTTTTAAAGTCAATAGCATACAAAATTTCAATGTAAAACGAATAATGTTTAAATTGTTTTTATTTATTTTTTTTTGTATTTTGTGGTAGTCAGTGTTAGCACCTCTAGTTCTTATGCAAACTTCAGTTTGCGTGGGCACGCTCCTAATCAATTTATCAACATTTTGATGTGGTAGGTTGCTCCATCCTTTAAGAGCAGCTTGTACTAGCCGTGCGGTGTTTTGTGGATTATCCCGGCGAGCTCTAATTTTTCTTTTAAGCATATCGCACAAATGCTCTATAGGATTAAGCTCGGGTGAGCAAGCAGGCCACTCCAGACAAGGGATACCTTCTGCTTCAATGATATCTGTAGTCACTCTAATGGTATGTAGAGGTCCATTATCATGCAATAAAATTAAATTTTGTCCTATTGCACCTCTCCAGAGCCTGACTATAGGTTATCAACATACCTGTGAGCGGTTAAAGTTGATTGGATGAAAATTAACGGAGTTTTTTTAAGGATCACAATTCCTCTCCTGAACATTACATTTTCCCTTGTATACTTGTGAACAGATCTGACAGTTTTCCTTCTTGCTTGTCTTCCTCGACCTCCAAATACACGATTTCGTGGGTCATCTGATTTTACACAAATACTGACTTTTTTTTAAATAGCACATTTTGTCAATTCCCAATGTTCCAGTTTTGGTGGTGAAGACACCAATTTAGGCGATCAATCTTGTGCTGCCTGGAAAACTCGGGAACCCATAACGGTCTTCTGCTATATACTTCTTGGTACGAACTCTTCTTCTTATCGTTTCAACTGAAACAGTTACACCTGTAGCTTCCAAAAGCTGCCTTTGGAGCTGCAGGTGAGAAATTGTTGGCTGTCTTCCAGCTGATTGGACAATTAAACGATCTTGGAGAGCCATTATTACTATTGGCGACTTTCCCTTGCTTTATTTTTGAGCTTTCCTAGTTCCTGTTACCTAGCATAGGTTTTGGACAGAACGCCTTGTATTACGCCTTGCTCTACAGCTATGTCTCTCTGAGAACATTATTTACTCCACAAGACAAATAATCTTTCGTCGTTGTAAATTTTATAACCCCAAATTAGGCATATTTTCGTTTTTGGACGCAAAAGTTAGTTTATTTATTTTCGTTCAATTTTCAGCTCAAGCAAATAACCTATACCGTACCGAGCTCTACTATCCGATTGTCTTAATTTGTTTATTTTTAATAAAATCCTTTATTCTTCGCAACAATAACAAGTTTTTTCATAAGAAATAAATATTACTTTGAAATACATGGTGATTCCATATAAGTTTTTGTGTGTGTACATACATATTTATATGTAACACTGTTGTTTCCTTTTTGCTAAACTACAGGGTAGTATTCCATGGTGACTAATGTATGCTGATGATGTAGTCTTAATAGGAAATAGTGAAAGAGACTTAGAACAAAAACTGGAACTATGGAGACAAGCTCTGGAGGAAAAAGGTTTAAAACTTAGTAAGACAAAAACAGAGTATTTGAAATGTTCATTTAAAGATGGAGTTACTACAAATAAAATGGTATCTTTGGATGGTGAAATGATTGTGAAAAGCAATAGTTTTAAGTACCTAGGATCGGTATTACAGAGTAATGGAGAAATAGATGGAGATGCATGCAGTAGAATTAGGGCTGGATGGATGAAGTGGAAAGAAGCGAGTGGTGTGTTGTGTGACAGAAAAAGCTGAAGGGAAAATTCTATAAAACAGCCATAAGACCGGCTTTGATGCACGGAACTGAATGTTGGGCAGTGAAAAAGAAAGAGGAACAACGAATGCATGTGGCGGAAATGAGAATGCTTAGATGGATGAGTGGAGTGACAAAGAAGGATAAAATTAGAAATGAGTATATTAGGGGAAGTTTAGGTGTGGCACCAATTGATGCCAAAATGAGAGAGCATAGGTTAAGATGGTTTGGTCATGTTCAACGTCGAGACGTTAATCACCCAATACGAAGAATAGCTGAAGTGCAGATTCCTGGAAGGAGTAGGCGAGGAAGACCAAAGAAGACCTGGGGGGAGACGATAAGGCAGGACATGTTGGTAAAGGGGATTAACATTGCTATGACCCAAGATAGAGTTGTGTGGAGAAATGCAATTAGGGAAGCCGACCCGCATAGGGATAAGGCAAAGAGAATGATGATGATGATGACTGTTGTTTCCTTTTTAAACCAAAAAAAAAATGTTTAATAAATCTATTACTCTCCATGTACTAGAAAATTGAAGCTATTTTATTGAACATTTTACTTGATTTCGATTATTTTGTTTACATTTTAGGTCTATTTAGAACATAACGGAAATAATCTTTAACAAGTTCTCACTCTCTAAAATACTTAGAAAAGATTTGAAGTCTGCCTCTATTCATAATTTCTTCTTTAACTTTCCGATGACCAACATTTTTTTGTTACACGGATGACCAAGGGGGGGAAAATGACCCCAGGTCAAAAATGTCAAAAATGACAAATAACAAAAAAATAAAGTTTTTTTTTTTTAATTTTTAATTTTTTTTTGGCATGGACTTTATGTCATTCAGCCAGTCACAAAATGAGTATTAGTGTCATGTGTAGTGTGTATGTTGAGTAACTGTCTTGTTACTTTGTAAAGTCGACGTCATTAGCGTAAAACTACTTGTAATTACACATAATAGACGCTATTTTACTAAACATCAACTTCAGAATATATTTTTTATTCGTAAAATATAGAGATTTTTTTTTATTTCAAAATATGAGGATATCTAGAATGATATTTAAGTCAAATAAAAAAATAATGAGTTAAAAATTAAAAATACTTCTGAATTTATTAAAGAAAAACATACGCTGGGGTCACAATTTCCCCCGCTTGGTCATCCGAAGGTTAAAAAGACTAGACATAGTGATGCGTCGTATATCCCACAACTTCTCTATGATTTAGATCAGGGCTGCAAGGTGGCCAGTTCATAGGTCATTGTATGTATACTAACCTCAATTAAATAATCACGGACCTCACGTGCAGCATGTTATAGTGCATTATCATGCATTACAAGAAAGTTATTTCCTATCTAAGGAGTAATTGGAACTACATGATTAGAAAAAACATTCGTAAGATATCTTTCACATTTTAAGAAACCTCTTAATAAAGCAACAAAGTCCACTCGAGCTATTCCCAAACCATTATAGATCTTCCATTGAACAAAATCATTGGTCGTATTGTAAAATAGTCCATAGCGTTTTATTAGCCGTCGAATAGGTGTACTAGTATACGTCGGTACTTGGGTACTTGGTACTAGTGTACCTCGGTCAACAGATTACTGGATTCGTGGTCGAAATTATTTTTCACTCATTTCATCATTCCCCGTTAGAGGACAGTCTAATCATACTCCGTTGCAAATATTTTAATATCTGCAGTTCTTCTTCATTTCGTTATGGTGCAATTCAGTCTTCTTGTAAAGCCTCTTTGACAAGGAATAGATTCCGAAATATCAGGTGTCAGAGGATGGCAAGAGACTCGAATTGAATCAAAACGAAACGATTATTTTCTTTTTTGTCATACCTTACTCGGTTTTAGAGTACAAAATGACCACGTTTCATTAAAGTAATCTGCGACGCATTATTGGAGTGTTCTCCTAGCGGCGCCGCTTGGTACTAGTGTACCTCGGTCAACAGATTACTGGATTCGTGGTCGAAATTATTTTTCACTTATTTTATCATTCCCTGTTAGAGGACAGTCTAACCATACTCCGCTGCAAATATTTTAATGTCTACAGTTCTTTTTCGTTTCGATGTGGTGCAATTCAATCTTCTTGTAAAACCTCTTTGACAACGAATATATTCCGAAACATCAGGTGTCAGAGGATGGCAAAAGACTAGAATTGAATCAAAACGAAACGATTATTTTCTTTTCTGGGAATTGCATTCTATTTCTACGATGATTTACGGTGAAAGTTGGTGCTCTGACTGGTATCTTGACATGGAAATCTTGTTCAATGTGACGCCTTTATATGTATAGTCTTCCTACTATTTTGATATTATTAACAACTGCCGCTTGTATATTTGTAAATGTATTGTAACAAAACGTTCTCTTATAACACGAAGCCTGATAAACTTATCTTGGCGTGGTGTGGTAACTTTTCCTCTTTCTTACCCAGGCCGTTTCGTAATGGTCGTTTGTTTGTCTAAAACGTTGAACAATTGTAGTAGCACGAGATACTCTTAACCTCAATCTTATTTCTCGATGACGTAATCCTACATCAGCTAAAGTAACTGTCTGCACACGTTCATCTCAGCTCAGATTTCTCGATAAACATTACATGTCAACTAACATAGGTAAAGCATCTCAGCAGTTCATTAAATTGTAAAGAATATTGTCAGTCTAAAACATTTCTTTTAAAAAGCAGCAATTTTTTGATTTTTAATAGCCAACTAACTGCTTATATTCCATTAATAGTAGGGGAGGAAAGTATGCTTTTGCAGTTCTCGCGCGTTCTGAGGACCAATTGGGTTGTGAAGAGTAGGTCCTAAAACCAAAAAAAATTAAGTTAAGTTTTCTATAAAGTGGGGGACTTTCCACTTTTTAATTTAATTTTTTATTTCCAACAATGTTTTTCTCCGATTATAGCGCATGGATCCATAATTCGACAAAATGTCTAGAATAAAAGTTGCTTATTTTTGCGTAAGTAATCCAAATCTGCAATAAATATTGGGGCTCCTATTTAAGATTTTAAAGAAACTCCCCACCCCAACTTCGTGGGGGGTCGTGCTTGCTGCCATTCGATAGATTTTTTAAATATTGAATACGTGTCTTTTGCAGTTTTTCGATCTGATGTTCATTTCGCGAAATATCGCGGGGTTTGTATTTAAATTTTAAATTTACCCCCATCCATCTCCGTGGGAGGTCGCGTTTGGTATCATTAGATAGATTTTTAAAATATATTGAACACGTATTTTTTAGTTTTTCGATCTGACGTCCATTTTGCGAAATATTCGCTTTTTTTGTGTGAAATTTTGTGACTTGCCCATTTCCTTACGTCCCGCTCAAATCGTCAGATTTTTTAAATATGCACTCTTTTGCATGTACTTAACTTATCTTACCATAATTTGATGATTTCGAGTTTTTCTAAGGAAATATTTTTTTTCAGACACCCCTTAACGAACTCCCCTGTATTAAGAGCCAAATGGTAGAGGTACATTTACAGGGTGATATCTGAGGCGCTCGAGTAGGTACCTGCAAAATCCCCGCTTGGGCTTCCCTACCATAATAAGTATTAAAATTCATTAAAATCACGTTATTATTTAAACGTGTTTTCTTTTTAGTAATAAAGGTATCGATATCATTTTAATCATTTAATAAGCGTTTTTTGTAATAAATTTCACAGGATTGAAAAAACACAATTTTATTTTACTCCCTGTATACGGCTAAATCGTTAAAATTTCACAGAAAACGTGAAGGCAGTATTTCCTTGAAAATAGACCCGAATTGTAAAAAAAACATTATCGAAATCCAATTGACTGTGCAGTAGAAAAACAGCCTCTTTGTGGGACATATTATGAGGTGGCGCGTTAATTTTGGAGAGTTATATAATATACATATTATGTTATAGTCAAATCTCTGAGCTCTAGCGGTCCTAGGTTTGTAGTCAGTCTTCAGGTCTGACTTACGGCCTTAGTCAAACTGCGAAATTAACTCCATTTTCGGCATTTGACTAAAGCATTTTCGTCACACCTAGGAGAGACTAATTTGGTGAGGCAAACGTCGAACTTAATTTCATGAAATCGGAGTTTGGCCAGTCAAGCTCCGATCAAGTTTTACAATGTCATAATTTGTTAGACTAGATTTAGTCTATGTGGTGAGACCGCTCCCGTCTGGAAAATTCTTTGTGGATTCCTGTTCAAAAATGTCCCTTTTAATCAAATCTAAAGGGTACCGGGCGGAATTTTTGGGCAAAAATTGTTTAAACAATTTTTTTAAACAAATACAAAAGATCACGTTTTTTTGCTTCGGAACATATATTTTTAAGTTCTGTGGGTCATTCTAAACAAGAAAGGTATCTTGTAAATTTTCTCAAAAATTGATAGTTTTCGAGTTATAGGCGATTTAACATCTGAAAAATGCGAAAATACGCATTTTCGAGGCCTAAAAACTCATATTTAAGTAAATATTTTTGAGGTTGTCAGATACTTAAATTGAAGTTTATATATTCCGTTTCAAGATTCTAAAGAATGATTGCGTTTAACCTTAATTTAAACCGTCATTTTTGAATTGTTAAATATGCGTGTTTATCCGATTTTTTTGCCGGTTCGGCGCGCTCCATTTCAAAAATCTCCAATTTTCCTCCAAAAGATATTTTTTCTACTTTGCATAAACCGTCAACTGTTTTACCTTATATGATACCTAAAAGATTTTCAGCATCTATCAAAGCTGGGAATAGGTATAGGTATGGTTACAGTTTTTCTGATCGCAATTGGGAATTTTTTTCGGTTAATAGTAACATAAGAGTAGCCTGAGCATAAAGACAATTAATCGCCGTTTCTTTATTTATTTCTATATTTTCTATCTGTACACAACGCATGCATGTCATTTTACTTTTAAAGCGTTCATGGTATTTCCAAGTGTTCTGTCAGCGCACACATCATGTACATACAACCAGATTACAAATTAAGCACGTAGTGCACCAGAGCTCTCTTTTTTGCAAATACATCAAACCGCATCTAAAGAAATAATCTCAATTGTTGAACAATTTTGTTCCCCTCTTTATGGCGACGGTCCAAGTGCTTTGTCAGTATGGTGATTCTTAGATTTTTCTCCGATTGAAGTATCTTCTTTCACAGTTCACGATGAAATCTTCATTTCACATCTTTGAGCTACATTAAAATTCATATGCCAAACCAAACCATATGTAAGTAATAATTACTAGTTAACACTTATACTTTCGCCAACATTGTTTAACTTATATTCAGAAGATATTATAAACAGAGCCCTTGCTGACCAAGATATAGGAGTTAAAATAAATGGCACTTTAATAAACAATTTGAGATACGCTGATGACACAGTATTAATAGCAGAAACCCCGGAAGATCTCCAAACACTGATAAACAGAAGAGTAGAGTGCAGCGAAAAGTTCGGTTTATCACTTAACATCAAAAAAACAAAAATAATGATGGTGTCGAAATCTCCACAAAATTTTTCTGACATAACCGTACATGATCAAAGAATTGAGCGTGTTAGAAAATATAATTACCTGGGAACTGTGATTAATGAAAACAACGACAACTCTGAAGAAATCAAGATCAGAATAGAAAAAGCTAGAGCTACTTTTACCAAAATGAAAACAGTTTTATGCGGAAGAGAGCTAAGTTTAAATCTTAAAATTCGCCTGATGAGATGTTACGTGCTGTCAGTTCTGTTCTATGGAATGGAAGCTTGGACACTGAAAAAGATCGATACAAGGAAAATAGAAGCATTCGAGATGTGGATGTACCGCAGGATACTGAGAATATCGTGGACAGAGAGAGTGACAAACATGGAAGTGTTGCGAAAGATGCAGAAAGAGAAAGAGCTTGCGCTTACTATTAAAAAGCGCAAACTGCATTACTTGGGACATATAATGAGGGGACAAAAGTACCAGCTACTACAATTAATTATTCAGGGAAAAATAATAGGTAAAAGATCCATTGGCAGAAGAAAACCTTCATGGTTGAAGAATTTAAGAGATTGGTAAAAGTGCAGCAGCTGCCAATTATTTAGATCTATGGTATCAAAAATACGCATAGCCTTGATGATAGCCAAACTTCGGAACGAGGACGGCACCTGAAGAAGAAGAAGAAAACTTATACATGAATCACATGCTTGTACTAGTATTGTAATGGTAATATTGAAGATTGAAAAAGCTCTCTTATGAAATTGTTTAAGGTCCTTGGCAAAGCAAGAACAAAGCAGATACACAGTGTAGTGAGCTTTACAGTAAAATAATTATTGATTTAAGCTACACAAAATTCTAAAATAAACATTGAAATAAATAGTCAACTAAATCCAAAATTCCAGCATTGATATTTATTATGAGAAGGTTACCGCTTACTAATATTATCAGTGTCATTTAGCTTCTCACCAGACGAATGGTGATGTATTTATAGCGTTTTAACTGTTAATCCCTCTCCATGGTCAGCATTGTATCTTCAAACGCCGAAAAATGTAGACCATTTCAATTATTTGAATCTGTTCTTTGTCCAGTGTGTGTTGTTTGTATTATTATTATTTTTTAAGTAAATGACCTAAATATGGTCAAAATTTTTTGACGAAATACCCCTGATGATGCTCTGGAAGCGAAAATACTTGGGCAAGATTTATTAAATAACTGTGCTCGAAATCTGCCTTTTATTTGTAAAATTCATATTTATATTCGAACATTCGACCGTATCTTATTGTAAAAAATATTGGCCCATACCTTTTATAATGGATGAAATCACCTTTTTTCCTTCCCTTATGCCACTGATTAAATACCATGTCATTAATTTTAAATAAACAATCTATGAATATTATTGAAAACTCTATTTCCTTTTTTTATTTGCAGATGTGTTACATTTTTATGAAAAAGATAAAGTCGAGCATGGGAAAGAAAATGTCTACATTGAATGACGCCATGCCACCATGGCGCTGCTAATGCGACGTCTATTCGTAGACGCTCAGGTAAATCTAGGTAACTACACACACATTATATAATACTTTTATACTACACCTTTTGCACTTTTTTTACTTCCAAACACTGCACAAAATTACACCTTCCTATTTGATTGCATGTCATAGTAGTTAGTGTATTTTTGATGCCTTGTAAGTATAAGATGACGTTAATTTTTTTAGAATATTTTTATTCATAGAGATATATGCCAATATAAACCTACAAAAATTAAAATTTCAGCGATCTCTTGTGCCCACTTAACTCCGAAATCCAAACTGGGAATCACTAATATCCATCCCCAGCTTAGCGTGTATTCTATTATGGATGATTTTTAGCAGGCTTTTTAAGGTATGCGACATTAGACTATTAGACTAATCGTTTGACAATCACTACATTCTTTAGCATTTACTTTTTTTGCTAAACAAATAGCAATTAATAATTATTCGTCGATATAGTAATATCGAAGTAGTACCAGCGGAATGGAAGGAAAGTCTCCTGCTACCGATACTTAAAAAGGAAGACTCGAAAAATCCTGAAAATTATAGAGGCATTAGTCTGATGAATAGTACATTTAAATTGTTGACCGCAGCAATAAAAGATTAAATCGAGGAAAAGCGAACATGGCAGATGAACAAAAAGGCAGCATACATGTGCTTTGTAGATTTAAAAGGTGCTTTTGAGAGGGTGAGACGAAATGATATCTTAAATTTATCACAAGCTGAAAAATAGACTATTAGATAAGAAGGATAATTAATGAAATTGACAATAGCAACAAGACCAGAGTTATAATGTCAACAGGGGAAACAGAATGCATAGAACTAAAAGGAAGAATCCGTCAAGGAGACTCGCTCAGCCCGTTGTTATTCAATATGGTGTTGAATAAAATAATTCACGAAGTAAGAAAATGACATGGATACTATATGGGAACGCATAAAATTACGATATTATGCTATGCCGATGATGCAGTACTAATTGCTGATAACGAGGATAACCTACAAAGGCAGTTTCACACCTTTAATATCACAGCAAGCAAACTTAATATGTGAATATCTGTAGAAAAAACTAAATGTATGGTGATCAGTAAAGAGCCGCGTAGATGCAAACTAGAAATAGACGGGAAAATTGTAGAACAAGTAATGAAATTCGATTACCTAGGAGTAGAGATCACTAGTGACAGCAATATAAGAACAGAGACCACAAGGCAAGCAACGAAAGTAGCAAGAGTAAGTGAGTGCCTCTGAGAAACCATATGGAGAAATAAATATCTGACCACGGAAAGCAAAATAAAAGTATACAAGACAACAGTAAGACCAATCCTAACATATGCAGCGGAGACAAGGAACGATACAAGAAAGACGAAACAACAAACCAACAATATTGAAATGAAAGTATTAAGATCAATAGCGGGCTTAAGAAACAGGCAAAGCAACAGAAGTATACGCTATCAGTGCAAAAATTAAAATATTAACAGGTGGATAAAAACAAGAAAGAAAGACTGGAACGAACATGTAAACCGAATGGGACCAAATAGATTAGCGAAAATTTGTAAAAACAATGAGCCGTATAGTAGAAAACCCGTTGGAAGGTCGCCGGAAAGGTGAAAAGACAATGCACAGTCAACAGCAACTGAAACAGAATAAGAGGCAGACAAGCAGGAGTAAGCCTAGTCGCACGAAAAAGAAGAAGAAGGAGAAGAAGAACAACAACAAGAAGAAGAGGACGATAAAAAATAAATGTTGATGTCATAATTTCACGTGGAATGATTTCTGGAATATAATATGTTAAGTAGTTGGACTAAAAGGTCTATATTTTATTTATTGGCCGGTTTTCGCAAATCACTTGGTGTTTCATCTGGACCAGCAGCTTTATTATTTTCCATGGACTTTACTGCATGCATAACTTATGACTTTGTTATTTAGGCTCCCTCGTCTTTACTCTGATTATCTTCATATATATTTTCCTGTCTCTGGTCATGGAATTATTCCTCTATATATATTCTTTCCATCTACTTAATTTCTGTTCCGTCTCCATTAAAATGTTTCCTTGTTTGTTCAATAGTATGCTTGAGATTTTTTGTTTTGCTACCCCTGCTAATTCTTTAACTTTATTATGGAGATTGAAGTTGTTGTATTTGTTTTCTCTTCTATTTATTTACATTTTCCTGCAAAGTAAGTCTCTTTAGCTTCTCTTATTTTCCATTTTATTTGATTATGCAGCTGTTCTTCTGTTCTCCATGATTTCCAAGTTCTCTTTTCTCATCCAATCTCCTTTCTTGCATCTAGTTGTTGTGAGTTCTCTGCTACTTGGTTTAATAACTACATTTTTAAAGAATTGCCACTGTTACTCTACTCTAGATCACCATCATTTGATTCCGCTGTGGATTCTAGGTTTGCATTAATTTGTTGTTTCACTTTTTCTTTAACTTTTTCTGATTTTTATTTTTGTATCTTAAGTTTATCACTGTTGTGGTTTTTTTGTATCTTTTTTTTGTTCGCACATGGGTGTGCTTTTCCGATTGGATTGCGTTTCGGTCCCTGTGATTTATTGACCTTGTCAACTGGCGATTTCCAAGTGTAAAGGCATCACTTAGGCAGTTTAAAAAAAGTTCATTACGTTTAAGATTATTTTCCAGGCAGAATTCTATAAACCGTTCTCCTTTTTCGTTTCGGACACCGAGTCCACAGTGCTACAGTAGGTAGAGTCACATCTTCCTTTTCCAACTTTGGCGTTAAAATCACCCATGACTACTGCTACATCTCTAGATGTTGTATTTTGCAGGGTTTTTTGAAGATAATTTTAGAATTTTTCAATTTCTTCCTCTGTTTTATCGGCGGTTGGCACATAAATCTGAATAATGTTTAATTTCCCATGTTTGTCATAATGTGTAGTAACATAATTTTTTCCGATGTTGGTATAAAGCCGGCAACTGATGTTGCAACTTTTTTACTGACATTAATTACTAGTCCATACAGATGTTTGCTGTCGGTACTACCAGAGTAGAAACGTCGACCATTGGTTGTACTTAGCTCTCCTTCGAGTCGAGTCATCTTGTGTCACTTATTCCCAATATGTCGATCTTAAGTCGCATCATTTCTTGTTCTATGTTCCTTAATTTACCAGACTCATACATGCTTCGAACATTCCATGTCGCTGTTTTAAAAGTTGAATTTTGTAATGTTGAATGGGTTGCATGTGAGAGTTCATTTTGAATGAAGTATAAAACAGACGTACTCTAAGTCATTTATTGTAACTTCCGACGACCGGTTTCGCTCTCTACAGTATGCAGAGCATTTTCAGGTCAACGGTTACAAGTCACTAAATGCTACAAATAAAAAACCAGAGTTAGAACAAAGTCTGGTTGCACAAGATGCTAAAGATCCATAAGATCAAGGCAATATTAAACAACATACATAAAAGTAGTTAAGACAGCAGACAAATACATAATATGCATGTACACTTGATGGCGGCAACAAACGTCCCCAAGCTGACAAACACATGCAGATGTATGCTGTCTGTAATCATGCAATGATAACGTGTCGTACTTACATTCAGCTACAAGGAGCTACTTCCTGAGTATTCATTAACATGATATCTTGCTTTAGTTATGCTAACGGTATATGGTGGAATGGACGGAGAATGTTGAATTTTGTATTTTTAGTCCGCAGGGATTTCGTTGGTTAACGACCTGGAGAGCCCTGTCAGCATTGTTGTTGTTTCTTCCCCTGCCGAATCTTGGCATCCGAGTATCATGATTATTACGGTGCTGTTTGTCACTAACTGCCTTGACGATTTCTAGGGGTACTTTACGAGTCTTTAATGCAGTGGTTCCCCGTTGCCCTCTGCATCCTTATGCCGTTCACTAAGGTCATCGTTCCTCCGCCTTTGAAGCCAATTTTTCAGCTTCTGGACAAAAGAGTGCCCTTTGATCCCATACAAACCCTAAAATCAAGGAGTTGCCATGTCCGATGTCCGCCATCCATCCCGTACTAAAGGTGTTCTTTCTTCTCCGCCACGGCTGCCGTTGTAGTCTTCATCCGTGAACCTAGAGAATGGACCCTAAATAGGTACTAGTTTCCTGGGTCAGGAAACTCCTGGAATCTCGGGAGGGCAGGGATTGATTTGAGCTCTCCGACTATCAACGAACACAAAACAAATTGTATGGAAATGAAAGATACACTAAATGAATAACAGGTTTTGAAAATTAGAATAAATAACGATTGAAAACAATATTATAGTTTCGAGAAAGTGAAAGGATTTGAATACCTAGAGGTGACTGCAACGGAGAAAGGAGATAAAGTTCCAGAAATTGAAAAAATTATAGCGAAGCGAAAGCGAGCGGTTGGAGCAATGAACAAACTTTTAAAAAGTAGTCTTATGTCAAGAGCAGCAAAATTATGGTTGTATATGTAGTACGGTAATACAACTGACAGTACTGTATACCGAGTGGTATACACCACTGTCCCGATACTCCCGAGCTTCCCCCTCAAACGCCCTATAAAAATCGTACAAAATAGCAAAAATCGCGCAATTTTTATTTATTTAACAGCTGTATAGAAACTGACTTCATTTGCGACAAAATGCAAAAATTTCTTACGATAAAAAGCTGCCCTTTTCAAATTTAAACGCATTTTAATTTTTGTCGATAAGACACTCCTATGGAAAGATATCAAATTTTTACCGTCGAGTTGATACACATTTACGCATTCGAAATCAATTTTTTTAAATAAAATGTGCATCAACTCGTCGGTAAAATTTCGATATCTAACGGAGTGTGTTGAGGAAGCTTTTCGGTGGTGTGAAAGTGGGACAGAATGGAGAAGACGAACGAATAAGGAAGTTCAAGAACTGTTTGGGAAGCCAGTAATTAGCCATATGGTTACAACTAGAAGACTTCGATGGATGGAATATGTGGAAAGGATGTCAAGGGACCGATGGGCGAAAAGTATATTGTTAGAGGTGAGGGAATAAGAAC
The DNA here is from genome assembly GCF_917563875.1 of Diabrotica virgifera virgifera. NCBI lineage: Eukaryota > Metazoa > Arthropoda > Insecta > Coleoptera > Chrysomelidae > Diabrotica > Diabrotica virgifera. Next base: position 158,718,842 of record NC_065444.1, on the reverse strand, counting down.
GAGGGGTCGACTACGGAAAAATTGGCTGGATACAGCCAAAGAGGAACTACAAAGAGCAGGCGTTGTAAATTGGAAGACATCTGCCCTGGAAAGAGTAAAGTGGAGAATATCAGTTGAAAAATTTCAAGCCATGGGCCTCTGAGGCCTGCAGTGCTGTTACATAATATGTTTTATGTCTGATTATGTAAGGTTACGTAAATAAGAGCACATATAAACAGAAACCCTTTATTTGTTGTCAGCTTGTTGTTCTCATCACAATTGTTCTCATCTCCTCAAAATCCTGTATTAGAACATATATGAAATATTAGTTTTCAAATAGTTATTGTAATGTTTTCATTTCTGTTTCAGGCAAAGCTTCGCAGAATGGTAGAAGAACATTCCACGGATCTTACCTCTCGGATAGAATCCGATTACCCCAATTCTAGTCCTGCCGCTATACCCAGCCCCGCTTGCACCGCCCATGAAGCAAAAGTAGTAGAAACCCTTCCTGTGGCTTCTATTAGCCCACTTGATGTAAATTTCCTTAAACCAACGCTTGGCGAAGACAAAGTTATTGATTGTGATGTAGATCTTAAGTATTCTAATGATAATAAGAAAAACAATAAGTCTAATAGACCAAATTATATCGAAACTAAAAGAAGTAAGTCCCTGTCAGTAGAGGGTCCAGAAGATATTAGTAAAAAGGATATTAAGAAAACTCGGTCAAATCCATTAAAGAGCGAGGACTCATCTGCAGACAACGAGAAAATTATTGATGACACCAAAGAAGTAGAAATGACCGTTGAAGAGAATATAGCTACTGTTCTGAAAGGCAGCAGATCTTCACTAGAGACCCGATCAGATTCTCCGAAACCAGGATGTAGCAGTCAACCGGATATAGGTCAGTATCTACTTAATGTTAACATTATATGTTGCATATTAAAATTGTTGCTTAATCAAAATATTGACGTTAACATTTATAGTAAATTAATAGTACAATGTTTCACGGTTTTTGCTCTGAATTTTACAGAACTGCTTGGATTGACATGAAATTTGGCATCCACATCCCCAACATGTCAAAGAAGGAAAATGATATTGTTCCGATGTGTGCGTTTTCCTGGGGGAGCGGGAAGGGTGGAGTTTCACCCCTTTCCGGTGGTGAAAAAATATACGTTCAAAATATAAGTCTGGAAATGGAAAAACCGACTAATTCGTAAGTAACTTTTGTTATATAGCATTTTTCACTCTGTTAATACTTTTGCCGATAATTTCGAGTAAATATGTTTATTTTTCAACAAAAAAATACGTTTTAGGCGGCTTTTTGCAAATAACTCAAAAGTACTTTATCGAAAAAACATTCTTAGCAAAAATGTAGCTTCAAAAAAGTGAAAAAAATTGTATATCTATAAACTCTCTAGACCCAGTAGAAGCAAAGTAATAGTTCATGAAAAGTAGGTTCATATCGGTCAAATTTCAAAGTAAATATTTCAACGTAAAATAACCAAAAAATGATGCAATTTTTGGGGAAAACTCATTACAACTCTTTTAGGTTTTAAATAAATAATTATTTTTATTAATTTAAAAAGTTTCTAGCATCAAAATTAAGCAAGTTGAGCTGAAAATAAATTTGGTCCCTTTTTTGGTCAAAAACCTAGGAAGTATCTTAAATCAAATTAGTCGTTACCGCTTTAAAAGTTACTTTACTTATGTATTGTTTATATGATCTGTAAGTTTCATCGGTTCGAAGAGCTTTTTTTTTAATTGGCAAATTTTTTTAAGTATTAATTTTGAAAAAATGCTTTTTTTCAAAGTAACTTAAAATTTATTAGTGATACTGAAATTCACAACGAGTAAAAAAATGTAGGTTTTGCTTTTCTGAATATTTTGTATTTTTCGTTTTTCTGTAAGGCAAATATTGGTTGACAGATGGCTGTTCAAAATTTGCATACACTCGTGATTATTGACTAGTACAAGCTCTTTCAACTACAGCCCCTTCAATAATAAGCACTTTGAACTGATGAAACTTACAGATCATAATAAACAATACCTGCACGATTAAAGCAACTTGTGAAGTGGTAACGATTAATTTCATTTGGGATGCTAATTAAGGGGTGATTTTCACGATTTTTTTACCAAAAAAAAAGGACCAACTTTATTTTGAGGATAACGTTTTTACTTTTAATGATAGAAACTTTTTTCAAAAACAAAAATAAACTAACCTTTTTTTTAACGCTTTAGGAAAGTTCAAATGAGTTTTCCCCAAAAAGTGCTTAATTTTTTGGTTATTTTACGCTAAAATATTCGATTTGGAATTTGGTGACTATGAACCTATTTTTCATTAGTTACAACTCTTCTTTTACTAGGTCTAGGAATCTTATACATACACCATTTTTTCACGTTTTTATGGGCCATATTTTGGCTAAAAATGTTTTTTTTTCTATATTATTTTTATAAAATACGTACTTTTTGAGGTATTTGTAAAAAACTATCTAAAAACGTGTTTTTTTTTGTTGAAAAATGAACACATTTACTCGCAAATAACTCGAAAGGTATTAACTGAAAAAATGCTATAGAATAAAAGTTGCTTTGAATTAGTCACTTTAGCCATTTACGGACTTATTTTTAACGTATATTTTTTCACCCCCGGGAAGGGGTCAAGCTAACCTCCAGGGCAAAAGCAGACATCTGCACAATATCAGTTTTTTTCTTTGGCATATATTAGCTATGCGTATGCCAAATTTCATGTCAATTCAAGCGGTTCTTTAAAATTTACAGGTTTTGCAATATTTTACCGTGAATGAACGTACTATAATTATGGTTATTTTAGTATTTTAAAATCTGCTGCATGTATTGAAGTTGGGATGATTAGTTTAGTGGTAATATTATTTTTAAATTGTACTTTTATAAACCTTTTTATTCTTGTAGTACCAATCTTTTTTTAGATATTGACTATCATCAAGTCAACAGTATGTCAAAAGTGTACAGAAAGATTTTGTTATCATCAGTCGTTATAAACTGATCTTTCACCTGAAGACACATCGATTGTTTCATGTTACGTACCAAGACAGTTTATTCTGCCCAGCCATAATTTTATTACGAAGTCATTTCCTGCATAAAGAAAATCGTATTAGATTCAAAATAACCCAAAAAATATAATACCCATAATATTCCCAATCAAGCAGAAAGCAATATTCACCTTACTTATGTCCATCAACAGATCGAAGTCTTCATATTTGGTAAACTGGGTAACCGTTTACTTCAAAGATGTAGCTAAAAGAGCGGAACAGATCTTTTATCAAAGCATGTCGCTACCCTAGCTACAGCAGAAAGGGCAGTAGAAAAAGCAATGTTAGGTATACGACTGCCAAATAAAAATAGGAACAACTGGGTAACATCAAAAACAAAAGTCGAGAAGATAACAAAAATTGACAAATTCAAATGGAGCTTCACAGACCACACTGCTAGATAAAAATACCAACGTTGGAAAGCCACAATACAAAACATTGGAGACCTTATGAAAGTAAACGATCAAGAGGAAGACTACAGATGAGATGGGTAGATGATCTAAAAACAATAACAGGAACAAATTGGAAGTATGATGCTTAGAATAGAGATCGATGAATCTATGTCAAAACATGGACGATACAAGAAGGCTAAGAAGAAGAAGAAGTCGCTAAAATTAAAGAATTATTACTAATGTATAGCTTTAGTGTGGAGCAATCATATAATGCATGCAATTCCACAAATAGTTGAAATTGTTTCCCTTTTATTTTGACAAAATGCATCAATGCATTATGCATATGAATGCAATGGCTATTAAAAATCATCTGATAAAAATCACGATAACCATGAATGCGGCAGTTATGTGAGCAAGCTAGTGAAAACATTTCAAAGAACTACATCCGTTGCAAACAAAAATATGACAAACGAAATTATTCTCAGTCAAGTTGGAGTCATGTAAGCTCGACATATGGCTTTTATCTGATCTGAGTAAAAGATGATATCCGCAGTCTCATATTCTTGATATTATATTTCATCATCATCATCAGTAGCTCGACAACCCTTTTTGGGTCCTGGCTTGTTCTAGGATTTTCCGCCATTCTGTTCTGTTCCTTGCTTTGTCCTTCCAGTAGGTAATCTCATGTGTTTTCAGATATTGTTCCACTTGTTCCATGTATCTAAGTTTGGGTCTTCCCTTTGACCTTCTTCCTACTGGTGTTTGCTTCATTATATGTTTTGGTGTTTCGGTCTCCAACATTCGTTCAACAGGGCCCATCCAGCGCAGACGTCCGATCTTTATGGATGTTATGACGTCGGGTTCGTTGTATGCTGCGTATAGTTAAAAATTATATCTTCTGCGCCATACGTCATTTTCTTTCACCCCCTTATATGTGTCTAAGGATTTTTCGTTCAAACGTACCTAATAAGTTCCTAACCTAAGTAATAGGTTTTAATATTATATTTAACAATTGATAGAAAAATCATTAAGGAAGATGTAGAAGATTTCAATAAAATCCATTTTGAATATTTTCTTCTTCTTCTTCTTGACTGGCTTTACAACTCGGGGTGAGTCTTCGCCGCATCCACTATGGCCCTCCATCGTCTGCGATCTTGCGCTTCGATTTGCCATTGTTGTACCCCAATCCTAGATAGATCGGTTTCAACATCATCCTTCCATCTTTTTCTGGGACGGCCCACTGATCTTCTACCGTCTGGTCTCTCGAAGAACACTGTCTTTAGCACTCTGTCTTCCTCTGATCTTACTACATGACCTGCCCATCTTATCCGATTAGCTTTTATATGTCTGACGATGTTTTCAGTACCATATAGAGTCACCAATTCAGCATTGCGGCGCCTTCTCCACTCTCCTGTCAATTCATCTCTTTGAGGACCAAATATCATTCTGAATATTTTGAATGGTGGTATTCTCAAAGTCCAAGGAATGACCGGTGGAATCATATCCACAAACGTAGAATCATATAACACATACAATTATTATACAAACACACATAATAATCAGAATTTTATGTATCATACTATGGTATATATATAACATCCACCCTTACATTTTTTCAGCCGAAGCTGGCTACTTAGGTTGACTTCCACATTAGTAATTCGGTCAACCCATGATATACGTAAGATGCGCCAATAACACCACATTTCGAAAGCTTTGAGCTGATTCATAAATGCACCAGTTAGTGTCCACGCTTCCATTCCGTAGAGCAGAACTGCGAATATGTAGCATTTCAACAGACGGTGTTTCGATTTTAATGATATCGATCAATTAAAATAGGTCGACTGTTGAAAATGGGTCTCATTCTGACAAATGAGAGTGCTTTTATTACTCGCTGTTTAATTTCTGTTGAGTGGTCCTATTGGACCACTGTAAAAAAACATGACATGAGAAAACTGAAATGTAGAGAAGTAAAAGAAATAGTCAGCAAAACATTGAATAGAAAATTCAAAGAAATCGGTAATACAACGGAAAGCATAGAAGATAAGATAGAATCCCTTAATAAAACGATAGACGACATTAAAGAAAATTTTATGAAGAACGAAGAATGTAAGAATAAGACATGGATGACGACAGAGATTCTGCAACTAATGGAAGAAAGAAGAAAAACAAGAACGAAAGCTCCATGTATAAGACATTACAGCGAGAGATACAGAGAAAGATCAGAGAAGCCAAACAGAAAGAACTGAAGAAAAAATGCCAAGAAATCCAAATTCTGCAAAGTAAATACAACGACTTCAACGTGCATAAGAAGGTAAGATAAATTACAGGCAAATGTAAAAACAGAAGAATAAGTAGTAAACTGGTTAATTACAATGGAGAGATAATCGTGGACAAAGAGAGTATCAATAATACCTGGAAAAATTACATACTACATTTATTTTTTGATGAGAGGGAGAACCAGTCGCCAATACCTATGGAAAGAGGACCACCTATACCAGAGGCAGAAATAAGAGCAACCATAATATCACTAAAAGAAGGTAGAGCTCCAGGACCAGACGGAGTACAATCTGAATTTCTTAAACTTATTGATGATGAATCTTTACGAATACTATGTAAAATCTTCAATAATATCTATGACACAGGCAATATCCCAAAAGATTAGCTAGTTTCAGAATTTATTACCTTACCAAAGAAACAGGGGGCAAAAAAGTGCGCAGAATATAGGCTAATATGTCTAATGAGCCATACATTAAAACTTTTTCTTAAAATTATATATCGTAGAATATACAAGCTATGCGAAAAGAGAATACAAGACACACAGTTTGGATTCATGAAAGGCGTAGGTACAAAAGATGCACTGTTTAGTCTACAGGTTTGATTTCAAAGATTCAGAGATATGACTTGCGATATTTATACCTGCTTTGTGGACTACCAAAAAGCATTTGATACAGTTCAACACCGAAAAATGATGGATGTTCTAACAAAAGTCCAAATGGATGATAAAGACCGACGTATAATAAAAAATTTATACTGGAACCAATCAGCCACAAAAAGAACGAATATTGGAGGTGAACCAACGGAAGCGATCCAGATTCTACGAGGCGTTAGACAAGGTTGTATACTTTCACCTATATTATTTAACCTATATACAGAGGAAATATTTAGTGAAGCCTTGGAAAATTGCAAACATGGAATACTTCTAAATGGAGAACGCCTAAACAACATCCGCTATGCAGACGACACCGTTATTTTTGCAAACAGTTTGAACAGTTTACAGCAACTAATAAACAAAGTAAATGAAGTATGTGAAAGATTTGGACTTCAAGTAAATATATCAAAAACTAAATTTATGATCATCAGCAAAAATAAAATTAGAGACGCCCAACTACTTATCGATAATACACCAGTGGACCGAGTAAAATAGTATAACTATCTTGAAACAATAGTAAACGGTAAACGAACAATGGGATCACTCACAAGAAATAAAATGTAGAATAGAGAAGGCTAGGAGTGCATCCAATAATATGGCCAAACTCTTTAAAATACACAGCCTTAATCTGGAGATAAAAATAAGGCTCCTACGATGTTATAACTTCTCAATATTGTATTACGGAGTTGAATCCTGGACACTTACTGAAGCAATGGAGAAAAAACTTGAAGCCTTCGAGATGTGGCTGTACAGGCGAATCCTAAGGATATCATGGACGGATAAGATAACCAACGAGACCGTATTACGAAGAGTGGGCAAAGAAAGAGAGGTGATGTAAGTATACCATTAAATGGAGAAAGTTAGAATATCTCGGACACATAATGAGAAACGGCACTAAATACAGATTACTGCAGGTAATTCTTCAAGGTAAAGTATTCGGAAAGCGAGGAATTGGGAGAAGAAGAATATCATAGTTAAAGAACCTGAGGAAATGGTTCTCCACAACAACAACTAATATATTTAAATCATCAGTTAATAAAATAATTATAGCCAGAATGATCGCCAATATTCGAAACGAATAGGCACTAAAAGAAGAGAAGGTCCTATTGCCTATTTAAATTGGTGCACAGATATATTGCTAAACTCGATATACGATTGGTTAATATAAGATGAGCGTTTAGTATTGTTTTTTAAACGCTTTTATTTAGTTCAATAGTTTGCGTCAAATTTTTAGACGTTAATTTGAGTGCCTTTTCTCCAATGCAAATGAATGAAAATTTGCAGACATATGCATTCGCGGGAACAATACACGAATAATCAAAAAAAATATTTTTTTATGTTTGTTAATTGTTTAAATAAAAAAAAACGATTTTAATGGAAAATGCTTAAATTCTCTTGTTTTTTACAATGTAAAAATTTGAAACTTTTACGTGTTGTAGCTAATGATATCGATGGGTTTTTGACAAAACGTCGCAACCGACAAAACTCACATTTTACAGGAGACGACTTTTTCTTCTACCGACTCTTTGGTTAATATAATTAAAATTTTGAAACTGTGATAAATTAGTACATAAAAAAATATTAATTTAAGAAAAAAAAAGCTGTAATATAACATTATTCTATTAAATTATGTAACATACGATACTTTGTCAGACCTTGTCTGTGTAAATTTTAGTTGGAGCTTGTCGCTTAAGATAAACATACGATAGTTTCAAGGTATCAATCTATAAATGAATATTCATAAATAACGTAAGTATCTTAACAGAAAAAATATTATTAATAATAAAAATCGACAAAGAAAAATAAAATTTATGACGTATATTAATCTGTGACACTGTACTAAATGATGTACTATTAAAAAAATCTCAAAAATTTAATTCAAATGGTACGACGTCCCAAAAAATGTAATTTTTGGGAACTTCGTAGTTTTACAGAATTACTACCACCTTAAGAGGGTATTACTCAAGTTTGAACAGATATTAAAATTTTTATAGGTGTTTTTTAAAGCTTAAGATGTAATCTTTAACAACTTCTTTTTGAAAAAATTAAGAAAGATAAAAAAATGTAATACAATAGCCCAAAAATATCAGTTAAAAAACTGTTTGTACAAAGTCATCAAAACCTTTTTCTGTACAACTTACCTAAAATATATTTAATAACAAGCTTTTTTGATCTCTTATACAGTATGTCTGCGTAACTTGGAACCTATTGATAACTTTTTATTATCAGTTTAAAAAAACTATCAGATATTAAATTTTATTAATTTCATACGAGGTATGACAAAAAATATGAATCTTCTTCAAGACTAAAGTAGCTTTATCAATATCGAAAATCGTTAATAAAAAAAGTTGTTAGGAATTAAAAACTATGTTTCAATGTTCGTTCTATATTGACAATTGTTTCAGGTTTCAGTGAACTTACTACAAGTTGACATATTTTTGTTGCAAATATAGTATTTATGATATTTACACAAGAACAACTAAAAAACATAGGTTATGTCATTACCAAATTAGTAAATTAGACTTAAAATTCTATTAAAAAGACAATACACCATAAAAACAAGTGTTAAAAACTTACCGCATCTATTGAATAAGACAAATTATCAAAACTACCACTATTTTCGTTTTAAATTGTTCTAGCGAAATAAAAAATTTGCACTGACTGAGTTCTAACACATTTAAGATAACACTGAGTAATCCTCCTAACGGTCATTTTGGTCATTGAATCCTATCGTAAGCGGCAAAACATGCAAACGTAACCGACAAGATTTATGGCGCTTAATAATCTGTCGGTACTACCTTGCCGTTTACGATACCAAAGGCACAAAATGAGCTTGAAATGCGGTGGTTACGATAAAAATTAAATTCAATTTTAGACACTTAGAATGTTATTATGGGCAAAATAATTTTGAATTAGCTGTAAACTATCGTAAGGAACCATTTAAGATAAAAATCCCATTTTCGGAAAATTGATGCTTACGATGTTTTGTCAAAAACCCGTCGATATGAACTATACATAATTTCACTTTTTACGTTAATTGTTTACGTTATGCTTCATAAATAAACAATAAAGTTTCAAATTTTTTGCCGATTCCGACTACTTTTTATGTTAGTACATCATATGTTTTATACATATTTTAAGAAACATGACGATATATTTTAATGTTTGAAAAGTGTAAGACTAAAAAGTAAAAAATTAAAAAATATGAAAAAGAATTTTTTAAGAAACGCTTTTCTTTAGTTACGAGTGACTAAAATTAAAAGTATTATAGAACAATCAACTAAAAAGCAAAAAATAAAAAAAATTGAAAAAATCCAACACATTCGTTAAAGAAAAGCGTGGGGCGAAAACCGTTTATTCGATGAAGACGCGCCACGCTTTTCTTTGACGAATGTGTTAGATTTTTTCAATTTTTTTATTTTTTGCTTTTTAGTTGATTTTTTTATAATACATACTTTTAATTTTAGTCACTCGTAACTAAAGAAAAGCGTCTCTTAAAAAATTCTTTTTCATATTTTTTTATTCTAGTTGTCATAAAGGCTAGAGTGGGATAAGATGGTCAAAAATGCCCCCGCACCGATCAGCCCCGCTACTTATGTTTTCGATAAAGGATATAAAATTATGCCCTCATGCAAATTTTTAGCTTCCCAGAGGTCCTAAAACGTCTTAAATCAAGAAAAGAAGAATTTTTAGGTTTTATTTTTTTGTGAGCGCAATTTTACTTTAAAAAATCTGAAAAAATTCAAGATGTTGTATCTTTTGAATACAAAACAACCAAATTTTTTTCAGATTTTTGTAATAAAAAATGAGCCCAGGAATTTTTTTTTTAATTTTCAAAAAATTTGTAGGTTATGATAATATGAATTGGCCAACTTTTAAATAGTATTTTTTTGTGTACTTTTTGCTGTTCTTTTAAATGGAAGAGGCAGAATTTTTAATATCTGAGCGGAAAGAACGAAAAAATTGAAAAAACCGTTTTTAGGATTCAGGATCCTGACTACAACAACTGAAAAAAAAAACTAAAATTGTGAATTTTGTCATAAAATTTGGTATGTGGGGTTATAATAATATTTGGAACAACTTTTCCAAATACCTTTTATCGATATCTGTAACGCGAAGCAAATCGAATCGCATATCGAAAATTCACCCTGTTTGTAGTAGGCCGCGTCTAAAATTTAAAGTTCAGTTGACTATTTTAAAAATTGTGAACCATCACCCTGTATGACTGTGCAAAATTTTAAATCTGTATATATTTTTATAGCCGAAACATAGGGGTGTCTTCATCTTAAACGCGACACACTGTTTCTTATCAATTTGATAATTTATTGCAACTAATATAGTCGTATTTTTTATAGATTCAAAATATACATTCAAAGTACTGACTAGTTTACTAATTTTATCATAAAACTTTCAAATTGATTGCATTGAAGTATGGAACCAATTATTAATGTGTATTAATAATTAATATGTATTAATAATAATGTGTATATAATTATGTGTAATAATATAATATAATATTATACAGAGTTTTATGTATGGAAACCTTCAATTATCTCGGAAATGGCTTGCACGATTTTTATGGATTGTGGTGGGTTGGGGTTTTCTAATGTGGCCGATATTATAGTAATACTTACATTGTTGTCAGATCTTCCGTTTTTCTGAAAATCTAATTAACTTTCTTATTTCAAATGGAAATGGTATATTTTTTGCGTTTTGAAGTCCTTAAGAAATACTGATTATTTTCCATGTTATATTCCCTATACCTTAAGGCCATAATTTCGGAGTTATTGCTACGTTTATTTAAAAAAACTTTTTAAACAAAAAATTATAAAAATCAATTTTTTCGGCCTGCGTAGACATTATTTTACGTTCTTTGGACCATTGGGAACAAAAAAGTTCTTTTGTAATTTTTCTCTAAAGTTAATCGTTTTCGAGTTATAAATAATTTAAAATTGAAAAGAAATCGATTAATTACGATTTTCAAGGTTAAAAAACACAAATCAAAATATTATTTTTGAAACTGCTAAGTATAGAAATTCAAGCTAAAGCCTTATTTTATCAGTTACCAATAAGTAATTTGAGCTTGTTTCATTCTAAAATATTGTTTTTTAGTTGTTAATGCCTTTAATTAACATGTATTAAAAAGCAATGTTTTAGAATAAAACGTGCCAAAAAATTTTATAGCGAGCCCCTGGAAGAAGGGTTTTGAGTACTCCGCAGTTTTAAAAATATGTAATGTATTTTATTTTTGTTTTTGAACCTTGAAAATCGTCATTATTCGATTTTTTTCAGTTTAAAATTGTTTATAACTCGAAAACGATTAACTTTAGAGAAAAATTACAAAACCTTTTTTTGTTCCCAATGATCCAAAGAACGTAAAATAATGTATACACGGGCCGAAAAAATTGATTTTTTTTTAATTTCTTTAATTTTTTTTTAATAAATGTAGCAATAACTCCGAAACTATGGCATTTAGGTATAGAGAATATCATACAAAAAATAATCAGTATATCTTAAGAACTTCGAAACTCAAAAAATATACAGGGTCTTTTATTTGAAATAAGAAAGTTCATTAGATTTCCAGAAAAACGGAAAATCTGACAACAATGTAATTATCACTGTAATATCGGCTGCATTAGAAAACCCCTACCCACCAAAACCTATGAAAAACGTGCAAGTCGTTTCCGAGATACTTGATGGTTTTTTATACATAAAACTCACTCTTTTATTATAATAATTATAATAATATTATATTAATGCGCATGAATTGGTTCAATATTTCAATGCAATCAATTTAAACTTTTTATGATTAAATTAGTGAATTAGTCAGTATTCTCATTGTATATTTTGAATCTATAAAAAATACGACTATATTACTTGCAATAAATTATCGAATTGATAAGATACAGTGTGTCGCATTTAAGATGAAGACACCCCTATATTTCGGCTATCAAAATATATACAGATTTGAAATTTTACACAGTCATACAGGTTGATGCTTCACAATTTTTAAAATAGTCAACTGAACTTTAAATTTTAAACGCGGCCTACTGCGAATCCGCAAACAGGCTAAAATTTCGATATGCTATTCGATTTGCTTCGCGTTACAGATATCGATAAAAATTATTTGGAAAAGTTGTTCCAAATATTATTATAACCCCACATAGCAAATTTTATGACAAAATTCACAATTTTAGTTTTTTTTTTCAATTGTTGTAGTCAGGATCCTAAATCCTAAAATTGGCTGTCCCGAGATGCATCTCGAGACAACCAAAAACGGTTTTTTCGATTTTTTCGTTCTTTCCGCTCAGATATTAAAAATTCTGCCTCTGCCATTTAAAAGAACGGCAAAAAGTTCACAAAAAAATACTATTTAAAAGTTGGCCAAATCATATTATCCTAACCTAAAAATTTTTTGAAAATTTCAAAAATTTTTCCTGGGCTCATTTTTTATTATAAAAATCTGAAAAAAATTAGGTTGTTTTGTATTTAAAAGATACAATATCTTGAATTTTTTCAGATTTTTTAATTAAAATTGCGCTCACAAAAAAATAAAACCTAAAAATTTTTCCTTTCTCGATTTAAGACGTTTTAGGACCTCTGGGAAGCTAAAAATTTGCATGAGGGCCTAATTTTATATCCTTTATCGAAAACATAAGTAGCGGGGCTGATCGGTGCGGGGGCATTTTTGACCATCTTATCCCGCTATAGCCTTTGGTCTTCTTTACGTTTAGAACCCTATTTATCTCATTATTTACATAATTATAAGTAATTATTTAATTGAAACTTATTTGCAAAAAACACTAAAACACTAAACGGGCTGAAATAAAGCATAATGTCAGATAAGACGAAAGAATCCTTCTATAAATCCTTCCTAATTCTATGGTGTAAATCCAGCTACGAGGCATCGTTATCTGGTTATCGTTTACTCTTCCCTTAGTAATTTGTGGATTAAGCTAAGACAGCAGAAATTGGAGAAACTATTAATTTCAATTTTCGTCCTGATTTATCTAGAACGAAGTTGTTTGAGAATAGGGTCAAGAAATAACGGGAGGGTGTGATAGCGATTGCCACGAGTAGTCCATTCACTCACGGTAAAATATTACAAAACCTCCAAATTTTAAACAACCGCTTGGATTGACATGAAATTTGGCATGCGCATAGCTAACATGTCAAAGAAAAAAAGCGGTATTGTGCCGATGTGTGCTTTTGCCATAGGGGTGAGTATCGTCCCATCACAAGAGTGAAAAATTACCGGGTGGTGAATCGTCAAACAAGCCATAAGAAAAGCAATGGGACATTCTAAATTTTTAATCCCTGCTTCCCTAATTATTTTACATCAAAAGTCATGAAAAACTATTTGTAGGGAACTAAAATCTCTATTAAAAACAAATGTTACATTTGTTCTACGAATTAAACACATTCCAAAATTTTGCAAAAATATTATTAGTCCAATCGTGAGAGATTTGACTTCTAAAAATCATACGAACAAGTTGAATTTTACTGAGAATATCAATTTTGGGACCCCAAAGAGATGCAAAAAAGTTTGCCACTCCTACCCCGGGCCTTCCCCCTAAAACCCCCCATATAAATCGTAAAAAATGGCAAAAATCGCGCAATTTTTATTATATTAACAGAAGTATAGAGACTGACTTCATTTGCGACAAAATGCAAAAATTTTCATCTGTAACCCGGGAGCAGTCGCGCCGTTAGAAAAAATCTAACATTTTATTTTATCCTTTTCCGTGATAACATTATGAAAAATTTTGCAACATAACTTTTCACTCGTAAGTGCCTCGAGGAAGATTGTAGTAATGGTAAGAATTTTTTTAACTTTTTTTAAAAAATTTTATATTTGTATTTTTTCTGTGGAATTTATGGCTTTGGTGAGAACCAATTTAGCTTTAAAATTGTTAAAAATATATATTTTGAACATAACAAGTAAATAAAAATATTAAAAAATAGAAATTTGTTTTAAATTCGTATTTAAATTCGTATTGTGAGATTTTCTCTACGCGCGACTGCTTACGTGACAGTCGATAGGACACTCCAATCAAAAGATTTTTACCGTCGAGTGATACACATTTATGCACTTGAAATCAAGTGGTACAAATCAGTGGAACTCAACGGTAAAATGTCGATATTTTTTGAACCGGGTGTCCTATCGACAAAAATGGAAATGCGTTTTAAAGGAAAAAAGAGCAGCTTTCATATCCAATTTTTGCATTTTGTCACAAACGAAATCAGTTTCTTTACAGCTGTTAAATAAATAAAAGTTACGCAATTTTGCCATTTTTTACGATTTATAGGGAGGTTTTTGGGTTAGGCCAGGGTAGGAGTGGCAAACAATTTTTGCATTTTTTGGGGCCTCAAAATTAATATTCTCAGTCAAATTCAGCTTGTTCGTATGATTTTTAGAGGTCAAATCTCTTACGATTGGGCAAATAATACTCTGGTAAATGTATTATATTTTTGTAAAATTTTGCAACGTGTTTAACTTGTAGAACAAATCTAACATTCGTCTTTGATAGGTTTTAGTTCTCTACAAAGTTCTCTACAAAGTTCTCTACAGTTCGTATGACTTTTATGTAAAATAATTAGGGAAGCAGGAATTCATTAATTTAGAATTTTCCATTGGGTTTCCTATGGCCCTTTTGACGATTCACCACCCGGTATACGTTGAAGATAAGTCTAAAAATTGATAAATTGATTAATTCTAAGCAACTTTTGTTCTATAGAGTTTTTTCACCAAGTTAATACTTTTCGAGTTATATACGAGTGAATATATTCATTTTTAAACTAAATAAAAACACTTCTTTATGCGGTTTTTCGCAAATAACTCAAAATATAAGTAAGTATTTTAGCGAAAAATATTTTCTTAACAAAAATACAGCCTATAAAAAAGTGAAAAAGAAACTGGTGTATGTATGAAGTCTCTAGACCCAGTATAAGCAGAGTTGTAGCTAAAGAACAATACCATCATATTCGTCAAATTCTAAAATTGAATATTTCAACGTGAAATAACCAGAAAACGAAGCACTTTTTGGGAAAAACTTATTTAAATTGGTTTAAACTGTTTCAAAGAAGCTTTATTTTTGTTTTTTTAAAAGAAGTTTCTGGCATCAAAAATAAGCTACTTACGATCAAAGTAAAGTTGGTCATTTCTTGGTAAAAAAAATCGTGAAAATCAAAAACCTTTATTTAGCATCCCAAATTAAATTAATCGTTACCGCTTAACAAGTTTCTTTACTCGTATATGTATTGTTTATATAATTTTGTAAGTTTCATCGGTTCAAAGTGCCTAATTTTAAAAGGGCTGCAGTTGAAATGGCTTGAACGAGTAACTAGCCTCGAGTACTACAGAAAAAGTACTTACTTACTTTTTACTTTTACCAAGATATTTTGGAAAAAGCGTTTTTTTCAAAATTATAATTCAAAAATTTTACTTTAAACCAAATTTTTTTCAAAAATGAGCACTTCGAACCAATGAAACTTACATATCATATCAATAATACATAAGTAAAGAAACTTGTTAAGCGGTATTGAATAATTTCATTTGAGATGCTAATTAGGAGATGATTGTCCCAATTTTTTTTAACAACAAAGGGACCAACTTTTTTTGAACGTAACTTGCGTATTTTTAATGCTATAAACTATTTAAAAAACAAAATTAAGGTTTTGTTACACTTTTGTATTTAAACAACTATAAAATTGTAATAAGTTTTCCCCAAAAAGTACTCCTTTTTTGGATGTTTCACGTTGAAATATTCTATTTGGAATTTGACGAATATGAACATATTGTTCATTAGCTGTACTGTGCTTTTACTGGGTTTAGAGATTTCATGCATACATCATTTTGTTCACTTTTTATAAGCTATATTTCTGCTATGAATGTTTTTTTCGATAAAATAGGTAGGTACTTACTTTTTGAGTAATTGGAGAAAAACCGTCTATATCCGTGGTTTTTGTTACAAAATTAACATTCACTCGCAAATACCTCGATAAGTATTGGCAGTGAAAAAACGAAATTGAACAAAAGTTGCTTAGAATTAGATTAGTTAATTTATCTAATTCCGGACTTATTTTGAATGTAAATTTTTTCACCCCCGAGAAGGGGTGAAACTCATACCCTAGGTAAAAGCACACATTAGCACAATATCACTTTTTCTTGGACATGTTAGCTATGTGCCTGCCAATTTTAATGTCAATAAATGCGGTTCTTTAAATTTTGGAGCAAAACCCGTGCGTAAATGGACTAATAGCGATTGCCACGTGGCCAACCAGAAGTAAACGTTAGTCTGGAAGGGTTGAGTGAATATAACAACGGCCTTCCTAAAATGATAGCGCAACTTTAGGAGCTCTATTAAATTAGTAAAACTTGTTTGTATAGGCTGGTTGTGAGAGAATAATATGTCTTATTCTCGATGCAGAATTTATTGTTGAAAGCGTAGAATATGAAAGCGAAGTTAGAGATAATAGTTTCAGCGTTATCTATTTAAAATAAGTTTTAATTCAAACTAATACTATTTTCTAAAAACTATTATAGTAAATAACTTATATACTGAATTCGCTCTGCCGAGATTCACTTTGACACATTCAGAATAGGGCTTTTCACTCAAGTCATTTATTTCGAACTTCTGTCATGTGTCACATAATATTAATATATCTACGTCATACGTTATTGGGATATATCAATGCTACAAACCAAAGACGTATGACGAGATATATTAATATTATGTGACACATTACAGAAACTCGAAACAAATGATAATCGATGAACAGCCATATAGGAAACATATTATGTACAACACAAAAATTCCTACCTCACAAGAAACTGATCAAATCAACTTAACCTTTCATTAAAAAAGGAAAGTCGGAGCGTACTTATGTACCTATACTAATGTCATAAAATTTTTTGGAATTTATTTCTACAAAATATTTTTATTTTGTACACTAAATAATTTTATCTACTCTATGTCATAATTATGTGTAAGTTTTTAGTTTGTGAAAACTGTTATTATAGATAGCTGTGCGTGAAGTAACAATGTATTTTAAATGGGATTTACTTTTTCGCACACTTTCAATGGGTTTTTTGGCACACTTTCATATAATCAAATATCCTTAACTTTCGCGTTGTCATGGTGATGACAATATGAGCAATGACTTACAACAAACTTTTTGACAGTTTTGTGGTTTGAAAGTAGTTAAAATTTTTAAATGTCAAAGTTCTAAAAATTGTGGAATAGAAATGAATTCCAGTGACGAAGAGTTACAGTTTTTTTATTTGTTCATGGTAGAGTAGATAAAATATTGTATGAAATTGTGCGTGAAGTACTTTTTGCGAACTTACACAATGTATAGCACGAGCGACAACGGAGCGAGTGCTCCTAAAAATCTAAAAATCGCGTGCGTTCGCAAAAATTATACTTCACGATCTGTTTCATAACAGTTATTTATGTTCAAAATCGCGTAAGTTCGCAAAAAGTACTTCACGCACAGCTTCATACAATATTTTATCTACGATAAACAAATAAAACAAGCTGTAACTCTTCGTCACTGGAATTCATTTCTATTCTACAATTTTTAGAACTTTGACATTTAAAAATTCTAACTACTTTCAAACCACAAAACTGTCAAAATTTTGTTGTAATTTATTGCTCATGTTGTCATCACCATGACAACGCGAAAGTTTAAAACAGTGCGAAAAAGTAAATCCCATTTAAAATACATTGTTACTTCACGCACACTTTAAATACTTCACGCACTGCTCTCTATTATAATGACAGTTTTCACAAACTAAAAACTTATACATAATATGACATAGAGTAGATAAATAATTATTCACATTTGTTATCAATACATTTATACGTACATATATCAATACGTACGTATATCAATACATTTGTTATCAATACGTACAAAAGTAGACAACATCAATCCCAAATAGACTATCTCATGATAAGGAAAGAAGACATACGTGAATGCAAGGACTGCAAGGTAATAGTTAGTGAGACAGTAAGCCAACAACATAAGCTGCTTGTTCTGGACATCGAAGTAAAAAGTGAAACTAAACCAAAATATCGGAGAGGACCACAAAAAATCAAGTGGTGGATGCTAAAAGATGAGAAAGAAGGTCTATTCAGGAAAAAAAAATAGCAGAGAAAATATGTTGGAACGTGAAAGGAAGCCCTACTACAATTTGGAGAAAAATGGCCAGTAGTATTAGAGAAACTGCTATTGAAATACTGGGGAAAACGCCAGGAAAAAAGTTTGAGAATAAAGAGACTTGGTGGTGGTCAAACGAAGTTCAAGGAAAAACAAAAGAGAAGGGAAAATTGTATACAAAGTGACAAGAAACCAGATCCAACACAGATCTTTAAAACTATATTTTCGCGAAAAAGGAAGCGAAAGTAGCAGTAGCAAAAGCTAAAGCAGAAGCGTATTCAAACCTATACGATCAACTTGATACCAGGGAAGGCGAAACAAAGATATATAAAATAGCCAAACAGAGAGCAAAGAAAGCAAAAGATTTTAATCAGATTAGATGTATCTGAGATGAAAATAATAAAATACTAGTTCACGAAAAGGATGTCAAAAAGAGACGGAGAAATTACTTTGACAGCTTATTAAATGAAGAATTTGACAGACAGCCTGTGGAGTCAACGGAGACAGTAGAAGCAATGGTCACCAAAATAACAAAGGAGGAAGTGGCTCAAGCGCTTCAAAAAATAAAGAAAGGAAAAGCGGTAGGACCAGATGATATTCCGGGGGAAGTATGGAAAGCATTGGGAGAGACAGGAAAAAGATGGCTAGCAGGTTTATTTAATAGAATTATGGAAGTTGGACAAATGCCAGACGAATGGAGAAGCAGTATACTAGTACCTGTCTACAAAAACAAGGGAGATATACAGCAGTGTACAAACTACAGGGCTATAAAACTGCTTCGCCACACCATGAAAATATGGGAGAGAGTAATTGATAGGCGGATACGTGAAGAGGAAGAGACCGACATATCCGAGAATCAATTTGGCTTTATGCAGCACAGATCAACAACAGACGCAATTTTCATTATAAAGCAGTTGATGGAAAAATACAGGAGTAAAGAAACAAACGGTCATATGGTATTCATTGATCTTGAGAAAGCATATAATAGAGTTCCTCGAGAGATTCTGTGGTGGGCACTCAATAAAAAAGGAGTCCCTGGTGCATATGTAAAGATTGTGAGGGATATGTATGAGGGAGTAACGACTAGTGTTAGGACAGGTGCGGGAGAGACTGATAAATTTCATGTGAAAGTAGGATTGCACCAAGGCTCGGTGCTTAGTCCGTATTTATTCTCATTAGTTTTGGATCAGATAACAGCGAAACTACAGGGTAACATTCCATGGTTCTTAATGTATGCTGATGATGTCGTGTTAGTAGGAAATATTGAAAGAGACTTAGAACAAAAACTGGAACAGTGGACACGAGCTCTGGAGGAAAAAAGTTTAAAACTTAGTAGGACAAAGACAGAGTATTTGGAATATTCATTTAAAGATGGAGTTACTACAAATAAATTGGTATCTTTTGATGGTGAACTGATTGTAAAAAGCAATAGTTTTAAGTACATGGGATCGGTATTACAGAGTAATGGAGAAATAGATGGAGATGCATGCAGTAGAATTAGGGCTGGATGGATGAAGTGGAAGGGAGCGCGTGGTGTGTTGTGTGGCAGAAAAGTTCCAATGAAGCTGAAAGGAAAATTCTATAAAACAGCAATAACACCGGCTATAATGTACGGAACTGAATGTTGGGCAATGAAAAAGAAAGAGGAACAACGAATGCATGTGGTGGAGATGAGAATGCTTAGATGGATGAGTGGAGTGACAAGAAAGGATAAAATTAAAAATGAGTATATTAGGGGAAGTCTAGGTGTGGTACCAATTGATGCCAACATGAGAAAGTATAGGTTGAGATGGTTTGGTAATGTTCAACGTTGAGACGTTAATCATCCAATACGAAGTGGAGCTGAATTGCAGATTTCTGGAAGGAGTAGGAGAGGAAGACCAAAAAAGACGTGGGGGGAGACGATTAGGCAGGATATGTTGGTAAAGGGGATTAATATTGATATGACCCAGGATAGAATTGTGTGGAGAAATGTAATTAGGGAAGCCGACCCCGCATAGGGATAAGGCAAAGAGAATGATGATCATGATTTGTTATCAATACATTATAATGGTGTAAATAAATAATTATTGATTTCCGTAAGGTTTATTATGTTATTTATGTCTATTTACTATTAATAATATTGGCTAAGAGCACGTAAGTTTGCTTGTGTAGTAATTTCCAGTTACGCCTAACAACTGAACTTCTCAAAAAAATTAATTACTAACGTCACTAGACAGTTGTGTCTCAGAAAAGCGAATCAACTTTAATAATAACTACTAACTTACTATAGGTACTATTATTTGTGTGGTAAATAGTATCGATATTCAAATAAGAATTGATACCTATCTCCATTAGTGTTCATCGAATTCAGACCGTTAGTTTTGGATTGGCAATACGGGGTTTTAACATAGTAAATATTTGAAATTTTATACTAAATACATAGTAGGATAATTTGACTGCTGTCTGAACAATACACGAATAGTCAATTAATTGTTTTTATGTTTATTAATTGTTTAAATAAAAAAACCATTTTAACGGAAAATGTTTAAATTCTCTTGTTTTTTACAAACTTGAAATTTTACAGATTGTAGCTAATTATATGAACTATGCATAATTTCACTTTTTACGTTAATTGTTTACGTTATGCTTCATAAATAAACAATAAAGTTTAAATTTTTTGCCGATTCCGATTACTTTTTATGTTTGTACCATATGTATCATATGTTTTATACATATTTTAATAAACATGACGATATATTTTATGGTTTGAAAAGTGTAAGACTAAAAACAAAAAATAAAACATATGAAAAAAAAAAATTAAGATGCGCTTTTCTTTAGTTACGAGTGACTAAAATTAAAAATATAAAAACAATCAACCAAAAAGCAAAAAAAAAATTTTTAAAATCTAACACATTCGTTAAAGAAAAGCGTGGGGCAAAAACCCTTTATTCCATGAAGACGCGCCACGCTTTTCTTTAACGAATGTGTTAGATTTTTCAATTTTTTTTATTTTTTGCTTTTTGTTTTTTTTTTATATTTTCAATTTTAGTCACTCGTAACTAAAGAAAAGCGTATCTTAAATTTTTTTTCATATTTTTTATTTTACAATGTATTATATATCCAGACGGTTTTTTTACAAAAGTGTCAAGAGAAGATGAATCTATCTCGCAATATAAATCAGATGTAGCGGGTTTTCAGTAGTAATTACACGAAAAATTTAAAGCAAAAATAAGCAAAAAGAGAGATATATAAAAGGGAAAAATATAAATGCATAACGAAGAAAAATAACAAAGAAACAAACTAAAAGTAAAACATTCCAAATAGAAAAATAATATAAATTAAACAAGAAAATACTCAAAATAGAAAGACAATATAAAGTAAATAAGAAATCAACACGAAACATAACAAAGGGAAAGCAATAGAGCCAATTGAGGTGAAACAATCAATTGGACCTCGCAAGTCCTAGGGTTTCACACAACGTGACAGGAAGTATACCTGGAAGTCGATATTTGAACTCTTCGTGTAACTTTGTATCGATTGATATTTTATGACTTTTGAGTGTGTGTGTGGAAAGATAATGGCATGGAATCAAGTCCATTTGCCACAGAAAGTTGTAAAAGGAATTTTCTTATAGTATAACTACAGAGATGTGGGTTATGCCGTTTTAAATTTGTATTTTATTTTCTTTAATAAAATTTACTAAAAGTTCCAAGGTGTTTTTATTGGCAGCTAACAAAATGTGCGTGAGATTTAATGGAAGAAAATATTTCATTTCAATAAGTGTACGAATTAAATCATTGGATTTTTTTAAATGTTTTTTGCAGCCGAAAAATATATGATTTAGATCTCCGTAAGAGTTCTGATCACAACTACAGGCCGAGGACTGTATAATGCCCAGCTTAGCAAGGTGCGATGGAAATCGCCCATGATTTGTTTTAAGTCGAAAAACACTTGCCGAAAAGAATTTTGAAGTAGGGTAGTTGAAAATATATAGAGGTGGGGATGGTAGGGTAGGATGTATTTTAAAGTAGGTATTTTGTGAGTTTTCTACAGTATTTTCCCACTGTCTTCCCATTTTAATCTTATTTTATTTTTTATCAAATGAAAGACGTCTGGTAATGTATAAATATTACAAAGAACTCCGTTAAGTACTGCTTCCTTAGCCAAACTATCAGCTTTTTCATTACCTAGTATACCTGTATGACCTTTGACCCATACAAATGTTATATTTAAATCTGCTATCAAATTTTTTAAATTGCATAATATAGGACATTTCATTCTTTCAAATTTTATGCTTTTTATTGACTCCAATGCAGACTTAGAATCAGTTAGTATTACTCCATCTCGTAAATTATTTGATGTTAACCAAGTAATGCCCTTCCAAATTGCTATAAGTTCAGCAGTATATATGCTACATATTGATGGTAATTTAAACATAAATGATTGTTTTGTATTTTGGATAAAAACTCCACAACCAACTCCGTGTTTTGTTTTTGATCCATCTGTATATATAAATGGCTTATTGACTAATCCACCTAATATGGATTTTAGAAGGGTGTGATTTATATGATGGTATTCTGTATAATTGGGTATTATGACTCTGTGTGGTTTTATTAGTGATCTATAGGGTATGGTATACATAAACAATGTTTTATTTTTACCAAAAGAAATGAGATCAGCATTGGTCTCAACGAAAGCTTCTGCCAGTGGAGGAGAATTCTTTAATTTCCAAAAGCGGTTTGTTAAATCTTCTTTTGCAATATCACTTAATTTGTTGATCATGTTTGACTCTAAGGATTTTAGTTTTAAAAGATATTTTTGTGATAATAGCTGCCGACGCAAATCCAAAGGCAATTCATTACATTCTGCCAGTATTGCTTTCACCGGTGATGATATCATTCCACCTATGCAAGTTCTAAGACATTTATATTGAACTCTGTTTATTTTGTTTAGATTGGTGTTACAAGCAGATCCGTATAAACAACATCCATAGTCAATGATAGACCGCACATAGGCTCTATAAAACAATAAAGCTATACCAGTAGCTGCGCCCCAACTTCGATTTGTTACACACCTAAGCAAATTATAGCGTTTCTCACATTTGTTTATTAAGTGACGTATGTGACTCGACCATAGTAACTTGGTGTCAACAATGATACCTAAATACTTAAACTCTTTAACTACCGACAAGGTACGCCCACACAGAGTTAATCTCTCTGGTGCACGTAGTCTATGCCTGGTAAAAAACATAATAGAGCATTTTTCTGTTGAAAGGGTCATACCAGTTTCTTCTGTCCATGTACTTACCTTATGCATAATATTATCAAGAGCCTCAGTGCATGCTTCATAACTATTTTGGATGGTGTATATACAGATATCATCTGCATATTGTATGCAATTTACGGAATTATGAAATAGTGAATGAATATTGGCAGAATATATATTAAAGAGTATAGGACTAAGTACGGATCCCTGTGGCAACTCATGATAAACAACCCTTGGACCATGTAACACATTTCTATGGTCTCTAATATAGACATGTCTAGAAAAATATAGTTGCAATATATTTAGAGCAGTCGTTTCGCTAAGACCAATCTTAACCATTTTCTGTTTAAGTATATTTATATTTACAGAGTCGTAAGCCCCTTTTATATCTAGGAATAAACAAGCTAGATACTTGTTGCCAGAAAAGGCAATCTGGATGTCATTTACTAAATGAGTTACTGCATCCAAAGTACTATATCCCCTTCTAAAACCGTATTGAGTATTAGGTAAGATATTGTTATACTCGATGTACCACTCCAGTCTTGTTTTTATCATTCTTTCGAACGTTTTAGTTATACATGACATTAAAGATATAGGGCGATAAGATGAAGGCATATTTCTATCTTTAGTAGGTTTTAAAATTAAACAAATGGTAATTTGTTTGAGATGCTCAACATAGTTTGAATTCACCCACCAATCATTGTATATATTTAGTATAAAATTTTTAGCAACTTG
The DNA here is from genome assembly GCF_917563875.1 of Diabrotica virgifera virgifera. Lineage (NCBI taxonomy): Eukaryota > Metazoa > Arthropoda > Insecta > Coleoptera > Chrysomelidae > Diabrotica > Diabrotica virgifera. The sequence continues at coordinate 158,694,330 of NC_065444.1, read as the reverse complement.
GGGAAGATTTTTAATAATGTCATATGTAACATAATCATTACCCGGAGCAGTACATCTAGAGGTCTTAATTGAAGCTTCAAGTTCTGTTATATCAAAAGGTGCATCCATGTAGTGGCTGCCAATTTTTTCGTTCGGACCTTCAAGCATATTTGGCACAAAACTAGGTGCTACAATATCAAAAATTTGGTTTATTAGTTCTTCAGATAGAGGATGTTTTTTAAAAGTTGAGTTTTTGTTCGATATTTTTTTTTATAAAACTCCAAATTTTTGATATTGGGGTATTTTTATTTAATTTGTTAATAAAATTTTTCCAGCATAGTTGTTGCTTTTGTTTAAAAAGTAATTTAGCTTTGGCCTGAATATGCTTAAACTTGAGGTAATTTTCATAATTCGTGGTAATTTTATATTCATGGTATGCGTCTTTTCTATCATTAACAATTAAAGTGCATTCATTATCCCACCAAATAGGATTTGGAGGTTTTTTACTGTTACCTGAACGAGATTTCATTGACTTAGAAGCTGCATCATTTATTACTTTCATAAAAAAATCAAAGGAGTTATTATTACTGTTATTGTTATAGATTTGTGTTTCGATTAGGTTTTGAAAAAGCGTCCAGTCAGCTGAAGACTCAATCCATTTTCTAGAAGGTGTTTTGTTAGTGGGGGTATATTCCCGAGATATAGTAATATGGATAGGGAGATGATCTAAGCCAAGTGTATCATTCGAGGATTCCATTCAGATAAACTTAAAAGGCTAGGTGAGACAAAGGTAAGATCTATGGCAGAAGGTCTTTCGTTAGGTCTGACTATCTTAGTAGGTCGTCCGTCGTTTAAAATAATTAGGTTAGTTTCTTCTATAGCTTTTACAAGTCGATTTCCTTGTGAGTTATCTATTGTAGAGCCCCAAAGATTGTGATGACAATTAAAATCACCGCATATAATGACATCACCTTGTAGTTGTCTTCTTCTTCAGGTGCCATCTCCGCTACGGAGGTTGGCAATAATCATAGCTATTTTAATTTTTGAGGCAGTACCTCTAAATAGTTGTTTCGAGCTGCATCCAAACCACTCTCTCAGGTTCTTCAACCATGAAATTCGTCTTCTTCCGATGCTTCTTCTGCCATCTATCTTTCCCTGCATTATGAGTCGTAGGATGCCATACTTCTCGCCCCGCATCACATGTCCGAGATACTGTAGCTTCTTTTCTTTAATTGTAAGTTCAACTTCCTTTTCTTTACCTATTCTTCTCAGTACTTCATTGTTTGTAACTCTATCTACCCAGGAAACCCTCATAATTTTTCTATAGGTCCACATTTCAAAGGCGTTAAGTCGTCTCATTGTCTCTACATTTAACGTCCATGATTCCACTCCATAGTATAGAACACTGTAGACGTAACATTTTGTTAGGCGTACTTTAAGAGCTAATGTTAAATCTTTGCTACATAGGACCTTTTTCATTTTTATAAAATTAGAACGTGCTTTTTCGATTCTGACTTTTATTTCTGCAGTGTAGTCGTTATTTTCTGTTATAAGTGTTCCTAGGTAAGTGTACTTTTTTACTCTTTCGATCTGCTGGCCCTCTACTATCAAGATTTCGTTAGTATTATGGTTGTTTTTACTAATTTTCATAAACTTCGTCTTTTTGATATTGAGAGAGAGTCCGTACTCCCTACTACACCTTACTATTTTACTCATGAGTCTTTGCAGGTGTTGTAAACTATCGGCTATTACTACTGTATCATCTGCATATCTGATGTTGTTAACTAAGACTCCATTTACTCTTATGCCGACTGTTTCATCTTCCAGAGTTTCTCGCATTACCTCTTCAGAATAAGCGTTAAATAATAGAGGTGATAGTATGCAGCCTTGCCTGACTCCTCTCTTTATTTCCATTTCTTCAGATGTTTCTTTTTCAATTCTTACTATTGCTCGCTGATTGTAATAGAGGTGTGTTATTAGTCTTAAATCTCTTTCATCTAGATTTTTATTTTTTAGGATTTCCATGAGTTGATCATGTTTTACTTTATCAAACGCCTTATTGTAGTCTATAAAACAGACGTAAAGAGGATGGTTAACATCCAAACATCTCTGTGTCAGCACGTTGAAGGAGAATAATGCCTCTCTGGTACCCATGCCATTGCGGAACCCATATTGAGTGTCACTAATATCCAGCTCCAGTTTAGAGTGTATTCTGGCGTGGATAATTTTCAATCGAATTTTCAAGGTATGTGACATTAAGCTTACGGTTCGGTAGTCACTGCATTCTTTTGCATTCACCTTCTTTGGCAAACACACAAAGGCTGATGTCAACATTTCTCTAGGGATGATTCCTGTAGTATAGATAGCGTTGAACAGTTCTACTATTATGTCCAGGTTTTTCTCGTTGACCAACTTTATCAGCTCGCTAGGCAATTCATCTGGACCAGCAGATTTATTGGTTTTCATAGAGTTTATTGCCTGACTAACCTCTGCTTTGGTTATCTCTGGGCCTACATCTCCCGTTTGGCTATCTACGGATGTACTAGCTTCTCTCTGGTCATGAAATAGTTCCTCGATATACTCTTTCCATCGTCGTAGTTTTCGTTTTGTCTCCATTATAATATTTCCATTTTTGTCGAGCAATATATTTGAGGTTCTTCTATTTCCTATTCCGGCTAGTTCTTTGACTTTTTTATGTAGGTTGAAGTTGTCATATGTGTTTTGCAGTTCTTCTATTTCTTTACATTTTTCAGAGAAGTAGGTTTCTTTAGCCTCCCTAATTTTTCTTCTTATTTGGTTTTGAAGCTGTTTATAGCGGGTCTTATTAATGGTTTTGTTTTTTCTTCTTTCATTCATCAACTCTAGAATTTCCTCCGTCATCCATTCTTCTTTCTTACATTTGGTTGTAATAAGTACTTTCTTACTTGGTTCTAATATAGAGGTTTTGAAGAATTTCCACTGCTGTTCTACGTTGCAATTATTTCCTGGGTTTCTGTCTAGATTTGTGTTGATTTCGTGTTTCAGATTTTCTTTTGTTTCTTCTGACTTTAGTTTCTGTATGTTAAGTTTATTGTTGTTGCGGCTTTTTTGCGTCTTTTTTAGTTGAAGTTGAAACCTAGCAATAAGAAGACTGTGATCAGAGGATACGTCTGCTCCTGGATATGCCTTTACTGCCTGAATTGAGTTTCGATATCTGTGCTTTATTAGGATGTAGTCAATTTGATTTCTGACAATTTTGTGCTCTTTGTCAGCTGGTGATTTCCATGTATACAGGCGTCGCTTAGGTAATTTAAAGAATGTATTTGCGGCTATAACATTATGCTCCTGGCAAAATTCTATTAGGCGATCTCCTCTGTCGTTTCGTTCGCCAAGCCCATATGATCCTACATTAGGGTAGCATTTTCCTTCGCCAATTTTTGCGTTGAAATCACCCATGATCACTGTTATGTCTCTAGATGCTGTGAGATGTAATGTTTTCTGGAGTTCGCTATAAAAGTTTTCTATTTCTTCTTCATTTTTGTCAGCAGTTGGCGCATAAATCTGGATTAGGTTCATTTTTCCATGGGTTGTCAATAACTGCAACATTATTATTCTTTCGGACATCGGAACGAAGCCTGTTACTGATCTCGTTACTTTTTGTCTGTAGTTGTGAAAAAAGATTATTCCAGTCAGTCTTAGTTGCTTTTATGTTGGGAGCTTTATAAATGGAGGCTAAGGATATCTTAAGGTCATCGATATATGCTGCACATACTTCTATTTTGGAATTAAAGTTTTTACGAATTGAATTTTCATGATAGCATAGGGAATCTTTAATAAGTATGGCAGTGCCTCCGAATCCATCAGTTCGATCTACATGTAATATATTGTAAGTTGGTAAATGAAATATTTTCTTTTTAGATAACCAAGTTTCGTTAAGCATAATTAAATCAAATTTAACAGCGTGATCGTTTAGAAGATTAATAAGATTAGCTTTGTTTTTTGTAATGGAGTTACAGTTCCATTGCAATATATTTATCATCTACTTAATAATAATTTTCGTCACTATCACTATCATTGTATTGTATCGTATCTAAGATTGTTCTGAGTTCTGTTTGTGTTTCCTGGATAACTAGAGGATCTGGGTTTACCAAATTAAATTTTTTAAGCATATTTTCAAAAATAGAAGGAAGTTTCTGCAGTATCTGTGATTCTAATTTTTCTTTGTATGAATGGAAAGCTTCTCTATGTGGATTAGGAATGATAGGGTTTGAAGCGGTATTTTTAAGTTTAAATGAAGGGGGTTTATTAACTGAAAGAAGCGAACTTACTTTGCGCTTTTTCGGCTGTTGGTAATGAGGACGTGGTACCCAATTTTTATTACTCGTGGAGGGGGAATTGTTCGTGTCAATATTACCATTCAGCTCAGGGAAATTGTTTAAATTATTTAAAATATCGAAATTATTATGTGTTACTATTTTAGCGTAAGACGGATTTCTTACAATAACTTCAGCTTCTTTAAATGATACATTTTTTTCAGACATGATCTTTTTAATTTTTAATTGTTCCTGGTATTTCGAGCAAATTTTTGATACGGACTGATGGTCATGCTTTTCACAGTATATGCAGTAAGTGTCAGAAGTGCAATCGGTATCATCATTTTCATCGTGGGTTTGACCACATTTTTTACATTTAGTTGTAGTGCTTTTACAGTATTTGGCTGTGTGGCCATATCGACGGCACCTGAAACACTGAACTACAGGATATATGTAGGGCTCTACAGCAAATCTCACCAAATCAATTTTAACAAATTTTGGCAAACTATTTCCTAAAAACGTCAAGACGATCATTTGCCTAGGGACAAACTGTGTCTCATTATCAGAATCAACTATCCTACGTTTCATTCTTTTTACATCTACAACTTTATGTTCACTTTCGATATTCTCCATTATATACTTTTCGGACAAAAATGTGTCAATTTGTCTGATAATTGCCTTTTTATGATTGAAAAAAATAGGTATATACGCGATCAAATTGTTATCTTTTATTAATTTATGTCCTATAATGGCATTAGCAATATTATAAGATTTAAAAATAATTTTTACTTTATTTCTTCCGACTAATTTTATGTCAATAACATGTGTGTTAAAAGTAGTATTTTTAAATAAATAGTGCCCAACTTTAACAGCCGATAAATGACTTTTTTGATCAACCGGTTCAACGATAACATAGTACGGTCCGATGTCTGTCGAAATATATTTGTTGTCTAAATTATATATTTTATTATCAATTTCCATTTCGCCTTGTATATCTTTCTCATCTGGTGGGTCTTTTCCAGACGGGGGAGTACCCCCGTCGGAAGAGTTACTCATTATAATATTAAAAAACTTGTACTTACCTTAACTATGGGTTTATGAAATAACAAACCAAAATAAAATATCTACCTGCCTAAATTCGAGCAAAAAGTAATTAAGCGCGTGTAACAAAACCAACCTTACTGTTCGGAAGACACACTAATACGATGACTTTTGAGTTATAACTTTTTGTCGACATCAGTATGGTAAAGGTACGTATAGAGATGCGAGCTGCGCACTTCGCGCCGTGTGTGCACTGTGTGTTCGTTGGATTAATGCGTGTTTTCAAGTACATGGAACAAATAGCACAAACGACGAGCTCACAGCTCACCACTATCCAACTTCTGTAGCCACCACGAACGCTCCGCACACACACACACACACACGGTGCGAAGTGCGCGGGGCGCATATTATTTATACGTACCTTAATATTCGCGCTCGACTTGTCAATACTCGTCGATTGATATACCACATATACTATTTCTGCGACTGCAATGTGGAACTTCCGATTACTAGCCCGATCAAGGAACACAAAACTTTACAAAAACCTCAAAAAAATTAAAGCAAGGATGAAAATTTGGGAATAGGTAGTTGAGATTTTCTATTATTATATAAGAAAAAGTTTACAATTCTAAACCGCCTCCATTTTACAAAAATAGGGAAATAAAGGTTGGTTTTTCATTAAAAGCGCTGTATTTTAAAAATAATTAAATAATAAAAAAATGTAACAGTAAAAAATAAAATAGTCATCAGAGTGATTTAACCTTAAAGATTGGTCTTAAAATTGTTTTTAGATCTCGATTATTTTATGAGATATAGCCTATTTTTAATTAGGGTTGAAAAGCAAAAATTTTTAAAACGGTCTTATTCGGTTAGTTTTGTATCAATTAATCTGAAAATTGGTGAACACACTCTTTACAGATCTATTAAGGGCTTGATGTTAAGATTTTCCAAAATTAAAAAAAAAATTTACGGCCAGTGGAAAAATTTTGGAAATTTTTTTTTTAATTTTTGAAAAAATAACTTAAAACTTTGGTTTTCCTTGTAAATATGTACTTACCTGAATGAATTACATGCGCGTGCATGTTACCTATATTATTTTCTTTTTGAATTAAGTTAATAATTTGAAAAACTATAATTTTAAAGTACTTGTATTTTTAAGTTAATTATCCACAGAGAACGGCAGTTCTCACCAGTGGCGCACAACACCCCTACAAGCGACACTATATATACACGAAATTTTCGATTTTCTAAACCTGACTGAATAGAAAATTGGGCCACATGCCATCTTAAAGTTTACGAAAAGACTCGTCCATCCATGTGTTACTTCTCCATTTTGGTCCAAGGGTGTGGAATTTACGGCCCTTCCCATTTAAAGCCTGTTTTTCGTTCTCGTCCCCAAAACTCCCAAAAATTTCAAAAATTTAAGCCCGACCTTTGCGGCTTCTGATAGCATAGATCATTACCTTTCCAACGCATGTTTAATTTTGAAAATCGGTTGTACCATCCAAAAGTTATCGAGCTCAGAAATATGACTCAATTTTTATTTAAAAAATGGAAAATGTTTGTGGATATGTATGTTTGTATGTATGTATGTGGAAAAGTTAAACCGATCTGAATTTTTTTTTCTGTGTTTCAAGAGGATGTGAGGGCCGATTCAGAACCGGTCTAATTTTTGACTTCTGACTACCCGTAAGTTAGCTAGAGGACTAAGTAGATACAAAATAGCATATTTTTTGGGCGTATATATCTTAGGTTCAAGAAAAGACAGGAAAACCGCAAATACACCAAATTAATAGGGTTGAGTTAAGCTTTCAAATGGCCCTTAAGCGATCAAGCTGAGACATACGCACTGCTCACCATAGCCAAAAAACTGAAAAATTAAACTTTGAAAATTTTGGTTTTTCGACAATTACTCAAAATTTCAACCTACGAATTGCGCCAATAACTGAGTGTTTGTAGAAGGACTCAGGACGCGTCTAACGGTGTATACCTTATATCTGAGAAAATTCGAATTTTTAAGTTATTGGGTTCATAAGTATGATCAAATCTATTTCTTATGGGAAAAACGGTTTTTCAAGCTCAGTAATTCCTGTAATACGTTCAGTTATCATACTCGATCTTAGATGCATCAGATACTACTTGTCAATACGTTTCAAATTCATGTTTAGTGATCAACATCAGGTAAGCCGTTCAGAAATTATAGAGCTCCAAAAGTATAATTAGTCCAAGAACTGAAATTTTTCACTTCGCAATTTTTACAGAATGGATAGATTTGTTTAAAAATTTGACAATAAGTAGTGGATAGTCCAAGGATCAAAATCTATACGATGTCGAAAGACGCTTCTACCAAGGGGGTAGTTGCCACCTCATCTCGAGGGTGGAAATTTTTTTTTTTGTATTTTGACCGCAAATGCTGGTAAAAATATTAATTATAAACAAAAAATGTTCATTATACATTTTTTTGATAAAATTAATAGTTTTCGATTTATTAGTTATCGAAGCTGTTAGTTTTATATCGGAAAGATTACCAGATAACGGCAGTCCTCGCCAGTGGCGCAGAAATTCACCCCCCTACACGCGACACTATTATACACACGAAATTTTCAATTTTCTAAATCTGACTGAATTGAAAATTGTGCCAACTCCCATCTTCAAGTTCAGAAAAAGACTCACCCATTCATATGTCAACCATCCATTTTGGTCCAAGGGTGTCGATTTTACGGCCCTTCCTATTTAGGGTCTGTTTTTCGTTCTGGTCCCCAAAACTCCCAAAAAATTCGAAAATTTAAGTCCAACCTTTGCGGTTTCTAATAGAACTGATCATTACCTTTCCAACGCATGTCTAATTTTGAAAATCGGTTATACCATTCAAAAGTTATAGAGCTTAGAAATGTGACTCAATTTTTATTTAAAAAAGGGAAAATGTTTGTGGATATGTATGTATGTGTGTTTGAAAGTTAAACCGATTTGATATTTTTTCTCTGTATTTAAAGAGGGGGTCAGGGCCGATTTAGAACCGGTGTAGTTTGTGACTTTTGACCACCCATAAGCCAGCTATAGGACTTTGTAGGTACAAAACGGCATATTTTTTGGGGGTATATATATTCGGATCAAGAAGAGGCATGAGAACCGCAAATATATCAAATCAATAGTGTTGACTTAAGCTTTCAAATGGTGTCCAAACCGTCAGGATCAGACATACACACGGCTCAGTATAGCCGAAAAACTGAAAAACTAAACTTTGAAAATTTTGGTTTTTCGACAATTACTCAACATTTCAACGTACGAATTGTGCCAATAACTTAGCGTTTGTATAAGGACTCAAGACGAATCTAACGATGTATACCTCATATCCGGGAAAATTCAAATTTTTAGGTTATAGGCTTCATAAATATGATAAAATATATTTTCTGTGGGAAAAACGGTTTCGAGAGCTAAATAATTCCTGTACCTAATAGCTTCAGTTATCATACTTGACCTTAGATCCATCAGATACTACTGGTCAATACGTTTCAAACTCATGTTTACTGATCAAAATCGGTTAAGCCGTTTAGAGAAGTTATTAATATACAAAAGTATAATCCAATTAACGATTATTCCCCAAATGGTTTATGAGTTGTAGTGGTTACGACGCTAAATTTAATCTGGCAACGGGCAATCCGACTTCATTTACCGGCCATCTCAATATATTTTTTTTCAATCTATTTCGAATAGAAAAAAATCTAGTGTACATTCGATGGACACTAGATTATTTGGGAGACTGCAACAAAGGTGACCATTTATAAAGCTTGACGTGTAATAGAGGAACATTGCATTCAACTTCATACATTTAATTTATAAATAACTTTGAAAAACTCCTGATACAAGAATAAAAAACCGCCAAACGCCGTAAAAATGAGTGGCGCATAAAATATTCCAGCTACAAAAGATCTGATATGAATGTTACGTTGCACGAAAATGGATTTTCATTTGATGCAAAACAAAATTCTAGTTTTATTTTAAAAGATTTTTCCATAATATTTGCTAAATTTGAAGTAAACGCGCCACAAAAGAGTTTCAAAATTCAAACTGTATCAAAGTTACTCTTTTGTGGCGCGTTTACTTCAAATTTAGCAAATATTATGGAAAAATCTTTTAAAATAAAACTAGAATTTTGTTTTCCATCTAATGAAAATCCATTTTCGCGCCACGTAACATTCATATCAGATCTTTTGTAGCTGGAATATTTTATGCGCCACTCATTTTTACGGCGTTTAGCGGTTTTTTATTCTTGTATCAATATAAACAAATAAAATGAAAATATATCAAAATTTCTCAAAAAAAAATTCTTTTACTAAATATTTATAAGGTTTTCTAAAGTTCAGTTAAAAATTAAATTAACTTAATTAAAAATAAATGTACTCTATTAAGAGGCTACATCAGCGCGTCATCAATATTTTTTTTTCAATAGTTCTCCGAACTTTCAACAGTGTGTCGGAAGTACTACAGTGTCAGTGACAATATACACTATACGACTGTACTATCAGAAACAAAGGCACAGTATTGTGATGACAATAATTATTACACTCATAGGCGCGCTAAATGTTGCCATGTCGGTCAAGTTCGATTTCTTGTTATAGATAATCGTTTTTTAGTAATTCCATTGTGACACAAAATCTAGACATGGGACAAAAAATTTATTTGAAGAAAGTGTATTTTTTTGTTCTTCTTAAAGGCGGCACAGGCTCGTTTTTTATATTTAATTTAATTTTAGAGTAATTTCTACATACTAACATGTTTCTTAAATTGGGCTCTGTACCACAATTCTTTACTATATTGCGAATATGTGTGCCAGATATCTCGACAAAATATTCAAAATTAAAGTTGTATCTTGGAACGCGTTTTTCGCGCGCTGATGTTGCCTCCTAAGTTATAAAGGATCAAATGAGCATGAGGTAGTAAAATGATAAAAGGTGCAATGAAAAATCGTTTATTGTATATCGAAATGAATCGTCACTGTTTACATTTAATTATTCAATCTAAATTATTCAAAGTTCTTTTTCATTTCATCTGATGAAAAATTTGTGCCTGAATCAACTTCATTTATAATAGAATCAACTTTAAAATCATAATTTTGAGTCTCTTGTCAGCTTCTGAAAACTTTTCTACTCTTTTTAATACATATTTTTGTCTACATCCTTTATGCACTTTAATGTCATCACAATCCAAAAGCATTTTGTGTCTATCATCTTTTCTTCCTAAACTTACACTTTTTAATGTTTCGATTCCACGTTTGACAATTACAACTTCTTCGTTATCACATTCTAAATGTTTTTCACAAATAAAACAAGAATTATTATTAATTGTTTCACTGTTCGCACTCATTGTAAATATTTACACAATTATTTTCCAACAAACAGATCACTTTTATTGATAATAAGTTATAAATTCAAAAACTTTGACAGCCGAAGACAAAACATTGCAGCGTGAACATAGCTCTAATTTTTAGGTTATGTTTGTCTACTGTGTTATATAGGAAGTTCATAGAGGTATATATTAATATAGAGGGAGCCTACCTTCCGCGCTTCCCGACGACAAGATCTCATAGACTGGTTTGCTGCATCTCTTTCTAACACATTGTATCGAAAATCTATGATGACATTCAGTGTGAAGATAGGCACGGAAGAGGAGGACAACTATAGCAGCTTTACTATGCGTAAGAGTGAAACAGCATTAATCCAAATAAAAAAGATGGTGTCGTCACTTCGCTCTGAATGACACCCTCTCTATGCTAATATATAACTCTATGAGGAAGTTATTGTTTTAGGAAGCGCGCTGTTTTCTCTTTTAAGCAACTTTTTCACCTGTCTTTACGTGCCCCATATATTTTTACCTTTGCAATAGGCGTGTTGTGTATATATGTAATATGTTATTCAAGCCTTTTTTAATATGTTTCCATATTTTCATTTAAAAAAAGGCTTTCAGAAAAGAATGGCATCGATTTTATTAAAACATGACATATTTTTGTAGTTGTTTATTACAAGTGAGCCTTATTTAAAAAAGTATTCTATGCATAAGAAAAATAGATACCGCTTTCGAAAGAGTACATTTCCAAGTACGTATAAGCATATTTTTAAAGTTTTTTATGAATTTTCAACAAAGATATTATTGATTGAAATCTTAAAAATTGACTTAAAATAAAAATCAAAAAAATATCATTTATTTAATGCCTTACACATTTTTATCCTTTAAAGTAACGTTGTACAATTTTAAATCTAAATGTTAATTAGCCATCTTAAAACGTAAATCTAAAAGGAATTTTAATTTAAATGATTATATATATTTTTGTGAAAAGAAATATATGTTGCTCTCAAAACTTGTATTAATATATTTTAAGACATATTTTTCTAAATTAAATAATTTGTAATTCACAATGAAAATATATTCACGTTAAAATTGATATTTTTCTAAAGGTATTATGTTTTTTTCGTACATTTTAATGTTTGATAAATGCCCCAAATTATTGATTTAAAAATTAGTTAATTTAAAAATGTGACATTTTTGTTGCGCGCGCAATTCAAATAAGCGCCCCTGTTGAGTACTTTAAAAAGGGCTATAGATTAGAAACGAATCAAGATACAAAGTTTTTAGTCAAAATGTTAGGATAAAAGTACCCTGATGATTTTGAAATATTTTTTTTTATTATTGCCTTATTTTCCGAAATACAGCACTTTCAATAAAAAACCATCCCTTGTTTCCCTATTTTTGTAAAATGGAGGCGGTGTAGAATTGTAAACTTTTTTTTATAAAATAATAGACAATTTCAACTCCCTGTTCCCAAATTTTCATCTTTCCTTTATTTTTTTTTTGAGGTCAGATTGTTCTTTGATCGGGCTATACAGCTTTTTAACCGGAAGTGATATAAAATCCGGAAGTATATAATATTTGAAGACCACACGGAAGAAAGGCGAAATGTCACAAAGATGTTAATTCGAGAAAATTGAATTTTTAACTTTCAAACTCTAACTATCATCATACAATTAAATATTTTGAGTACTTCTTTATTTAAGTAGTCTTCATGGTTATTTTGTAACGTTTGATTTAATCAACGGAATTTAAAATAAAACGCAAAACTTAGAAACATTGCTTTATGTGAACACAAGTCACTGCAAACACGGGAAAAAAGCGAAATTTATGAAACCAATTTTTTTCGGTTCTTCATTTGTATAGCTTTTATTATCTTCTCTTCATTTTGTTTACGTTTTTGTTATAAGCTAAGCCTCTTTAGAACGATCTAGCCCTTTCAGATGTGCAAAACTGACTCAAGTGGACCAGATCGTTGAATTGTTCCTTAGAAATTTTCCTTAGCTCTAAAAACATCTATATGAAAAAAGAGAAAAGAAAGGGAATTTTTAAAACAAACTTAACTGTATATAATTTTGGTAGCAAAATAAACTGTCTCTCGGGTAGTTGCACCTCATCGGAATTTGTAAATGGTTTGCGTGTAATTGTCGTCTCCCGTTGTCCATCGGTGTTTCAAAAGCCGTAGACGATCTTTCAATATTTCGAGTTCTCTGATTATTCTTGATGTATGTGTTGTTTTAATTACGTAAATTTGGTCCAAGGATAGTAACCAGTTTCGTATAAGTGATTGATCCATCCTTTATATGTCCAATAACTTCATCTAGCTGTTGTTTTGGTAATGCATGTTTTTTTGGATTTTTCCGCGTTTGTCAATTGGTGCACTACCAGTAGCTTTTAAACTTTTTGAATATTTTCATGCCTCTTCGCACCAATTCCATGAAGGCTTAGAAAAGCTTTAAAAAAAACTTGGACGTCAGTAGTTTTATCGTCAGTCGTTATTCTAACTCTAAAAGAGTACGTTGCACCATGCAATCTTGATGTAGCTTCATCTCGGGCTCTTCTTTGCTTTACAGGCATTGACGTTATTAGGCCTGCCAAGTAAATATTTTGTTTATCATATACCATACGGTTAAAATTGATTATAATGTTTGATCGGTTTTGTTGATCTACTGTTTTAAAATACTTAAGTCTCTTACATTGACAATCGTCACCTGTTTAATACTTCATTTATTCGACCTGTAATTTTCCTTTTTCTAGTGTTTTTTTCGCGACCCGTATCATGTCTTTTACTATCCGTCATTTTCGAGGACAATAACATGCACTTTATTTAACGAATAATAGAAGGCTAATGAAATCTAACGCTTTTAGTAAACAAAATGTTCCGCGACGTCTCGACCACACAGACATTCCACCTTTCTCGGATTTACGCGAGGACCATTCGCCTTTCTTCCCTGTACGAAGAATTTTATAACGTGTTTTAAGCTATGAGGATTCGTCTTTTTCCCATGTTTGAATGACTCACATAAAACTGCTACTAAAAACCTACATATTGCTGCTCTGAACAAAAAATAATAAAAAATTGACATTTTGCCTTTCTTCCGAGTGGTCTTCATTTATTATCATGTTGCTTAGGCACGTCGTGTGATATATCGTTTGTATTATTTCGGCGACTTAAAACAGTACTTCCAGTTGCAACTCTGAAACCGAAAGTTAGAGATTAAATTTCTCACCTTCAATACCATCCTTAAGTTAGAAGCTTTAACTCGACGCCTCATTTGTCATTATATCAGTTCTAGTAACGTAGGAGTTACATTCCCGGACAGACGGACGGACGGACAGACAGATACGAAATCGGAAGTATATATTTCTTTTCTTTTTGTTAAGGTACGGGGACTTTAAAACGGTACGGGGTTTCGGGGACTTTAAAACAGTACTTTCGGTTGTAACGCTAAAACCGGAAGTCCGAGGTCAAATTTATTGCCTCTAATACCATCTTTAAATTCTCTCATTCGCTCTCATTCGACACCTCATTTGTCATTATATATGTCTTAATAACTGAGGAGACAGACAGACAGACAGGCATGAGACCGGAAGTATAAATTTGTTCTCGTCTTACTGATAAAGCGCGATACATCTTCGTACTATTTCCGTGACATTAAAACAGTACTTTTGGTTGCAACTCTAGAACCGGAAGAGCGAGGCCAAATGTCTTTTCTCGCTCACCATCCTTATGTTAGAAGCTTTCATTAGGTACCTCATTTGTCATTCTGTCTGGTCAAATGACGGAGAAGTTGTGTTTACAAGTGCATCGGGAACAGACAGACATGGATAATTTAAGGTTTTCATATTTATCCAAAATGAGTGAAATCAAAACAAAGACGGGTGTAAAACTAAGTTCAAGATAACAAGTATCAAACAAAATAATGTAGAAAATAATTTTTCCACCTACCTCTACCGAAAGCATATTTTTCCGGACCTGATTGTAGGGAGCAAAGTTGTACTTTTCCTCCCTAGGGAGGAAACGTAAAAGTGACGTCATTCATGAAATATAACTTATTGACGCCCTGTACAATATCTATTTTCTATTACGTAAGTATCTATACAGAGAAAGATGGAAAGAGCTGAGGGAGACCTATGTCCAGCAGTGGACGCGTACGGGTTGATGATGATGAAGTATCTATACATTTTAACGTTTATTTATAAAACACCCAGTATTTTGCAGAATGCAGAAAAACAGTAAATTGTTATTTTCATTTAACAATGTTTACATTAATAATTTGACTTATATTTGACCGTTGACAGTTATATTGTACCTACTTGTTAGTTTTAATGTAAATAAATTTTGTTGGTTAGTTAAAATAAATTAAGTAAAAATGAAAAATGACTTGTTATTAATTTGAGGAAGGTGGAAAAACCATATGTATAACATGGGAGTAAAGTGCCTTTTCCTCCCTTGAATGATTACTGCCTCTGCTACGCGTCGGGCAGTAAACTTCATTCTCGGGAGGAAAAGTAGCACTTTCCTCCCTTATTATACAAATGGTCTATTTTAGAATAAAGTTAATTCTTTATTTCACAATATACTATAGCACTATTTAGGTCATAAAATTCATAAACGATATCAAGCTGAAACGCATAATAATATAGTTGAAAATGTTAATAAAATTAAACCAATAATTTCACAAGAAAAATAACAAAACTAAGTGTAAATTACTTTAAATTGTATAAGTAAAAAATAAATCTTCACACGAAAGTTGGAAGGTAAAAATTTATATCTTTCACTCCTTTCGCACGAACCTTCCGCTAATGGAAGTTTCTAGTCTCCGTCGCTTATTTTGATCTAATTTCTGGAAAGTGTCTTCCAAGTTTTGGGTAGAGTTTTATCTTTGCTTTTCAGCGTCGGCTTGAGACCAAATTCCAAGAATATTTGACCTCTATTTCGCAGAATTTTGATGAACTTTTAAACAAAGTAAAGGCACATGGTCTATAAGAGGAAACTAAATGTTTATAGCATTTACATGTCCCAACTCAAATACAGCCGAACCTCTAATAACGACGAATGGCGGTGAATGCCGCTATATGCATTTTCTGTTTGTAGAAACCCATTAAAACCCACTGGCAACTTTATTTGCCACGACTTTCAGCATTTTTATCACTCATAATTCAACGAATCGACCAGAAAATATGTGTGGAGGGGATTCTCTTAGGTTCTAACTAAACAATCGAGTCTACCCCAAAATCCCAACAGCCAAAATCGCGACGGCCAAAATCCCGACATGCAAGAATCCCGACAGGTTTATTTTAAGTTTTTTTTAACCTATAATTACATTTATTTCTTATTTTTTGTTTATGGCCATCTGTTTTTTATTTTTTGTTACTAAACAAAAGTATTTACCATTTAATATGAACTAATTTTTGAAATAAAATTTCTAACATGGGTATGTGAATTAAATCATTTTTTTGCCAATATATAGTCCAATAATTAATATGATGTATAATCAAATACTGAATTCAAGTTTACTTTCATATAATAGATATTAGCATGTCACTTACAACCTTCCAGTTCAGTAAATATAGCTTTTATATATTATAAAATGAAGTGTTTAAATATTTTTTTTCCTTTAAAATACATAATAATTAGTACCCGTACTTATTAGTAAGTAATAATTTTTCAATTTCAATACTCTATAATATGATTTGGTATTACATTTGAAAAGGCAATAATAAATATTCAAACTGTAGTGGTCGGAATTTTTACTTATGCGAGGATTGTTGCATGTCGGGATTTTGGCCTATCGGGATTTTGACGTGTCGGGATTCTGGCGTGTCGGTGTTTTGGCCGTCAGGATTTTGGCTGTCAGAATTTTGGCTGTCGGGATTTTCGGCGCCACCGAAACAATCATACCACAAGACTGAAGTAAATGCTTAGCGCCTGATAAGTAAAGATAATTATTTGTCTCATTGTCGCACGTGTGCTGTTCTAGAAATGGCCGTGGATGAATCATTGTAAATTAAACAGCTTTCTGCTTATTTTAAATTTGTTAATTGATACATACTGTTGAGTATTATAATTATGGATTTTGTGGAATTATCTTCGAGTAAAAGTATTTGTTGTTAGTTTTATTGAAGTGTAAACATTACTGGCAACTAAAAATGCCACTGGGATTATGCATGATAGTTGCGGCTTATGTTTTCATAATCTTCTGGACCTAATAGAAAATGACGATGAAAACATTCCTGATAGTATCATCATATGTCCTCCCACTGAGGTTGCCAGCGCAGATACAGATGTTGACTCCGATTTGTCAGATGGGGAGGTGACTGGTAACGTTAACCATCTACTCGGACGTATTTTCCGATCAAGAGTTGATATTGCATATGGGATTGATCTTAATTTTGAACACACTGAAGATGATAAAATTGTTAATGGAAAATTGGACTCTAATTTAGCAATCACAACAGGATGTAGAGACCGCCAAGCGCAAACGTAAATCCTCAAATAAAACGAAAAACTCATCGAGGCAGCACTTCATTTTCATCTACAGGAAAAATGTTATTGGTTCGTTGGAACGAACACAATGTGGTAACTTTGCTCACCAATTGTGATGAGCAAAGTCAGGCAAATATGCAGGCTGAAAACGAAGATATATGCGCATATATATGCATATTATTTGTGTCAAATATGCATGTATATGCATGTATTATTTGTGTCAAATATGCATGTATGTACATAATATTTTAGGTATGAAAGTTGCTGTGGTACTATTTTATTTTTCACCAATTTTTTTAAAAGTAGAAGTGGTTCGGAATAATCTACTGGCTTCAATTCAGAAAAAATTTCTGCATAAAACATTGCAGCCTCTAATAAAGTTCTCATCCAGTAACAATAGGTTTTGGTGGAAGAGGAAGATTCGGAAAATGTTCTTTATACAACTGATACATTATAATGTGCCTTAAGAAATATTTTGTTCATATTTGAAATAAAATTATTAACAAGAGGAAATTTATTTCTTCTGCGACCCTATTTAAACCAGGTGCTAGGCAAGTTGTATGTACTAAACGAGGGTAAAAATTTTCAAATGTCTTCCTACTTTAACCATGTAAGGTGCAGCATCTGAAAGAAAAATAAAAATTTTTCGTTGGGAACAGCTAAAGGAAGAAAATTAATTGCTAAACTGTCTTGCAAAAACCTTAAAACTGTTACCTAGTGCGTTGGTTTTATTCAACTTCTTGGAAGCAATTAAATGCGATTTACAAGCTTGCCCATTTATAAGAGATCCGATTAATAAATGTGCGATGTAACGTTCAGAAGAATCAATTGTTTCATTCACACATACATAAAAATAATTGTCTCCTATGGTTTCTAATTTTATGTTACTCAGTACCGCAGAATATTCCTACAGAATCGACCTCGTTTCTTCTTAAGCTTCTTTCACTTGGAATATTCCATTTGCAGTATTTTCCAAAAAATATTCGCAAATTTTCGTTTGATAATGTGGTCAAAGATATATTTTAGCTTAACAATGCTTCAAACAAATCATGGTTAAATGTTTCTTGCTTACTTCATCTCCGATTAGTTGATTTTAAGTAATAAAGTATAATAACCGTGGATTTTAAGCACCTAGATATCGAATCTTGCTTTTTCTCTCCCGATTCTAATTTATTTTTTTTACCGGTGTGTAAAGCAGTTTTGCAATGCTGGACTATTTGGATTTTTTTTTTCGCATGGAATCTGCAAAAAAAATCCTACAGTAAACTAAATAATTTTTAGATCGGGGGATATTTGAAGCATTTTTTCTACAACCGTGTTAAAAATGCAATTTCTAGCACTCCATACGTGCGTTAAAAACGATACTTTAAGGCACTAGTGCTTTAAAATTTTTATGGCACTGCAGTTCGTATTGACGGTCTAGGCAATTTTGATCTAATGTCAAAAAAATATATAAATGGAATGTCAGTCAAGTTCAAGTAAAAGTTTTTGTAGATATTATCCTGTAATTATGTTTGTAGAAAAAATATTGTATGATATGCGTATTAAAAAGTACATTTTTAAGGCACTCATGTGAATTGCAGAACTCGCTATCGCTCATTCTGCAAACCTTCACATGCGTGCCTTAAACGTGTACTTTTAACACTTATATCATAAATAACTATTAAATTAAAAATATATATTTTTTGGTTTTCTGATTATTTTCATGCAATTTAAAATATTTAGGTTTACTTTGTATTTACTTACTGCATGATGAGCATAATAATTTTCCCATATCAATGACCAAAATTCTGGATGCCTTGATCCACACAGAAATATCAGGTACGAAGGTATTTGAACCATGAATAAACAAGTAAATTCGCTTTGAAGACCTATTATATGCACTTTATTTTTAAATTTACCAGTATATGCAAAATTCAAAAGAAACTACAAAAATATGCAAATGCATATGCATATGCACTATTGCATATTTGCCTGACTCTGGTGATGAGTTTCGACCCATGAAGTCATCTAAACTGTACAATCGAGCAGAGGAAAAGATAAGTACTCTGGATGTCCTGGACCAATTGCCACTTACAATAGCAATATGGGAGGGGTAGACCTTTTTGACCAATTCGTAACTTATCGTACTCGAACTAAGGTAAAAAAAGTGGTGGTGGCTTTATTTTTAATGGGCAGTAGATGCTTCATGTGCTTAGGCTTGGCTATTGTGTCGGCGACTTGGTCACTCCATGCCACTGTTTCACAAAGAATTTCGACGGGAGTGTGCAACTTATATCTTGAAATCGTTTGGAAGTAGATCATCAATGAGTGGAGTGCGATCCTCTTTACAATTTTCCCCTGTTCTTGCAGACTTGCGAAGAGATCAAACTGATCATACAATAGAGACAGGTAGCTCTAAATATCGACGTTGCAGAATAATATGTGAAAATCATACTTGTTATTTATGTAAGAAGTAGGATACACCTCTGCACCCTGATAGGTGTTTCAAAATGTCTCATAATGTTAAAAATGAATCTGGAATAATTAATTATTAATGTATTTTAACTGGTTTTATCTTATATCATCCCAGTGGCAACTAAAGTTGCCAGTCAAAAAATGGCATTTACACATATAATTTGATTCTCAAAATATTGTATATAGTTTGGAAAATGTGTCTCACAATTAAAATTGCACCTTCTTACTCCTACTATGGAATTATGGGCTTTAATGGGTTTTAAACTACGGATTATGGCATAGACGCTATAATTTTGAGCTTTGCTGCCTTAATAGTGAGACTACAATACAGTAGTATAGATAGATCTATAAAAATAAACAGGATGCGGTGGCTAGTCCACTTAGAGAGATTGAACGAAGTAAAGCCGTCGAATCACATTTATAGTCAGAGACCGGTTGGAGTGAGGAGAAAAGGTGGGCAGGTGGGCCCAGAGTACGATTTAAGGACCTGGTGTAAGACACGTTGCGAGTGTTAGGAGTGCGAAATTGGAAAACCAAGGCGAAGGAGAGGAAGGAATCGAAGCTGGTTCTGGAACAGGCCAATACCCACCATGGATTGTAGAAGCAATGATGATGATGAGATTAAACACAATTTTTTGCAAAAACTGAAGAATAAATATCGTGATTTCGATTACGCATGAACTCTGGAGGGATGCACGTTATATTCTTTCGTAACGTTCCGCATAGTATTAGATTCTTTTCGGTGAGATCTGATAATTCAAAAGAAGTGACGAAGTTATCGGTGGTAATTCCGTGAGCAGGGTCCATAATGCCTACCAAACCTAAAACTACCTTTCTTCCTGTTAGTGTTCCGGAATACTTCCTTGTTTCCCCAGATACATTAGTAAATTATCAACAGGGTCGGCTAAAATCGATTTTTTAAATACAGCACCTACCGATTTGCAACTTTTTGCATTGTGATCAGCAAAAAAGTTTACAATACAAAATTGGGTGAAAATGAATATTTTTCTTTTAGTGCCGTCTCCACTAATAAAGACTGGCTATAAATATTGCAAATTCGTCTCTATTTTCTGCTTTTCTTAAAAGAGTATTTGTGTTATCGTATGTGTGGGAATGTTTTTTTGCCAGGATATTTGTCGTCTACAGCGACTCCTTCTTTCTTCGATTTCACCGTTTATAATCTGCTACAACTAATCGTTCCTAATCTTTTTAAGTATATGCCCCAAATATTTCGTTCGTAATATGATCGGTCAATGGTATTTTCAAAATTCTCCTAAAAAGCCACATCTCAAAAGCTGTTCTCATTAAGTCAACATTAACAATCCAGGCTTCTTCTCTATCCCAAAGAAGAATAGAGTGGATATAACATTTTACCATCCGATATCGGATTTGCATATTGAGTCTTTGGTTACTCAGAAATTCCCTCATCCTCAAAAAGGCTGCTCTTCAAAAATACTAAATTGCATGCCAAAAGAAAATAACGTCAGAACGAAACAAAACCCAATTATGACAATAAATTATCAGTAGTAATTGCACAAGAGCTCTAAAATTATTGAATTTTTCCCGAGTGTCACTTTGGCAGTTTTAATTTCACGGGCCAAGGCGAGTGAAATTATGTCAAAGTGTCACGAGGGCAAAAATTCTATATTAATTTTAGCCCGATTGCACATCAAAGAAACATGAAACGTAAATTACGTTTCATGGAAATAAACCACTCCTAAACAAATATACGTCCGGCCATTTA
Source organism: Diabrotica virgifera virgifera (assembly GCF_917563875.1). Lineage (NCBI taxonomy): Eukaryota > Metazoa > Arthropoda > Insecta > Coleoptera > Chrysomelidae > Diabrotica > Diabrotica virgifera. Next base: position 158,672,984 of record NC_065444.1, on the reverse strand, counting down.
TGAAACTCTCCGAAAATAAAAATGTGTCATGAGCATGAATCACACTCGTTTCATTGGTAGGCGGACTTTGAGATTTGTTTAGCAGTGTTTTAGTTTCATGAAACATGTTTTTCGTTTCATGTTTCATGTTTTTCGTTTCATGTTTCTTTGGTGTGCGGCTTGGCTTAGAGTTCGAATGCAATTTGTTGCGATTATTTCATGAATAAAACTGTTCAAAACCAAAATTTTATTGTAATTTATATATGTAAGTACCAATTAGTGAAATTAAACACACAGTTGTTATAAATATGTATTTGACGGTTGAAAGTCATCACTTTTATAATTTTTAAAACATTTGTCATTAATGTCACTGAATGTATTTTTCGTAGCAACGAAGGGCATTTGACGTAACATGCTTAACGACGGGAGATTATCAAAAATTATCACCTTAATTTGCATGTCTGTAGCTTTCTATTGGTCAGAATCTCCTATGAATGAAATAATCTCGTTAATAATTCCATTGTAAATCATGAAGAACAACTAGGAATACTCATGATACTATCCGGACGTGGTAAGTGTAGTCTTACATTTAGTTTACTCTCAGTATCAATATTTCTATAGTGCCGAATTATTTTTCCCAGATACTACACAACAAAGGATCCCACAACGCTCCTTATGAAAAAGTGGTCCCGCTCAAATTTATCGAAAGATCGGTCAATGATAGTTCTCAGAGCATAAATTAAAAAATTCCGTTTGACCTAGGTCTGAAAAACTATTATTATAAAGCTACAGCCTTATGAAATTATTCAATTCAAGTGCTCGGTTTACGTTAAGTACACTAATTCACGGTCAACTGAAGGTAGACTCATTTTTTTTCATGCATATTTGTGTGCCGCATATGAATTCGTGGTCAAGAATCGTATTTTAATGTTTAAAAATCCTCAGAAAACTTAAGAAGTGTGATAGAAAATATGCTGCTAGAACTACATAAAAATTATCATGTTTTCATAAATACTTCACACTTAACCAATACAAGCATAGCTGCAGTTCGACCTTATCTTTGGACGACGGGAGAATAGGAGAATTCCCCACATACCGCGGTCCAGAATGAAAGAAAAAAATGTTGAAACATAAAAAATATATTAGCTGACATGAAACTTGAACTACAGGCAGACAAATTCAATCCAATAAACTCTACAGTTAGGAAAATCAAGGGAACTTGTTGCATATAAGTTATTATGTATGTCTTTTATGTAGTTTGAGTTTATCTCTTTTAGGTATTGGCTTGTTTTGTGTTTTATTGGAAGTCTCCCACCCTAAGGAAAATGTTCAACTACTGCTACTGAAGCGCATTCAGAAAACTGAGCTACAATCACAAGTGCTGCTAGAGCAGTACAAGACGTCTCATGTTTTCACGCATACAATATAAACCTGAACTCAACCAAGAGCACCGTTTGATTTTCAAGAAAACTCTGAATGATGATTTAAAAAATGAAGAACCACGGCACTGAGACTTGCTGCATCGACAGTACCTAAAATATCTACTTATTTCACAGAAATTTTGCATGTTATGGAGAATTAAAAAAAAATCATCAAATAAAAGGAGCTATGGCACAACTAGATTCGATCGAATGTTTAGCACAATATACCTTATTTGGATGGGTGATGTTCTAATATGATCTACTATTGTACTAACAAGTTGTTGTTATTATTGACTACTACGTAATTGGTTTCTTTTTGTATTGAGATCAAATCCATGTTCTCTACTTATATCTGATATGCGGGACATTATTCTTTGCAAACCATCTAATCTACTTGCAAAAACTACTGCTTCTTCGGCAGTATGTTTCTTTAGACGCACTCTATTCTGAATGCGTAAAAACGTGAGATGTCTTGTGCTGCTCTATCAACACTTGTAGTTATTCCTCAGTTTTATGAAGGCGTTTCAGTAGAAGTATTGTTATTATTGGCTACAATCTAATTGTTTTTTTTTTTGTATTGAGATCAAATCCATGTTCTCTACTTATATTTGATATGCGGAACATTACTCTTTGCACACCATCTAAGCTATAATGTTTTATAGACGCACTCTATTCTGAATGCGTGAAAACGTGAGATGTCTTGTGCTGCTCTATCAGCACTTGTAGTTATTCCTCAGTTTTCCGAAGGCGCTTCAGTAACAGCGACGGAACATTTGCCATCCAGAAAAATACCATCCAGATACATGAAATAGATAAACCCAAACTACATAAAAGACATAGATAATAACTTATATGCAATAAGTTTGCTTAATTTTCCTAACTATTGAGGAAGTTTCATATCAGCTAATGTATTTTTTATGTTTTAACAATGTTTTCTTTAATTCTGGACCGTGTTACCGAGCGAAATCCCTTATTCCTCCCGTAAATCCGCCAGTGTTCAGTAATTTTCTAAAAATAAGGCGGAACTGCAGTTATGCTGGTATTGGAAAAGTGTGAAACAGTCATGAAAACACGATTATTCTTACGTCGCTCTAGAAGCACATTTTTCTTCAGTTTTCTGAGGACTTTTCTGAGGTTACCTGAAGACTAAATTAAGATGCATCTATTTTTGACCGCGAGTTCATATGCAACATCCAAATATGCATAAATAAAATGAGTCTCTGTTCTTTCAATAATAATTATATTTCACTTGACCGTGAATTAGTGCACTTAAGCTTAATCGAGTACCTGAATTCAATATGTAATTTCAGAAGGCTATAGCTTCAGAATAATAGTTTTTCAGATCTATGTCCCATGGACTTTTTTAATCTAGGCACTGAGAACTATCATTGACAGAACTTTCGTTAAATTTGACCGGGGCGCGTATTTATGTTTCCGTGTTCATTTCAAGACCGGGTAGTTTTGAAATCGGCACGTAAACGGCGGAGCATATCTGCTTTCAAACACGTGTGCATTTCAAGACGTTTAATTTTGAAATGCGCCCTGGTTTGTAAAAGAACTTCGCGCCTAAAATTATCACAAATACGTGTTAAGTTGTAACATTATTTTATTTTTTTTTGAACTGTTTATCACAAATAGCTCCTATCTGCAGAATAACAAATTATCATTCATTGGATCTGTGGAAATAAAACAATTTTGTTACCAAAGTTACCTTCTTTTTTCTTTATAATTTTTCAAAAAAACTCAAAGTAGTGCCAAAATATCCTGTCAAAATAAACTATTACGATACGTATACATTTTGTAGTAATGCACAACAATATATGTACTAAAAGTGTTATGTATCTATATTAAAAACATATTTTAGTTACAGCTAAACAATTATTGTTTAGCAAACATATTTTTAGCTATTTTTAAACCTATTTTTAAGGAAGCAATATCAGAGGAAGAACAGGGTATATCAATAAACGTAAAATTCTTGAAAAACATAAGATTTGCAGACTACACCGCTATTTTTGCAGACAGTTTAGAAGCACTGCAACGAGTAGTACCTAAATAGATTACATCAAATCAGTATAAAATATGGACTACGAATGAACGTTAAGAAAACCAAGTTCATGATTAATTCTAAGCAACATACAATAGGAAGGCTAGATATCGAGGGAAAACAAGTAGAAAGAGTGAATAACTACAAATATCTGGGAACCTGGGTAACAGAAAACAACGACCAAGGTAGAAAAATCAGGACACGAATCGAAATTGCAAGAAAAGCATTTATAAAAATAAAAAAAAAATGTTTGTTAATCGAGACCTTTCTCTGGAGCTGAGAATAAGAGCCTTAACATGCTACCTGTTCTCGACTTTTTTGTATGGAATGGAAAGATGGACACTGAAAGTAGACAACATAAAGAAGTTGGAAGCATTTGGGATATGGTGCAATAGAAGGATTTTGAAAATACCATGGATCCAACGAGTTACGAATGCACCTTAAATAATTTACTTAAACTTAAATACACAACACGACCCTCAAATCTAAGTTGATAAACAGCACGTGCAACGAATAATAGACCTTAGTAATTCTATGCACTTGTTTGTAGAATTCCAACGCCACATGTTTCGCTACAAACCCGTGCACATTGCGGGGGTTGGCGCTTTCAAATCAACACCTTTTTGGAACTAGATAAAATATGTATCACCGTTTCGGTGTCCGTTTCAAAACCGCAATGTCCTGAAATGAACACGCAAACGGAAATACGCGACCGGGGCCACTTTTCCAAAAGGAGTGTTGCGAGGTACTTTCTTAATAAATATCAAAATATGTTCTAGTGGTCTATTTTGATACAATAAGAATAAAAAAGTAAGGCGCTTACTATTTTGTAACAAAAATAACAAAACATGGCGTAGAAGGCACCGTTCCAACAAAACGATATAAGGTTTTTAGATTGATGAGAAAGTGCATAACGTGCAGAACTTTTACGATGTTATTTCAAAGAATAACAACAGAGTTGGCTCAGTAGTTGAGCTCGGTTTTTATTATACTTAAAGGGCTTTATCGAGGGTGTTTTTATAAAACAGTTTAAAAAATGCGTAAATGCAGTCTTATCGTTGATTAAATTTGATTTCACAACTAAGCCCCAATTCCTGTCTGTTGGGACACATAAATCGTGGGTATTGCTGTATTTTTTTGTCCATGTTGATAGTTTTCGAGTTACGTGAAAAATGCGTATTTTGTTTTTTTCAGATTTTAAATTTCTTATAACTTGTAAATTATTAAGTTTTGAAAAAAATAACAACAGACCTTTTTTGTTTAAAATGAGCCAAAAAAAAACTAAAAAAATATACTACGGAGCCAAAACGGTGGTCTTTTGAAATTGTTAAATAGAATTGTTTAAATAATTTCTGCCCCAAAATTTCGCCCGGAACCCTTCTGATTTGTTTAAAGGGGACATGTTTGAACAGTAATCCACAAAGAAACCGAATCAGAAATTTTTTCATACGGAAGCGACCTCACAACATGGACTACTTGGATACTAAAAATTCAAAATTTAGACTCTCGTGAATGTCAGTAGAGGAAGTATGATCAATTACTTAATAATACAATATACGTTAGTAGTTAACTTAAGTATTTTGATCTTAATTAGTTTAAGATTAGGTTAGAGAAAAGTATGTATACATAGAAACTGAAACTAACAATTTAAAAAAATAGTGTAAAAAGTAATAGATGGGAGGAACCAAAGAAAATGAGGAAACAATCTGCATAAAATAAGAAGAGGAAGTCGTTCTTGACAGTATTTTTAAGTTTATTCGTAGAGGCCAGAACAAAGTCAAGCCTAATATGAAGGCAAGGAATAATTTAAAGCAGAAGCTATGCCGAAAGTACTAAGTTTGCCGATAATGCAGTATTAAGAGCAAAGCCGAAAGGAAACACAGGACATTTAAACTGCTTAAGAAAAAGGCAAAGCAATATGGACTGATTATAAATGATCAGAAAACAATGTATACCCATTTATTTATTTAGCGTAGGTATAACTATATCATAGTTTTTGTGTAGTAATGAAACAAAGACTTACTCACAATCATTTAATTATACTTTGACAAAGTATAATTAAATGATTGTGAGTAAGTCTTTGTTTCATCACTACATTTAATATGGACTCACATATGCAACCCATTCAATATTTACATAGTTTTTGTGTTTATAAATAAATATATAATTGTTCCATTTTATCTTTTCCCGTGCGACACGATTCATTTTCAATCAAGTTAAATAAAAAAATAAACTGAGTCGTACGTCGATGTGTAGTATCATTGATACGTAACGTCACTGTCAGTGGTAATAATTAGAAAATGGCTATTATCCCGTAAACGTATTTTATAAAGTTATTTTATTGAAGTGTTTAATCTTTTTTCATTATTGAGGAGATTGATCGACTCAAGATCAAACAGTTTGAACATCATACCCAGTATTACTAAACTATAGTCCGTCCCACCTTGACTTAACAGTATAGGGAACATAGGCAATGCAGCTTTATGAGAATTTTTAGCGCGGTGATTCCGATTTTATCAAAAATAATTTGTAATCAAACATTAGAGAGATTAAATTAAAACTGTTTTAGAAAAACAATCTATAATTCTAGGATTCGTATGCGTTTAAGTTTATTTGATATACTATAGTTATTACGCATATGAATCCTACATAATTGTAGATTGCCTTTATAAAACAGTTTTAGTTTAATCTCTCTAATGTTGTCTCCACTTGGAAGTGTAAAATTCTCCATACTCTTAGTCTAAAACCATACGAACTGTCACCATGCTCCAGAGGTTATACAAAGCCATCGGCTCCTCTGGGCTAGCGTACATTGACACTAGTTACCTAAAAGAGGGTTCAAGATGCAGTTGGCGCCTAAACAATCCTGAATAATTTCCCCAGTAAAAATGCCAATACGATATTATTACATATTATTATCCAGATTTAGTCATACTTCTCATACTCCCTCTATCGTAGGTATCTGGTAACTCGACAGAAGCATGGCATTGGTCAATATTGGTAATAAGGGAGATGGTCAATTCTTAGAAGTCCCAGTTTTTTGGCTAATTCGTGATGGAATATTGTTTCCTACTAATTCTTGGCCTTCTTTATTATCAGTACCGACAAACGCTTGGCAGCCTTCCGTAAGATGTTGGGTGGTTTTGTGGGTTTGACATCCACATTGTCATTTCTCCATTTTTGGACTTAGAGAAAGTCTTTGACTATATATTTCAGGTAATTTTTAGTTGGGGTAACCTGATCCTGAATGGCAATTAGGAAACCCTCTGTCTCTGGAAACATCTTTCCTGATGTCAACCAATGCGTAGCTAAGCGCGAAACAGGCGTACGTATTTAATAATAATAACAGGCGTACGTAAGAACTTTGTACTATTAAGATGTGACTGATTTAGTTCGGTTTTTATTTTTTTATGGTAAATTTTTCACAATTGATTTACTCCTATATATGTGTATTTATATAATTTTCACCCATTGTCTCAATGTTTTGGCCATCTTGAATATCAAAACTTCCGGGCTGAACATTTGGTAAATATACTAAATTTAGAACGGCGCTTGTTTAGTGCAGAGTGCACATTTAAGAAAGTGTGCACTTTGTGTACATTGTAAAAACTTTGAGAACATTTCTTCATCTGATCTAGAAAATTAAGCTTAGTCGCAACAGTATTGTTGTTTTTGATGTTAGAACCTGACTCGGTGAAATTCAGTAGCTGAGATAGTGGGTTCATCGCTAGACTGAACCACAGTGGACTCATCGAGTCGCCCTGGATAAGCCCCCGGTTAATTGGGATATCTTCAGTTTTGATATTGTTTTCAGCAAGTAATTGAAAACAATGGGAACGTTCTCTGGTTACACCTCCGAGGCTTCTAAAATTTGCAAGCCATAACGGATGCTGAGACTAAAGAAGATGAGGGAATTTTACAATTTATAATTCACGTCCCATCTGATCAGCGCGGTAAAGTTCCAACGAAAATGGTTCCCTTCGTACTCCAATCGGAGTAAACATGTAAATAAAAAATTAATAACCATTTTCAATCTCGTTGCAACTCGAAACTACAGCCGCATCATATTCTAGTACAATCAGAGAGTGCAGCAAGCACCTCTACCGGTTTCGAAACTTATTAGTCTCTCATCAGAAGGTGGGATGTAGAGTAATATTTTTAATGTTATTTTATGTGCTCTTAGATTGAAAACTTAGTCTTTTGCTAGCAGTTGCCGCTAGGGCATCCCTGCCATTTCGTTCCTTGCAATCCGTAACTGCACGCCGGTGTTTGTCCTGGTTGGGTCAGAGAGAGCAGCATATGTGCCTCCTGCTGAGAGACTAATAAGTTTCGAAACCGGTAGAGGTGCTTGCTGCACTCTCTGATTGAACTAAAATATGATGCGGCTGTATTTCGTTTTGCAATGAAATTGAAAATGGTTATTCATTTTTGATTTATATGTTTACTCCGATTGGAGTACGAAGGAACCCATTCTCGTTGGAACTTTACCGCGTTGAGCAGATGGGACGTACTCATCTTCTTTAGTCTCAGCATCCGTTAAGGCTTGCAAATTTTAGAAGCATCGGATGTGTAACCAGAGAAGGTTCCCATTGTTTTCAATCTGGTGGGATGTAGAGTAATATTTTTAATGTTATTTTATGTGCTATTAGATTGGAAACTTAGTTAGAGGTTAGTCTTTTGCTCGTAGTTGCCGCTAGGGCATCCCTGCCATTTCGTTCGTTGCAATCTGTAACTGCACGCCGGGGTTGTCCTGGTTGGATCAGAGAGAGCAGCATATGTGGGTCCTGATGATAAACTAATAAGTTTCGAAACCGGTAGAGGTGCTTACTGCACTCTCTGATTGAACTAGTATGATGCTGCTGTAGTTTCGTATTGCAACGAAATTGAAAATGGTTATTTATTTTTTATTTACATGTTTACTCCGATTGGAGTACAAAGTGAACCATTCTCGGTGGAACTTTAGCGCGCTGAGCAGATGGGACGTGAATTATAAATTGTAAAATTCCCTCAGCTTCTTTAGTCTCATCATCCGTTATGGCTTGCAAATTTTAGAAGCCTCGGAGGTGTAACCAGAGAAGGTTCCCATTGTTGTCAATCTGGTGGGATGTAGAGTAATATTTTCAATGTTATTTTATGTGCTATTAGATTGAGAACTTAGTCTTGTGAATTTTAGTCTTTCTCTCCGTCATTTTTTATGCTTTAAAAAGGTCACTCTAGTATCATCGACTTTATATATTTCAAATATATAATCATTCATGCGGCACTGAATCAAAGGCCTGTTTGTAGTCAATGGAGGCAGAAAGGTTCCTTCTTTTTGTTTAACTACACATGGTTAGAAATGACTGAGTCGATAATAAGTTGTTACTTGCAATCTATGGAAATTTTAGGGCATCCTTTCTCTTAAGGTTTGAGGCTCCATAATATTGCACAGTGTTGATAGATCCGCCAGGCTACACAGGATGTAACCAATTTGTACAAAATTGGAATATAAGTTATTGAGCGATACTTTTCTGGATCTTTTGTTATTTTTACTTTTCGGCATTAGATAAGTAGTTCCTAGATTAAGAAATGATGACAAACACTCATGAACTCTCCAAAAATTCTTTAGCCAGAAGTGTTGAACTCCGTCTGGTCCAGGAGATTTGCAGTTATGAAGCTCTTCGATAGTATTTGACCATTCAAGGCTTATTCGATGGTGAAGCATTGATAATTAATATCATTTTAATGTTGACAGTTATTCTTCGTGTCTTCAGTTTCTAATACTATTTTCTTATCTGATTTCTGAGAACTCAAAAGGAGTTGCCCAATCAGCAGCTTTTTTTAGGACAAACCCTGTTTTTTATCTGAGACCTGAAAATGCATAAAGCATTTACCAATCGATGACTTTTTTAGACTTAAAAATATGTACAGTGCACAGATTCTAAAGGTACCAGTGGGGGATGGCGTCTATGGGTCTATGCGCAGTATTATAGTCGGTGCATGAGAGATAACGTATTCAAAATAATAAAGTAACAAATAATATAAAGTTTGTTATTTTCATTATTTCGAATACTTTCTCTCTCATACAAAGACTACAATAGTGCGCATAGACGCCATCCCCACCGGTACCTTTAGAATCTGTGCACTGTATATACCTAAGTTCCGGCATTTGCCTCAAATATCATAATTAAAATATTCTACTACAGTTTTAAATGCAACTTTTTTCGACTTTCGTATCTACAGCTACATTAAAGTTTAATGTGGTTAGCACATCCGAATCACAGGATTTAGATTAGACAGTAATAAAACTCAAACGTAAAAAAATAAATAAAAATACTAATTTGCCGTTCTTTTTCAGCAGACTCTTCCTCGCCCCGTTCCCCAAGGAGTTCAGACGGCAACCGAGACGACCTTTCAGCCTTGTTACCTTCACCGTCGAATTACCCCAAGTCTTCGGCGACAATCCGGAGACTACGTCAGGAAAACGAGCGGCTCCAAGCGGAAGTGACGAGATTGAAGCGACTTGTCGTATCAGGGGCCACATCCGCTCTTGCTGAGCGAAAGAATTTATCGGAAAAAGCCGATCCAAATTCAGCCACTCACGCTTTGGAATTGGAGTTGGAGCTGGCGAGAGAGGCGCTGTCAAGTAAGTTTTAAGTAATTTTAATGGAAGTTTCAAGCAAAATGGTTTTTAAAGGCACCGTATCATATATATTTATAAAAGCAACAAAATAAATAGGTCACAAACTTAGGAGCATAGACTTTTAAGACTAGACTTACAATTAATGAATTAGTGCAGTCAGTGAATGTGGATATGAGCTATTACCTCCGATTTCGTTGAACCTCCATCGATTTGCATGAAAATTGGTGAGTGGTTAGAGGATATCTCAAGGAACAAAGATGGCATGGTGTTAACTTGCGCTTTTACCCTGGGGGTGGATGCCACCCCCTCTCGGGGGTGAAAATTATTTTATTAAAAGTAACCCCACAATTCGATAGAGGAACAAATTCTAAGCAAAATTTGTTATATAAAGTTATTAATTTAAATGAATACTTTTTGAGTTATTAAAGATAAAAAATTTTCATTTTTCGTGAGAAAAATGCATGTTTTAACTGATTTTTCATAAATAACTCAAAAACTATAAGTTTTTACAAAAAGTTATTATTCTAAGAATTGAAGCTAATAAAAAATGAAATAAACTGCTTACTAAAAAAAACCTTTTAGTGTTAACTTTAAGTGAGTTATAGGTAATTGAATGTATATATTTTTCGGCCAGTACCCAAATCTAAGCATTCAAGCTTCAATAACGGGAAAACAATGCATTTTAGAACATAAGCTTGTCAAACATTTCTCATAGTGTTTAGAAATATCTATCAAATGAGCTCCCGAAGAAGTTGATAGCATTAAAATTTATGCTTCAAAAGTTTTTCAAAATTCATCTTTTAAAATTTTTTTCAAAAAATGTTATTGTTTTCTCTTAAAAAACTCCGTTAATTTTTACGATATCCGGTTCAAGTAAAAACCATTGTAAAGTAATTCCAAGGGCTATTAAATGACGTTGAACTCAATCTTTTAAACCACCTACTTTTCTAAAACTAAAATGTTAAATGAACCCGGTTATTTGATTCTCGCAGCAAAATTTTAGCTTTAAACGTTTCTATCTCGGTTATTTTTTACCCTACAGAAAAAGTAAAAAAGGTATAATATTTGGTACAGAAAAAGCTAAAATATGGTTATATATCATTTTTTTGGTATGTTGAGTATTTTTGGAGTTATTATCAAAAGGAAATAAAAACTAGGATAATTTTAAAAATTCTGACTTTTTTAATTATATCTTTTTTTTTTAACCTTCGGAGTACGAAGACTGGGTCAAGCGTGACCCGAAATTCAGTTATTTCTTAATATTTTATGAAATAATTTTTTTACAAATCCGATTGATCGTAAGTTCTCCTTATTTGTTTCAATCTATTTTTTCGTATATAATTCGTGAACATGCAAATTACAGTTTTTCCTCTACGTAACATCTATAATGCCGGGTCAGTCCTGACCCGGTCTTCGAATTTCGAAGAATATTTTCAATATGTTTGTAGGTACACGTAAATCGCAGCCGTCTCTGTTTACGGGTATACGTACAGTGGAACCCCGATAAGTCGGCCTCCGATAACCGGAAGTCCGGCTAACCCGAACCGATTTTCATCAGACAAAACAAACATTTTTTCACTTTGACCAAGTTTTTTACCAAGAAATAAACAATACTGTATACAACTGTACGTAATTTAGATGTATTGTGCATATTTTATGTACTTCATGTTTTTGCAATTATAATGGAGTTTATCTGTAAGTATACCATGTTTTATTAATTTTTACTATATTCTCCGGTTAACTCAGATTTTCGATAACTCGGATCGGCCGCAGTCTCGATTAATCCGACTTATCAAGGTTCCACTGTATTCAAATATATGGCCGGAGCAAATTTACCTATGCCCGTTTTCTGTAAGGTATTAAAATCTGGCCGCCGGAGCGAACTAGTATATGCCCATGAGTAACCATCTTAAAAAATTTAAATACAATAATTTAGGATTTTCTTTGTTTTTTGTTGAATTAAAGATACTGTTTAATAATACTGACTATTTAAAACATCCTTATAAATAAAATGAGAATAGGTCACGCTTGACCCATCTTCGTAATCTACGTAAGTCAAATAATCTCCGTACTCCGAAGGTTAAATATGCATTATAAACTGGTCAAAATTGTTGATATCATTAGTTATGCTAATATAAAGAAATTTTTGTAAGAATTACAATAAATTTTAATTGTTGAGGAAATGGTGTATGTTTTATTTTTCACTTTTTCCTAAAAATAAAAAAGGGTTCTCTTATTTTCATCTTAACTTGCTTAATTTTGATGCTATTAACTTCTTCTGGAGCTCATTTGATAGATACTCTAAAGTGCTTTGACAAGTGTTTAGCAGATATATTTTATAAAATGCATTGTTTTCCCGTTATTTAAGCTTGAATATTTAGATTTGAGTACTCGTCGAAAAAAATATGCATTCAATTACCCACAACTCACTTTGAATTAACAATAGTTTAGTTCTTTAAGTGAGAAGTGTATTCAGTTTTTTATTGTCTTCAATTTTGACAATACAAACTTTTTTACAAAAGCTGATAGTTTTTGAGTTATACGTGAAAAACAGCTTTAAAACATGCATTTTTTTACGAAAAAATAAAATCTTTGATCTTTAATAACTCAAAAAGTATAGATTTAAATTAATAACTTTATATAACAAATTTTGCTTATAATTTGTCCCTCTATCGATTTATGTTATTATTTTTAATAAAATGATTTTCACCCCCAAGAAGAGGTGACATCCAACCCCAGGGTAAAAGCGCAAGTTGGTATCATGTCACCTTTGTTCCTTGAGGTATTTTCTAACTACTCATCAATTTTCATGAAAATCGATGGAGGTTCAACGAAATCGGAGGTGAAAACCTTCAGTTACTGCACTAAATTGTGACTCATCTCGTTTTTTAATAAACCGTTAAAAAATAATTTCTGCTCAGTATCTCTCAACTTTTAGCTGTTAGTCACTTTTTTGATAGGTGGGTTTCTCCATTCGATTTTCATACTTTTCCTAAACATGGTTTAATCAATAATTAGTATCTTAGTCATTAGTTAGAATATATTTATGTTTCCACATCCTTGCTGTATAATCCCACTCAGTGACGGTTTAAGGCATCATGGGGCCCTAGGCGGCCATAAAAAGTAAGCCCCCTTATAGCGACCATTGGGTGCCGATGAATTCGTACCTATATAAAAGTAAAAAATATATTATATGTATGAAGTATATAAACCCAGTATAAGCAGAGCTCGAGCTAATGGAAGTAGACTTATTCGACAAATTTTAAGTAGAATATTTCAACGTATATAATCAAAAAATGAAGCACTTTTCGGTGAAAACTCATCACAACGTTTTTAAAGTGCTAAAAAAACTTTATTTTTGTTGTTCTAGTATAAAAATTAAGCAAGTTAAGCTCAAAATAATGTTGGATTTAGTGCTTATATTTCAAAACATTGGGATTTAAAGTAAAACATTTTTTTTGACATTTTGAAAGACAATTCTGTTTCAAAATATTTTAAAAATTATTAGTGATACAAAAACTCTTCAAGAGTAAAAAATGTAGGTTTTGCTTTTCTGATATCTTAGATTTTTGTTTTTTTGTAAGATAAAAACTGTTTAAGATAAGGCTGTTCAAAATTTGCATTTTGAACACTCGTGATTAGTGACTTGTTCAAGCCATTTCTACTGCAGGCCTTTCATAAATAAGCACTTTCTAACGATAAAACTTACAGAGCATATTAACAATACATAAGTAAAGTAGCTTGTGAGGCGGTAACGATTAATTTCATTTGGGATGCTAATTAGGGGGTGATTTTCACCAGTATTTTCACCCAAAAAAGGTATCAACTTTATTTTAAGCGTATGTTGCTTACTTCTTATGCTAGAAACTTTTTTAAAAAAACAACAGTAAAGCTCTTTATACACTTTAGTTATGATGAGTTTTCCATGAAACGTTTTTGGTTATTTCACGTTGAAATATGCCATTTGGAATTTGACTAAAAAGAACCTACTTTTAATTAGCTAAACCGCTGCTTGTGCTGGGTCTACAAATTTCACACAGAATAAAACTGTGTTTTTTTTTGTTGAAAAATTAACAAATTCACTCGAAAATAACTCTAAAAGTATTGACTTAGTGAAAAAACTCTATTAAACAAAAGTTGCTTAGAATTCGTAAGTTTATTTACTTCCGGGCGTATTTTGACCATGTGTTTTTCACCCCCGAGAAAGGGTGGACTCAATCGCAGAGTAAGAGCACAGATCGGCACAATATCACTTTTTTATTTGATATGTTAGCTAGGTGTATGGCAAATTTCATGTCAATCCAAGCTCTTCTTTAAAATCCAAGGTTCCTTAAAATCAGGAGATTTTGCAATATTTTACCGTGAGTGAATGGACTATAAGGCTTATCGGTGAATAGAAGTTAAAAAAATGAACATTTCTTGGACCATACCAAAATAATTAACAGCTTCTAAGCAAAATTTGCTTGCAAAATTGATTTCCAACTTGAGGGAATGATTAGAACATGGAATATAAAATGCCGTTGAAGATAACTGCTTAATTTTGTAATAAATGATGGTTTTGCTTGTTTTCGATTCAGAGGGTTGCACACCCGCTGGACAGGCTGTTTCTACCATTTCACGCGTCCTCAGCAGCGTTCGTTAGAGTGCACTCCTCTGAATCGAAAAATAGCTGGACGATCAATTTAAAGGGAATCTGAAAAATAATTCAAATTCCCCATTCGGAAGCGATACAGCGACATCTCATAACAAATTGAAGAGTCTCAGATGCAGAATCCACCAATTTAATAAAAATTAAAATGGTAAATAGTAATTTAAAACTGAGACTTTTCGTGTTGAAAGTTCTTTCTGGTACATCCTTAATCTGCGACTTTTTCAATTAATAAGACCGCAGACGACGAATATAGAAAACGAAAAGGAAACCATCACATTCCGCTTTCATTCGTCTAGGAAAAAAGGACAGAAGAGGAACTTTCAGTACTCAAATCCGAGTAAAGATAGAAAAATAATAAATGATGGTTTTGCTTGTTTTCGATTCAGAGGGTTGCACACCCGCTGGACAGGCTGTTTCTACCATTTCAGGCGTCCTCAGCAGCGTTCGTTAGAGTGCACTCCTCTGAATCGAAAAATAGCTGGACCATCAATTTAAAGGGAATAATGGGGAATTTGAATTATCTTTCAGATTCCCTTTAAATTGATGGTCCAGCTATTTTTCGATTCAGAGGAGTGCACTCTAACGAACGCTGCTGAGGACACCTGAAATGGAATCTTTACTCGGATTTGAGTACTGAAAGTTCCTCTTCTGTCCTTTTTTCCTAGACGAATGAAAGCGGAATGTGACAGTTTCCTTTTCGTTTTCTATATTCGTCGTCCGCGGTCTTATTAATTGAAAAAGTCGCAGATTAAGGATGTACCAGAAAGAACTTTCAACACAAAAAGTCTCAGTTTGAAATTACTATTTACCAATTTAATTTTTATTAAATTGGTGGATTCTGCATCTGAGACTCTTCAATTTGTTATGAGATGTCGCTGTATCGCGTCCTAATGGGGAATTTGAATTATCTTTCAGATTCCCTTTAAATTGATGGTCCAGCTATTTTTCGATTCAGAGGAGTGCACTCTAACGAACGCTGCTGAGGACGCCTGAAATGGTAGAAACAGCCTGTCCAGCGGGTGTGCAACCCTCTGAATCGAAAACAAGCAAAACCATCATGTATTATTTTTCTATCTTTACTCGTATTTGAGTACTGAAAGTTCCTCTTCTGTCCATTTTTCCTAGACGAATGAAAGCGGAATGTGATGGTTTCCTTTTCGTTTTCTATAGTCGTCGTCTGCGGTCTTATTAATTGAAAAAGTCGCAGATTAAGGATGCACCAGAAAGAACTTTTAACACGAAAAGTCTCCGTTTTAAATTACTATTTACCATTTTAATTTTTATTAAATTGGTGGATTCTGCATCTGAGACTCTTCAATTTGTTATGAGATGTCGCTGTATCGCGTCCTAATGGGGAATTTGAATTATCTTTCAGATTCCCTTTAAATTGATGGTCCAGCTATTTTTCGATTCAGAGGAGTGCACTCTAACAAACGCTGGTGAGGACGCCTGAAATGGTAGAAACAGCCTGTCCAGCGGGTGTGCAACCCTCTGAATCGAAAACAAGCAAAACCATCATTTATTATTTTTCTATCTTTACTCGGATTTGAGTACGGAAAGTTCCTCTTCTGTCCTTTTTTCCTAGACGAATGAAAGCGGAATGTGATGGTTTCCTTTTCGTTTTCTATATTCGTCGTCTGCGGTCTTATTAATTGAAAAAGTCGCAGATTAAGGATATACCAGAAAGAACTTTTAACACGAAATGTCTCAGTTTTAAATTACTATTTACCATTTTAATTTTTTTAAATTGGTGGATTCTGCATCTGAGACTCTTCAATTTGCTTAATTTTGTCTTTAAGTTGGTTGAATCTTCCTGACATATTTGACAGAAGACAAACCAAAAAACTGAGTTTGATTGGAAATCATAAATTAACCATTCTCCATTTTTCTTTATCTCCGTTAGCCCTATTTGATTTATTTAACATTTTACATTTTTTTTAATACTGCTTAAATAATTCAATATTAATTAATGCATTTGAGCGGGACACGGCCCCATCAAGTGCGCGGGCTCTGGGCGGCCGCCTACTCCGCCTAATGGTCAATCCGGCGCTGATCCCACTTCTTAATTAGATTCTTTACTACGTAAACTTTTAATTTACTTTGCTACATGCATATCGCCGGTCCGGAACAAGAATGACGTAACTGCAAATTTTGCCAATTCCTATTTATTGCCTAATTAACTTCTATAATAATGTGTACATGATAGAAAAGCGGCAGAACTGTAACTATGTGCTGAGCCTATACAGGGTAGTTGCGTCGTTATTAAAAGACGCACCATTTTAGACCTTGTTTCAGATGAAAAATGACGCAAGTGTAAATAGGGTTAAAAATGAGGGGAGGGGTTTAATTTAGCATAATGAAATTCGGGCCAATAGGGATGAAAATAAAAGCCATCGCTGTAAGAATAAACGCCATACTAAATATTTAAAAATCGTTTTTTTGTACAGAAAAATTTTAAGATTAAGAATGACGCAACTGTAGATAGGGTTGAAAATGGGGGTATTAAATCAAGATAATGAAAATTGAACCAATATGGATGAAACTCAAAGCCATAATTGTAAGAATAAATGCCATACCGATGCTCCAGGATGGTTGCTCTTTATTTAATCACTATTTTAAACATTTAAAACTTTTTAGCTGAATAATGACGCAACTGTAGATAGGGTTGAAAAGGGGGGATTTAATTAAGATAATGAAATGCGAACCAATAGGGATAAAAATCAAAGCCATCATTGTAAGAATAAATGCCATACCGATGCTCCTGGACAAATACTCTTCATTTAATCCCTATTTTAAATATTTAAAAATCGTTCTTTTGCTCTTCTGATAAAGGGTACCCCCCGTTAAGATTGGCAAAATGCCCTCATTCCCAGAATTCAATTTTTTTAATTTTTTTTACGTTCTATGCAACTAAAAAATGAGATAACGCGGATTTTTAGCTCGCCACCCCCATTACCCCTCCCCCCACAGCCAAAAACGTAGATTATTAGATTTAATTTTTTTTAGTTGGGTTGCAATTGATATAAAAATTTCAAAAAATTCACACGTGTAGCTGAGGCTTTTACAAAACATGTCCATTTTTTATGGATCCATAGGTCGAGTGTACATAACCTCAAAATTTTTTTTAACTTTTTTAAAGCTTATATCTTTTTTTTAGAGAGGGCTGCAGGTCCAATTTTTTAGCATTTTGTGTAATTTATTAAAATCTACCTCTCTGATTTTTTTCAGATTTTTCCGTCAGGTGTGCCATCTTGAAAAATCAGGAAAACTGTTTTTTTAGGGGTTTTTGGGGATTTTGTCCATTTACAGACTGCAACATGGGTCAACTCAAGGTTTTGTTAATAGATTATGTATAATTTGAAATAACTGAGTATTTTAGCACCACCACCCCCTCTCCCTGCCCCCACAAAAACGTCAATTTTTCTGTTTTTTATTTGTTTAGTTAAGTTGCAATTAATTTAAAAAAATTAAGAGGCTTCTACAAAACATATCTATTTTTTATAAACCCGTTGGTCGAGTGTACAATACATATAACCTCAAAATTTTTTTTATTTTTTTAAAACGTATTTTTGACTTCCAATCGATATTTTTTTATAACGTCCAATAATTGTACATCTCTCTCGCGGACGGCCGCTTCAATACGTGCTTAGCGCTCATTTTTAATTAAAATAATAGTTAGTAATAAAACAATGTCAAAAATTTCTTCAGGCTATTGCAGCGGGGGGGGGGCTTTAAATTTTGAGTTGGTCACTTTATGACTTTCATAATAATAATTTTTAATCGAGGTATTAAGCCTTGAAAATGGCCATTTTCGCGTTTTTCAAATTTTAAATTACATGAACAGTCAATTTTATAGAAAAATCACAACAGACCTTTTTGCTCAGGTTGATCCAAAGAATCTAAAACAAATTTGTCCGAAGTAAAAAAATTCATTTTTTGAATTCGTTTTAAGCAATTTTCCGACCGCGGTACTGCCTGGCACCTTGTAGATTTGTTATAAGGACCTGTTTTTGAGTAAGTTTGTGCACAAAAATGAATCGGAATAATTTACCTAACGAGACAAGCGTACAGCGTGGACTATTTGCACTATTATGAGCCAAACTTAGATGGTTTGTAAAACAAAACATAAAACGATAGATACTGTTGTAGATGCAAGTTGCGCAAACGGCAACATAACCATAGGCTGTTGTTCGCATGTAGCTGCCATAATATAATATTTATCGCATGGAAGATATTTTACAAAAATCATCAAGCCAGCAGAATATCTTACAAAACTCTTTGACAATACAGATGTTATACCTATAGGTACCTGTAATAGACGAAGGCAGCGATGAGACTTTAGAACTGTAAAGTGTAATACCAACGAATATACTCTCCGAATACTCTACAAGTATACACGGAGCTATATATTCTTTGGTAATGCTTTCATTATTCTTTTTATGGTGTTTTACGTGGCAGTAAATGTGAAGCAAAATGACAGTATAGGCAGAGATATAGGTTATGTAGATGGTACAAGCCAGTGATGTGGTAGGGAGGTTGTTTTTAAGTTTATTCAATAGCAAACTTTATATAATATATGAAAAAATGTTTGTCCGACAAATATGTTGGGCATTTTAATAAGTCCGTATGTCAAATGACAGGAATTATATTGGTGGTAAATAGTAGTTTGATTTTTGCATGAGAGTTTAATGAAAGGCTAACAAATCAATTGGATGTTCTGTCCGACAAAATACATGGGACGTTTTCGTAATCTGACGTTCGAAACTTGTAACCTTTTCAACAATTAAAACTTCCCCTGTTTCAGTGTTCCGGTACATCAAAGTTTGTCCGACTAGACACTGTTAAGCTATTAACAAATTTTCAGTTTGCTATTAATAAACTTGTTTTTGATACACAGTATCCAGGCCTGTATGAGTAACCGCTCAAAAACCTTTAAAAACATAGTTTTTGGGGGGTTAGTGGTGTTTTGCACATTTTTGAATATCCCTGAAAACTCAGTTATTTCAAATTATACCTACATAACCTATAAAAAAACCTTGAGTTAATCTATTTTAAAGTCTATAAAATTGAGAAAATCCCTAAAAACCACCGAAAAAACCAGTTTTGCGGATTTTTGAAGATGGCGCACCTTACGGAAAAATCTGAAAAAAGTCAGAAATATAGTTTTTGATAAAATACACAAAACACAAAAAAATTAGACATGCAGCCATCACTAAAAAAAGTTATATGTACCTATTAAAAAACAAAAAAAAATGAGGTTATAATATGTACACTTGACCTTCGGTTCCATAAAAATAGATGTTCTGTGAAAGCCTCAGCTGTGCGTGTGAATTTTTTGTAATTTATAATTTAATAAAATATTAACTATTCTAAATGGGAAATAAGCCACAATTTAACTAAAAAAATGATTTTATTAACGTTTCGACGTCCACCACGGACGTCGTTGTCAAAATACAAAATATTAATAAATTAAACAAAAATGTTGTTGCTTGGTAAAAAAATCTTCTAATAATTTAATCTAATCTGACTTATTTATATAGATCGTCCCAAATCCTTTTTTCAGTGCGTCAACAGATTATCCAATTCTCTCTTTCGCATTACAGATGGAAAATAAAATCATTTTTTAGTTAAATTGTGGCTTATTTCCCATTTAGAATAGTTAATTACAAAAATTCCACAAAGAAATAGCTTCAGAACAACATTTATAACTTATTTGCAAACCAACTTAAAAAAGGAGGTGAAAAGGAGGTGGGGAGGGGAATAGGGGAAGTGGGCTAAAATTGCAGTGAGTCCCAATTTTTTAAAATCATATAGAACGTAAAAAATTAAAAAAATATTCAGGCTCTATCGACCTCAAAAAATATAATTAGACCCGCAAAAACCCTTACAAAATTAAAAAAAAAACATGGTTTTTGGGGGGTTTAAAAGTGTTTAGCCCAATTTTTGAATACCATAATATACTCAGTTATTTTAAATTATACATAATCTATTAACAAAACCTTGAGTTGACCTATGTTGCAGTCTATAAAATGGAGAAAATCCCCAAAAACCCCCTAAAAAAACAGTTTTCTTGATTTTTCAAGATGGCACACCTGACGGAAAAACCTGAAAAAAATTAGAGAGATAACTTTTGATAAATTACACAAAATGAAAAAAAGATTGGACCTGCAGCCCCCTCCAAAAAAAAGTTATAAGCTTTAAAAAAGTTAAAAAAAAATTTGAGGTTATGTACACTCGATCTATGGGTCAATAAAAAATGGACATATTTTGTAAAAGCCTCAGCTATACGTGTGAATTTTTTGAAATTTTTATATCAATTGCAACCCAACTAAAAAAAATTAAATCTAAAAATCTACGTTTTTGGCCGTGGGGGGAGGGGTAAAGGGGGTGGCGAGCTAAAAATCCGCGTTATGTCATTTTTTAATTGCATAGAACGTAAAAAAATTAAAATAGTTGAATTCTGGGAGTGAGGGCATTTTGCCTATCTTAACCCGCCATTACACGCGCTATGAGGAAATCTCTCACCATATTTGTTTATAACCAATGAAATTGTGTAAACTAATACGATAACCTTAAGCACCCAGGAATGCCTTTAGCATGGTTTATGAGAGGGTATGGAAAAGTTATAGAATATTTCAGGCGGCCAGTGTGCTGTGTGATAGTTGAAAGAAGAGACATCCCTCTTCAAGTGAGGGAATTCCTCACTGCGCGTGCAATCACAGTGAAATCACGTTTCTATTATCTCAAAGAAACTTTTAGGTTTTTATTTAATATTTAGGTAGGTATAATTAAAATATTATTGTTTGGATTAGGTTAGGAACAGTGGCACACCGAGGGGGGGGTTTGGGGGTTAAAATCCCACCCAAAACATATAGAAATATATATAAAAGAAAGTAGGAAAATGTAACTTGTCTTTCACAAATAATACAAAAAACTTTCGGTGCCCAAGCAAACCCCCCCCCCCCCCCAGAGGAAAATTCTAGGTGCGCCACTGGTTAAAAACCCATTTTTAAATTTACCTATTCTAATTGGGAAATAAGCCACAATTTCACTTGAAAAATTGATTTTATTGACGTTTCGAATTCCAGCTCGGACGTCGTTATCAAAATACAAAATATTAATAGTTAATTACATAAATGTCACAAAGAAATAGCTTCAGAAGAGTTTTTAATTTCAATTTGTATTTTTAGTAAAATGAATTCGCGTAAACAACGTTAATTTCATCAGTGGCTTGCTGAAATTGAAAATTAAGAAAACTTGCTTTTGATCTATATTATTTTTACTTTTGTTTTGTTAAATTAATAAAAAAAAATTGGTTTACGAGACTTTCTATAATATGTGAGTACCACCCATTTTATATTTATACATGTTGACATTCATTCTTCCTCGAAATAAGTCGAATTTATGTAGGTGAGGGCGACGCTCATACGCGTGCAACCACGTCACAATAGAACACGCGTGTAACGGCGGGTTAACGGGGGGTACCCCTTGGCTGTTTGCAATTATCTACGTCATTTTTGTTCCGGACCGGCGATATGTCCTGTATAAGCTCGGTATGCAGATTAAGTCTCAATCATATTTTAACTTCCGAACCTGAATTTAGAATAAAATTAAATCGTTTTTTAAATTATTGTACATACGGAGAAGTTACTGCGGAGCACATGCTACACGATCGTTTTAAGTGACAATAGACCTCTTAGGCCGAGTGAAAACATTGTTAATACGTTGACGGACAGAACGTCTAGAGACGTCTAATTTCCATTGATGTCCATATGTGACACAACGTCTATAGACGACATTTTTAAAATAATGAATTGCGACAAAAATCTGTAGATTTCATGCATCTATAGATGCATATGAAACCTGACACGACATCCATGGTCGACGTTCATATGTTTATAAAAAATGCTCAAAAATTTATTGTTTCCATAAACTATAAGCGATAAAAAAATTTAGCAATTTCCCTATTCTACTTTGCAAAATTCATACAGTGTAACAACACTTGCTTACCTATACATTTGACGCACTGTCCGTCAACGTGTTTTAAGTGCCCACTTAAATTGAGCCTAAGGCTGTTCGAAAATAATCAAATAATAAAACCAAACCATAAAATATTACCCAAGTATCCATATCGGAAATAACACATTGTATATCCAATTTTGTATAAGCATGCAATGACATAGACCACTCTTCGCAAAAATGTTTGTGGTTCTCCTGCAAGCTATATTAAATAACAGAATGGAGATCAGCTGGGATCGACATCGATGGACAAATGACAAAATGAAGATCTCTTTTACATCTAAAATGGTATTTGGCCGGACATGTTGGTAAAATTACGGATGAGCGATGGACATAAAGCAGGCAAAAGAAAAACACTTTGAAGAGAAATGCAAAGAGATCGAAGACCTCCAAAATAGATACGATCTGTTTAACCTACATAAGAATGTCAAAGAAATGGCTGGACTAAGAAAGCAAAATCTCACTGGTACACTTCTGGATAGACACGGGGTTGATATAACAGAGACCGATGAGAAAGTACAACGTTGGGCAGAATACATCGACGAACTGTTGAACGTTGGGCAGAGTACATCGATGATGAAAGAGGGTACCTGGAACACATAGAACTTACTTCAGGAGAAATAGGTCCAGATATTACAAAGGAAGAAATAATACATGCGGGAAAAACAATGAAGAACAGGAAAATCCCAGGACCTGACATGCTCCCTATCGACCTTTTAAAAATTATTGATGAGCAGCATATTGATGTTTTAGTGGTACTCTTGAACACAATTTATAGCTCAGACATATTACCCAAATAATGGTTGACGTCGATCTTTATTTGCCTTCCTAAAAAGAAAAACACAAGAGAATGCGGCGACTACCGCACCATTAGTTTGATGTCCCATGTGCTAAAGTTGCTACTGAAAGTCATCCATAACCGAATATACATATCATAAACTGGACATAGATATTAATGATACGCAGTTTGGGTTTTGCAAAGGCCTGGTAACTCGTGAAGCTCTTTTTTCACTTAACTTACTTATACAAAGGTGCCTGGACGTCAATCAAGATATATATGCGTGTTTTATTGACTATAATAAAGCATTCGAAAAAGTACGACATGAACTAACAATTAATGCATGTCCTGGAATCAAAGAAGTTCGACTGCAATGACCTCAGGATTATATCGAATTTATACTATACACAACGAGCAAAAGTACGTGTTAATGACCAGCTGTCAGAGGAAATTGAAATCAGACGTCGAGTGAGACAGGGATGCGTGTTGTCACCAATTCTTTTTAATGCCTACTCGGAAGAGATCTTGAAGGAAGCTCTTGAGGGTGAAAGAGCTGGAATAAAGGTAAATGGAGTTCCCATTAACATTAGATATGCGGATGATACTGTCATCTTAGGTGAAAATATTAGGGATCTTCAGAGGCTGGTGACCAAAATAGTAGAGTTTGGACAAGAATACGGGCTAACAATGAATGTCAAGGAGACAAAGTTGATGAGAATATCGAAAACTCAAAGAAATAACGAAAATCTCTTCATAAACGGATCCAATATCGAACGAGTCGACCAATATGCATACCTTGGAACAATGATCAACTCCACAGGGGATTACTTACAGGAAATCAAAATCAGAATAGAAGAGGCTAGAGCAAATTTTAACAAAATGAGAAAAGTGCTCTGCGCAGGAGATTTGAAGTTGGAGCTAAGAGTTAGGTTGGCTAGGTGCTACATTTTCTCGACTTTGTTTTATGAAATGAAAGCTTGGACCTTGAATGCTGCATCAATGAAAAAACTAGAATTATTCGAGCTGTGGGTGTACAAAAGAATTCTGAAAATATCGTGGACAGAACACGTCACAAACAAAGAGGTTTTGAGAAAGATGAATAAAGAAATGGAATTCCTAAATACCATCAAAACAAGAAAATTGGTATATCTCGGACATATTACACGTGGAGAGAGATACAGCTTGCTCCAATTGATTATGCAGGGAAAGATTCAAGGAAAGAGAAGCATAGGGAGACGCAGAATATCGTGGCTGCGCAACCTGAGAGAGTGGTACGGATGTACACCAAATGAACTTTTTAGAGCAGCCGTCTCTAAAATACGAATAGCTATGATGATTGCCGACCTCCGCTGCGGAGATGGCACTTAAAGAAAAAGAAGATGGACAATTATAGTGGAATAGCGTCCGAGATACGACGCGTACAGAAGTAGAGGCAGGCCATCAAGCACATGGACCGACGAAATAAAGAGAATTAATGAAACTGGATAAAATGGACTCAAGAGAGAGAGGACTGGCAAGAACTTTGCGAGACCTACGCTCAGCAGGGGACACTTTGGGCTTTCTCGATTAATTATTAAACAATTACGGGCGGGCGCCATTTAGCCATCGTAAGTTAAAAGGAATCATATAGAAAGTAGACACCATTTAAAAGCTCTTATGTCAGACAGTACGTTTGTTGTACCATTTTCAATTCAAATCAGGTTAATTAATATTTTCAGTTTACTATTGAATAAAACTCGTTAGATCTCTATATTTTGCATTATTTTTTAAGTAGGCTAGCTAGTATCTTATATGTTACATTATACAGGGTGTCTGCGTAACTTGGAACCATATGGGAAACTTTTTTAATATCAATTTTAAGAAAAAAAGTCATTCTTTATAAAGTGCTCTGCATAGTCTAAAACCTAAGATGCAATCATCAGATATCAAATTTTATACACATTTTAAAACATCAATATGCAAATAACAGCCTTCTACTTAAAAAAATTCTGAAATAAATTACCTATTCCGAACATCATTTTTATTTATTAGACATGTAATAACTCTGTTATTAATAATTTTAGGAAAAAAAGTTATTCTTCATAAAAATCTGTGCATGGTATAAACCTCAAGATGCAACCATCAGTTATCCAAGTTCGTTAATTTTATACGAGGTGTGTCAAATAATATGAATTTAGAAATAATTTAGAAAGAATTCTTTCTTAATTCATATTATTTGACACACCTCGTATAAAGTTAACGAACTTGGATAACTGATGGTTGCATCTTGAGGTTTAGACCATGCACAGATTTTTATGAAGAATAACTTTTTTTCCTAAAATTATTAATAACAGAGTTATTACATGTTTAATAAATTAAAATGATGTGCGGAATCGGTAATTTAGGAAAATTTTAGAAAAATTTTTTTTCAAGTAGAAGGCAGTTATTGCATATTTGAATATGGTTTTTAATTACAAATAACTTTTCATATTAAAATTTTTTGATATTTTGAAATATAAAGGTAGTTTGCTCTTGAGCGAAATTCATATTTTTTGACATACCTCGTATACTGTTGACAAAATTTGATATCTGATGATTGCATCTTAGGTTTTAGACTATGCAGAGCACTTTATAAAGAATGACTTTTTTTCGTAAAAGTGATATTAAAAAAGTTTCCCATATGGTTCCAAGTTACGCAGACACCCTGTATCACATATACTTTTAGAATAATGCCCCTTGGCCCTAAATTGCCGAATATATTACTGTCTCCATTTTTAATATGAGATAGATCACTAATTATTTCCACTGAACTAGAAGTTCTACTCTATTCTACATTCAAAATTCATGATTTTTCTTAGTTTTTAATCAGATATACTTTCTGAACTATCTCTATACATTTTATGCCGAAAACAGAACTGTGAAAAAGGTTCTTTCTGCCTCCACGGTTCAAATAAATCATCTTTATCAATTACTGAACCTTCTGTATGTACGTTTAGTATGCCAAAAAAGGCGTTAAAATTTGGAACTGCGTGCTTTCTTATCATGCCTTTTTTCACAATTTCAACTTTAAAAGGCATTATTCTTTTCGATCAATTTATAAAAACTAATTCGTTTGCTTTTCCAAAAAATCTTGATTTAACTGTTAAACAGTACGTTGAACAATCAGTCTGACATTCTTCAATAACAGCAACGTAGATTGTCCATAGGGATACCCTAGAAAATCAATTTTATGCAGTCCCAGATTAAGAATCTTGAGGCCCCTAGGCAACCCAAGCTATGAGACCCCTTAGGAATCCTCCACTTTTTCCGTTTTTAGTATTTTTTTTTAATTTTTGTTCGCTGTTGCGAAATAACCCAAAATGACTGTGAAGCAGAAATAAATTGTTTGCAAATATTTGAACTGCTCTAGTTCATCTTTAAGTTCAGATTCAATATCATCAGAATAGTTCTCATATAGTTTTGAAGCACACTCGTTTATTTGAATATCACTCAGTTTTGGAAAAATACACAAAAGACCAAATACTGGTTTCACTGACCCGTACACTGTCAACCGACGACTCAGCTCAGTAATTAGCTCATAGAACCTTGGTAGATACGATTTAACCTTTAACTTTTTGCACCCTGTAGAAAAACATCATTTGAATTACCATCATCAAAATGCAGTTTTGTTCCTGGCCTTCGTTTACTCGTGTCGGAATATATATGAGTATTGTTGATCGCAGGCCTTCTGCTCGTAGTAAGCAAAATTATCTCTTTGGGATTTTAGGAACTAGAAAAGTGAATTTAGAAGCTTAACTGCAGTTCTCTCTGTAATGATTTAGTGACAGCGTTGATTCGTTTAAAATTGTTGACCAAAAATCGTTTATTATGAATGTTTTTTTTGACATTTCTTTCAACAAACACTTAGCTTCATGAACTGTTTCAGCTTTCTGATTAGTGTCTTCAGTAAGAGTATGAAGAACAGATTTGAAAGCGTTATAACCTTTAGACAAGGCTCTTGTTGCATATGCTCTTGCAGTCCATCTAGTACTGCTTGTTCTTTTAAGGACTAGATCGCGGCGAATGGAATCGCTTCATGGGGTTTAATTTAATCATTTGTTTCAAGTTTGCTAATCGAAGATAAATGAGCCCAGAGACCATTGTATTTGCCTCACATATTTGCTGCATTGTTGTATGATTGTCCCGTCATGTTGTTTACATCAATGCCAAAGTCGTTTAAATAGGTTAAAGCAGCAGAAGAATGATTTTCTCCAGTGTTGCTACTTGCTGATTTGAAAAATCTTTACAAAAGAATAGATGAAATTCACAGTCATCTTACGAGAAGCCCTGACAATGAAAATGAATCTTTATTCCATACGATCAGGGAAATGAAACAAGACATTTTTAATCTGGTGTCAATATTTATGGGCAATCATGAAGAGATTGTGAAGGTCCAAATTCAGGATACATCAAAGGAAGAGATAGTGAAGGAAATGGCTGACTTGAAAATTACTATCAACCAAATGGCACACAAAATTGAAAAGCTAGGTACCAATGAAAAACCAACTAAAACTCCACCGCAAACCATAAAAAAGTCCATTTCAACTCAAACTGATCCTGCAGAAACCCAAGAGCCTTTAGTGTCTTCTCCTTCAAAGGTAAATACTGTACCACCTACCAAATACACTGTAAAAGAAAACTGGCATTATGTGGTTGTATCAAAAATTCCACCTCC
Organism: Diabrotica virgifera virgifera; assembly: GCF_917563875.1. Classification (NCBI taxonomy): domain Eukaryota; kingdom Metazoa; phylum Arthropoda; class Insecta; order Coleoptera; family Chrysomelidae; genus Diabrotica; species Diabrotica virgifera. The sequence continues at coordinate 158,644,777 of NC_065444.1, read as the reverse complement.
TTATACTGCTAAACAGATTGCACACTATGTCAAGGAGAAACTTGGTACCACCGATTTTATTCGATGCTTCCCATTGCAGAGGGATACGGATAGACGAGACTCTGACTTTAAGATCGGTGTGCAAAATCAAAGTTTCATCAAGTTGCTGAAAGATCCAAGTTTGTGGCCGCCTGGTACTGTAGTAGACAACCTTAATGACAATCCTCCAGCGCATGCCAATTCAGCTTCAACGACCATAAAAGTAGCGGCTCCAGCATCCAGTACTCCTTACACGACACCATCAACACCTACTAAGGAGGGCATATCCATTCAGATTGGTTCAGATAGGGATGCCATTATTGCAAGTAAGTCCTTTAATAAACAAAATTCAAGTATTGTGCTTACGGAGAAAACTATGAAAAAGGATGATGGGCTTTGTATGGACCCGATGACTCCACCTATAGTGCGGCTATCTCGTACTGTGGATGTGGAAAATAGTCGTTACTTGTTAGCTAGACTGAGGGACCCTGGAATTTTGAATTCTCTTCGACTCTTCCTTGCCTATCTCCATGATCAGCCCTCGAGTACGTGTAACGATGGGCACACCAACACCACCATTAAGTTAATGCTGGCTTCAGAGGGACTCCCTACTGACGTGGATTCCCTACGTAAGCTGTATCACAGATTCCATGAGGCTTATGGTATTAGTACTGCTGAAGTTGAAGCAGATCTTTCGGCTTTTGGAACCTTCTTTTCCACTGAGACACGCCTCCGACTCCAGAAAATTAGGGAATGTCAGAATAAATATTTTTCGAGTAATTCCCCGTCTAGCAAAAATTTTTTTTTTAAATAAATTGACGCGTACAGAAGATCAAGCGCCTTCTGACAATTTGGACGATAGCAAGCTAAGTTTATTTCTTCTTAACAGTCAGTCCTTAAGACACAAAACTGATGAATTACTTCTATTACTAGAAGAGCTAAATTTTCCCGAGATTGTTGCCATAACTGAACACTGGTTAAATGTTTTTTTTTGGCATAGGCTTTTGCCATTCAGCCAGTCACAACTTTTTTAAGTTATTCCTAAAGCAAAGAAAAGAAAGTAATTATCACAATACCTATTTGATTTTCAGTAAGGAATAACATGGTTACTCGCTTCTCGTCTAGGGACCCATCAATACATTAAATTAATACACAAACTAGACTGGGTCACGGAAAGAAGGTTTTAAACAAATGGGGTAAAACAAAGGTTACTAGTTTAACTGTGCTCACAATTTAAGGTTACTTTTTGAAATAAATTTTGTTAAATAGTCATATACGGTTTTATTATTTAATGACAAAAGGTAGCAAATGTTATAGGGAGGAAGGATTTTATGATTGATTAAATTTTTTATTAAGTCATCAGTTTGTTGTATATATTTTGTACATTCAAAGAAAATATGGTTTAAATCTGCTTCTTTTTGACAATCTTCACATAAATTGGAACTTAAAATTCTAAGTTTTGCTAGATGGGCTGGATAACACGCGTGTCCAGATCTCATTCTGATAATAGATGTAATGTATCTACGTGGGACAGAGTAATTTTTAAACCAAAATTCACTCGGGGGTTAAATGTTGATGAAGCTGTGTTTATTAAAAATTAAACTATTATATCCAGATTTAACAGGAGTAGATTATATCATGGGGGTACTTTGATTATGTCTACACAAAATGACTTTTCAGCAGTGACCAAATTTGATAATTTATTAATTGAAACAGTTTTTGAATTCTCCATAATTTATCAGAAATCTTCTGACCTCTATATTATTTGTATCTATAGAACTCCCGATGCGGATGTGCAGATTTTCTTACAACAACTACTTAGCTTGCTAGAATCTATTCCTTCAAAAATAAATTAATTCTATGTGGCGATCTAAATATTGACTGCTCCAGTGTGTGTGCTGCTCAAGAATCTCTTCATTCTATCTTTGATTCCCTTGGTATAGGTATGCATGTAAATTCCCCAACCAGAATAACTAAAACTAGCTCTAGTATCACTGACTATGTCGTATCTTCTTTAGCTCCAAATTCTACTGACTGTACTGTTTTCAACTCAGGTTTCTCTGATCATGAAGCAGTATTGACTACATTTTGGTTAAAATCAAAAAATAGTAGTGCAAACACGCAACGAAAATTGTTCCGTGTCTTTGGAGAACAAAATTTTCTAACATTTAAACACCTATGTCAAACAACTGACTGGGACTTCCGCTCTGTTGATGTCGACATCGAGTTTTCTAGATTCATAAAGTTATTGTCTGGTCTGGCATACGAATCCTTTTCTCTTAGGCCTATCAAAACTAAACATCGTAAACCCTGGTCAACTAGAGGTCTACGTATATCTGCAAAGAACATGCGCTCATTATCGTACCTAAAAAAATTCTCGGACAACATATCCTTCCATGATTACGTTAGGCTTTACAAGAAAATTTACCATAAAGCCATAAAGGCCGCCAAGGAAATTTATTACAATGCGAGGCTGGCTAAATCAGGTAATGTTGCTAAGGAAACGTGGTCTATCGTAAATGAACTGAGAGATAAGACTCCTTCTCCCACCACAATCCCGACTTCTCCTGAGACCCTGAACAATTACTTTGTAAATGTGGTAAAAAATTTAACAAATACTATACCTCCTTCTCAGGATCCGATTTCATATCTTTCTCATAGGAATGTAAATAGTTTCTTTTTTACACCCATAGTATTAGGTGAACTACGCTCTACAATAAATGACTTTAAAAATAAATCGTCATCTGGGACTGATGGCCTCACTCTTAAAACGTTTTCTGCTCTACCTGATTGCACTTTAAACCATCTTACTACTTTAATAAGCAGGTCATTCGAAACTGGGGGTTTTCCAAGCTGCCTTAAGACAGCGATAATTATTCCTATACACAAAGGAGGCGATAAAGATCTTGCTTCGAATTATCGCCCTATTGCACTCCTGCCCACGTTGTCGAAGATAATTGAAAGTCTGGTAAAAAAAAGAATCTTATCTTTTCTGTTGAAATACAAATTGCTTACTCCACATCAATTTGGATTCCTGAGTGACAAATGCACGAATGATGCTATGTTCTTCCTTTTCGATCATGTTTACTCCAGTCTAAACAACCATCACTCTACAGAAACAATTTTTTGTGATTTCTCTAAAGCATTCGATTGTGTAAACCATAACATCTTGACTGACAAATTACAGCACTATGGATTTAGGGGAAAGGCTCTTAAATGGTTTAAATCATATCTTAATAAAAGAAGTCAGTTTGTAAAGGTTGACACGAAGACGTCTTCTTGCATGCCATTAGAATGTGGGGTACCTCAGGGTTCAGTTCTAGGCCCTATATTGTTGCTGATATACATAAATGACATCTCTAGTCTGAACATTAAAGGTAAAATATGTCTCTTTGCAGATGATACTAGTATTACTTGGAGTAACACGGATATTATGGATCTTCGCAATACCATAGCTACAGACCTAGTCACCATTAAATCGTGGTGCGATTCGAATCTCCTGTTATTTAACGTTTCTAAAACCAAAGTCCTACCTTACAACAGTATGATGCAACCTTTAGTACTTAATAACAACAGTCTAGAGGTAGTTGAATCGGTGAAGTTCTTAGGGCTTATTGTGGATAAGTCTCTAAAATGGAACTTGCACATTGATGCCTTATACAAAAAATTAAGTTCTGCTTGTTTTGCGCTAAGATCAGTTGCTACGGAAATGAATTTGTCAACATCTAAGACCGTTTATTATACCCTTTTTGAGTCTCATCTTCGGCACGCCCTTCCATTCTGGGGTACGTGTTGTGCGACTCAATTTGAGCGTATTTTTAAACTACAAAAGAGAGCTCTTCGTTACTCCCTGAGACTCAATAGTAGAGTTCATTGCCAAGAATTCTTTAAAAAATTTAAAATATTAACTCTTCCTTCTTTGTTTGTTTTTGAATCCGTTTGTTTAATCCGCAAACATGCATCAGAAGGTCCAGACAGACCCACTCACAACTATGCCCTTAGAAACGTGGAGCATAATCTTTATCTGCCAACCCCACGGTCTGAGCTGGTTAAGTGCTCTATACTATACAATTCGAGAAAAATGTACAATCACCTGCCATCTAACATCAAATCTATTGCAGCATTTCCCGCTTTTCGCAAGGCCTTGAAAGCTTATTTGCTGGAGAGAGCTTTTTATACAGTGAATAACTTTTTTATAAACGATTTGAATTCAGCAAATTGACTTGCAGGATTATTACTTTCGAGTACTTTTATACATATTTGCAGCGGCATAGAACTTTTGATTTACTTTCCTTTTTCCTCGTTCGCCTTCTTTTTGCTCTGAGGTTGTATACATATTGTTTGCAAAATTTTTAATTTTTTAATGTGTACTTAACTATAAAATTATATTAAGTAGTATAACTCACGCCAATCTACTTGGTGTCTGTTTCTGTTTTTTTTTGTTTGTAGTTTTTTATTATTTTTGTTTTTTATTGTATTTTTTAATTTTGTATAAGCTTTGTCCACAAATTGGAACATTTTTTGACAATAAAGCATACCTTACTCACTTACTTATAGATATGAATGTGAGAAAATGCTCATACATTTTAATATCGTGTTATGAAGCTTGTGTCATGTTTACCAAAAAGAATACATGGAAAGTAATAAAGATTTCCATTTGAGTGAGAACAGGTACGTTTTCCAATCTCTTTTATTGTTTGTTGCACTGATATGTTTTTGAAAAACTATAAATTGTGTAAAAAATCTTGCAATGCCTTCAAAATTTCTTTTTGACTTTACTTCCGAATTTAGGAAACAATTTATCTCTAGTCTTCAACTTCTGACTTAGTTTGGGTTTCTGGTTCCTTAACTTCTTGAACTGAAATAGAACTGTCGTTACATGTTTTTTCATCTTATTCAGTTACGGAAGCTATGTTTCCCTCAGTTATTTCTATTTCATCTTGTGTATTCTCATTGGTTGCAGCTTCAATAGCTATGGATTTTCGTGTGAAACTGAGTTTAAATAAGTTTTGGTTCTGTTTTAAATCTTGATTAAGGAACTTTCCTATCTCTTGATTTTTCTTGCGTTTTTGTGCTCCACACCATCACTTTTATGGTATTGCTTGATTTTTAAGATAATATGATTTCTAGTTATTATTTGATTCTAATTATTATTTTGTCGTTTTGGGCCCTGCGAGGACCCCTTTCGGCCGAGGCCCCTAGGCAACTGCCTACTTTGCCTAATGGTTAATCCAGCACTGTGCGAGGTGTTCTACTGGATGTCAGTTCAATTCCTGGAACGGTGAACAGAAAAATAAATGAGGCTAACGCCTCAGTTTAAAAGTCTAATATGAACCTGAGGCTTAGATTGGAATATGCTGGTGTCTGATCGACCTACCGGGGAGCAGTACGGCATGGGATAAGAGCTCAGTGATACTTCCTCGTAGATTCATACCGGATGAGCATGGACGCCTAATACATACATATTACAAATTTCAAAATAGCCATATTAAAATAAACATAGACCTAGAAAGGTATGTCAATTTTTCCTAAAAACCTTCTTTTTGGTTTATATACAAAGCTATTCCTATGTGTCTATAAGGAATTCTTTACAAAATAATAGTGTAGCTATTTCCCATTTTATACTTTTGTTAGTTTGTTTATTTCACTTCATTTCCAGGATCTATGTGTGCATATTCACCCTCATTATCACTTACCAATGAAACTGGCACAAACTGATATATTATATCTCGCAAAGTATTTTTAAACAGCTTTAAGCTTTCCACCATCTGTTCCATACAAATGCGATATAATTAAAACCGTTTTACTTATTTTATATCCTGCGAAAGCTGCTATTAATGATTCCTAATTGCTTTAGCTCTTTAAACATTTGACTCCATTTTGAAAGTAATACTGAAAAGATTAAATATGTATAACAGAAGTGAATTTGCTTACATAAGTTGTTTACTTTGAAACTTCAGCTATTCAGTTTTATTGTATGTAATTGAGATAATACGTTTTTCTATGGATGCAACAGATATATTATGCAACTTCTCTCACTACTTACATACATTCAAAACGAAAAATTTCTCAGGATGTGAGAAAAGTCGGCCATTGCAATGAGAAATATTTTTTCTCACGGGTTCCATACGTAGAATCGCGGTTTCCATGGTAACATGCACAATACAAACACAAAAATATTTGTCAAATAAAATGTGTCAAATCAAAACTTACGAGGAATTACCTTTCAAAACTGTTCATATATCTGGTAACTATAATTTTAAATAAATAAAAGTATATAAATATTAAGAATATTAAATACCTACATATGTATATAATATTGTATTTTATTTCAATTTTGGCATATAATCTACATAATAGCACCTAAATTATTTAATTTTGAAGATTAAACTCTTGACAAAAACGCATCCATAGAAAAAGTACAGTGTATAACATATTTACTCACATAGTGTATATACTCACATACAGTGAGAAAACGACATATTTCTCCCTCGCTTGATTTGCGGCACTCGCCTCGTACCTCGGCTCGAGCCAACAAACTTCTGCGCTCGTGAGAAATCTGTCTTTTTTCTCTCTTGTACAATATACTATTTTCTTAAAAACGTTGCCAGTTTATATCCTTTAGAGTTTCTCAATGACTTTTAGCGCTTTTACCACATTTGAAATTATCATTATGTGCTTTATTATATCCTGCACACGTTTATAAAGATGGTTGCCATATCAAAATTTGAACTAAAGTTTGTCATTATTGTCCCTATTCTAACGATTTTAATAAAACGAGCGGTTTTAATTTTTATAAACTATTTATTTACAATACGATATTTTCTTCAAAAATAAAGCTAAACCAATAAAAGCGCTGCTAAAGTATATAAATACATTATTCTAGGATCATCTGGATAATTCCATTTTGACTCATTCGTTACTACGCCGATTTTTCAGAAATGTCAAAGACTTTATTCTAAATGTCTGCTTCGTGGTACCTCGGTCGTTATTTGGAACGTCTCAAGATTCTCAAAGAGCCTCAAAGTAAATACCTCATCTTTCTACAGAATAACGACCGTTATACGGATTTGTCGAAGGCACTTTCATTACACTGCTCCCCCCTTAGATTTGAACTTCCGATCAGAAACTGTACATATACAATATGGGGTAGAGTATGAGGCAAATGAAAGGAATAAATTCGTTATTTCGTAAACCAGCGACTTTCGTAAACCAGGAAAAATCCAGAACCAGTTCGATTTTTATTATTAAATTATGATATTTTTTCATATACATCATAAAAGTGACGCCATCGATCTGGGCGTGATGACGTAATCGGTGATTTTTTTAAATGAGAATAGGGGTTGTTTGAATGGTTTAATTTTCTATTCAGTAATGTAATCATTACTATATTAACACAGGGTGTCCAATTTTTTTTTAATTAAATTAATTGACAAAAAAAGAAGAACGTATGTAATTTATTTAATTCAAAATACATTTTACTGATATCATAAATCAGTGAAGAATGTTTATTTCACAATGCTTCACAGTGCTTTCACAATATGCTTTTTGCTTAAATTCAATGTTCAAGTCAGCTCTCGCCTACCACCTGCCGCTAGGAAGTTTGTGCATTTAATTTAAGTGAAAAGCAATATTTATTTGTGAAATTAAACATTTTGAATTCTGACAGCAGTAAAATATATTTTAAATAAAATTAATTACATACATTCTTCTTTTTTGTCAATTTATTTAACTAAAAAAAATGTTTTTGGCCACCCTGCATAAATAAGTATGTTAATGTTTATATTACGGAGAAGAAAATTAAATAACCTTTCAGATGAGCTAGCACACGACTACTAGTCGCATTAAAAAATGAGAGACGACGATCACGTCATCACGCCCAGATGGATGACGTCACTACGTATGACATATATGCCAAAAAGTTTTGGGATTTTTCCTTAAACTGGCCAGTTTACGATATAACGAATTTATTTCTTTTATTTGCACCATACTGTATGATGGCCAGGATCGCGCGCGGGATCTACAGGACTCCCCAGAGTCTCCAGCCCTGTGTAAATCACCTACTGTCTTTGAAGAACACGAGTTAATACAACACACCATAATTCGTAAGGTGGTTTCTCTAAGGATCACTTTAATCACTTTTTCTTTTCCTTCTTCTTCTTATTCTTCTTACAATAGGCCTCTTGACCTGTTCTTAACCGATTTTGAGCTTGTATTCGAAGCTGTGATGTCGACTGCCAGGTATCTCGCTGCCTTGTAAAGGGCCTTCCTATTGGTCTGCATGGTAGTGCATGGCTTATCTTTGTTCAAGCCAAATTCTTGATGTCATAATTACACACATTTTTTTCAAATTAGGTAGAGCACGGCACATGTTCTCGTAGCTTGCCTTTTCTGTGTAAGACTTCCTGGCCTTCATACAGAGCAAAGATTGAGGACCATCTTCTAATTGCAGGACTCTTCCATTTTTAGGCTGCTGATTTTGTAACTCATCTAAGTGAGCGTACTTTTTATTAAATGCAGACGAGATTACTGTATGCGGAAGTATTGGATATACAGTGTGCTTTGGAGATATTTTCCGGATCGTTAAAAATATCTTGCTAAACTTCTTTGATCACGCCAAATCTAGCACTATTTCTTTCTGCCTGTTTTGAGATAAATTTATTAAACTTTGGTTGTCGGTTATTTTTTATTTCATGTTAAAGAATTCGTGTTTCTTTCATTTCATTTAAGCCAGTATAAAGTGCAAGACAATTTATGTGAACAACTTTTGGTTTACCGTTGGGCAACTTCTTAAATTGATATATTCCGCTATTTATTTTCTATTTCATTTTACATAGACCTTTTTATTGTCTCTTCAGTTTAAGAGACAAGCATCGATGGCCCTGTGGATTTATTATAAAGTCAGACAAGGTCACCTTCTTCAAAATTTTTATTCTTGTATCGAGAATCATATTGATATTTCATTCTGTCACTGGCTATCTACATAGATGTGTTGTCAGGCAAGTTCCTGAATTTTGTTCATTCTTCACTTAAGACGATCGACATATTCTTCGCTTGCAACATGTTCTTCGAAAGGTCTGCAGACAAACTCTAGGTAGCAGGACAAACGAACTTCACGACCCAACATCAAGCAGTTTGGGGTCTGGCCTGTAGTACGGCCGATCGGCAGGTCATTGGGAATAAATGAATGTTTATTCCCTCTGATGTTCGGATACAATTTTGAATAGGTGTTTGCCTATTGATCCGTTCAATCTCTCGCTCATTCCCTTTGATTGAGGATGCAAGGATGGTGTCCTGATATTATTGGCACCGATCAGTTTACTAACTTTTAAAAGAAGACTGACTGAAAGTTTCGCCCTTTATCGGAGAAGAGCTTCAAAGGAACACCAAGTCAAATGAATAATCAATTAAAAAAATACTTCTAAACTAAACTTGCCGCAACGGCAGCAGCTTCTTGATTTCTTATCACATAGGTCATAAAATAGGCGTAAAATAATCCATATATTATAAAAAATCTATTTTCGATCATCCGTTACTGGAAATGACCAGTTTGTCGTCTACTGTTGCTCAACTAAAGGTTTCTAACGATCTCCTGATCAACATTCCAGTTTGAGATATTTATGTTTCGATTCAGAATTTTGAGTTCATCCTGATCAGATACGTCAATTTTATTATTCTTTCTCTGCTTGTTAAACCCTACCTCTTCTCTACAACTCTACACATTCCTACTGCTTGGTACTTAATTGTTTTCCTGATCTTAATATTGAGGTCTTTTAGTAGTAACAGTTCTCGTGCATTTACTATTTTTTAATGCATCATACACTTGTTACAAAAAATTGTCTTCAATTACTTTTAATGGGAAATAAGCCACAATTTTACCAAAAAAATGATTTTATTAACGTTTCGAAGCCCAAATCGGGTTTCGTTGTCAAAATACAAAATACTATTAAAATAAAAAAAAATGTTGTCGCTAAGTAAAAAAATTCTTCTAATCATTTATTTAATCTGACTTATTTATATTGGCAATTCAGACGTATATTATATATTTTAAAGTAGAAGACTTTAAAATGATACCGCCAATATTTATGAGTTGCGTTCCTGGGACGACTTTACTAAAAGATAGTTGATTCGATTACATGAAATCAATCCCAACTCAAGAATATCCGTCACAAAAATATCATAGCATGTCATCTGTCTTTAAAAAGACAACCAAATGTAACGATGACAGTAAAATTCTCGCGTTAGAGATTCCGTAGTAAATCACAAGGGAAAACCAGGAAAAAACCTCGTGATACTATATAAAAAAACCCGATTTGGGCTTCGAAACGTTAATAAAATCATTTTTTTGGTAAAATTGTGGCTTATTTCCCATTAAAAGTAATTGATTATAAAAAATGCCACAAGAAAATAGCTTCAGAACAACATTAAAAAATTGTCTGCTTCACATTTCACAATACATGCACTAGTTAGTAGGTACCGATTTTTTTACTAAAAGCTAATATGAAATTGATTTAGTGTCCGACTGGTATATTATTTGACAAATAATAACATGATTTCGAAGTCAGTTAAACATGATAAAATGCCCTAGGGCATTCAATTTAAATAATTAGTTAAATACTGTCAAGTTGACAAATAAAAACCTAAGTAAAACTATGGTTACCACAATTACGCTACGACTATTGCTGCTAAATGTACTTATTTGAAAACTAATTAATTCAAAATTCATTCAATTTTTATGCATATAAAGAAGAATTTAGTCGAACATTAAACGTTGAAGGCACCACGGGTATTATAGATAATAACGCTTTCGGTCAACGTATATACCTCGGTATAGGCCGTAGGCCCTCGGTATATACACCATTGACCTCAAGCGTTATTATCCTTATAATACTCTTGGTACCTTAATAACTATAATTGTTTTATATATATACACAATCGATAGTGTAATTATTATACTAAAATATATTATTATATTGTTAATATCTACAGAAAAATTGTGGCTTAAAACGAGAAACATTTAAGAAAAATCTTCCCCTTGATAATTTCTTATCAAATCTGTTGAAATTATATATTTCCAACATTTTTAATGAGTCTTTCAGCCAGTATAAAATTTATGAAACATCTTTTATTCAAGAAAGCTTTGAAAATGAAAATTAGGTCAATTTTCCTGTTTTATGTGCCACATAATCAGCTTTTGACGTTTTCTAATCGTTTCAGCGCTCAAAGCGGATAAAAGGCGTCTAAAAGCTGAGAAGTTCGATTTACTAAATCAGATGAAACAGTTGTATCTGACGTTAGAGGATAAAGAAAAGGAATTAAGAGATTTTATCAGGAGTTATGGACAGGTAAGGATACTTTACTTATTTTTATGATGGGTTTCATGATTATCTCTAGCATTGATATACCTAATATCCTTGATGATTTACATATTTCACGATTAGGTACTTACTAATTATAATAATAATAACTAAATTTGAAGATATTGAAAAATATATTTTTGATATCTTTAATATCAAGTATGAATGTATTAAATTTTGTAACTCAGTCAGTAGTGTATGTGTAAAATTTTCTAAAGCTGACAAATTTTTTTTAGATGTTTTCCTAAAAAGTATTGGTTTCAAATTTTCTTATAGAACCTAAGAAGATAAAAGGTATTACCGAAAAGTAAAGTCGGAGAACGATTTTATGTTACGTAGATTTTGCTATTCTTTTTTTTTTAATTTCAGGGTTTGGAGCAGAGTCTGTTCTGCCTTCAAGGTTGAGGTGTTTCCACCTTTTTTGAAAAAATGTTTTACCCAAAATTAATTAATTAATATAGGCAAATTAATCTAGAACACCGGTGTATCTTCACCGGTAAATAGAACATTCAATACGAAAGTCTTTACTTTATTCACACTACTAGTAGACGTCATGTACGGCTTCTTTTTAAAGGTTTTTTAGTTTGTATTAATAGTGCCGATGTAGTTCAGACGGTAGGATGTCTAACTCGCATGCTGGTAGGCCGGGGTTCGAAACTCAGCCCCGGCGAGAACAGCTAGATATTTTTAAAAATGTCTATAGGCCCCAGTTCGACTCAGCCTGAATAAAGTGAGTACCTTAGGTAAAACCAGGGTTAATAATAGGCGGTTGAAGCATAGCACTGGACCTGTTACCTTCCTTGTATACCGTAGGCCCTAGATATAGCAGACTACCCTGCTATAATCCCAAAGCCGCGTCAGCAGTATAAAACGGGAGACTATTATTATTATTAGTTAATATTAAATAGCGGTATTATATGTTGTCATGTTAGTATTAATTTTAATAAAAAAAAAAAAATAAAAATATACCATCGATTATTTCTTTTTGACATATAACGCATATGTTTATACATATCACAAACTAGTGATTTTGTCTGTCGCCATGCGACGTGGGTTCCGATCAATTGCCATTTACAGTCACTCCATTCAAATTGTTTACCCGTGTTGAGCTGCCCCCCCCCCCACTTGCAAAAATTAAAAAACAAATAGCCCTGATTTATGAGCTATTTGTGGGCTTTCATATTCCGCAAACTAAAAGTTTTAAGCAGGAATTTAATATTTTAGTGGGGGGAGGGGCACTACTTAAAAATAGAAATATTGAATCGATTTTTGCGGCAGAATTACGAGCTATTTATGAGCTCTTGAAATTATATAGTTTCGATTTTTGAGCTCATCCCCTTCACCCCCAAACAACCCTTTAATTGATTTTAACTTGAAAGAAAAATGCTGAGAAAACTTAAAATATATCGTATTGCGGATATAGTTCCTATAGCTTATATGTATATTCTAAGAATAAACTATTAAGTCACGTGCATTTCGATTATTGAGCTGCAACCCCTTCGCAAGAAAACCACCCCACCTTCCCGGCTTAAGAGAGAGTTGTATTTAAAATGCACTAAATTAATTATTGGGCAACTACATATCATTTAATAATTTATGAGCTCCCAAATTACGCGCATTTAGATCAGTAAATTGCAATTTATTTTTTATAGTGCAATCACTGAAGGTAAAAATCAACGATTACCTTCAATTACGGTGAACCTTTATAGATTTTCACGGAAATTGGTCAGTAGTTAGAGGATACCTCAAGAAACAAAGGTGACATGGTACCACCTTGCGCCTTTACCCTGAGGGTGGATACCGCCCCTTCTCGGGGGTGAAAATTATTTTAAAAAATAACTGCCCAAATCAATAAAAGGACAAATTATAAGCAAAATTTGTTAAATAAAGTTATTATAATTCAATACTTTTTAAGTTATTAAATATCAAAGATTTTAATTATTCGTGAAAAAAATGCATGCTTTGAAGCGGTTTTTCGTAAATCACTGAAAAACTGTAAGTTTTTACAAAAAAGTTAATAGTAGTTTAATTCGTATAGCTTACATTCTAAGAATAAACTCTTTAATCACGCCCATTTCGATTATTGAGCTACAACCCCTTCGCAAGAAAACCATCCCATATTCATCTCAATTATTGAATTGCAATTTTCTTTCTATAGTGCAGTCACTGAAGGTGAAAATCAACTATGACCTTTGATTTCGGGATTTCGGTAAATCTTCATTCATTTTCACGAAAATTGGTGAGAGGATAGAGGATACCTCAAGAAACAAAATTAACAATATACGTCACCCCATCTCGGGGGTGAAAATTACTTTATTAAAAATAACCCCACAAATCGAGAGAGGGACAAATTCTAAGCAAAATTTGTTATATAATGTTATTAAAATAAATCAATACTTTTTGAGTTATTAAAGATAAAATATTTTAATTTTTGTGAAAGAAAATGCATGCTTTAAAGCGATTTTTCATAAATAACTCAAAAACTGTAAGTTTTTATAAACAAGTTTTCATCACTAAAATTGAAGCTAATAAAAAATATAATAAATTGCTTCCTTGAAAAACCCTTTAATGTTAATTTAAAGTAAGATATAGGTAATTAAATGAATATTTTTTTCTTCGACTATTCAAATTTAAGGATATAAGCTCAAATAACGGGAAAGGGATGCATTTTATAACACTTACTAGATGCTTGTCAAAGTACTTAGAAATACCTATAACATGAGCTCCAGAAAAAGTTGATAGCATTAAAATTTATACTCCAAAAATTTTTCCAAAAAAAAATAATTTTTTTTTAATAAATGTGTTAATTTTTATGATATCTGAGCTATAAAACTGTATTACATTTAATCTTTCAAATACTTTATTTTTTTAGGATAATCGGTTAAATGGCTCCAGTTACATTGTTCTCGTAGTAAAATTTAGGCTTAAACGTTTCTATCTTCGTTATTTGGATTCATACAGAAATCAAAAGACAAGTAAAATTAAATTTCGTTATCTATCATTTTTTACGTGTATCTAGTATTGTTGGAGTTATTATCAAAAGCAAATAATTTACGAAAATTTGAAAAAATTTGATTTTTTTAAATCATAAACTCCAACAATACTCGATACACGTAAAAAATGATTGATAACGAAATTTGAGTTTTTTTATTAGCAAAGATTTTACTTGTGTTTTGATTTTTGTATGAATCAAAATAACGAAGATAGAAACGTTTAAGCCTAAATTTTACTACGAGAACAATGTAACTGGAGCCCTTTAACCTATTATCCTAAAAAATAAAGAATTTGAAAAATACAGTTTTATAGCTATTGAAATTACCTTTCAAATAGTTGGATGTGCCTGATATCATAAAAGTTAACAGTTATTAAAAAAAATTCATTTTTTTGGAAAAATTTTTGGAGTATACATTTTGATGCTATCAACTTTTTCTGGAACTCATTTGCTAGGTATTTCTAAGTACTTTGACAAGTATTTAGTAACTGTTATAAAATGCATCGCTTTCCCGTTATTTAAGCTTAAATCCTTAGATTTGAATAGTCGCAGAAAAAAATATACATTAATGCCTGGTTGCACCAACAGATCTTAAGCTCTAGCTTAGCTAATCTCTACTTAGAGATAGGGCCTCCTTGAGTATCACTTACGTTGCACCATAATTTTAGATTCTTACCTTATTGTCAATTATATCTATTATTATATTATGGTATTCTTATTGTAATATATTATAATAATTATGTTATGTTCATTCTTATGATATTCTCGACTTAAGCTTAAGATCTGTTGGTGCAACCGGGCATTAATTACCTATAACTTATTTTAAATTAAAATTTAAGGGTTTTTCAAGTAAGCAATTTATTACATTTTTATTAGCTTCCATTTTAGTGATGAAAACTTTTTTTGTAAAAACTTAGTTTTTGAGTTGTTTATGAAAAATCGCTTTAAAGCATGAATATTTTTTTTAAATTTTATATATTTTTTTTATATCATTCTTTCACAAAAATTAAAATATTTGATCTCTAATAACTCAAAAAGTATTGATTTATTTCAATATCATTATATAACAAATTTTGCTTAGAATTTGTCCCTCTCTCGATATGTGAGATTATTTTTAATAAAGTAATGTTCACCCCCGACAAGGGGTGACATATACCCAGGCTAAAACCGCAAGTGGTTATTGTTAATTTTGTTTCTTGAGGTATCCTCTATCAGTTCACCAATTTTGGTGAAAATGAATGGAGGTTTACCGAAATCGAAGGTCATAGTTGATTTTTACCTTCAGTGACTGCAGTATAGAAAGAAAATTGTAGTTCAATAATTGAGATGGGTATATTTTACGAGCTCATGAATTATTAAACGATATGTACTCGCCAAATAATTAATTTAAATTATTTTAAGTACAACTCTCTCTTAAGCCGGAAATATGGGATGGTTTTCTTGCGAAGGGGTTGTAGTTCAATAATCGAAATGCGCGTGATTTAAGAGTTTATTCTTAGAATATAAGCTATACGAATTAAATTAGTATTAACTCTTACAGTTTTTAGTGACTTACGACAAACCGCTTCAAAACATGCATTTTTTCACGAATAATTAAAATCTTTGATCGTTAATAACAAAAAGTATTGACTTATTTTAATAACTTTATATAACAAATGTTGCTTATAAGTTGTCCTTTTATTGATTTGTGCAATTTGTTTTTTATAAAATAATTTTCACCCCCGTGAAGGGGCGGTATCCACCCTCAGGGCAAAGGCGCAAGGTGGCACCATGTCACCTTTGTTTCTTGAGGTATCCTTTAATCACTGACCAATTTTCGTGAAAATCGATAAAGGTTCACCGAAATTGAAGCTAATCGTTGATTTTTACCTCAGTGACTGCACTATACAAAACAAATTGCAATTTACTGATCTAAATGCGGGTAATTTGGAAGCGCGTAAAGTTTTCTCAGCATTTTTCTCTTAGGTTAAATAAATTAAAGGGTTGTTTGGAGGTGAAGGGGATGAGCTCAAAAATCGAAACTATATCATTTTAAGAGCTCATAAATACCTCGTAATTCTGCCGCAAAAATCTATTTATTATTCCTATTTTTTAGTAGTTGGGGCTGACTCAGCCCCCTCCCACCCCCACTAAAATATTAAATTCCTGCTCTGTGGAACGAGCTCAAAATTTTCAATTTGAGGAATATGGAAGCTCATAAATAGCTCATAAATCATGCCTATTTGTTTTTTTAATTTTTGCAAGTGGGGGGAGGGGGCAGCTCAACACGGGTAATTTTTTTAAAATGTGATCAAGAAACTTTTAAAATTAAATTATTAAAATAATATACGTCTTGCATGTAAACCAAGTAAGTATAAAGTAACAAACTTCTAAAATATTTTTCTTAATAAATTAACCAATATTTTTGTCAAATTTGTAAACAATTTATTTACTGATGATAGTAAATATTTCAACTAATTATATTTGAATCATCAACGCAAAACAACACGCAAAATGCTGGGAAAGCAGGGAAGAGTTAATTGATTCCCGTAAATAATTGTTAATGAATTCCTTTCCAACTATACTTAACCATTTTGCTCATGCATTTTTGTTTTTTAAGATAAAAATTTGAAATTAGGTAAACAGATTCCTTTAGTTTTTTTAAATTTTTTGGCGTACGTAAAATAATTCCCTGTTAGCCCCTTTAAGGGATGTGAATTGTATAGTATATTGTACATTGTGAAAAAACGGTGTATACGGCATGTACATGTACAATATATTGCACATTATGAGTAAATTGTAGTGACTCTTGTGACTTTGGAAATCAAAATAAAATTAAAAATCATATATCGGCAATTAATTATTTATTTGTATGATATAACATAAAACACTTTTGATTTTCTTTTTAAATAGATAAGTGTATACTGCACTTTTTATAGAAAAATTGGTTCTAGAACCACATTTAGGGAATTTTCAACTAAAACAAAAGGATTTTTGTCATCTATAATTGGAAAATCACCAAATCCATTCAGCCTTATTTCTGCTGCTGCTCTAATTTTTGTTTTTTGTTTTTTCTGTGGCGGAGATGAAGTATCCAAAGGTATGAAAGTATGAAAGGATGAAGTATTCTCTTGTATCCAAAGACGTCCCTGTTTTCTGGACGATACTTTGTCTGATTTTATCCAAACTTCATAGACGTATGACGATGAATAAACTTATTCCATCTCCCTTGTAATCAACAGCAGAACGAATAACTTCCCTGTTGTCTTCAACTCATTATCATCACTGCTAACGTCTTTTTCCCTATCCTCCCACCCATGATCATCATTGTCGTCATCACTAAGCCCATCAATATTTAATAAACCTGCCTCAATTAACTCTATTAGTTGTTTTTCATTTAACGGCTTTCTTTTACTCATTTTTATATTTTTTTTTTGAAAAATGGCTTTGGCAGAGCCAATTAGCCAGACTTGTTTGTGATTGATTGCAGATTCATAGTCATAAATTTCTTATAAACATAAGTACATTCTACAATATTATTTTTATTGATACATTGGTACATTTTGTAGCTTTTTTTTATTTTTTTTTAATTATTTTACTGATTTTTTAATATATATTTTAATCTGTGCGAAACACTTTTTTTACTTCTTTTTTTTCTATTTTTTTTATTTTTTTTCTATTTTTTTTCTTTTTTTTTTATTTATTTTTTTATTATTTTATTATGTGTTTTTTTATATATTTTTTTTTATTTTTTCAAACCACATTAACAAATTATGCCTATTATATTACGTTTACAACTTGTATTTACATAATTTAACATGTTTATAAATGAGATGAAGAATTTCCATATCATTTGTAAATATTAAAGTATTAAGGTTTATTGGGAAAAACATTTTAAATCTTTTAATTCCTATAAAGACCGTTTATGTTATTTATGTTTAAATGACATTCTAATATGAAATATGTTAGATCTCCGATTTTGCCACAAGTACAATTGGGAGTATCTGACAAGCCGATTCTATGCATGTAATAATAATATGGCGTAAGAGCATGATTGGCTCTCAGCCGATAAATTTTTATATTTTAAAACTGCAAAATAAAAGAAGTATACACAACTGTAAATAACGTATGGTTGTGTACTATACCTGTCGACCGCCTCCATATACCCACACTGTACAATATACTGTACACTAATGTTGACTAAAATATAGAAAAAAACATACTAACTGAACGAAACGAATGCAGTAAATAAAAGTGTTTCTTGTCATTAACAAAAATATATCTGACATTTACAACCAATCTGTAAACTATTAAACACCACCTTACGTCGAGACACTGAAGTAACGATCACAACAACCTAGTTCCTTGAATTTCATTTTTTTTATTTAAAACTAATCAACGCTAGATGGAAGCAACGCAACGGTTTGAAATTCAAACTAATATGTGTACACTACAATGTTCATTTTGAATATAGCGGATAGAAACATCGGGTCACGTTATTTCGATATCAGTAAAATGATGTACAATATGTTGTACACCGTGAACGAAAGGGTTAAATATACTCAAATTTTATTGTTAACAGACATATTATTTACTTTATATAAGAATTAAATTTACTACCGAATGATACAATTTATATTTTATTAATGATTTAATATTTAATTTGGTTTTGACGGTCCTGTCAAAAGTGAACAACGTATACTTTGTTGATAGGTAAGTAGATGGCGTTACGAGCAAACATAATAATTTATTGTATTATTTTAATATAACGTAAAGGACAATTTAAATAATTAGAGGTGCATGTCATAGATTTAATAACATCATAACCTACTGTTACAAACTTGACACCAAACAAATTCAACAAATTTTTCCTATTAAAAAAGCTTTTTCGCTATTGTCTAGCGAAAGTTTAGCAGGAAAGCGCTGTTGCCAAATAAAAGCATATTATGTATTAACCACAACAGCTACCGGCTACACTGTTTCTCTTTGTCTTTGAGTGTGAAACAAAGATAACTATCTATATTATAAACGTCAAACCCATGTTGTCCTGGAGAAGGATATGTAAAATTTTGTGTTTATAATTGTAAAGTTTGTTAAAATATAAACTGTCTACACACTAAATTCTGTTACTTTAGTTTCTCGATTTGATTTTAAATCGAATTGTTGGATATTCTAATTGAATTGTATAAAAAAAATGGCGTCGCATTTGATCAGATATTGCAAGGAATTAATTACAATTTAAACTAAGTTTAAATTAATAGGCTAGAACTTCATTCCAATATATGACGTCATATAAACTCGTCACTAGTTCTAGCCAATGAAATTCTTGCTGTAATAAAAATGGCATGTTAGCTGTTATTTTTAATTATTCATAATGAGCCGTAACATCGTATTGACGCAGCTGTAAATGTGAGTGCAAGTGAGATGTGCGATTGGGCAGATTGCAATTGCACGCAGCGGTCAGGGTTCTCAACAGGGTGTCTAAGTTTTATTTACTTCTTATTCGTTTTGAACGGAAATTTTGCTAATTCTAAAAAATTAATTAATTAAAAAATTAATATATTATATATTATACAGTACAATTTTCAAAGGAGGAAGACCTAACCCTTCGGTCCAAACCTAACTTTCGGGTATTGGAGTGTAGAGTACCCCAGGAGGTATTTGACCGCTGCGCGCAATCACAATATACCGGTGCGATTGGACTGCCTGCATGGCATATCTTTCGCACTCATCATGGACGGCCGCCTAATACGTGCGTGGCGCTCATTATTATTACTTACAAATAACAGCTTAGTAATTAAATAATGACAAAAATTTCTTCAGGATCTTGTAAGGGGGGCTTTAAACTTTGATTTAGTCACTTTCTGACTTTCATAGTAATAATTTTTAATCGAGTTTTTAAGCCTTGAAAATCTCCATTTTTCGTTTTTTTCAATTTTAAAATGCTTTTACCTCGAAAACGATCAACTTTAGAGAAAAATTACAAGAGACCTTTTTTATCCAGAATGGTCCAAAAAACGTAAAAAAATTGTCCGGGCTAAAAATATTAATTTTTGCAATTTGATAAAAAAATTGTTAAAAAAATTTGGACCACTTTTTGCGTGGGCGACTTATTGAATCTTATTCTGGAATGTCTCACGAATGTGATTATGCAAAAAAAAAATTCATGGGACTATTTTCTCCAAAGAACCCGCCGATTTCGCCTTGTCTATAAAGAGTTCTTCAAATTTAAAATATTGCAACAAGGGGAAAATTATTGTGACCAACCTTTATTGTTTGACTTTTGCTACATCTATATAATTTGTTTAAAATATAAATAATACCTAATTAATACATTAATATATTACCAGGAGTTATGTATTATCCTGGACAAACAGTGTTTCCGTTGACGTTTTTAGAAACAAACAAGTTTTTAGACAATTTTTTGCAAATAATTCAAAAATAATTATTTTATATAAAAAAATATTCCTAGCAAAAATATAGCCTGTAAAAAAATAAAAAAATTGGTGTATGCCTGAAGTCCCTTGACCTAGTAGAAGCAGAGTTATAGCTAAAGAAAAATATGTTCATATTCGCTAATTCCAAGCATAATATTTCAACGTGAAATAACCAAATAATGAAGCACTTTTTGGAGAAAACTCTTTTACTACTACTACTACTACTACTACTACTACTACTACTACTATGACAACTTTTTTAATGAGTTTAATTAAAAAGCCTTATTTTTGTTTTTATAATAAGATATTCTAGCATCAAATGTAAGCAAGTTACGCTCAAAATACAGTTGGTACCTTTTGTTTAATCAAAAAAAAATTGGGAAAATCGCCCCCTAATTAGCAACTTAAATGAAATTAATCGTTACCGCTTCATAAGTTCCTTTATTTATGTTGTGTTTATATCATATGTAAGTTTTATCGATTCAAAATAATATTTTTCATTAAAAAACCCTTTTTTTAAATAACTTAAAAACTATTAGAGGTACCTAATAAAAATATCAAATAACAAAAAACGTCGGCTTTGCTTTCCTGAATATATTATTATTCCTTATATTTTTTGTTTTTTCTGTAAAACAAAGATTAGTTAAGATATGGTGTTTCTAAATTTACATGCACTCTTGATAAGTGACTCGTTCAAGCCCTATCAACTACAGCTCTTTCAGAAATAAGAACTTTGAAACGATAAAACTTACATATCATATAAAAAATACATATACCAGTAAAGCAACTTGTAAAATGGTAACGAATAAATTTATTTGAGATGCAAATTAGGTGCTTATTTTCCCGATTTTGTTACCAAATAAAATGGCCGACTTTATTTTGAGCGTAACTTGTTTACTTTTGATGTTATAAATTTTTTTACAAAAAAAATTAAGCTATTTTTAAAGACTTTAAAAAAGTTGGAATTAGTTTTCCCCAAAAAGTGCTTCAATTTTGGTTAAAATATTAGATTTGTAATTTGACGAATCTGAACCTATTTTTCATTAGCTATAACTCTGCTTCTACTACGTCTAAATATCGAATGCATACACCATTTTTTTCACTTTATTACAAGCTATATTTTTAATGAGAATATTTTTTCGACAAAATACTTTGGTACTTTTGAAGTTATTTGCGAAAAACCGTCTAAAAACGTGGTTACTTTGTTGAAAAATGAACATATCCACTCGCAAATAACTCGAAAACTATTGATTTGGCAAAAAAACCCTATAGAACAAAAGTTACTTAGAAACAGTCAGTTTATATAATTCCGGACTCATCTTGGACGTATATTTTTTCACCCCCAAAAAGGGGTGAAAATCACCCCCAAAAAGGGGTGAAAATCACCCCCAGGGCAAAAGCACACATCGGAGCAATATCACTTTTTTTCTTTGACTTGTTGGCTATGTGTAGACCAAATTCCATGTCAATCCAAGCGGTTTTTTAAATTTAGAGGTTTTGGAATATTTTACCGTTAAAGAACGTACTAATAATATATCCTTACGTTACTCTCTGAATAGAGAGCTTAAAACAAGCTTTGATGTGTGCATATTTATGTGAATATATTACCTCAGGGAAATAAAAAGATTAAACCGTATTCAGTAGTTACCAACATCTAATAGATATTTTTGTATTGAGGGATTGTAATGCCAAGGTTGGAAGAGGTAGTGAATAAGATGTCGTTGGCAAGTTTGGTTTACGAACGAGAAACAACCGTGCAGATAGAATGATTAGATTTTGCGTAGAAAAACAATTAGTAATATACACATATAATAACACTTTCTTTGACTTGCTAAGAGACGACTTTACACCTGGAAATCTCCTATGGACACTTGTGGAAGAAAAGTAAGAAATAAAATTGATTTCATCTGCATATCAAAAAGATATAGAAAATGCTATCTTATCCTCCAAAACATATCCAGGAGCGGATGTACCCTCCAATCATAACTTCTTAGCAGCTAAAGTATTACTTAAATTTAAAAAGATTAAAAAATCCAAAATAGTTCCTAGGATTAGCAAAGATAAACTATCAAATGCGGAAGTGAAAGAAATAGTAACCGATAAATTAGAAGATTAGTTTCAGAAATTGGGAAATAAAAATTCAGAGGAAAAATTATGGGGGTCAGGCAAAAAACATTGAAAAAAGTCCAAGAAAATCATTTACTAGAAAATCAGCGTAGGAAGAGGCAACAGTGATGATAATGATAATATGACAGAATACAAAAAAGTAAACGGTAAAAGGTAAAGCAGAGTGGCATAAGCAACAATGTAAAAGAAATTGAGAACTACGGGCGTATCTACGTCGCACTATATATCAGAAGCTTTGAAGCACCAAAAAACTGAAAGAAGTTGCAGGACTGAATAAAAAATACAAACCTCTACTAATCATTTATAAAAAACAGAGAAATTATAATCGATATCGAAAGTCAACTAATACGATGGACTGAATATATAAAGGAATTATTCGATGGTAAAAGAAGCGAACCAGAAACACGAAATGATAAGGCGGTTCTCAAATAACTAAGAAAGAAGTGCAATACGCTATAAAGAACGCAAAAATGACGAGGCGATCGGAGCAGATGGAATTTACGTAGAAACATTAATAGACCTGGATCCCGCGTACGAAAAAAAAAGATTAATAGTTGAAAGCTTCCAGCTTTCTCCTTAAGTCAACATTAAAAGTTCCAGCTTCGAGACTATGAAGAAGAATAGAGTAGATATAACACTTTACCATCCGATATGGGATTTGCAGATTAAGTCTTTGGTTACTGCTTTGCAATTTCTATAAATTGTTGCAATATATCGATTTTGTTTTTTTTTTCTTTACTTTATTAACTTATATTTTGTATTTATGTATATTTTTTTTATATTGACGATTTATCAAATTTCAGAAAATTGTATTTGTTATTGTTATTGTTAGATATTATTTATTTATTTTTTCTGACTTTAATTAAGCTTTGTCCATCAAATTTGTATTGTCAGTGACAATAAAGCATATTTATATTCTATTCTATTTACCTACTCAGAAATTTCCTCATCTTTCAATAGGCTTCTCTTGATTGCTTTGTTCTTGATCGAATTTCTGATTTCGGATTTAGATCTTCCGTAATCCAGCCCACTTCCTATTATATAATTATTTAGCACAGCTACGTTGGTTATTACTTGCTTTTGATTGAAAATAAAGAACTCTATTTCCTGTCCTTGTTTGTCCTTTGGAGCTTCCCCAAGTCCATCTTCTGTGTTATAAGAAAGCTCGTAAAAATAGAAGCCTAATACATGCCTAATCTACAACAGGAGTAATACCCCATGACTGGTTGCTGTCCACATCTGTAACACTACCCAGGTCAGTACATGCGACAGAATTCTCCCAGTATAGAAGAATTTCCTTAATAAGCCACAGACAGGGTTGCGTGTTGTCTTCATTGTTCTTCAATCTTTACAGCGAATGTATTTTTAAGGAAGCAATATTAGGGGAAGAACAGGGTATACCAGTAAACGAAAAAATCTTGAACAACATAAGATTCGCAGACGACACCGCTATTTTTGCAGATAGTCTAGAAGCACTGCAACGATTAGTAAATAGATTACATCAAGTTAGTATAAAATATGGAGAAATGAACGTTAAGAAAACCAAGTTCATGATTATTTCCAAGCAATATACAGTAGGAAGACTAGATATCGAGAGAAAACAAGTAGAAAGAGTAAACAACTACAAATATCTGTGATCCTGGGTAACAGGAAACAACGACCAAGGTAGAGAATTCAGGACACGCATCGAAGTTGCAAGAAAAGCATTTATAAAAATGAAAAAAATGTTTGTTAATGGAGACCTACCTCTGGCGCTGAGAATAAGAGCCTTAAGATGCCACGTGTTCTCGACTTTGTTGTATGGAATGGAAAGCTGGACATTATAACTAGACAACATAAAGAAGTTGGAAGCATTTGAGATGTGATGCTATAGAAGGATTTTGAAAATACCATGGATCCAACGGGTTACGAATGTAGAAGTGTTAAGAAGGCTACAAAAGGATTGCGAGGTGATAAAGAACATCAAAATAAGAAAGCTGGAATATTTGTGCCACATTACTAGAGGTGCGAAATATGAGATATTAAGGCTCATAATGCAGGTCAGAATTAAGGGGAAAAGATCCATAGGTAGAAGAAGAATTTCCTGGCTGAGAAAATTAAGAGAGTGCAGCTAGTTGCAGCTCAGTAGATCTTTTGGGAGCTGCCGCCAATAAAGTACCGATAGCTGTGATGATAGCCAACCTCCTATAGGAGAAGGAACTACAAGAAGTAGACATCCCTAATACATAGCGCCTTAAACCAGATGTTATTTAGCGAGAGCTGTTTTAAATGGAGTCAAACGTACGCATCTACTTTAAAAAACTCTTTTTAGATTAGTTAGGTTGCAATCTGTCATGTTTATCATTTAAAATTTAATAAACATCTCATTTTTTAGTGGCTTTAGCCACTTTATTCCAAAAGCAGAAACACGTTGTGTTCCAGGGCGCATCTGTTTCGAAATGGATCTTGAGAGGTGACTCATATCTTTTTTACATAAATTGCTTGGAAATAACTCATCTAATAATAATTGAGTTATCCTCCCACTCAGAAAGGTCCGGAACATTGTTTAAATAACCAAAATATCAAAAAATTAAGAAAAAATTCGATTTTTTCTTCGTTTTTTGATTTTAACTTTAAAAGTGTTAATTTCCGGGAAAAGTTGTACTAATATAAAAGTTGCGTAATGAAATTTCCTACAAGATAGAATTGGCCAAAAATTTTAAAAATTGCCACCCTTGTTGCAAAATAGCAACAATTGCGAAAAAAAAAACAAAAATAAAGGTTTTCGCATTTTACTTTTTTCTACCTTTTGTGCTACACCTAGGAATTTCGTATTTCACCCAGAAAAACATTATGATATATTAAAACAATGCCCTAAACTTCATTAAGATCGGTTTAACAGATTTTGCAAAATAATTTTTGCAATCCAAGCTTTTGTAAAAAAATGCAATCATTAAAATATTTGCAGGACTGAAAATAAAGGAGACAGCAAGTTGAGCATTTTTTTACATATAGAAGAACACTGTACTTTTCATTTGCAATTAAAACCGGTTTATAAGCATGGCGTAAGGAATTTATAAAAAACATTAATTTTGGTGCTTCGCGCAGGACAGCGGATACATTTGCTCTGATTAGGCCTTCCAACGACCTGTCAAAAATGATCGAATATTGCAGCTGTCGACAAATAAATGTATTGTTGTTAAAAATTGTCAAATTTGTGTTTTAGTTTTTATTGTTATGAGAACAGAGACAAAAGTAAGTTTAAACTTGTAGTGACTTTTTAAATAGTTTTTAAAAAGTAACAGGTACTTACGTGAAAATATTTTAGTATTGCAATGAAAAATTATACATATATTCTATTTGGAAAATGTAAATGTTCGATTTGCATAATTTGATTTCCAACAAATTTATTACAAAATTACAAATTTGAGATAATTTTTTGTAATACAATAAATAATAATCATAAATATAGCTGTAATTTTATTCACATTTTATTTATTTATTCACAACGAATTTATTTATTTATATCGAAATGTACTAAAAATTAAAATTTATCAATACGTTTTTTGTGATTTTCGCTCAACTCAATAATAATTTGTAATTTTTACTGATCCGGAATATGTTTATTAATTTTTTAAAGTGTTTGTGTTTTTCAAATATTATGATAGTTTGTACATAAAAAAAGCTTCAAATGACAAACATTTTGGCGCAAGAAAAATTCACCTATTGTTTATACTTTTGTTGTAAATGGCGCTCAACTTTGAAAGTCTGTATCTCGGAAACTACCAAACATAACTTAACTTTTTTTTAAGAAGCGTTTGTAAAGACCTTTCCAATGGGCTTTTATAAATTTAATTTGATTGGGTATTTTAAAATATATTTTATTTGTTTATAAGAAAAATTAATGTTTATTTTAAATAAATCCTGACGCCATGCTAATTAACCGATTTAGGTTGAAAAAAGTAAAATGCGAATACTTGTTTTTTTATGGTTTTCTCGCAGTTATTGCTATTTTGCAACAACGGTGAAAATTTTTAAAATTTTTAGTCAATCATATCTTGTAGAAAATTTAATTACGCAATTTTTATGTTAGTGGAACTTTTCTCGGACTTTTAAAGTTTTAATCAAAAACGAACAAAAAAATCGAATTTTTTTTATTGTTTGACATTTTGATTATTTCGACAATGTACTGGACTTTTTTGAGTGAGAGGATAACTCAATTATTATTATGTTAGTTATTTCCAAGCAATTTATGCAAAAAAATATGAGTGTCCTCTTCACATCCAAATGTACTTATATTTTTACAGATGCGCTCTGGACTAGTTGTTGATGTCACAGCCAGTTATAATTATTCAGTAAGTTTATGTGTACATAAATAATAAAACAAAACAAGAAATTTTATTATGTTCAATTTACTCAAGTTTATGTTCAAGTTTCTTACTCACTGCAGCGTTAAATAGGTAATAACTTTTAATTACATCGCCCTAATTCAAATCACTTTTAATTACCGGAGGAATTACTCAATCTTAGAGCAAAGTTTCTGTCGTCCCCCTTAGGTAATCTAATAAAAGAAAGTTGTACACGTATATATTTTCTCCCTGCAACGTTTTATCCGGGGACCAAAGTGATTCGATTCCAAATACGACTCTATGGTTTGTGCACAGGGATGCATCTCTTCGTCGGATTTTCTTGTTTACGTTATTAATTACAATTATTATAATAAAACCAGTAGCAAACAGCCGGAAATTTATAACACTTATTCGTTGGTAAAACCCTACAGGCCTTATATTTAAATTAAACGTTTTCATTAAATTTTGACAAACAAAGATAAATTTATTGTTTGCAGTTTGTTTAATTTTTTTTGTATATTTGATTTATATGTTCTGTTATTATCTTTATGAAAATGAAAGTGTCAATAAATACTGACATCCGTACCTAAATAATTACCTATAATTACACCTAATCCACTATAGTATGTAGATACCTCATATTTTGTGAACATTTTATTTTTTAGTTTCTCTGATATTTTTAATAACAAAGAGACTAGACGGTTTTCTCTATAATATGTGTTTTAACTGACGACATGCGATACGTAAGAAGGCCATGTCTTGTCATTAACTACGATGAAATTATTACATAGTGGGAAAGGAACAACGTGTTCAGAGAAAGAAAATCTGGGCAATGTACCTCTCGCTATTTAAAGAGCTTCCACGTATCCTCCATGAACATGACAGAGCCTCCATTAAACAATCTTGTCTCTGTTATGTTCGTCTATGCATACCGCTCACTTGATCGACAAATAACTCTTAAGGTGTCGACCAGAATTGTTAACGTTATATGCCTTTCCGTTTCTAAAGAATTGTTAACTGTTTTTTTATTGTTAATTTATTTTTGTCTCAGTTAAAACACGTCATGTTAAAGAATAAAAGCGTATATTTTCTTTGTGTCTCAAGATATCAGGGACACTCATAAAACAAAATGTTCACAAAATATAAGACTACAATACCATTTCGACGCATACCCATACTTATACCTCGTTCTCTCTACAGACTGTCTCAAACTTAACATAAGAAAAACACTTTTTTTCTTCCATGCAGTATAAGTTCAAAAAGAAGTTTTAGTAAACCTTTGCCCATCTATGTAAATACCAAATAAAAATCTAAAAAAATAAAAAATGAGCAGAATGCGTTAATCTGTTCGAAAAAATCAACTATGAAAATGACCATACTTTTTAAGTGATGCATAACTTTTGAAACTATTTTTTTCTCATGATCATCTTTCAGTGCGTCACAGTTTTTCGATTTCTTTCTAACGCATTAAATTGTATGTGACAGAAAAAAACGTACGTCGTTGATTACAGACATTTATAAGATTTATTCTAGTTATTCTAGTTGTCGTTAGATGGCGCCATAATAAAAAAAATAAGTTTTTTTAATTAGATAATAATATTGCAAGTATAATCTGTATAATTTATAGGACTATACAAATCAAAGAAAATACCATTTTATAAATGCAAGAAACACATTTGATTTGTTTTATTCCAAATTGAAAATAAAATGTGACAACTGTCAGATTTAACTAAAATGTCATGTTAGAATAAATGTCATAAATGTGTATTATCACGGACTTGCCCTTTTTCCTATCATTTGTTACGCACTGAAAAATGCTCATGAAAAGGACAAGTATGTGTATTATTTTATCACTATAGGATAGTATGTAATACTAACTATATTTATGTATTGTAATGTAAGAAATAATGCATTTTCTCTAGACTGTCAATAAATGGCTTCTATAACTTTATACAGCATCCATTCACTTCACAAAATAGTAGTTTGATTCCTATCAGAATTCATATAGAATAGGATATTTGCGACAAAGAATGGGAATCGATATTTGGATGTACATGTACATGGTATTTGCTGCAAAGAAAGAGAATCGGCATTTGGTTATAGGCGAACGGATACAGGGGGGTTCATATGATTTTACTAAATGATACTTGGAACCTTCCGGTTCCAAGATTTTTACGTTTTAATATAAAATGGGTGAAAAGAAAATAGTATTCCCTTTAACGACACAATGCTAAATGCCGAATTTCATAGTCTAATAAAACTAACTAAACCAAACATGTCACAATAATTTTGCTATCGATAATCATATTATAGTCCTTTTCATGACCATTTTTCAGTGCGTAACAGTTTTTCGATTTCTCTCTAACGCATTAAATTGTATGTGACAGAAAAAAGGCACGTCGGTGATTACTTTGGTAATTATTCTAGTTCGGTGATTATTCTAGTTGTCGATAGATGGCGCCATAATCAAAAAAGAATTATTTATTAAATAAAATAATAATATTATCAATATAATTTGTACAATTTATAAGACTATACAAATCAAAGAAAATACCATTTTATAAATGCAATAGACACAATTGATTTGTTTTTATTCCAAATTGAAAATAAAATTTGACAACTGTCAGATTAAAATCAGGACAGTCAGAACGAAAATGTCATGTTAGAATAAATGTCATAAATGTGTATTATCACGGACTTACCTTTTTTTCTATAATTTGTGACGCACTGAAAAATGATCATGAAAAGGAGAATATATTACGTTACGAGAGCAGAAAGTAGTGTTTTTCAGATCAAGGGAAGGAGATTACAGAGCGAGCCGTAGGTATAGGCGCGTCCTGGAAATTTTATGGGGACCTCAATAACACTATTTCGGTCGAATGACGTACAATATTTTTTTCTAACCAACACTTCAATAAAACATTATTCTTTATTTTAACCCGCGAGTAGTCGCGCGGTGAGATAGAATCTCAATTTTTATCCTTTTTCGCGATAACTTGATGAAAAATTTTGCAATTTTTAAAAAATTTCGTAAGTGCCTCGAGGAAGGGTGTAGTAATGCGTAGGAATTTTCTTTTTTTTTCTTCTTCTTCTTTTTTTGGAATTTGTGGCTTTGGGGAGAGCCAATTAGCTTTAACCCGCGAGTAGTCGCGCCTTTAGATAGAATCTCACATTTAATCCTTTTTCGTAATACAGTAAAACCTGTCAGTAACGGCCACTAAAAATGAAAGAACTATTGGCCGATATAGAAAGGTGGCCGCTATTGCCAGGTTTTGTAGTCTACATATAATTGGTTTGGGAAATTTTTAAACTGGCCGTTAGGACAGGTGGCCGATGTTAGCAGGTGGCCGTTAACACAGGTTTAACTGTACAGTAAAATTTGTCAGTAACGGCCACTAAAAATGAAAGAAATATTGGCCGATATAGAAAGGTGGACGGTATTGCCAGTTTTTGTAGTCTACATATAATTGGTTTGGGAAATTTTTAAACTGGCCGTTAGGACAGGTGGTCGATGTTGGCAGGTGGCCGTCAACACAGTTTTTTTTAATAAAATTGTTAGAAATATATATTTTCAATATAAAAATAAAAATAGTACAAAATAAAAATTTGTTTTAAATTCGTATTTTGAGATAGAATCTCACACGCGACTATCGACGTTACAGAAGTGAGCGCGACTACTCCCGGGTTAAGTTACATTAAAAATATTAACACACTCGAACTATGTAGATACTGGATACAACTGCACAAACGGAATTAATATATTACTTTTGAAAATTTATCTTAAATCTACAATATTGCGGGCGTTAAATACCTAAAGGGAAAATGTGTCTGAAATGCTGGGAATTGTTATATATTTTAAAGTTATACTCCCTTAGGCGCGATTGGGAACAATTCTGACAGTGATTTTTTTTAAATGACAGTATGAAGTTAGGGCACACCGACAGCATGAAGTTAGTTGCTAATTTTTTTAGTTGAAAATAAATAAGAGTTTAACTATAATAACATTTTTTTTTTAGGAAAGTAGTAAGTATTAAAATTTGTTTAATAATTAAATAAAATATAAATAGAGTGTTTAAAATATATTTATTTCGTTAAAATCATATAAATAATAGAAGTATAATTTCTAATGTGCGTACAAAGTACATACACGTTCATTTTTTTGCAGTAGCACTAACAACATCAGTTTCCTCTTTCCTTGCACTAGCAAAAAACTTTTTTTTAATCTTCTCCTATAGTACGTGTATATTCTTTCTTTGTCCTAATAATAATAGTCATGTGAACTAGAAAATTACAAAATTAGACAGTATTATCAAATGAATAGTTAATTGTTACCACTCATTGTACTACGTTCATGATTTCGAGGGGAAATCTGTGTGGTTCCCTTAGGAACTGCTACCGACAAAAAGTTATCTCGCAACTGCTATTAACGGGTCAGTATGACAGAATTTTAAAATTCTGAAATAAAAAACCTACTACATTTATTTCAAGTCATAAACACTTTGTTATTAACTCGAAAACTACTGCCTTGCTTAGAATTACTCAATTTATCCATTTTCGGACTTATTTTAGACACCCGTTTTTTCACCCCCGAGAAGGGGTGACTATCATCCCCCAAGTATAAGTAACCAACGTCTTATCTTTAGCTTTGAAGTGGGGTGTAAGTAGAACCTAAATCCAAATTTTCATGCAATTCGGAGTTGACCCTGAAAATTACAGGATATCGCCGTATTTCCCATTCCTTTACTGGGCTATTTTCATTTATCTGCCCAAGGATAGAACATTTTTGGAGAAATTTTAAACATGCTACATAATTCAACCTTTCTGTCATCCTACCTTATTTGCGTAACCATAATACCGTCACGAGATTTGTATTCTGAGCACACTGTCCACTACTCTATTCATCCGGTCCGTCTCTGTAGGTGAATTCCCCCTTGACTTGAGAAGGTCTGTACTGATAGAGGGGTGAGTGCACCCCTCGCATATAAAATATTTTGCAAATACCACTACGTGAGATGGCAAACGCTTAGCAGCAGGTGGGCTAACTTGATATTTCTCTGAACAAAGAAAAGCACGGAGTTATTGCTTTGGGGAATGTGTGGTATGATCCTAGAAGGTTTTTAGTTGAGATTTTTTGGTGAGGTTTTACGGCTCAAGACCTTTACGACCAAAACGAGAAAGTTATTGCTAATGGAAAATTTTTGCAGAAAATTTAGTACATTTTTTAACAATTTGCCGGGGATAAAATAATAAATAAATTATGTTACGAATTTACCAGTTTTCTTTAGGATATTTGAATAACTAATTTCACAAAAATAAGAATTCTCCTATATTGGGGTTATCTATGTATAAAGGCGGGTTGACATTACTAGTGAATAACTAACGTGGCTCACGCTTACGTAGTTAGCCCGTGCTACACGACTGATAGTCCAGAGAAATAAGATTTTTCTCGTGACACATCTTCCTCCAGGCCGAAACCAAATTTTTTGACTAGTATGGACATCTATATTAATATCCTGTATGTTTCCTGCAGCCGATTTTGATGATATACATAGTTATAAACAAATGAAGATCAAAAAACGGTAAATTTTCGCTTTTTCTATTACCAAAAAGTTGAGCATTTTAAACAAATTGGAGAGTAAGAAACTCATACATCGTCTAAAAATTTCAATATGGCGTTAGCTGAATATGTCTATCCCTATTGGTTGCTTAGAAAATTGCAAAATAAATAATAAATTTTGAGTTTTTATAAATATTCATAACTTATGTAAAAATTAACTTAGAATCTTCTTATTAAACCATTTGCTGAGACTTCTGGTGCTTAAATTATATTTTAAATTTCAAAGCAATTGGTCAAATAGTTTAAAAGTTATTTAATTTGTTTATCCCAAATTCATTTTTTTGCAACGCTATAAGTCAGAAAATTATGAGCTTACAGTATGACTTCTGACAGTTTATGGAAGAAGAACATTTATACTAATAACTTAATTAAAAAAAATGGCAAAAAGTAATTTTAAACAGTGTAAAATTATTTTGCAAAAGCACGTCGATTTTTGACTTACTTATAAACAATTAAAATAACTTTTTAACCGTTACCCGTAGAAAAATTAATTTTTCATATTTGGAAAGACTGACTTCTTATACACATTTAGAAAGAAAAACAATTGTCCCAGGATAACTAGGGACGAAGATAGCCCCCCCTTTTTTATTCACATGTTTTTGCAAAATAATTTTGCAGTATTTAGAATTATTTTTTGTCATTTTTTTTTAATTAAATTAATAATATAAATTTTCTTCTTTCATAAACTATCCAAAGTATTAGTGTAACTTCATAATTTTCTGACTTATAGCGTTGCACAATAATTAATTTGAGATAAACAAATTAAATACCTTTTAAACTATTTGACCAATTGCTTTGAAATTTAGGGTATGCTTTAAGCACCAGAAGTATCAGCATTCCGTGTAATAAGAACGTGCTAAGTTAATTTTTACATAAGTTATAAATATTTATAAAAACTCAAAAGTTATGATTTATTTTGCAATTTTCTAAGCAACCAATAAGGATAGACATATTCAGCAAACGCCATATTGAAGTT
This sequence comes from Diabrotica virgifera virgifera, assembly GCF_917563875.1. Taxonomy (NCBI): domain Eukaryota; kingdom Metazoa; phylum Arthropoda; class Insecta; order Coleoptera; family Chrysomelidae; genus Diabrotica; species Diabrotica virgifera. Next base: position 158,610,946 of record NC_065444.1, on the reverse strand, counting down.
TTTTATACGATTTATGAGTTTCTCACTCTCAAATTTGTTTAAAATACTTAACTTTTTGGTTATAGACGAAAAAAAGCGAAAATTTACCGTTTTTTGATCTTCATTTGTTTATAACTATGTATATCATCAAAATCGGCTGCAGGAAATTTATAGGTTGTCCATACTACTCAAAAAATTTGGTTTCGGCCTGGAGGGGGTTGTGTCACCAACAGGATATTTTTTTTCCCTTATTTCTCTGAACTATAATGTAAACAGATGTTGGTGCAGCACGATTGTCTCACGAATGGTCTACGCCACGCCACGATAGACATTAAACATGTCAATATTTCACGTTCTAAAGACAGTCGTAAAGAGTTTGTATTTGATTAAGCACGTGCTTTTATCCTCAAAAATGAGAATCTGAATGAACGGGAGACCGTTCAGTTATATGTTAGATTTGTAGAATTGTACGAAAGTGATCCTGTACTCTGGAATGATTATGATGCAGGGTATAAAAAGAATGACACACGAAACGCAGCAGTAGAAAGAATTTTTGCTGGACTTGAAATTAAAAATTTTACAGCAAAACATGTACTAGAGAAAAATAGCTATTATTTCGCAGGTTATAATAGTAGCATCTAATACAAATGATGATACCATGTCCACTACTAACACATAAAACTCTCGTGCCCAGTGTAAACATAATAACGTTTCTCACGAATAGAAACGTATTGCACAGGAACGTACATAGATAACGCTTATTTTTTAGTGTGAACCACGTTCGTTATTCACTAGTAATGTCAACCTGCCTTTATGTTTAGATATCTATAAAAAATATAAACGAGAATGGGAAGAAATTACAGGATACTAAAAACAATGGGATTCAAGAATTTATTACATGAAAATTAAACTTCTTCAAAAACAACTCAAACGGTATGTACTTGCTGGAACATTAGGCGAGGAAATAAAGCACTAAATAGTACCAAACCCACCCATCTTCCGCAGTAAGATGAATCGCTCTGTAACTATTTGCATTCCATTGTAGAAAGTGTTGAAAAAAATTTGTGAATAAAACTCATGGTAGTAAAATGAAAATTGTCAAAAAGGGTCATGGCTGGGAATCGCTTTCTATATGCCTTAAATAGAGTGCTAAGAAGTACTCACATATATAGAGGTGCCAAAATCAGGATCTACCAAACCGTAATCAGACCTGTGGTCACATATGCTAGTGAAACATAGACACTAATAGCAGCAGAACAGTTGAAACTTCAGATATGGAACGAAAAGTGTTATATACAATTGGATATGGTAATTGAGTCAATACTCGCAATCTTTAGTTTGTATTTTTATTAGTTGTTATGTAATCGTGGGGCAACCGGTTTCGAGTCTTACAATATATGACTCATCATCAGGCCCAGTACAAAAAAGTCTTCTCAATACAAACTACAAGCTAAAAACACAAAACGAGAGACATGTACATATACATATAAAACATAAAAAACAACTTTGTCTTGGTTTTAATCACACACAATGAAGCCAAGCAACTGTATAGCATTGAACTCAACCGTCCATAGTATGTAAAAATGAGAAATATTGTCATTGGAAGCGACCAATCTGATGAAAAATTGCTTGGTATATAATTTTAATATATATAATATCATCATTCCTCAACTAGTTAAGGGGTGATGGAGTCCTGACAAGATAGTATGCGATCAAAAGACATAATATAAAATTATTAGTAATTGGCATGTACTTACATAACAGCCATTGAAACTGTTCCACAGCTAAAGATTTACATGCAGTCACCAGCCCCATAAGAATAGTTGACCAATCAAAACAGCCTTTAGTCTCTTATATTGTTAGTTGTGTTCAATGTGGAACTTGGAAAAGAAAAATACTTGTGTTCCCAAAGATGGGTGTTTCTATCCTTAACAGTTACTATCCTTAACTGAACTGTTCTTGTTCCTTATATGAACTTAACTGTTAAGGATAGAAACACCCATCTTTGGGAACACAAGTATTTTTCTTTTCCAAGTTCCACATTGAACACAACTAACAATATAAGAGACTAAAGGCTGTTTTGATTGGCCAACTATTCTTATGGGGCTGGTGACTGCATGTACATCTTTAGCTGTGGAACAGTTTCAATGGCTGTTATGTAAGTACATACCAATTACTAATAATTTTATATTATGTCTTTTGATCGCATACTATCTTGTCAGGACTCCATCACCCCTTAACTAGTTGAGGAATGATGGTAGTATATATATTAAAATTATATACCAAGCAATTTTTCATCAGATTGGTCGCTTCCAATGACAATATGTCTCATTTTTACATACTATGGACGGTTGAGTTCAATGCTATACAGTTGCTTGGCTTCATTGTGTGTGATTAAAACTAAGACAAAGTTGTTTTTTATGTTTTATATGTATATGTACATGTCTCTCGTTTTGTGTTTTTAGCTTGTAGTTTGTATTGAGAAGACTTTTTTGTACTGGGCCTGATGATGAGTCATATATTGTAAGACTCGAAACCGGTTGCCCCACGATTACATAACAACTAATAAAAATACAAACTAAAGATTGCGAGTATTGACTCAATTACCATATCCAATTGTGGAACGAAAAGTGTTGAAAAAAGTATATGGCGGAAAAACAATAAATGAAATATGAACATGTAGAATAAACTAAGAATTAAAATAACTATACAAAAGAACCTGATATAATAGCAATCATAGAGACACACATATTAAGATGGATGGGACACTTGCAGATAATGCCTCAAACCAGGATACCAAAGTACCTCCTAACTAGTGCAATAGTAGGAAAGAAAAAATAGGAAGACCAAGAACAAGATGGAAAGCGGAAGTGCAGTAAAATACCAGAAGATTAAAAGTGACCAACTGGGAAAGAAAAGCAATGAACAGAAACGAATAAAGAAGAATAGTCAACCAAGACGTGGGCCTCCTAGGCCTGAAATATATTATTTACAGTTCAAGTTGATTCTCAGTTAGAGTTGACTTTTCCTAGTTCCAGTCAACTCCAACTGAAGACTTTCGTTTCCTGAAGCTTTATGTTATTTTCATTCAGTTAGTCGAAAGTCATTACACATGGGGTTTTAAGGCCGCTGGACACGAATATGATAACGACGATATGGTCCTCGAGCTACCTGGTGCCCAGAGTGGACCTCGTCTTCTGAAGTTCTATGTTACTTTCATTCAAAATCTGTCCAAAGTCACTACTCAGGGGTTTTCGAGGTCACTTAAGACGAATATGATAACGACGATGGTTTTCGAGGTACCTGGTGCCCATGATGGCGGACCTGGCCCATAGAGTTTTATAATATGTTCTTTCAAAATCAATAAAAATTAATTTGCGTATGTATCCAATATTGTAAAAAATCGTTAAAAAACCACATATTTATAAATAAACTTGGCCTTAAAATTTGATCCCAAAATATTTACTTTTATAATAGTCGTTTAATTTTTGTTCTAACTATTGCATTAAGCCTTGTAAATGAACGGGAAATACGACGAAACCTGTAATTTTTCATTGTCAACTGCGAAATGCATGAAAATTCATGAGTTTTTGATGATTCAGGTTCTACTTACCCTCATTTACCACATTTTCAGATGGTTTTTTGAAAATAACTCTTAAAGTAAGTATTTTATCGAAAAAATAAATTAGCAAAAATGTAGCAAAGAAAAAAGTGAAAAAAATTGTGTATTCATGAAGTCTATAGACCCAGCAAAAGCAGTTTCAGCTTATAAAAATGCTTACTTATTCGTCGAATTCCAAATCAAATATTTCAACGTGAAATAGCCAAAAAATGAAATACTTTTCGGCAAATACCCATTTTTTTAAAAAAGCTTAACTTTTGTTATTTACAAAAGTTTCTAGCATCACAACTAAGCAAGTTATACTTAAAATGAAGTTGGATCCGTTAATTAGTAAAAACAATCGTGAAAATCTCCCATTATTTAGGACCCCTAAGGAAATTGATCGTTACCTCTTTACAAATAATTTACTTTACTTATGTACTTCTTTATATGATCTGCAAGTTTCACCGATTTAAAGTGCTTATTTTGAAAGGGTTTTAGATGAAAGGGCTTGAACGGTCACTAATCACGAATGTATGCAAACTTTGACCAATTTTTGTCTATCAGAGGACAAAACATAAACTAACATATTTTTTATAAAAGCAAAACCTACATTTCTTTACTCTTTGAGATTTTTGTATTTAAGTTATTTTAAAAAAAGAGCATAATACCAAGAGCATAATACAGCAATGCACAAGATGGCAGCCATTTGGACATACTAAAACCTACAGCCGAAAGTCCTTTAGATGCGTAAAATGGTGAAGATTTGTACGTGATGGAAATGTTAAATGTGTTAATTGCGGAGGTGATCATCCGGCAAATTATAGAGGATATCTGGTACATAAGAAACTACAACAAAAGCTATACCCAGCCCTAAGAGAAAGAAGCAACCCACAAACGAAAGTACACCTAACAGCAACACAAAAAATACAACCAGGCGTATCCTTTGCTCAATAGTAAGTAATACCCAGGTCACAGGTAGTATTACTCATAATAATAATACTGTGCCCGAAACGTTAACAGCTAATAATCAAACAGAAATAAATATGACTCAGCTTCGTAAACTTATGGAGCAGATGAGCAAAATATTGAACCTCCTCACCACTATCATTAACAAAATAGCTTAAGGCGGAATATCAAAAACTTAAAATAACAATTTGGAATGCCAACGGGATGCAACAACATACCCAAAAGCTCAAAATATTCTTACAAGCTCAAAATATTGACATCATGATGGTCTCCGAGACGCATTTTACTGACAAAAATTATCTTTGAATCCCAAAATACAAACTGTGCTACACTAAACATCCAGATGAAAAAGCATATAGAGGTACTGCAATAATCATACGAGACAGCATAAAACACTACGAACCAGAAAATTTTTCCATAGAACACTAACGATTTTTGCCGTCTATTGTCCTACACACAATAATAAAAACGAACATTACGAAAGGTTTTTCTACACACTCGGAAACAGATTCCTGGCTGGTGGCGACTATAATGCCAAACATCCAAAAAGGGGTTCCAGATTAACAACTACAAAAGGGCGAGCATTGATCTCAGTAATGAAGGCAAATAATGTACAGCAAATATCTACTGGAGAACCAACATACTGGCCATCTGACAGGAACCAGATTCCCGATGCTATTGACCTTTGCGTCACAAAAAGTGTTGACACTAAAAAGTGCATAGCGAAATCCTGCCATAAGTTATAGTCAAGAGAAATAAGATTTTTCTCGTGACACATCCCCCTCCAGGCCGAAACCAAATTTTTTGAGTAGTATGGACATCTATATTAATAACATTTATGTTTCCTGCAGCCGATTATGATGATATACATAGTTACAAACAAATGAAGATCAAAAAATAGTAAATTTTCGCTTTTTTCGTCTATAACCAAAAAGTTAAGCATTTTAAACAAATTTGAGAGTAAGAAACTCATAAATCGTCTAAAAAATTTCAATATGGCGTTCGCTGAATATGTCTATCCTTATTGGTTGCTTAGAAAATTGCAAAATAAATAATACATTTTGAGTTTTTATAAATATTCATAACTTATGTAAAAATTAACTTAGACCCTTCTTAGTACATGAATTGCTGAGACTACTGGTGCTTAAATTATATTTTAAATTTCAATGCAATTGGTCAAATAGTTTAAAAGTTATTTAATTTGTTTATCCCAAATTCATTTTTTTGCAACAATATAAGTCAGAAAATTATGAGGTTACAGTAAGACTTCTGACAGTTTATGAAAGAAGAACATTTATACTATTGATATAATTAAAAAAATGACAAAAAGTAATTTTAAACAGTGTAAAATTATTTTGAAAAATCACGTCGATTTTTTGCTAACTTATAAACAATTAGAATAACTTTTTAACCGCTACCCGTAGAAAAATTATTTTTTCATATTTGCAAAGACTTAATTTTTATACACATTTTGAAAGAAAAACAATTGTCCTAGGACAATTAGGGACGAAGTTAGCCCCCCGGTTTTTTTAATTCACATGTTTTTGCAAAATAATTTTGCAGTATTTCGAATAATTTTTGTCATTTTTTTTAATTAAATTAATAGCATAAATTTTCTTCTTTCATAAACTATCCAAAGTTTTAGTGTAACTTCATCATTTTCTGACTTATAGCGTTGCAAAAAAATTAATTTGGGATAAACAAATTAAATACCTTTTTTTAAACTATTTGACCAATTGCTCTGGAATATGCGGGCATCTGATCGACCTATGAGGGAGCAGTACGGCAAGAGATAAGGGCTTGCGGCTCGGTGAAACTCCCCCATAGATCCCTACCGAAGGGCGTTGACGCCTAAGAACGGTGTATACATACCAATTGCTTTGAAATTTAGGGTATGTAGTGTAGTAAGAACGATCTAAGTTAAGTTATGAATATTTATAAAAACTCAAAATGTATTAATTATTTTGCAATTTTCTAAGCAACCAGTAAGGATAGACATATTCAGTGAACGCCATATTGAAGTTTTTTTATACGATTTATGAGTTTATCTGTCTCAAATTTGTTTAAAATACTTAAATACTGGTTATAGACGAAAAAAGCGAAAATTTACCGTTTTTTGATCTTCATTTGTTTATAACTATGTATATCATCAAAATCGGCTGCAGGAAACTAATTGGTTATTATTATAGATATCCATACTACTCAAAAAATTTGGTTTCGGCCTGGAGGGGGTTGTGTCACCAACAGGACATTTTTTTCCTTATTTCTTTGAACTATTATCATCGGATCATTCTCCAGTGATAATATCAATATATTAAAAAATATTGGATCGGTCAAAACAACTATCCCTTCTTCTTCTTAAAGTTCCGTCTTCTATCGGAGGTTGGATATCATAATGGCTATGGTCACTTTGTTTGCTGCTGCTCTGAACAGTTGTAATGAACTACAGTTAAACCATTCTCTAAGGTTCCTCAGACAGGAGATCCGTCTTCTTCCTATGCTACTTCTTCCTTGGATCCTTCCTTGTGTAATAATTCTCAGCAACTCGTATTTTTCTCCTCTGGTAATGTGACCCAAATATTTCAGTTTTCTAGTTTTTATACTGTTTATAATTTCTAACTCCTTATTTAAACGTCGTAGCACTTCAATATTCGTAATCCTTTGAACCCACTGAATTTTCAATATTCTTCCGTTACACCACATTTCGAACGCTTCTGTTCTTCTTATGTGTTGTCTCTTCAATGTCCAAGCTTCCATTCCGTATAGCAATATAGAAAATATGTAGCATATTAGAGCGCTCAATCTGAGAGGCAACTGAAAGTCTTTGTTCGTAAGCAGTGTCTTCATTGTTATAAATTCTTGCCTGGCAGTTTCAATTCGGACTTTAATTTCTTTGCTTTGGTCATTTTTGTCATCGACTCAGGTTCTCAGATATTTGTATGACTTTACTTTTTCTATTTGGATTTGCTCTATCATTAACCTTTCATTTCCATGTTCTGTTTTTGAGACGATCATAAATTTAGTTTTTTTTATACTTATAGTTTTTTATACCATTATTTTTTTGTGTTTAACCTATATTTAGTTTTTTTTAGTACTTAATAATACTAAAAAACAAATCTAAAATTTGTTTTTAATATAGATTTTAGTCATCTACAAATAGTTTCTCATGAGTCATGACTTGTGGAATAAAACAATTAGGTAAACAGAAATTCAACAATTTAGAATTTCCCATTGAGCTTACTATGACCAGTTAGACGATTCATCACCCGGTATACTGGTTTTATATTAAAAAAATACATAATTTATGTTTGTTCTTCCAATTCTACTATATTAAGAAATAAATTTGATAAAAGTGAACAACATTTTGTAATTTATGAGTTGAATTTTGTTACATTTATTATTAATTTTAAATTGTAACAACAACAGAAGACGCATTTCTCAAATTCAACTATCTTATTATTTCTCTAGTTGATTATTTTGTATCATACATATACTAAAACAAAACACGACAATCAATAAACCAAAATATAATTCATGTTCCACTATCTTATTCAATTTAAGCTGTACAACTGTCTTGGTGGATATTGATTTTATATTTTCCTATGCTATTACGCTCGAAGGTAATACAGCTAAACCTCTCATATGCCCTCAATTTCCTAAAGTATTTATTTATTACTAGGGTCAGAATGTATCCTAAATAAAAGAGAAAAAACAATCCCTAGAAAATAGAATAAACTGAGTTATAGTCCAGTAACAAAATAATTTATTTCGCAATTGGTTAGCAGTAACTAAATTTTTTTATATATGTTTCCTTTTCTTTAATATTGAAGTATGCTTTTTCTCATGAGGATCTTTCAGTGCGTCACAGTTTTTCGATTTCTTTCTAACGCATTAAATTGAATGTGACAGAAAAAAACGCACGTCGGTAATTACATTTCGTCGGTGACATTTATAACATTTATTCTAGTTGTCAATATATGGCGCCATAATCGAAAATAAAATAATTTGCGAATTATATAATATATCTACGAATATAATCTGAACAATTTATAAGACTATACAAATCAAAGAAAATACCATTTTATAAATGCAAACAACACAATTGATTTATTTTTTTTTGCCAAATTGCAAATAAAATGTGACAACTGTTAGATTTAACTAAAATGTCATGTCACTAAAAGGTATATTATCACGGACTTACCTTTTTTTCTATCATTTGTGACGCACTGAAAAATGCTAAAATTAAGAAAAAATGCCTTTGAATAGGTCGTGATATTGTGAATACTGTTGAGGATCTATAAAATATTTATTTTACTGTGATTTTAGACGTAGTTGGTAGATCTAAATTGTGATTTCAGACGTAATAAGTACATTACAAGAATAATAATTTCTTATACCATACTGCATTTTTATATGCTAGTATACCATATATCTCGACCAAGATCGAATTAGAGTGTTTAATAGAGTTACACGTGCCGAAAGTTTTGTAATGACTACTTCTTATCTAATAAGGAAGGTCTCTTTATGTCTGTTATTAATCTGAGCTGATTTTGACTTGCGTTCTGAACTACTTCCGGGTAGTAACTATACTGACTTGGTATGTTTTCCCAGTGAGAGTTATGTTAACTATAGATGCAGATACGGGTTTTTTTTACAGCCCTTTTTACAGCGTATACAATGCTTTTTGGCCCTTCAATGGCTTGCTTTGGGCCTAAGTGGTTTGTAGCTGATGATCTTCTGGTAAGTCGACCAGATCTTTCATTGCCGTGTATTTCCCGGTGACCAGGAACCTACACCAGTGTTACACTGTTATGTTTTGCCAGTATGTTGAGTTCCTCTTAACATTCTCAAAGTAATCCGAAATCTACTTTGGGGCTTGTATTTACCTACATAAAATAGAGATAACGAGTAACCAAATGTACAATATTTAAACATGTTAATGCTTGATTGCTTGTAATGTACTATTTTTTAGTTACAGACAATGTGATAAATTAATTAAGGAGAATAACGTTACATTTTGTTCTCGCGTGGGAGTTTAAATACCTAGATATCACACTATCTAGCTACGGAAAGCTCGACACAGAAGTGGACGATGAAGCGAATAGAGTAAACAGAGCCACAGGTTGCATGAAGAATATAAATAAAAAAATACCTGGAAAGAAATAAAAGGCAAAATTTACAAAACAGTCATTTTTTGAGACTCAGAGATGACAAAAAGATTGCTCGAAACAGCGAAGATAAAAACTCTTGTCAAAATCGATGGTAAGACATTATGGGACAGAAATAGAAGATATATGATGGAGATGCAAGATGGAGAACATTGATAATTGGGTAAGAAACAGAAGAGTGAAATAGATTGCCCGTATAAGCCTAATGACAACATCTAAAGCAGTAAAAATGGCAAGCGACGGTTCTCCAAAACCGAAGCCAAAAAAGAAAAAAGAGGACATCCCACCACTGGCAACCAACACCAGCCAACCAACGAACATTCTCACCCTGCCACGAGGACCAACAGAACCGATCCACAAACCAATGATTTGGTTTCCCCCCCCCCTAGCGTCAACCGTAGATGGATATACGCTTGCCTTGCAGCGTCCTGGTGATTCGGAGACAGAGGACATGGAAACAAACGAAGAAACCACCGTGTTTCCTGAACAACAGTTAACACCACACCAAAAGCCGCCTGTAATTAAATTACAGATCGTAAGCGAGACAGGGGCTATCCTCACCATAGCTCAATGACTAAAAGTTTACACGGTAAACACAATTTCCAGGAGTGGTAGGGAAACACTCATCCAGGCGAAAAGCCTGGAAGATTATCGAAAAATGGTGAGGATAATACAAGAGTATGCAGAGACATACAAAGATAAGAGGCTACAATGGATAGCCTTCCCAATAGACGAGGACATAAAACCCAGAGTGGTTTTAAGAGGATTGTCCACAAACATCACCGAGAAGGCAATCCAAGAAGAGATGGAAGAACAACACCAGATAGTCTGTCACGCAGCGAAGAACATGACTACCAGAGCCGGCCCCAAAAGAAAACTTCCGATGTTCATACTGACTCTGAATCACAAGTAGATAAGGCTAAGCGGATCACCAATTTGTGCCACATGAAGGTCGTGAAAGGACCTACGAAAAGCGATAGGACCAACGCAGTGTTTCAACTGCCAGGGCTACCACCATGCACAGAACGCGTGCCACAAGAACCCGAGGTGTGTGAAATGTGGAGAAGATCACCCCACGAAGCTGTGTTAAAGACCCAGAGAAATAAAGGCAACATGTGCCAACTGCAACGGAAGCCACCCAGCAAATTACAGATAATGCCCTAGATGCCCAACCCGGGGAAGACCACCACCACAGAGGCCACAACCACAGACGAACATACGTCAGCAAACAACCGGGGTATCCTATGCCGAAGCCACACAAGCCAAAACGACGCAAAATACCACAGCGATTCTCCAAGACGAAGACTACCTAGTCAGAATGGTAACAAACATAGTGACTAAGATAGTCGAAGAAGTCATCCAAGGCACCAGACAGACGATCAAGTAAAGTCAGCATACAAAAAAAAAAGTATAAAAAAGGCACAAGCCGCCAAAAAAATATAAAAAACAAAAAAAAAATACTTGAGCACCAAACCATTGGACTGAGCCCAGTTGGGCTTGGTACAATGACTTGGGGCCCAAGCAAGCAATTTTAGTTCCGCGGATAAGTAATTAAAAGATAAAGGCTTAGAGCGCTTCACGCTGGCCTAGTTTTGAATTCGATTGGGCCACCAAATTGGAATCTTTTGACCCAGGATTCCATTGTGAAGAGCATTTGGCTGATAGTTTTACCCCCATCGCGCATCAGCGTGCTATAGGGGGGAAAGGGATGGCCTGGTGCATTGAAGCGAGGTGGGGTGATCCCTGTTTTTTACTCGGGCCAAAACACCTCGCCCCAGTGAATTGTTACACCCGAATGTACTTATTTCCGAAAGGGTACACATCTCCCACAGGTCGGGTTAAATCAAATTGCTTGCTTGCTTGCTTGCTTGCGACGGTTCTCCAATAGGAAGACAATCAGCAGGAAGACAACGAAAACGATGAAACGAAAACTTACTGGAGGCACATTGAAAAAATAGACAAGAGTCATGTCTACACATAAAGAAGAAGAAGAAGAAGAAGAAGAACGTTACATTTTGAAAACATTTTTTTCTTTTACTGAAAATAGACACATGGTCATAATTTGGTATAGAATTTTAATTAACGTAACATTTAACGCAAAGCGTGAGATGAGAATTTCTATTTAATCTCTTTTTTGTCGGATCGATACTTATCCTAGATAGTGCAGCTGGTCAAATATATAGTAAGTGATTGTTTGTAAAATCAATGAAGTCCACTTTAATTAGTAAAAAAGAAATTACTCAACACACACACTCTACAGCATAAACAAGGTACAATAAGCTAATTGGCTGCACTATAACCGGCTTGTACTGGTATTACATAAAAGTTAAAACAACTCACTGGAAACTTTTTGTGTGTTGTTAAACATGGAATGGGCAACATTTATAACAATTTTTGTAATTTTATGTAAAGTTTGAATCTAATTACTATAAAAAATTATGTTTCTTTTGTTTTTTGTTATTTCGTTCTTAAGGTGATACAGTAGCGATCAACAGGTAGCAAAAAGGCGTTCCTAGATTGCGGCTGTAATTTTGAATATTTTTTCGAGATATTTGGCACACGTAATCGTATTATAATAAAGAATGGCGGTACAGAGCCTAATTTCAAAAATATATTAATATGTGGAAATTACTCTGTAATTAAATACAATATTAAAAAACGAGCCTCTACCGCCATTAAGAAGAACAAAAAAATACACTTTCTTCAAATAAACTTTTTTATCCGATGCCTAGATTTTGTGTTATTTTGGAACTACTAAAATTTTTTATTTCATTAGTAGTTCCAAAATGACACAAAATTTAGGCATCGGATAAAAAAGTTTATTTGAAGAAAGTGTATTTTTTTGTTCTTGTTAATGGCGGTACAGGCTCGTTTTTTAATATTGTATTTAATTACAGAGTAATTTCCACATATTAATATATTTTTCAAATTGGGCTCTGTACCGCCATTCTTTATTATATTACGAATACATATGCCAAATATCACGAAAAAATATTCAAAATTACAGCCGCAAACTTGGAACGCGTTTTCGCTACCTGTTGATCGCTACTGTTTCCTCTTAAGTTATACAATTTGTAATAAAAATATTAAGTAATAAAGAAACAGTTTTTACTGTGGCCTCTACAGGGTGATTGATTAGTAGAGTAAAGCTCAATAGCTCCGCTATAGTAATAGATAGCAATAAAAGTTAATAACAAAAATTTTAGCCACCTTTGAACTTCACACTACAAAATTAGTAAGAATGTTACAGGGTGTTCGATAACACAGTGGCAGACCAAACTTATGTTTTTTAAATGGAACACCCTATATTTTATTTTAAATTCGAAATCCTGTTAACTTCTCCATCACAAAAATATAAAGGTTTGTTATGTTATACAGGGTATTTACAAAGTTATAACCAATTTTATATGAAAATCGTAACAAGTTCAACTCCCTGTATAAATAAAAATAAGCAAAACAACAATGGTTTATTAATGCCACATTTTTAAACGTATTGTCAAAATTTTCAAGAATGGTCGATATTGCTAATTTTCTTTATATCAAATACAGGGTGAGTCAAAACGAAAGTACATTATTTTCTCAGTAATTTTAAATGGAACACCCTGTATTTTATAGCACTATTGGAAAGTACCATTACCGTACTTTAATTTTTACATAAGATTCCCTATGTCTAAATTTATTAGTTTTCGAGATATTTTCATTTTTCAATCGACCTGTAGCGTGGCCAACCAAATCACCAGAATTTAATAAACTGGACTGATTTTTTTGGGATTACGTCAATAATGAAGTTTATAAAATACCTCCAACAAGAGATGAGATGAAAAATAGAATACAAAGTGTATTTCGATGTGTTAATTTACAAATGCTCCGTAGAGTAAGTAGCTCATTCAATTATCGTTTTTAGGCGTACATAAATGTGTTAGGAGATAATTTTGAACACCTTATGTAATTAAATATAGTCGAACCCGCTTATTAGAATACCTCTTAAAGGAATATGCCGGTTTAAAGAATAGAAATTTTAGGTCCAGGAACGATTTAACTAGCCACCAATGATCGGTTATTACAATATCCCGGTTATAGGAATACTTTTGCTTGGCACGAGGGCTATTCCAATAAGCGGGTTCGACTGTATTAAAAATATTTTATTAAAAGTAGCTTCTAATTTTTTCAAACATGTTTTTTTGCAAAATGCATTACTGATAAATTATGTTTCGTTCTTTATTTGTTACATTGTTACATTTACATACAAAAATAGTGTTTAATTGTCTTCACAAAATATTGTATTTTGTGTTTGTGTGTTTTTTTTTGTAAAATTTATTACTAATTGTCTTTGTTTATTTGTTGCATTTACATAAAAAGTCAGTTTTTAATTGTTTCAAAAATGTTGCATATAGTGGTTGTGCTTTTGTTTGTAAAATGTATTACTAATAAATTATTTTTATTTCTTTATTTGCTACAGTGTTACATTGATTACCGGATTGATATTCGGTAATCTTCAATTGTCAATTTAGTCATGGCTTACTTAAAATTTAGATAAATTTAAACATCTAAAATAATTTGCTCTGAAAAATGAAAATATCTCGAAAACTAATAAATCTGGACATAGAGAATATTATATAAAAATTAAAGTACGTTAACGTTACTTTTCAATAATGATATAAAATACAGGGTGTTCTATTTACCATTACTGAGAAAATAATGTACTTGCGTTTGGACTCACCCTGTATTTGATATAAAGAAAATTAGCAATATCAATAATCCTTAAAAATTTTACAATAAATAAAAAAATATGGCATTAATAGACCATTGCTGTTGTGCTTATTTTTATTTATACAGGGAGTTGAACTTTCATACAAAATTGGTTATAACTTTGTAAATAACCTGTATAACATTACAAACCTTTATATTTTTGTGATGGAGAAGTTAACATGATTTGGAATATAAAATAAAATATAGGGTGTTCCATTTAAAAAAACATATGTTAGGTCTGCCACTGTGTTATCCAACACCCTGTAACATTCTAACTAATTTTGTAATGTGAAGCTCAAAGGTGGCTAAAATTTTTGATATTAACTTTTATTGCTATATATTACCGTAGCAAAGGCGGATCCAGGGAGGGGGCCATGGGGGCCATGGCCCCCTCCGAGACTTTAGAATAGTATAAATTTAAATATTTGCAGTTCAAATGTTTTTAATTTCAAACACATATATATGTACAAAATAGGGGATAAAAATGTTTTCTGGACTAGAGTTGAAAAAAAAAAGAAGTAACGAAAGCTTCAAGAATGACTTTTGGGTTTTTTTATGAATCAAAATGTTGATAATTTTACAAAGTGCCAATTGTTAGAACGATCTTGGCAGCCATCAAAATCGTATAAATTTCCGTATTCTATACACAAAGAATAAAAAAGAAATGAAGCGTTACTTGGGTCACTAGCACTTAGAAAAAAGGAGTTGGTTGGTATATACCTATTTTCGCAAAGTCAAAAGGAATTGCTTTACAATTATTGCGTTTCATTTTTCTAATGAAAAATATGATCACAATAACGGGATGATAGCCCAAAGCCTTGTCATGAAACCTTTAACATCTTTCGCCAAACTTATGAGCAAAGACGGAGTCATATAAACCCATGAATAAACATCATACCAAAAGGAGTGCGCTCAGGTTGAGCCGGATTTTCTACAAAGTTATCGCAACCCTCAAAAGTCAGTCGTTAAGCAGATAGACTCTCAGAGGCCTAAACAGATACGACCAATAATAGAGTAGGGTCTGTAGTGTTCTTAGGTCGACAAAATATTCCTCTAAGAGACCATCGTGATGATGGCCTTCTGCTTCTGGACGAAGATGTTGGACCTAGCAATGAGTGGAATTGTTAAGGTTTAAAATCGCATCAGGAGATAAGACTCTTAAATAACACCTATCCACAGCATCTTCATGAGCAACATACATTAGTAGCAGCAGTCAAAATCAATTAATAACATGTTGTGTTGAAGAAATAATCGAACAAATCATATTTGACGAAACTACCGCCATATCCCACGTGGAACAGCTTTCTCTAAATTTGAGATACATACATACAACATTCGTGAAGACTTTGTCAAATTCATTGACGCTTATGAGAATCTAAAAATAATTAGTGAAAATCAAGAGAGAGGGAAAGAACAAGGCCTGACAGGAGAAGCATTGGAAAAAATAGTATTAAACTTGTTGAAAGAACTGCACTTGGATCCAAAGAAATGTGTAGAAATCGGTACTATGGCAGGAATGGTGAGTTTAAAGGCACTTTTCACACATGGTAATGCTAAGGCTCCACGAGCGACAAATTTACGCTAGCAGTAGCCATAAAACGAACTTAAGGTTCCGCTGAACGGAATAGGAATAGCCGAACTAAACCGACTACGCACAAGTCCTATAGTCGGTTCAGTTCGGCATTCCTATTCCGTTCCGCGGAACCTTAAGTTCGTTTTACGGCTACTTCTAGCGTAAATTTGTCGCCCGTGGAGCCTTAGCCTTAAAGTGTGTGAAAAGTGACTTAAAACTTACCATTATAACCTTAATTTTTAAAAATTACACCCCGTACTTCCGGTACTTCTCCCCAAAAAAAATTTATGGCCCCTCCCGAAAATCGGTCCTGGATCCGCCCTTGTACCGTAGCGGAGCTATTGAGCTTTACCCTACTAATCAATCACCCTGTATACATTGTATCCATAAATTGACTATTTATATCTAAGCAACTTGCTTAGAATTTAACTAACTTTCTTAATGGTAAACTTTGTATAAAATGACCACAACAATGATAAATTTAAGACTTACGTTGCTTAAAAAGATGCAAAAATCTGCAGTTATTGAGAATTCTACTAAGCAATTATTCTGCTTTCTTAAAAGATACAGTGTAGTTAAAATAAATACAAGATATGAAATAAAATACCAGGATTTATAATAACATTTTTACTATACTCGCGGACAAAAATATTGAATTATGCATGTGGAATGAAATTTTTTGTGCTGTTATCCTTAGCCCCCCTGTATCATAGGAATAGGATTTCTTATCCGAATGCGATATTTTAAAGTATCATATAAATGCTATAATCAGATTTAAATCTGATCTGGGCTTTATGCTGGCCAGTATAATTTTTTAAATTGAATCTCATCAAGGTAAGTCATCACTATGCTAGCGACATGAAGATGTGCATTAACACCAATATTTCATATCCAATGTGGCTTTCAAATGGCAACATATCTACTTAAATGTTTTCAATGTACATATCAGTTCGCATTCGCCTACTAATAGACCAGGCCGCATCTGTAAAAATATTAGTACATTTGGACGTTGAGAGGTGACTCAATATTTTTTGCAGAAATTGCTTGAAAATAACTCAAATAATAATATTCGAGTTATCCCCCCTCTCAAAAAGGTCCGGAACATTGTTTAAATAATCAAAATGTCAAAAAATGAAAGAAAAATTCGATGTTTTTCTTCGTTTTTGATTATAACGTTAAAAGTATTCATTTCCGAAAAAAGTTGTACTGACATAAAAGTTGTGTAATTAAATTTTCTACAATATAGAATTGGCTATAAATTTAAAAAATAGTCACCCTTGTTGCAAAATAGCAATAGTTGCGAAAAAAACATACACCAACAAATATTCGCATTTTACGTTTTTCAA
Organism: Diabrotica virgifera virgifera; assembly: GCF_917563875.1. Taxonomy (NCBI): domain Eukaryota; kingdom Metazoa; phylum Arthropoda; class Insecta; order Coleoptera; family Chrysomelidae; genus Diabrotica; species Diabrotica virgifera. The sequence goes on along the minus strand of NC_065444.1, from coordinate 158,593,561 downwards.
CCATTTATGCTACACTTAGGACCTTTATATTTCATCCAGAAAAACTTTATGATACAGTAAAACAATACTGTGAATTTAATTAAGATCGGTTCAATAGATTTTGCAAAATAAATTTTGCAATCCAGCTTCCGCAAAAAAAATTTATTTTTTCAAAATGAATAGGGAAAATAAATCAGATAGCAAGTTGATTTTTTTTTGCTTATAGAAGTGTACTGTACCTTTCATTTGCAATTTGCAAAACTAAAGTCGATTAACCACCACGGCGTCAGGAATTTTTTTAAATAAACATTAATTATTGGTGCTACGCGCAGGACAGCGGATAGTTTGTTCTAATTGGGCATTCCAATGACCTTTGATAATTATTGATACAGTTTAATTTTTATTACATTTCGATATAAATAAATAAATTTGTTTATTGCAAAATAAAAACACATACTCTATCCTTTCAAATAACACTTTTTTAGTAAAAACTTTCTTTGTTCATATATTTTAACTTAGAGAATAAAATTTTATTATTTTTAAACATATTATGCAATTGTTTAAACAATATTTCACAAACAATAATAAAATTAGTTTGATTTTTGTGGAATTAAAATATTAAAATACAACAAAATATGGAGTAAGAAAATAATATATTAAATAAAGATTGGAAGGAATTTTGGTGGAAATCAACTTGTTTGAATCGAACACCGCTGTCCTGCGCGTAGCACCAAAAATAAATGTTTATTTAAAAAATTTCCTGACGCCGTTATGATTAACCGATTTTAATTTTGCAAATTGCAAATGAAAGGTACAGTACACTTCTATAAGAAAAAAAAATTCAACTTACTATCTGCTTTACTTTCAGTCCTGCAACATTTAAAAAAAAATGAATTTTTTTTGCGAAAGCTGGATTGCAAAATTTATTTTGCAAAATCTATTAAACCGATCTTAATCAAATTTACAGTGCTGTTTTACTATATCATAGAGTTTTTCTGCTTAAAATATGAAGGTCCTAAGTGTAGCATAAATGGTTGAAAAACGTATAATGCAAATACTTTCGAAATTATTGCTATTTTGCAACAAGGGTGACTATTTTTGAAATTTTGAACCAATTCTATATTGTAGAAAATTTAATTACGCAACTTTTATGTCAGTACAACTTTTCTCAGAAATGAATAGTTTTAAAGTTATAATCAAAAAGCCAATAAAAAAAATCGAATTTGTCCTTCATATTTTGACATTTTTATTATTTAAACAATGTTCCGGACCATTTTAAGTGGGAGGATAACTCAAATATTATTATTTGAGTTATTTTCAAGCAATTTTTGCAAAAAAATTTAAGTCACCTCTCAACGTCCATCTCAAAACAGATGCGCCCTGGACTATAATCACATCCACGTGTTCGGTATTTCTTTTTAAAGCAATACCGCTCCGTAGCACTATGCCGCCACCACCAAAACTAAAGCTCTGTATGAGCATGTATGAGGTTACAACTGACATACTGTTCGCCAACTCTTCTTTAATCGAAGTTTTGTAAATCTTGCTTCCATATGATGAAGCTATTGGGCTATGGAGTGGTATTTCTTGGAGATACCGAACTTGTGGAGGTGCTTGTTTGAATAACAGCTGATATGTACATTAAAAACATTTTAGAAGGTCAGATTTTGCCGTTCTCCAGCCATATTGAATAACAAATTCGTGTTAATGCACCATGACGCAGGTCTTCATCTCGGTAGAATAGTGAATACTTACCTTGATGAGATTCAATCTAAAAATTAGATCGGCTATCATAATAGCCCATATCAAATTTAAATCCGATTATAATATTTATATGATACTTGAAAACATCACATTCGGAAAATAGTCCTAACCATATGACACTGGGGGCAGCACAAAAAATTTTATTTCACACGTTAATTTCAAAATATGTAATATTTTTGTCCATGAGTGTAGATTATTTAAAATTCTTGTGTCATTTATTAAATAGGTATCTACAATATCACAGTGATAACTACTGTCTGTGTTAAACCAAAAAATATTGATGGAATATTATTAAAAATTACAATGATATATTTATTGTTTTGTAATCTAAATTGATAATACTTACTAAACTCCACAGTATGCATTAAGACATCATAATGGCAACTAACCTTGATCATATACCATCAGAGATAGATATAATCCTGAATCAACTGGTATAGAGCACTCTTATTTGAATCTAACACTCCAGTAGTTATGTCTTCACCACATCATGTCTTTGTATCCGTATTCAAATTTTAAAGGTAGATAAGTACATGCTAACTTTTGAGAAAAGTTTTTCTCTGTGTGAAAAGTTTATCTTTAAATGACGAACGAATGAACAGCCTGCATATATGTATTGGCGTGGATCCCGCGTACCAAAAATAAGTTGATTAATAGCAAGCTGAACATTTGTTAATTTAAGGGTGTCTAGTCGGACAAACTTTGATGGACGGAAACACTGGAACAGGGGAAGTTTTAATTGTGGAACAGGTTAAAAAATTTTAACTTCAGACTACGAAAACGTTCGACAAAATGTATTTTGTCGAACAGAACTTCCAATTGATTTGTTACCCTTTCATTAAACTCTCATGCAAAAATCAGACTGCTATTTATCATCTGTCATAATTCCAGTCATTTGACATGTTCTAAGTGTCGGACTTATTAAAATGCCCAGTTGGTGATAAATACCAGTCTGATTTTTTGCATGAGAGTTTAATGAAAGGGTAACAAATAAATTGGAAGTTCTGTCCGACAAAATACCTGTAACGTTTTCGTAGTCAGACATTCCAAATTTTTAACCTGATCCACAATTAAAACTTCCCTTACTCCAGTGTTTCCGTACAACAAAGTTTGTCCCACCAGCAGGGATGGGCGGTGTCGATAATGTCATGTCGACAATTCGATTGTCGACATGTCGACAATCATGTCGATGTCGAGTGATTTAAAGTTGTTGCCAATGTCGACAATGTCGAGTATGTCGACAATTAGCAAACGATCAGAATGACGTTCCGTGCGCACTAATTTGAAATTTTAGGTTAATCTGGCTGCGCTGACTTATTGAAAAAGTATGCATTAATGTTTCAACAAGTTGCAAAGAGACCAAATAATCTCAAACTTTTGAAACTTTTAACCTCACTATTAACTTGCGATTGTTAAATTCATAGGATATTCCATAATTGTTTGATTGCAGGTTTTTCAAGTGTAAATGAATTTTAAATAGATTCATATAGAGACAATTTATTATGTGCAAACCTCATGATAGAGTAATGCAATGTAATGAATCTAAAATATTACCATATAGATGCAAAACCAGAAAAAACCAGCAAAACAAATTTTCATAGATTTTTAATTTTCTATCGTTACTCGTAAACTCGTAACATTTACAGAAAGGTTTAAAAAAATTAAAAAGAAACGTAAACCTAAACGTCAGTAAACGAGGTAAGATTCAAAACCACAATCAAACATATCTCAGTACATTGAAACCTTACCTTGTTTCCTAACATTTCGTTTACTTTTTTTTAAATTTTACTAACTCTTTATTATAATAATTATAGTATAATAATTACTGAAACAGTGTTGAATCTCTTCGTGCTTTGGCAGAGACTGCATAATAAAAACATTACAACATTTTGCGGTTTTGCTAATTTTTAACCAAAGAAAACATTTAACCAATAATACATCAAATAGTTGTACTTTCCCCGTCCATATCTACAATTTCTTCCTCGTCCAGGTCATAACTATTTTTATCAGGATACTCTCCCTTTAATGAAACATAAATATGTACCAATTTCTTGGAATTAGTGAACGTTAATCTATTTCTTATCAGACTGTGAATGTGTCCCCAATTTGAAAAGAGTCTCTCGATTTGAGCTGAGGAGGCTGGCATTTTTAGAAGTCTGAGAGCCATTTTAGCAAGAATTGGGCATTCCAGTTTGACCACTCGCCAAAATACTAGAGGCTTTTCAACTCCTTTTTCCCAAAGTGTTGAGAATATTCCTGAAATTGTAAACCTAATATATTAAAAATCAAAAGAGCGATAATTTTGTCTGAAAGACTTACCCGATTTAGTGTTAAATTTGTCCCATTCTTCTATGCCCTGATTGCACAACTTTCTGAGTAAGAACTGAGTTATTATACCAGTGTGCTCTGACGTAAGCTTGGAATTTTCATATTTCGGATGCAGATAGTACGCAGTTAATGCGTACACGTTTAACGCCATTTGTTGTCTGTGTTTCAATTTTTCTTTAAGGTTATCTGGCAGATTCAAATTGAGCCACAGATGAACGGCATCTGCTACAGATGTGTCAGATTTCTGACAAACATTGATCAGATTACAAATGGGTTCATAAATTTCTATGTTCTGTTGAATCTCATCCACAAATTCATCGTTGAAGATTAATTCCTTGACTTTCGGCTTAATCTTTTTTTTCGTTACAGCGGCTACTTGTTTCATATATACCAGATTTTCTAGGAGACTTTCGAAAGAATCTCGGTAAGAGCACAATCTTGTTTCGGCCGGCAATTTGATTCTGCGCCCTCCCTTATCAACTATCATTTTTTCTAAATCTGGTTGCTTAAATTCTTTGAGGACAATGACCACATTGTCGACTAACTTTTTATCCAGCACGTCTTTGGCTAAAAGGTTGCCGGTGTGGCTACTGCACGTAGAGTGCCACATGTTGTGCTTGAGGAGGGATCCCATTTTAATCATTGCACTAGCATTATTCGAAACTATACCGTACGCATCTACATCGTATTTTTCTTTTGCAATTTTTTTAGATTCTGTTATTATTTCGGCAAGTTTTTCTCCAGTCTCAGACTCCGTGGTTAAATCCCAAGCATCAAGAAAGGCATTTTTTCCATCTGCACTATGCAACATTGTCACAACCGTTTTAGAATTAGTAGATGAGTTTTTCCAACCGTCACACAAAATGACTGACTCGGTTTCCACTTTTTTACGTGAAATCTCAATACAGTCTTCATAGCACTTATTTAAAAGCGATGTACAAAGTTTTTTCCGGCCAGGAATTTTGTCTAAATAAGCAGAACGGATCGTTTTTATAAAATTTTTAAAGAGAGGTGATTCTACCACAGTAAATGGTAAGTTACAGCCGAATATAAATTTGGCTAGTGCAGTGCTTATCTTCTCCTCTTCATACTCTTGTAATATGTCCATATAGTCGGTGATTTTCTTTGATTTTTTGGCTGGTCTAGCTTGAGATGTAGCGAATAAATTTCTTTTATTCGTGCTTGTGTAGCTTGTGCTGGAGGAAGTTGGAGTACTTAAGTTAGTCAAATTACTACTCTCAGTATCAGTAGTTGATAACATCATATTTTCAACAATACTATGAGTGCCTTGAATTGCTACACCATTGTTTTCTTCCAATTCCAATAAGGCGGCATCGGTATCTAATGAATTTTCTATAATTCCATCTAGCATGTTTTCAGGTGAAGTTCCAGTCACAATAGCTAGCGAACCATCTTCCATAACTTCGTAACTACCGTTCGTTGTATTCTAAAATTCAAAATAAAAAGAAACTCTAAGGTGACTAAATATGAAGGGCGGATCTACGGACACCCTGTATACAGAAGTTGGCATAGATACAGCGTTTTGTACTTAATTCAATAGGCCAATCCGTTTTTTGCCGTAAAATACTAAACTTGGTGTTTTTTAAATGGGACACCCTGTATATAGAGATGCAACAACGTGAAAACCTCAGAATACAAATTCTGGGGTGAAAACTGATGCAATTTATGTCCCCTTCCGAATTCGAATTAAATAGTAATCAAGAAATCTACAATAATATATAGTGCGTTATTTTCACTTCTTGCCGTTAGATGGCTATACGGTTTTTGACGCCATGTTTTCTCCAATATACTACTACCGAAATGGTGATCCATGCGTTGTTGAGTTATGCGGCTCCGAACACATTTTACGATTCATTTTTATATTATAGATAAATGTAATTTCAAAAAGTTCCCCCCAAAATTTTTTCTAGATCCGCCCCTGCTAAATATGTAGTAGAACATACGTCCTATATACTCACTTGTGGATTAACTGTAGGTGTAAAACCTGTGTCTGAGCCAGTATTTTCGTATATCGAAACATGCGACATTTCATTATTGGATTGATTACCATTGCCACGATCTAACTTGCAGACGTTTCTTAAAATGAAAGTACGGGACGGGGTTAGTTATCAGCCGATACAAATATCAATTTCAGAGAATAAATCTCTATAGCTATCCAGCTAAAATTAATTAAAATATTTCTTCTTACCTGTGACTTTGCAATCTTGCTGCAGCTGTATTTTTTATCACATTTCCACATACACAACATTTAGCCGCGTGCTTTCCTTCTATCTTTAATACTTTGAATGATAATATATCATAGTTTTTATTCAGTTTTCTGCCACTCATTTTGATTCTGATCAGATCAGATCACATTCAAAGTTTACAACTGAATAATTTCATAACATAACCTCACTTTTTTCCATTATGGACACGTTGCTGACATTGTCGACATTGTCGACATTGTTGACACGTTCTCGACATTGTCGACACGTCTGTGTCGACAATTAAAGTCGACGTGTCGATGCCCATCTCTGCCCACCAGACACCGTTAGGCTATTACCAAATTTTCAGCTTGCTATTAATAAACTTTTTTGGTACGCGGGATCCAGGCCTAGTACTGAAGTTAACAAAAGGACTCAAACGTGTAGGTAGATAAGTAGGTAGGTATATGCTAACTTTGTTAGTTCTTGTTCATCTTTGAATGCCCTTGTTTATGAGACTTATTACATTCCTGAAAGATATCCCTTATGCATATGTTACAGAAGTTAAAAAGAGCTCTCACACGTGTTTCATATTATATTATTTTCTTTAAATTTATAATTTAAACAAATCAGGAATTTGTAAATAAGTTAGATTGTGTATTACCTATAGTCGGAAAGATAGAAGCGGATTTTGTGCGTGATAAGTAATATGGAAAAACTATACGGGGTCATGTTGAATTAGTTGTGTACATGACTTTCACCAACGGTCGGAAACCAGAGTTGGGGCCGAGGGTAGTTTTAAGGGATCAAAGTCGCGGATTTTATTATTTTTTTTATGACGCTCATGATCGAGATAGTGCACCAAAATTTGGGAATAAGTAGGTCATGACGTAACTAAGTAAAATCTGCAGGGGTGGCATGCTGCGTGGCCGACAAAGGGGTGGGGCAGGGGTGAATACAAAAAATATAGGGGGTTTTTTTGCGAAGTTCGTGATTGAGAGAGTGCACCAAAATTTGGGAATAAGTAGAACAAGACATAACTAAGTAAAATCCTCAGAGCCGGAAACCAGTGTTCGGCATGAGGGTAGTTATAAGGGGTCAAAATCGCCGTTTTTATTATTTTCTTTTGTGACGCTTATGATCGAGATAGTGCACCAAAATTCAAGAATAAGTAGGTCATGAGGTAACTAAGTACAATCTCCAGGGGTGGAACGCTGCGTGGCCGATAAAAGGGTGGGGGTAGGTTTGAATATAAAAAATATAAGGGGTTCCTTGCGACGTGCTAGATTGAGATAGTGCACCAAAATTTGGGAATAACTAGACCATGACTTAGCTAAGTAAAATCCGCAGAGCCGGAAACCAGAGTTGGGGATGAGGGTAGTTTTAAGGGGTCAAAGTCGCAGTGTGTATTATTATTTTTGTTACCCGGCACAACATTTGTCCCCCCCGCAGCGTTCCGCCCCTGGATTTATTACTTAGTAACGTCATGGTCTACTTATTCCCAAATTTTGGTGCACTCTCTCAATCACGAACGGCAAAAAACCCCCATATATTTTTATACTCACCCCTGCCTACAACCCCTTTGTAGCCTAAGCAGCGTTCCGCCCCTGAAGATTTTACTTAGTTATGTCATAACCTACTGACTCCCAAATTTTGGTGCACTATCTCCATCATGAGCGCCACAAAAAAAATAATAAAAACCGCGAATTTTACCCCTTATAACTACTCTTGTCCGCCACTCTGGTTTCCGCCTCTGGGGATATTACTTAATTATGTCATGGTCTACTTATTCCCAAATTTTGGTGCACTATCTCAATCACGAACGTCGCAAAAAACCCCTTATATTTTTTTATAATCACCCCTGCACCACCCCTTTGTCGGCCACGCAGCGTTCCACTTCTGAAGATTTTACTTAGTTACCTAGTCATGACCTATTTATTCCCAAATTTTGGCGCGCTATCTCGATCATGAGCGTCACAAAAAAAAATAATAAAAAACGGAATTTTGACCCCCTTGTAAATACCTTCGTTCGCCACTCTGGTTTCCGGCTCTGGGGATTTTAATTATTTATGTGATGGTCTACTTATACCCAAATTTTGGTGCACTATCTCAATCACGAACGTCGCAAAAAACCCCTTATATTTTTTATATTCACCCCTACCCCCACCCCTTTGTCGGCCACGCAGCGTTGAGCCCCTAGAGATTCTACTTAGGTACGTCATGACCTACTTATTCCCAAATTTTGGTGCACTATCTCGATCATGAGCGTCATAAAAAAAATAATAAAATCCGCGATTTTGACCCCTTATAACTACCCTCGGCCCCAACTCTGGTTTCCGGCCGTTGGTGAAAGTCATGTACACAACTAATTCAACATATCCCCGTATAGTTTTTCCATATTACTTATCACGCACAAAATCCGCTCCCAGCTCTTAGACTACTATTACTGTGGGAAGTACCTAACATACCAACCGAAGAAACATTTACATTTGCTGCATAGCCTGCCTATATTTTTCAATAGTTCGAGATTAAATGATAGCAAACAAAGAAAAATACATTTTTTATTTTATTTTTTAAATAGTAAAAATAATTCGAATATTATAATATCGTTATAATAGAAAGAAAAATATCGTTATTTCTCCGAGCAAAAGATCAGGATTCTACGTTATAAGCTTCAGGAAGTATTATGTTCTTAAGAGTTTCTCGTCTACCTCTTTAATTTGTTTCAGCGGACACGGGACAACGAAACGTCGATGCAACAACTATCCACTGAGCGAGAAGAGCGAGAGAGAGAAAGATGGAGTTTGCTGCGTCACGCCAGAGACGAGGCAGAAAGAAGTTTGTCATTAGCGGCACAACTTAACGCCAAAGAACTACAACTTCAACAAGCACAAGAGCAATTACAAGAAGTAGGTACTTCTGTTATACAAAGTGTTTTGTTTTAATCAAAGGGGAAATCATGGCGGTTATGTAAATTTGGTCAATAAAAAGTTTTTATCAAGGCAAACTCGTAGGAATAATAATTAAAGAATTATTGTTATGTTAAAATTTAGTGCGAACAATTTTCAAACCATACTTAGCTTACAAATATTAACCAGCATAGTGAAGTCAATGTTTGCTGACAACATAATTTTGACGACTCAATTTAAGGTATACAGGGTGGTAAGTCGTCAAACGGTCCATAGGAAACTTTTTGGGAAATTCTAAATTATTGAATTCCTGGTTTCCTAATTATTTTACATTAAAAGTCATGAGAAACTATTTAGAGAGAACTGAAATCTCTATTAAAAATAATTGTTCTACGAATTAAACACATTAAGAATATTTTTACAAAATTTTGTAATATGTTTAATTCGTAGAACAATTTTAACAGTTGTTTTCAATACATATTTCAATCCTCTACAAATAGTTTCTTATGTATTTTGATGTAAAATAATTATTGAAGCAGAAATTCAACAGTTTAGAATTTTATATTGAGTTTCCTTTGGCCCGATTTCCAAGTCACCACCCGGTATATTTTTAAAACAAGCAAAAAATTGTTGAAAGATAAATATATAATTAAAATACAAAAACAAAACAAGTTGTGAGATATGTGCCAATAGCCCAATAAATGACCGTTTTGGAGTGTAATTTCCAGGAGCAACTCCGAATTGCATGAAAATTTGGATTTAGGTTCTACTTACTCTCCACTTCAAAGTTGAATTTGTGCCGTTGGTTGCTTTTACTTGGGGGGTAACATTTACCCCTTCTCGGGGGGTGAAAAATGCGTGTTTAAAATAAGGCCGGAAATGAAAAAAATGACTTATTTTAAGCACCTTTTGTTCTATAAAGTTTTTTACGTAAGTCAATACTTTTCGAGTTATTCGCGATTTAAAATGTTGATTTTTTGACAAATAAACTACGTTTTCAGACCGTTTTTCCCAAATAACTCAAAAAGTAAATATTTTATCGAAAAAAATATTTTTAGCAAACGTGTAGCCTATAAAAAAACGAAAAAATGGTGTACTAGTTAAGTCTACAAATTGAGTAGAAGTAAAGTTGTAGCTCATGAAAAATACGTTCTTATTCGTCTAATTCCAAATCGAATAATTCAACGCGAAATCACCGAAGAAAGAAGCTTTTTTCGGGAAAACCTTATCAACATTTTTAAAGTATTGAAAAAAAGCTTATTATTTGTTTTTTACAAAAGTTTACAGCATCAAAAATAAACGAGATACACTGAAAAAAAAGTTGGCCCCATTTTTTTTGGTGAAAAAAATCGTCAAAACCTCCCTCTATTTAGCACCCTAAATCAAATTAATCATTTGGCTTTATCATATCTTTTAACTGTATGTGTATTGTTTATAATCTGTAAGTTTGATTGGTTTGAAGTGCTTATTTTTGAAAACATTTGGTTTTATAGTAAAAAAAAAAAAATTTCTAAAATTTTTTTTAAAATTTCATTTTTTCAAAAATAGTCTTTGTTTGAATTTCGAACGAGACAGTCGATATTACCAGTTTGCTTATCTATAGTTAAATATAAATACAAAAATAAAAATCCAGTTTTTGTGGTGAAACAAATTAAACGATTGTTAATGGGACCCAAAAAGCGAAAATGGATTCCGCTTCGACGGCGATAAATCGGAATATTCTGCAATCTAACGAACCTATGCAATGCGACGCAATGGGTACTAGTCAGCAGCCAGTGGCGTACGCTCCAAAATACCAAATGTGCACTGATCAACAATTACAAGGTAATATGCAAATTTCTCAACCATTAAACACATCTTACTCTCAACCCTTAAAGCAACCCCAATATACTAACCCACCTTCCACCTCATTAAATCAAACCGAATGGAAAACAGTCGAAAACTCCAACAAAAGACATCGAACTAGTCCAGACAAAAGAATTGTAAAGCAAACAAAAATAAACGATTACTGGCTGAACTCGCCGACTACCACTTCTAACAGATTCGAGGCACTTAATAGCGAGTCAAAAGATGATGAAATAAATGACAATTAAAGCACAAGTGAAAAAGAGAAAATAACCAAACCGCCTCCAATATTTATTAAGGGGGTTAAACACATACCCCCACTTATCGAATTACTAAACCAAATTGCTGAAAATAATTACGAATTAAAAGTTCTTAGCTCCGATCAAGTTAAACTTCAGCCAAAATCTGCTGACTACTATAGTACAATAACAAAAGCCCTATCGGAAAAAAAGACAGAGTTTCATACTTATCAAATAAAAAACGAGCGCAGTTTCAGGGTTGTTCTTAAGAACATGCATTACTCGATGGACAAAAATCTTATAAAAAAGGAAATAGAAGAGAAAGGCCACACTGTTAGAAACATTTGGAACATCAAACACCCTAAAACTAAAGATCAGCTATCACTATTTTTCGTCGACTTGGAACCTTCTGATAATAATAGAAATATATATGACATTGAGTTCCTATTAAACCATAAGATTAAAATTGAACCACCATACCAGAAAAGAGAGATACCACAATGTTCTAGATGTCAACGATACGGACATACCAAATCATACTGCCACCTTAGACCACGATGTGTAAAGTGCACAGGGGATCATGCAACAGAGCAATGCACTAATAAAGAAAGAAGTGCCAACGTCAAGTGTGTACTCTGCGAGGGAGACCACCCAGCAAACTACAAAGGTTGCAGGGTATACAAGGAGCTACAAACGAAAAAATTCCCAACGATTAGACCCAGGCCTAGCATGCCAATTAATCATGCACAACATGTCCAAGCAGGAGTTACCTACGCCCAAATCGTTAATAACTCACAACAAATTACGAATAGTAATACAAACCAAACAGAAGTAATTACTACCAATACTCCCGCCTCAAATGACATGGCTGAACTAAAGAATATGTTAAAAGTCCTGATGGAACAAATGGGTACACTGTTAAACCTTCTCACCACCGTCGTCACTAAATTAACAAAATGATCAAATTCTTGAAAATAGCTATTTGGAATGCCAACGGGCTAACAAATCATGCTCAAGAAGTTAAAGCTTTTATACTAATACACAACATCGACATAATGTTAATATCTGAAACACACTTTACAAATAGAAGCTATCTGAGAATTCCCAACTATGCAATATATAACACCAAACATCCAGATGGCACTGCACATGGAGGGACTGCAATCATAATTAAGTCATCTATAAAACACCACGAGTTAAATAAGTTTAAAAGAGACTATATACAAGCAACAAGTATTAGCATAGAAGACTGGAACGGTCCTTTAACAGTAACTGCAATATATAGTCCACCACGACATACTATAGCCAAAAATCAATACCAAGAATTCTTCAACACACTTGGAAACAGGTTTCTAGCAGGCGGCGATTATAACGCAAAACACACTCACTGGGGATCCAGGCTAATAACTCCGAAAGGTAGGCAATTATACATGGCAATGGAAACCAACAACCTTAAATACATATCTACTGGCGAACCCACATACTGGCCCACAGACACAAACAAAATTCCAGATTTGGTTGATTTCTGTGTGACTAAAGGAATACCACTTGAATCCCAGACAGCACAATCTTGTTTCGATCTTTCATCCGACCACTCTCCTGTCTTGGTCATGATATCTACGAATATCCTCGAAACACAACCTCCACCATATCTAAGTAGTAAATATACCAATTGGATTAAATTCCGGGCTATCCTTGATGAGAGACTGGACCTAAACATCCCACTAAAATCGGATGGCGAAATTGACGAAGCAGTAAATCAATTAAGTAGGATAATTCAGGAAGCTGGCTGGCAGTCAACACCTAAACAACCAAGAACAATCATACACAAAGATTTACCCAACGAAATAAAAGAAAAAATCGCAGAAAAAAGAAGACTAAGGAAAGTATGGCAAAGAACCCGTGCACCCCAGGATAAAAATAGATTAAACCAAGCTACAGCGCGACTAAAAACTTTGTTAAACAACAATAAAAACAACGACATAAAACGATATCTACAAAATCTATCTGCTACGGAAACCTCCGAATACTCGCTATGGAAGGCAACACGAAAGATTAACAGACCACAACTCTCTAATCCGCCTATCCGGGCCAGTAACGGACGATGGGCTAAAAGTAACAACGAAAAAGCTACAGTCTTTGCCAAATACCTGGAGGAAGTGTTCCAACCACATGCCCAAAACAACAACTCTGATGCAGAAGATAATATTCAATTGTATTTAGAATATCCATACCAACTAGAAGCACCGTTGGAGAAATTCACAGCCAAACAAGTTTTCAACAAAATCCAAACAGATATGAATCCGAAAAAGTCCCCAGGGTTCGACTTAATCACTGCAAGAATTTTAAAAGAACTTCCCAAGAAAGGCGTGCAATATTTGACACAGATTTTTAACGCAATCTTAAGAACTGGTTACTATCCCCTTTTGTGGAAAGTGGCACAAATCATCTTAATACCCAAACCAGGCAAGCCTGTAGAAGAAGTTAAGTCCTATAGACCTATCAGTCTACTTTCAGTGATGTCAAAGGTTTTTGAAAAACTCTTACTAGACAGATTACAGCCAATCCTCGTGGAAAAGCAGCTAATACCCAACCACCAGTTTGGATTTAGACAACAACATGCTACCACCGAGCAAATTCATCGAGTCTGCAATTCCATAAACAAAGCCTTAGAAGAGAAGCAATACTGCTCTGCAGCCTTTTTGGATGTCTCGCAGGCTTTTGATAAAGTCTGGCACACTGGCTTGCTATACAAAATAAGAAAAGTCCTTCCTCTCAACTACTTTCTAATCCTCAAGTCCTATCTCTCCGACCGCCATTTCCTTGTAAAAGTTAAAGATCAGTGCACTAACTTATATCCAATCAACGCTGGAGTACCTCAGGGTAGTGTCCTTGGACCAGTTCTCTACCTACTCTACACAGCAGATCTTCCTACAAGCCAAAACATCATCACAGCCACATATGCAGATGACACAGCAATCATTGCAGCTCACTCAAACCCGTACATCGCCTCGCAACTGCTCCAGACAAATCTCGACAGTATAAATATCTGGTTACAAACATGGCGAATTAAAGTAAACGAAAGCAAGTCAGTACATATAACGTTCACTAATCGAAAAGATACGTGCCCAACCGTCTCAATAAATAATCAAGTACTACAACAAAAGAATGACGTAAAATACCTAGGTATGCACTTGGACCGCAGATTAACGTGGAAGAAACACATATTCACGAAAAGAAAACAGTTGGGTCTGAAACTCAATAAAATGTACTGGCTGATAGGAAAAAGGTCACAACTGAGTTTGTACAATAAAATTTTAGTATACAAGGCAGTGATTAAGCCAATATGGAGCTATGGTATCCAACTGTGGGGATCTGCGTCGAGATCCAATATCGACATCCTGGAGAGATTCCAATCGAAAACCTTGCGCATTATCACAAATGCACCGTGGTACATGCCCAATGAACACATCAATCGTGATCTCCAAATGAAGACTGTCAAAGAAGAAATTGCCAGTTACGCCCAAAAATACGACATCCGACTACAAAACCACCCCAACAGGCTAGCGAAGAACCTAATGAGACCCCAGGCAAACAGAAGGCTAAAGCGCCACACTCCAAGCGATCTACGAACAAGATTTTAAATTTTAAATTTTCAAAAATATTTTATTTATTATAGAGTTTTATTTATAGGGTTTTATTTATTAGTCACAAATAATTTTGTTAAGTACTAAAATTATGATTTTATAGGTTATTGTCACTGGACAGTCTCCTGCAAGTCTCTTTTAATTGTTAAACAATTTACTTATTGTAATCATTATTACAGATTGTAAATAAATGGGATGTTAAAAAAAAAAAAAAAAAAAAAAAAAAATTTTTTCAAAATAACTTAAAAAGGATTAGTGATAAGAAAAATCTAAAAGAGTAAAAAAATGTAGGTTTTGCTATTGTAAATATGCTAGTTTCATTTTGTTTCTCCGTAAGGCAAAAATTGGTTAAGATATGGCTATTCAAAATTTGCATACACTCGTGATTAGTGACCAATTCAAGCTTTCTCAATTATAACCCTTTCAAAAATAAACACTTTAAACCGGTGAGACTGACAGATCATATAAAAAATAGATAGGTAAATAAGTTGTTTGTAAAGCGGTAGCGATTTATTTCATTTGGGGAGCTAAACACGGCGAGATTTTCATGATTTTTTACAAAAAAAAAGAGGGCCAACTTTATTTTGAGCGCAACTTGCTTATTTCTAACGCTAAAATTTTTATTTACAATTAAAACAAAGCTTTTTATAAACACTTTAAAAAAGTTTAAATGGGTTTTTCCCGAAAAGTGCTTAATTTTTCGGTGATTTCACCTTGAAATATTCGATTTGGAATAAGAATAAGAACGAGTTTTTCATGAGCTACAACTTTGTTTTTATTTAATTGATAGACTTTACTGACACACCATTGTTTTGGGTTTTTATAAACTACACTTTTGCCACGAATATTTTTTTCGATAAAATATTTACTTTTTGAGTTATTTGCGAAAAACCGTCTGAAAACGTAGTTTTTTTGTCGAAAAATCAACATTTTCAATGGCAAATAACTCGAAAAGTATTGACTTACGTAAAAACTCTATAGAACAAAAGTTGCTTAAAATCAGTCAATTTATCCATTTCCGGTCTTATCTTGAACGTATGTTTTTTCATCTCCGAGAAGGGGTGACTGTCGTCCCCCAAGTAAAAGCAACCAACCGCACAATTTCAACTTTGAAGTGGAGGGTAAGTAGAACCTAAATCCAAATTTTCATGCAATTCAGAGTTGCCCCTGAAAATTACACGGTATCGCCGAATTTCCCGTTCATTTACTGGGCTACAAGTATTTTTTAAATAATTTTATAATATCTATATTAGACAAGGCGAAAACGGCAGGTTCGTTGGGAAAAATATTCCCATGATATTTTTTTGCATAATCACATTCGTGAGACATCCCGAATAAGGTTCAAGAAGTTGCCCACGTGAAAAGCGGTCCAAATTTTTTTTAACAATTTTTTAATCAAATTGCAAAATCAATATTTTTGGTCCGGACAATATGTTATTTGGACCATTATGGATAAAAAAGTCTCGTATAATTTTTCTCTAAAGTTGATCGTTTTTGAGTTATAAGCAATTTAAAATTGAAAAAAAAATGAAAAATGGTGATTTTCAAGGCTTAATAACTCGGTTAAAAGTTATTACTATGAAAGTCAGAAAGTGACTAAATCAAAGTTTCCCCCTACAAGATCCTGAAGAAATTTTTGTCATTACTTTATTACTAAGCTGTAATTTTTAAGTAATAATAATGAGCGCCATGCACGTGTTAGGCGGCCGTAAATGCTGAGTGCGAGAGAAATGCCATTCTAGCCCGATCAGGGAATGCAAAATTTTACGTAATTGGTATGTAAATTCGTTATGCTATGGCTGTTCAAAATTTGCCTAAACTCGTGATTAGTTACTCGTTCAAGCCATTTTAACTACAGCTTTTTCAAAAATAAGCACATTAAACCGATGAAACTTACAGATCATATAAATAATACATAAGCTAAGTAAGTTGTCAAGTGATAATGGTAAATTTTTTTTTGTGATTCTAACTAGGGGGTGATTTTCGCGACTTTTTTAACAAAAAATAAAAGGGACCAACAATATTTTGAGCGTAACTCAGTTACTTTTAATGTTAAAAGTTTTTTTAAAAAACAAAAGTAAACCTTTTTTTAAACACTTTAAAAAAGTTGAAATGAATTTTCCCCGAAGAGTGCTCCGTTTTTGGGTTATTTTACATTGAAATATTCGATTTGGAATTTGACGAAGAAGAACCTACTTTTCATTAGCTACAACTCTGCTTCTACTGGGTGTACAGACCTCATACATACACCATTTTTTTCAATTTTTTATAGGCTTTATTTTTACTAAGAATATTTTTTTCAATAAAATACTTACTTTTTGAGTTATCTCCGAAAAACCGTCCAAAAACATGTTTTTTTCTTGTTAAAAATGAAATAAATTTTGTTATAGAACAAAAGTTGTTTAGAATTAGTCATATTATCCAATTCCGGTCTTATTTTGAATGTATATTTTTCACCTTCGACAGGGGGTATCCCCTTCAATTTTTGTAAAATGTAGGGGATGTAGAATTGTAAACTTGTTCTTATACAGGGTGTCCCGAAAAGATTGGTCATAAATTATACCACAGATTCTGGGGTCAAAAATAGGTTGACTGAACCTCACTTACCTATATACAATAGTGCACACAAAAAAAGTTACAGCCCTTTGAAGTTACAAAATGAAAATCGATTTTTTTTCATATATCGAAAACTTTTAACGATTTTTTAATGAAAATGGACATGTGGCATTCTTATGGCAGTAACATCATAAAAAAAAAATAAAGTGCAATTTGTGTACCTCACCAAAATTTTATGGGGGTTTTGTTCCCTTAAACCCCCCCCCCAAACTTTTGTGTACGTTCCAACTAAATTATTATTGTGGCACCGTTAGTTAAACACGATATTTTTAAAACTTTTTTGCCTAAACTTTTTCGATAAGCCAGTGTTTATCGAGATATTTTGAATATTTGTCGAATCTACCACATATTTGTATACGGTTAAGTACGATTATAAAAACCTGTTAATAATCTGAAAATTTATTTATAATTTACATTCTTAGGTATATTTTGAAAAAGAAGCCAAATCTCGATAAAAGGGGACTTATCAAAAAAAGACTAAGGGGCAAAAAAGTTTTAAAAACACTGTGTTTAACTAACGGTAACACAATAATAGTTTAATTGTAATGTACACAAACATTTGGGGGGTTTAAAGGAACAAAACCCCCACAAAATTTTTATGTAAATATATTAAAAACGAAGCCGCATCTCGATAAAAACTGGCTTATCGAAAAAATACTAAGAGGCAAAAAAGTTTTAAAAACGTTGTGTTTAACTAATGGAATCACAATAATGAATTAATTGCAACGTACACAAAATTTGGGGGGGGGGTTAAGGGAACAAAACCCCCATAAAATTTTTATGGGGTGGACAAATTTCACTATAATTTTGTTTTAAGATGTTCCTATCATAAGAATGATACATGTCCATTTTCAATAAAAAATCTCTAATAGTTTTCGATATATTGGAAAAAATCGATTTTCATTTTGTAACTTCAAAGGGCTGTAATTTTTTTTATGAGCACATTTGTACTAAGGTAAGTTAGGTTCAATCGAACTATTTTTGACCCCAGAATGTGTGGTATAATTTATGACCAATCTTTTCGGGACACCCTGTATAATAATAGACAATTTTAACTACTTATTCCCAAATTTTCATCCTTCCTTTATTTTTTTTGAGGTCAGATTGTGCTTTGATCGGGCTATTCCGGTAGTCCAATTATTGTGCATCTTACTTGCACTCACATTTACAGCCGCGTCAATACGATCTAACCGCCCATTGTTATTAATTAAAAATAACAGCTTTGTAATAAATTTATACCACAGGTTTCTTCAGGATCATGTAGCGGAGGCTTTAAATTTTAATTTAGTCACTTTATAACTTTCATAATAATAATTTTTAATCGAGTTATTAAGTCTTAAAAAGGGTCATTTTCATGTTTTTCAAATTTTAAATTGCTTTTAACTCGAAAAAGATTAACTTTATAGAAAAATTATAAGAAACCTTTTTATCCAGAATGGTCCAAAAAACCTAAAAAAAATTGGTAAAAGCCAAAAATATTGATTTTTGCAATTTGATTAAAAAAAATTGTTTAAAAAAAATTGAACCAAAATTTTCACTTGGGCGACATCTTGAACCTTATACTGGGATGTCTCACGAATGTGATTATGCAAAATAATCTCATGGGAATATTTTTCCCAACGGACCCGCCGTTTTCGTCTGTCTATATATTTTTAGTTTTTTATTTAAATTCAACATAACCTCAATAATATGTCATTATTACGTTACACCAATAGTTCAGTCGTCAGAGACGAAAATGCCATGAGCCTCTAAACATCATACGAACAAGCTGAATTTTACTGAATATATCAAATTTTGGAAAGAAATATGCAAAAATGTATGCCACTTCTATCCCCGAGCCTCCACATAAAACCACCCCGTAATGGGGAAATGCAAAACAGTGATTAAACAATAATGTTATTAGTAGGGGAGGAAAGTATGCTAAATGTGCAATCACTCGAGCGCTTTGGAGACCTATTGGGTTGTGAAGAGTAGGTTCTAAAACCAAAAAAAGTTAAGTAAAGTTTTCCATTTTATTGGGACTTTCCAGTTTTAATTTAATTTTCCATCTCCAACAATGGTTTTTTACGATTATAGCGCGATTTGTCCATAATTCGAAAAAATGTTTCAAATAAAAGTTACTTATTTTTACGTAAGGAATCTGAATCTGCAATAAAAAATGGGGGCTCCTATTAAAAATTTTCAAGTAACCCCCCACCTAACCTCCATGGGAGGTCGTGTTTGGTGCCATTTGATTCGTAAAAGGAGATGGTTGTATAGTTTTTTTGCGGAATATAATATAGATTTCTTTACTAACTCAGTGGATGGGATCTGTAAATAAATATGAAAGATTGAATTTCTGGTGGAGTAAATAGGATTGGGCCTTGCTGGAAAGACATGAAGGTGTTTACGAAATAAACAAACCGTTTCTAGGATATATAAAGATGGAAGTGTTAAAATTCTGTGATTTCTGAAGTAACTTCTGCAATGTGTAGATCTTTTGAGGCCAAGCAGATATCTTATTGCTCTTTTTTGCAATTTAAAAATAACATCAAATTGAACAGCTGTACTAGAACCACAAAAAGGAAGACCATATCGAAGATGGGACTCGAAAAACGAAAAATATGTTATTTTAGAAGATGCTAAATTGAGTTCCCTTGAGACAGATCTTATTTCATAGCAAGCTGAGGTGAGTTTCTTACTTAACGAATCGATATGAAGGGACCATTTGAGGTTGCTCTCTAAAAAAATACCAAGAAATTTTACAGAATCAACGGTACTGATCTGGTTGTTATTAAGAGGCAACGGTTGAACAGCTCCTTTATACGATAATGCTACTGTTTTATCTATATTAAAAGAGAGTAAATTAGAGTCAGACCAGGTCTTTATCGTCAGTAGATCCGAAGTTATAGTTTCATGAAGAGATGCAATAGTTGAGTTGCTCCAAGTGATACTGGTATCATCAGAAAAAGGAAAAATTTCCCATGGATTTTTAAATTAGTGATGTCATTTATAAAGATAAGGAATAGAAGAGGACCCAATACTGAACCTTGCGTTACTCCACATACAATTATTTTTCAGACTAGAGTCAGTATCATTTGCTCTAACTAGTAGTTTCCTATTATTCAAGTAGGATTGGAACCAATTCAAAGAAATACCTCTAATTCCATAGAAATTTAGTTTTTTAATCAAGATGTCGTGATTTATACAATCAAAAGCTTTGGCATAGTCACAGAAAACAGTGGCAGTATAAAGATTATTGTTTAGTGCTTGATAAACCTCATGTGGTACTGAAAACATGGCATCAGTGTTACATTTATTAGTTAAAAAGCCGAACTGATTTTGAGATAAAATGTTGTTATCAACGATAAAGGAGTATTATCAAGGATAAAGGAGGGATAAGTCGAGTTTTAATGAGTCTCTCAATAATTTTAAAGAGTACCGGTAGTAAGGCAATAGGTCTATAGTTGCAGGCATTCTATTTTTCACCACCCTTATAAAGAGGAATAATAATGGCTGTCTTTAGGCACTCTGGAAACTTACCTTTTTCGAAGGCATTAATTAGTGAGACGAGGAGTTCCAACACATTTTCTGTGAGATTAGAGAAAATTTTTATAGATAGTCCATCAGTACTACAGGATGATTTGCTTTTAATACTATTGATTGTTTGGATCAGTTCAGAGTTATCGACTGGTTTTAAAAATAATGAATTCGAGACCTTTCTTGAATTAGGGAGATAGGAAATGGGATCCTGTTGCGGCAAAATAGTTGATGTTATTTTTTTACTCACATTAACGAAGTAATCGTTTAGACTTTCAGGATTTGGAAGGGAAAATGATTGAGCTGTGTGAGTTTTATTTAGAAGATCGTTTATTATAGACCAGGTTTATTTTCCAACACTTTTAGAGCTTCCCAGACCATTTTGATAATAGGCTTTTTTAGCTGATTTGACAAGTTTTAGATATGTTGTCCTGTACTTTGTGATATATTCAGTGACAGAAACATTGGTACTAAATTTCTTGATGTATAGAAGTGAACGCATATTCTTGGCTGATATGCGGATACTTTTAGTAACCCAAGGTTTCCGATGTTTTGGCTTAATAGGAATTAAAGGAAATGCCTTATTGAAGATGCATAGAAGCTTATCTAGAAAAACACTGAAATTATAGTCCACGTCTATAGAACGAATCTGCCACTCAGAAGTTAAGCATAAATTTTGGAATTTACGAAAATTCTGGGCGGAAAAAATCCTACCTAAGAGTCGGGTTTTTGAGGAGGGTTTGCTGAAGATGTTAAACTTCGTATACACTGCTTCGTGATCAGATAGTCCTGCATTAATAACTGTAGAGCAGACATCAAGGGGGTGAGAAATCTGAGACAATATAATCGATTATGGTAGATGTAGTTTTTGTAAACCTTGTAGGAGAATTAACGTGCATTGAGAGACCATACGATTCAAATAGGTTGACCAGGGAAACTTGGGTAGCACAAGCAGCAGCATAATTAATGTTAAAGTCACTGCATAGAATTTTTCTGCTTTTATGAGACAGGTCATCTAACAAATTTAGCAGGTTCTGAAAAAATAGTTCCACGGTAGAGTCAGGTGACCTATAAATGCAAATAATGTAAAGATTAATGTATTTTAAGCCAGTGCTCTGTAACGGCAACTATCGGGGGAAATCCTAATTCCTCCAGAAACAAAAATAATTCATCAGTTTTATTTCTTATAGAACGAATATTAATCAGGACCATGCCAAAGTTGTCATCACTAAAATAATTTAAGGTTTCTAGTCCCTCAGAACACGTCGTGCTGTTTAAAAATTTCGCTTTGGAGAGCCAGTGGAATAACAACTTCGGTGACATTCCCTTGACTTCTGTAGGTGTATAATTCTTTCCGAACTGAGATATGACCTATAAGCGGCAAGATCAGCTTCCACTTCAGCTGGACCAATTCCGTAGGCATGGTTAAATTCTAGAAGAACTTTTCGTAGTTCTTCGGTCTTAGCAGGTAGTCCTTCGGAAGCCAAAAAGAGTTTCACGCTGGTGTTGGCGTATAAATCATAAAATACAGAAGAAGGCTGGTCGTGTAGAAAAGCAAGATGTAGATTGCTTTTAAGATATCCGCTTCCCTTAGTCTTGCAAGAAGATATCGACTGTTGGAGTTATTAGTTAGCCTAACTCTTGGTGGTGTTAAAGGATCCAAATTTATGGATGGTTCCAGAGTATCTTTCTTAATAAAATTGATATGGGGACGGAAAGGCTCTTTGGATTTGCAAACTGTGATGGCCTGCTTGTCTGTAAATATATTTGTGTTTTCAACTTCATTTTTATTGTTGCTTGGAATGGTAATTGGATTTTCCAAGTTAACCGGGCTTCTGATGTATTTCGGATTTATACTTTGTTCAGATGAAGTCTTTGGATCAGAGTATGATGATTCTGTGGACCATTTAATCTTGACACCAGGTGGCCAAATTTTCTTATTAAATAATAAGTCTATAGACCTTTTAGATTTTATGCATATTTTGAATGAGGAACCACTTGCTGTGTTGGCGTCTTAAAGTAGGGCGTAACATCGAATATATTCCTTGATACCTAGCTTCTCTTTAATGTAGTGAACTATTTGAATAGGGGTTAAGTTGCTAATAACGACAACGTAACATTTATCTTCTGCAATTTTTGATTTTTTGACTGGACTAGCTTCGAAATGAGTGTCTTCAGTTCGTTGTCGAGATAATCCACAACAGTCGTATGTTCGTGGAATAGGGTATACATAAACTTTAAAGAGAGAATTTATTACTCGGGGGATTTTCGGCCAGCTGAACATGAACATGCCAACTGGTGCTCAGGATCACGGCTAAGGCACTTCATTTTCTGGAGTTTCAAGGATTTTCGGTCCTAAATGAATACAAACGGATTACTCAGGAGATTTCGTGATCACTGAACACGGATACGCCATCAGAATGGACCCCCAGAGCAGCTGGTGCTCTAGTTTACGGCTAAGGCACGTCATCTTCTGGAATTTCGAGGGGTCATTTTTTTATACCACCAAAGAACTCTTTTTACATAAATGTAGTGTTTTAAAGTCTTGAAATTCCAGAAGTTGATGTTCATTGCAATCACCCTGAACACTAGGTACTTCAAGGGTCTACTCTGATGTTATGTTCGTGTTGAGCAACCCCAAAAATTTGACTGCATCAATTAAGTAGAGGAAACCGTCGAAACTCCAGAAAGTGACATGCATCAGTAGTGACCCTGGGCACGAGGTGCTTCGGGGATCCGTTCTGATGACGTATTTTTGTTTATAGCGATCCCAAAAATACCACCGAGTAATTTCTTTGCATCAATTTAGTGCCGAAAACTCTCGAAACTCCAGAATATGACGTGCAATAGCAGTAACCCTGGGCTCTATGTGCTCAGGGGATAGATTCTGATGGCGTATTTATGTTCAGTGACCTCAAAACCCCTGGGTAACAAAATCTTCCCTTAATATTACTGATTTTGACATGTGTATGCGCTTTGGGGGCATTCTATGTACTTACTGTAAATGGAATTAGGCACTTACATCTATTTTTTATTGTAGACTTTTATCCTGACGTTATTTCGACCACGTATATAAGAATTTATTTATTTTTTCCTAAATTCCGTGATCTATTTAGGCTAAGCTTTAACATTTCGATTTTTTATCCTAAGTGTACATAATATGACTCAACCTCTTCAACATTTTCAACATCATCGGTAAATCTCAGGTAATTTAATTTTTCACTGTTTACGTATAACTGTCTATCACTCCTTTATTTTCTTATTATTAAGTTCAAAATTCATCTTTTGGGGCTAAGGCTATAATAGTCTAAGAGCTAGTGAACCCTCCTACTAACGGTCTTCCTGAAAGGCTAGAAATTTGTATAGTGATAATATAATTCATAGCACACCAAGGCTAAAAACCATGACCTGGCAGGCATCAGCCCTGCACGTGTATCTTACCAGGTGAATCGAAAAGTGTATATTTTAGGGGATAAATAAACTTTCTCGTGTAAAGTTTAAATTTAAGTATGTGTTTGAGTAAGTCATTTAGAAGAAATATGTACAATGACAGGCGATTCTGAACAGCACAAGACCTTGCCAGGCGAGGGGAAAGATTAGGGGTTTTTCCTAAAATTATTTTTTTTGCATCAAACAAAGTTTTTTTAGGTTTTTTGAATCATTCCAAGCAGAAAAGGTGTTTAGTGACTATTCTCTTAGATTAACAGTTTTTGTTATATAAGTGATTAAAAATTTTGAAAATTGCGAAATCGGCCATTTTTAACCCTAAATCGGACATTTAACTAAAAATTTCAATGTTGCCAAGGTAGGTAGATATTCTTTAAACATTGATTGATGAAATCCCGAAGAGTTTTTTGCAATACAATATCGAAAACCCCTTTGTTTTTTAATTGCTTATCAAGCGGGCGCGACACTGTAGTATGAGTGAGGAAGTTTGAGTTTGCATAAATTCATTATCTCGAGAATGGGCAAATTTGAAGAGAAATCCTCAGACACGTCGATTTTTATTTTTAAATTAGGCTTTTTGTCATATATATAATAATAGTGACATCCATCTGGACGTGACGACGTAATCGATGATTTTTTTAAATGAGAGTAGGGATTGTGTGATAGCTCATTTGATAGGTTATTTAATTCTCTATTATCCGGATGTACAAAAAATTTTTTCTTCCTTTTGTCTAAATTAATTTAATAAAAAAATTTTTTGTACACCCTGTATAAATAATTATGTTAATGTACATATATTACTGAATAGAGAAGTAAATAACTTTTCAAATGAGCTATCACACAACCCCTACTCTCATTTAAAAAAATCATCGATTACGTCATCACGCCCAGATGGATGACGTCATTAGTATTATATATGCCAAAATGTCCTAATTTAAGAATAAAAATCGACCTGTCTGAGTATTTCTGTTCAAATGTGCCCTTTCTCGAGATAATGAATTTATGCAAACTCAAACGTCCTCACTTAAAATACAGTGTCGCGTCCGCTTGATTAGCAATTAAAAAACAGAGGGGTTTTCGATATTGTATTGCAAAAAACTCTTCGGGATTTCATTAATCAATGTTTAAAGAATATCTACCTATCTTGGCAATATTAAAATTTTTAGTTAAATGTCCGATTTAGGGTTAAAAATGGCCGATTTCGCAATTTTCAAAATTTTTAATCGCTT
Organism: Diabrotica virgifera virgifera; assembly: GCF_917563875.1. Lineage (NCBI taxonomy): Eukaryota > Metazoa > Arthropoda > Insecta > Coleoptera > Chrysomelidae > Diabrotica > Diabrotica virgifera. Next base: position 158,567,835 of record NC_065444.1, on the reverse strand, counting down.
ATATGTATAACAAAAACTATTAATCTAAGAGAAAAGTCACTAAAGACCTTTTCTGCTTGGAATGATTCAAAAAACCTTAAAAACTTTGTTCTATGCAAAAAAAAATAATTTTAGGAAAACCCCTAATCTTTCCCCTCGCCTGGCAAGGTTTTGTGCTGTTCAGAATCGCCTGTCATTGTACACATTTCTTCTAAATGACCTACTCCAGTGGCGGCTCGTATCACTTTAAGTAGGTAGTGCCAGAATTCGGGCAGCTGCCTAAATTTTTAGTGACAGATTCACGATATTGCCAAGAAAGGTATAAAATAGAAATTTAAAAAAATAGATACGGATACTTTTACATTATGTAGGTATATACCATTTCTGGGGTGTCAAGAAATTTAAACATTTAAAATGCATTCGGTGATTGATTTGACATCATGTCCGTCCAACAAGTAAAATCTCCAAAACCTCTCAACTTATCGCCCTTTACACAAATATCGGAAAACTATAACTAACTGAAATTCACCAGCGACGCGACGTCTGTCGTTTCATCGGCAATCACTGCAACACAAAGGTAATTTTCAATTTCTTTCCTTACTTCCTCGTGATAAACTTCTAAGATGCACTGAAGGAATTCATTTTGTGTTGTTTTGAGGTACATGCTTTTAAAGATTTGGAACTTTGAATATGAACCTAAGTCTTTGTCTAATTCGGCTAACATTGAACAGTTCCATAAATATGCCTCTATTTTCTGAATTTTCCTTTTCGTCGTGGTTTCTGAAAACTAACTCGAAAGCTCCACAAAACTATATAGATATAATTTTTAATTTGAAGAGTACAGGGGAAAAACAAGGAATGTCACTTTTTCATGAATTTTGGCTTTTCTCGCTATGTGGTAGCAAAAACTGAGTACTATCGACTAGGCTATCGATTCAGAACAATAACCAGAAAGATCACTCTATATAAATTTTTTAATAATTTGTATCCAGGCAAAGGACCAGGATTGTCCGCACGCCACTGGAAAAAAATAAGGAATGTTAGCAGTTTTTTGGTGCATTACTAAATTAATAACTTAATATAGATTAATATTATATTAAGATTATAGACCAATAATTGCTAGAATTCTGCTAAGAATCTCTTAAGTAGTTTTTAGATATCATAAGAATTAAACCTTTATTGGTGTTTATCTCAATATGTATAAAATGTGACATTCCTTGTTTTTCCCCTGTACTCTTCATTTGATTCAAAACATATCGATTCTTTATCCACTTCTTGTTCATTGTGTTTAATTAGACTTCACGATAAGCTGAATTTAACTCGGGTTTTATTAAAAATTAAAAATTTTTAAATTACTTAAAAATAAAATAGTTTATAATAAAAACTTTAATCATTAAAAATGTAATAATTATAAATACAAAAACGAGCGAGCGAGCGCTTAAAGAAACTCGAAAATATAATGTACTACCCTGTACGAGAATTTTTTGCATCTACGATCCACTATTCACTATGATCATAGTAAAAAATATTAGGTCTACCTTGTCGAGCCAGGCACGAAGAGTCTAATTTAAACTTGTATTAAAAGTGCAATATAGCTCGATCTCTGTCACTTACATAGAATACCCCTAAAATCTTTCTCTTTTCAGGCGTGAGCCTGAACCTGAACCTTTCTCTTTTCCGAGCCTCTTTTGGCGTGATGCGATCATCCCGTCCGCTGTGAGTGGAGACTGTGGCGAGGGTTGTACTACACTGCACAGTTGCCAGATTTTATATAATTTATAAAGAGAAAAGAAATACGCACAAAAAATGAACGGGCATTAAAACGGTTTAAAGATAAAAAAATATGTTTCTGCATAAAAATAAGGTAGTGCCATGGCTCCATGGCACTACCTCACCGGCCGCCACTGACCTACTCAAACACATACTTAAATTTAAACCTTACAGGAGAAAGTTTATTTTACCCCTAAACTATGCACTTTTAGATTCACCTGGTAGATACACGTGCACGGCTGATGCCTGCCAGGTCATGGTTTTTAGCCTTGGTGTGCTATGAATTATCACTATACAAATTTCTAGCCTTACTAGAAGACTGTTAGTCGGAGGGTTCACTAGCTCTTAGACTATAAATAATATACATAAGTATTATGTCTATTATTAATTCGATTATCTTTTAGGCTCGACGACAGCTGGCCTCGAGCGGCTGTCTTTCAGACCAAGAATCTCTAGCATCACTGCCACGACATAACATTAATGGCGGAGCTTTAACTCCTGGATCGGGAGGTCTACTTTCGGGACACCATGGGCTAGGCCAACTTCCTGGGGACAGAGGAAGTTGTAGCGCTGACTCTGGTGTACGAGTGAGTTCAGATAGAGAAAGCGGAGCAACTTCTGTAGCTGGAAACTTGTCCGATTCGACAACAGATGGAACACCAACCATAACCCTTGGTGAAGGACATAAGGATATGGATTCAGTATCGCTGATTTCTTCTGTACCTCCTCCACATATGTACCAATGTAAGTAATACAATTTCTTCAATATATATTTATATCACAGATTTTTCGTTACATAATTATTATAACTTGACTGCTGATAGTACGGGATCCGAATTTAGGTCGACCTTCACCTATCTGCTTTTCAGATGAAACAATTTTTTTTATTAAATTTCATACATAGACAAATATGACTCGCATGGGTTTCCTATCGAAATCTTGTCATCATCAGTGGCGTTACGGCTCTTTATGAGCCAAAGCCTTCTTCAGAACAATCCTCCATTCGCCCCTGTCTCTGTCAACTCTTTTCAATGCTCTAATTCAAATAAATTGTCAAAATCTTGTCATAGCTATCCTTAAGGGGGGCGTAGGGTTTGAAATTAACATTTCAATCACATTTCTGTGTGGATTTTCTTGAAAGTATGGTAAAATTATTATTTTATACATCTCATGGAATATTCAAAAAAAAATCAATGAAAAATACAGTAAAATAAACTAACGGTTTATGGTTAGGTTAGAAACCTTATGGGAAATGGCTCTCTGTTAAATGCTCTGAAACTTTGGATTCTGGTAGTCCTTGATATGTTAAACAAAGTACTCAAGGGGCGCGTAGCTCCAAAAAATCATGGTTTTAAGATATAAGCCTCTGAAGTTATAGGTACAGTGAGAACGTTTTAATTGGAATAAAGCTAGGGGTGTAAAGCTAGTTCGCGTCCGTAGTAGAATACTACACGTGCACCCTGGGTAATGCTAAATGAACTAGCACAATAGGCAGCCAGACAATCTAGAATCTCTAGATCTCCTGGCAATGAACACATTAAAATAATTAAAATAATAAGATATGCCTCCAACCAACAACTTAAAGGGACCTTCTCAGGACCAAGCAACAAAACGACTCGGACCAAGCGTCCGAATATGCCATTTAAATATAGAAGGTATTAGTAGAAGTAAATGTGAGTACTTTCAAAAGGTACTCATTGAAAATAATATCGACGTAGTCGCAATTCAGGAAACCCATGTAGAAAACGAGGAACAAATTCTCGCTAGAGGAAGAATTCATGGTTACGATTTACTGGGTGCAACTTACCATCCAGCTTATGGAGTAGCAACCTATGTACGAAACAAAATAGAAAATGCACACATATGTTCTACATCAGACATAAATAACATTCATACGGTTACCATACAAATTGGCGAAATTACTGTCAGCAATATTTATAAACCACCGGCAGTCCTGTGGCCTCCGCATGTTATTCACGCCCACCCACACCCCTCAGTGTATGTTGGAGATTTTAACAGCCATCACGAACTCTGGAAGTATAGACAAAGTGATCAAAACGGCGAGGCTTTGATAAATTGGAGCGAAGGGGCTGGCACGTATTTAGTCTTTGACGCTAAAGATAGGGGAACTTTTCGATCTGCAGCCTGGAGGCGAGAATACAACCCAGACCTATCCTTTGTCTCCACAAACGAAAACAATCAACCCCTGGCAGCTTCACGTACAGTGCTCCCAGATTTTCCACATAGCCAACATAGACCAGTTGTAATAGAAGTTGGCATCAAAATACCAATAATAACATCTTTCCCTCGACCTAGGTGGAACTTTAAAAAAGCAGACTGGGCGACTTTTACTGCGAGATTGGACAAATGTCTCGGATGGATAACCCCAACACGTACAAACTATATGAGGTTTGTTGGCGCAGTTATATCTACAGCGAAGAAAACTATACCCAGAGGATATCGTAGAGATTATGTCCCAGGATGGGATGAAAAATGCGAAAAATTGTATCAAGAATACAACGAAAGCCAAGACCGAGAAATTGCGGACGAACTGCTGCACAGTTTGGATGCAGCCAGACGGCAAAAATGGATGGAAACTGTGGAAAAACTAGACTTTAGTAAATCAAGCAGAAAAGCGTGGTCCTTACTTAGAAAACTTGGTAGTAGCAGACACTCAACTAGAGACAAAGTACCAATAGTTCCCAACAGAGTGGCCTCCCACATTGTAGCAAACTCAAGGGCACCTAGAGATCGTGACCACACCACCAAAGTAAAACAAGACCTAAAAATATTAAAGTCTGCATGCCCGCCTACATCTGAATACTCTGACGAGTTTACTCCAGAAGAAATTACCTCAGCAATATCAGAAATTAAATCTTGAAAGGCACCCGGCTCCGATAAAATACATCCAGAATTTTTACTCCATTGTGGCAAATATGCTAGGAAATGGCTGGCTGATTTCTACACAGATATATTAAAATCAGGAGAAATCCCCCATTTCCTTAAAAAGGCCTCCATTATAGCCATATTGAAACCAGGAAAAGCAAATGATCAACCCCAAAACTACCGACCGATTGCACTGCTGAGCTGTGTCTATAAACTGTTGGAACGCTTAATCCACAACAGAATTAGTAACACCATATTGGGGGTGATACCTATTGAGCAAGCAGGGTTCAGACCTAACCGCAGCTGCACAGATCAGATCCTATCCCTAACAACACATATCGAAGCAGGTTTTCAAAGAAAGCAAAAAACATCCGTTGCTTTCATTGACCTATCAGCTGCATACGACACCGTCTGGAGACAAGGACTAATCTGCAAACTGATCCGTGCCATCCCGTGCCAAAAGGTAACCAAACTCATTGATAGCATGCTCACCGACAGACCTTTTCACGTCACAATGGGCAACTTAAGAAGTGTCCAAATGAAGCTCAGCAATGGACTGCCACAGGGATCTGTTTTGGCACCCTTACTCTTTAATTTATACATCGCGGACCTACCTAGGACAACTTCGCAGAAATTTGGGTACGCTGACGATTGGGCCATTGCAGCAAGACATAATAACATGAATGTTACAGAGACAATACTGACGGATGACCTTGCTGTTATGGGTGAATATTTTCGCAAATGGAGGCTACGGCCAAATGCAACAAAAACTGAAGTGTGCTGTTTCCATCTTAATAATGCCCAAGCCAACAAAAAACTCTCCGTTCACTTTGAAAACAGACTACTCGCTCATAACTCAACACCAAAATATCTTGAAGTGACTCTTGACAGAACCTTAAGTTTTAAGGAACACCTACAAAGAACGGCAGAAAAACTGAAGACGCGAAATAATATAATCCAAAAGCTATGTGGCACCACATGGGGGTCCTCAGCCTCCGTACTCAGATCATCCGCTCTCGGACTCGTATACTCGGCGGCTGAATATGCTTCGCCGGTATGGCTCAATAGCAAACACACGAAGATCATTGACACCCAATTAAACCAGACAATGCGAATGATCTCAGGTACAATTCGACCAACACCGAACTATTGGCTTCCCATTCTGAGTCACATTCCACCGCCTAAACTAAGAAGAAGTCATTCTCTTCTCAGAGAATATCGAAAAATCGAGGCTAACCATCAACTACCCATCCACCATGATAAGCTTGATATAGAAATGAAAAGACTGCGCTCCAGATATCCCCCATTGTTAAGGGCCACCTCCCTACATCAGGAACATTTCGACCTCACCAACGCTTGGAGAAGACAATGGGAGAGCGACTCACCACAGGAATCACACCAAATGGCCTGTATCGATCAGAAACCGCCAGGCTTTGAACTGCCCCGCAATACATGGACGGCGCTGAACAGAATAAGGACAGGGACCGGTAGATGTGCTGACAGCTTGCATAGATGGGGAAAGGCCCTTACTCCTGAGTGTGATTGTGGTGCGCAACGGCAGACCATCCGCCATATTATTGAGGAATGCCCCCGAAGGCGATACCCTGGAGTTTTCGATGAGTTCCTGAATGCGACCGAAAATGTTTTACAGTATATTAATACATTAGATGTTCGTTTGTGATACTTCATGTAGTGTTTTATATACTTTTTTTTTAAAATTATGTGTTCTTGTTGTATCTATGCCATACGATAATAAAAAAAAAAAAAAAAAAAAAAAAAAAAAATTGGAATAAATTCATTTTCTCGACTCTGGAGATAAATTACGAATCAGGTCGATTTTTATTTTTAAATTATAATTTTTTGGCATAATATGTAACATACTGGTGACGTCATCCATCTGGGCGTGATGACGCATGGGATGTTTTTTTTTAATAAGAATAGAGATCGTGTGATAGCTTATTGGAAAGGGTATACAATTCTATATTTATTAATATAAACACTAACATAATTATTTATAGAGGGTGCCCAAAAATTTTTTGAATTAAATTAATTGAGACAAAAAGAATAATGTATATAATTTATTTAATTCGAAATACATTTTACTGCTGTCAGAAAACAGAAAAAATGTTAATTTGAATAATAAACATTGCTTTTCGCTTAAATTAAATGTTCAAACTGCTAAGAGGCAGGTGGGTGGCAGGTTTAATATTGAATTTAAGCGAAAAACAATATTTATTTATCAAATAAACATTTTTTCCTGTTTTCAGACAACAGTAAAATGTATATCGAATTAAATAAATTTTCTTATTAATTCTTCTTCTTATTATTAAACATTCTTCTTATTAATATAATTAAAAAAAAATTTACACCCTGTATAAATAATTATGTTAATGTATTAGTGAATAGAGAATTGAATAGCCTTTCAAATGAGCTATCACGCGATCCCTATTCTTGTTTACAACAATCATCCAATGCGTCATCATGCCCAGATGGATGACGTCACTAGTAAGATATATGCCAAAAAAATTATAACTTAAAAATCAAAATCGACCTGATTCGTAATTTATCTCCAGAGTCTCCCATTCTCGAGAAAATGAATTTATTCCAACTCAAACGTCCTCACTGTACCTGTAACTTCAGAGGGTTATACTGCCGTGCTAAGCCCAAAGGCGGTAAATGATTTTTTATCGAAAATGAGATTGTTGTATTTCTACGTAGATTATAGGTATTTAGAATATTTTTACCAAGTCCTTAGAGTTGTATAACTATTATAATGGGTATCTAGAATATATTTACAAAGTCTTTGGAGTTGTAGAAGCATTATAATATAATGAAACCTACCTAGAAATACAAAAATGTCATTTTCGATAAAAAATCATTTACCGCCTTTGGGCTTAGCACGACAGTATATCTTAGAACCATGAGTTTTTGGAACTACGCGCCCATTGAGTCTTTTGTTCTACAAATCAAGAACTACCAGAACCCAAAGTTTCAGAGCATTTGACAGAGAGCCGTTTCCCATAAGGTATCTGCAGGGTCCTTTTTAAATACACCTCAAAAAACAATGGATTTTGCGGTGGACGTCAGAACCCATGATGGATCATGTTAAACAAAAAATTTAAAAATATTTCATTAGATTATGAGATTTTTGAGGTAACGCTGTCGAGTGTTTTTTAGTTTTATCGATTTTTGAATTTTTGATATCACTCAGGGTTCAAAACAACTAACTTTTTTACAAAAAGGGTGAAAATCAACATATTTATTATTGTTTAACAAAAAATAAGCATAAAACAAAAAACAGTGTCACCTCACAAAAGGTCTAAAGAAAATATATATAAAATTCCAGGTGGATCGGCCAAATAATTTTTGAGTTACACTGTCTACCGACTTTGAAAAAAGCAGTTTTGAGAAAAACGCGTTTAACGTTTTGTCAACTTTTATTTTCAAATTTTTTGTCTACCACATCGTAAAGTGATGCAGATCGGAATATGTTTTTAAATCGCGGAGTAATTTACAAAAAAGAATGGGAACTGCCAGAGGCGACTTTACCTATTTTGCAGGGTGTGCGGTGCACACGAGCGCCGGGATGTTGGAGGGCGCCGAGCGCCAAAGAGCGTGTCCTCTGCTTTGTTTCAACATAAAATATGCTTTAAAGCGATTAATGAAAAATTACACTGGCACTTAAGCGCGATTTACAGATTGGCTGTCCGAAAAAGAAAGCTGAAGAAGGAAGTATCTCTGGAAAAGAATATGACTTCTATTAAAAAATTTATTCTGCGACCCGGTTCATCTACAGAGGAACATCTTGAGGCAAATGAAAACCACCAGAACTCCTCTCTTCAACGTCGTCACCGATATTCTCTTCGTCCTTGGAAGTGGAAGAAAACGAAGAACTTTCTTGTGCCGAAGCGTTCCAGGAGAATATATTTTAAGATGATATAATGAATGATCTTGCGTCACGGCCACAGATTTTATCAGACAAAGAGAGGATATTTTTAATGGAGCGTGGACCAGTACAAGTAAAACAGATTTCCTATCCTTCGAATAGTTCGAAAAGATCTTTTTCAAATGCGTATTATAAATAAAAAGATATTAAATAATGAAATCGTTTTAAGAACTTGGCTGGTTTACTCTAAATCGACTGATTCTGTTTATTGTTTTTATTGTAAACTTTTTTATACTGATGTTACTCCTTTTAATGGTACCTAAAATAGGTTACAAAGATTGGCAGCATTTGTCTATAGCTTTAGAGCGTCATGAAAAAGCTTAGGACACCTATCATGTCTTAAGAAACAAGTTACATTTGTTTCTACAAACATTGTTTGTAGAACATTTCACTGCTAAAGAGCGTCAGGGCATCGACTGCACACGGACGCTACATGGGCTAGAGCCGCCTCTGGGAACTGCTGTTGAACGTTTCTCACTACGCTCAAGGGCGCTGGAGCGAACCTGCTGCAAAGCGAGTCGATGATAGGGATATTCAACACTATATCATCGCGTTTAATACTAAAATTTAATTATTATAAAAACGCGGTTTTCTCAAAACTCCTTTTTTCAAAGGCGGTAGATATTGTAACTTAAAACTACTTGACCGATGCACCTGAAATTTTGTATACCTATATTTTATTTAGAGATTTTTTGAGGTAACGCTGTCGAGATATTTTTTGTTTTCGGTTTATTTTTGCTTAACAATAGTTATGTTCATTTTCACCCTTTTTCTTTCAAAACAGTTCGTTATTTTGACTTCTGAGTGATACCAAAACGTCAAAAATCGATAAAACTAAAAAAAGTCGGTTACCTCGGTTACCTCGAGAAACTCATAAGCTAATAAAATTTTTTAAATTTTTTGTTTAACATTATCAAATGATGAGTTCTGATATCCACCGCAAAATCCATTGTTTTTTGAAGTGTCTTTAAGAATTTGCTGCGGTTGGCTTATTTTTCAATAGTTTTCTTTGAATTTTTTTAAATATTTTCTGAATTGTACTGAATATGCTTATTTAATTTTAAAATAAAATCATTCTACTATACTTTCAAAAATAATTCACAAAAATGTGCTTGAAATGTTGACTTCAAATTTTACGCCCCCACCTTTAGGTTAGCTATGAAAATATTTTGATAGGAAACCCATGCAAGTCATAATTGTCTATGTATGAAATTTAATAAACAAAATGTTTCATCCGGAAAGCAGATGGGTCAAAGTCGACCTAGATTGGGAGGTTTGGCTATGCATTTTACACCACAAATTGTCTAATCCATATTAACTGGTTTCTAGAATGCTCTTAGGAATGAGACTAACTGTTCTTAAGATGACAGCTATCGTCTGAAGCATTTTCATTATCTGTCTTATTTATTTCGCAAGATCCCCATATCTGTTAATTTTCTCGTTGTATTTAATAAGCAGATTGTTATTAGATATCATTATATTATGCATCCGTTGTTAGTTTATTAGGTATTGTGAGATCCGGTCTATTGTGTGCTAGAAGTCCAACTGTGGTCCACAATAGATTTCCGGTATAAGTTGTAGTTTACTCTCATACATACTATCGTTACGATTATAATAGGGGAAATTTTAAGTTTAGAGAATTTTTATTATTTAATACACTATTTGTCCAAGTAATGAAGCTTATAATAAGACAAAACCTCGCAATTTTTACAGAATGGATCGATTTGCTTAAAAATTAAAATCTATATGATTCTGAAAGGCGCTTTTACCATAGGGATGATTGCCACCCCATGTCGGGAGTGGAAATTTATTATTATATTTTGACGACAAAAGTTGGTAAGAACATTAATTCTAAGCAAAAAATGATCTATACATTTTTTTGATAAAATTAATAGTTTTCGATTTATTTGCTATCGAAAGTGTTTTATATCGAATATAAAACATATATCGATATTATATTAAATGTTTATATCGAAAAAATCAATGTTTTAAAAAGTTTTCTGCTAATAACTCCAAAAGTTTTCGTTTTATCAAAACAACTTTACTTAACAAAAATGTAGCTTTTGAGCTTTTGAAAAAATAAACAAAAACGTTTTTTTTTAATTTTCTTTATGACCAATAGTAATCGAGCTATACTTTATTATATATTAGCTCTTCTTCGACAAATGCTAAATATTGTAGTTTCAAAATCAAAACACGGGAAATCGATGCATTTTCGAGGATAACTTATTCAAATTGATTTAAAGTATTTAAAAATATTTATCTCCAGAAATAAAAAAGTCTCTAGCTCAATAATTAAGTGACTTATAATGAAAAGAGTGTCAGTCCCTATTTTTTTCAGCGAAAAAGTGACCGGAAGCAACCTCCTAATCACCACCCTAATTAAAATTAGACATTGACCTTATTTGTTCTTCTTTATTTATGTTTTATTAATAGGTTCTAAAAGTTTGACCGGCTTAGAATGATTAGTTTTTAAAAAAATGGAGTTAAAACTGAATAACGAATTTTTGTAGTTTGGAAAAAAATGATTCCGAATAGAAAGATTAGCATCAGAGATACAGAAAAATGTTTAAATATGAAATTGTAGTTTATTTAATTCGCAAGAAAATGGCTTGCAAACATTTTTTTATGGCAAAAATTGAGTGAGCTATTGACAATTGAAATTTATAATAACATGCAAAAACCACCTTTACTAACCCTTTCAAAGTCACCTCTTTTTGCGACTGAGACCTATAAAATTTTTTTTAACAAACTTTCTTAAATAGAAAATAATAAAGTTACAGTTAAAAGTCAATATATTTTTTTGAAAAAATAAAAGGAGAAATCCAATTGGAAGCACAATAATTTAAGTTAGCGGTGTTTTTAGTCATTGAGCTTATTCATTTTACTTTATTTATTATCAACAGATTCTAGTTTGACTGGCTTAGAGTGATTCTTCTTCTTCTACGGCACTACAGCCCAAATTGAGTCTTGGCCTCCTTTATTTTTTGCCTCCACCCTTGCCTGTTTGTGGCTGCTCTTCTCCATACACGGACTCCTAAAAGGGCTTGTGCGTCGCTGTTTACTGTGTCTTCCCAGCGCTTTCATGGCTTCTCAACCGGTCTCTTTCCTTGCATTCTAGCATTCAGTGCTCGTTTTGGTAGCCTATCCTCTCCCATTCTTATCACATGTCCGGCCCATTGCAATATTTGCTTGAGTCGTTTCCGAAAGTTCCGTCCTGTATTCCGAGGCAAACGTTCAGGTTTCGTAACAGTGTGTTTTTTCCGGGAGTGGGTTGTCAGCCCACTGCCCAACCTTCCTCCTTTATCCGGGCTTAGGACCGGCAGTGGTGACTCCTGAGCTACTCGATTCACCCATTTGTCACCACAGGCGGAGTTGCTTAGAGTGATTAGTTTTTAAAAAACTGGAGTTAAAAGCGAATAACGAATTTTTGTAGTTTGGTAAAAAATGCCATTTTCTTCAGAATAGAAAGATTAGCATCAGAGATACGAATAAATGTTTAAATATGAAATTGTAGGCTATTTGCCAAGATTTTGGTTTGAAAAAAATTTTTCTTCGGCAAAAATTGGTTGAATCGTAAATGAGTATTATCGAAAAACATTGATTTTTTTCGATATAAAACTAACACTTTCGATAGCGAATAAATCGAAATCTATTAATTTCATCCAAAAATGTATAGAACATTTTCTGCTGAGAATGAATGTTTTTATCAACCATTGCGGTCAAAATATAATAAAAAATTTCCACCCCCGATATGGGGTGGCAACCACTCCAATGGTAAAAACGCCTTTCAGCATCATATAGATTTTAATACTTGGACTATCCACTACTTATTCTCAAATTTTCAAGCAAATCGATCCATTCTGTAAAAATTGCGAAATGAACAGCTTCGGTTCCTGGACTATATCTTTAATGGAAATTAACCATAATTACCATAATTTCGGTATAAATCAATTTATTATGAGGTTTCGATTACCACTTCGGAGATAATTCTGAAAGTAAGAAGTAGAAATCGAAACGTCAATTAACAAACGTATTATAATTTGAAAATTGTGGTTAAATCCCATTAAAGTTAGTATAGTTATTTATGATATAAGTGTTCAAAGTACACGTTTAAGGCACGCATGTGAAAGTTTGATGCGAGAATGAGCGATAGCGAGTTCTGCAATTCACATGAGTGCCTTATAAATGTACTTTTTAACACGCATATCATACAATATTTTTTCTACAAACGTAATTACAGGACAATATCTACAAAAACTTTTACTTGAACTTGACTGACATTCCGTTTTTATATTTTTTTGACATTACATCAAAATTGTCTATACGGTCAATACGAACTGCAGTGCCTTAAAAAGATTTTTTCTACAACCACTATTCAAAGTGCACTTTTCTGCACGGTTTTATGTTAGCAAACTTGATATTTTCTCACAGTATAAGATATTTGACATTAGTGTGCAGAAAAGTGACGTTTCTGTGCCGCAAAGTGACGTTTCTGTGCCGCAAAGTTCTTTTCTGCACAGTTGACTACCTCATTCTGAGTAACGTTATATTCTGTTTACATCCGTGGACTACTGCATTCTGAGTAACGTTATATTCTGTTTACATCCGTGGTTAAACTTTAGACAAATATATATCCAATAAGACAATTATTATATTTAACTATAGCATAGAAACTAAATTATGGATGTTTTACAACTGTTTTATTTTACAATTTTATTCTTATTAAATATTTTATAATTATCAAATAACCAATAAGGATTTAGCAACCTGTGCAAGAGACGTCGAATGAAGTAGGTTTTGTGTAAATCCGTGACTGCATAAATATAATGTCAATAATGTGTAATAATTGTTTAAATTTAAACAAATTAAGGCAGTGCATTAATTTTTTAACTGATTTCTGTGCAATTTATTTAGGTATAAGAAATTTAAATTGATTAGTAGGTATTAATTAAATACAGTTTAAAATTTATCACATAGGTACCTATTGAAATTAATCGTCGTTTGGAAATTGTGATTTTTATTTTTAGGAAAAACTGTGCTTGTAGAAAAAGTATAGTGTGAAACACGCGCAGAAAGGTAATTTCTCACTCGTTTGAATTGCGGCACTCGCTTGCGCTCGTACCGCAACTTTTCAAACTCGTGAGAAATTAGTACCTTTCTGCACTTGTTGCACAATATACTATTAAAGCACTAGTGCCTTAAAGTAGCATTTTTAACGCTCGTATGGAGTGCTAAAAATTGCATTTTTAACACGGTTGTAGAAAAAGAATATTAAAATGCTGCAAGAAACCAGCTTCAAAACTTCTGGGTCATTATCTTATATTCAGTTGCACTAAATACGTAGCAGCCTCTTGAAAAATAGATAGTTTTTTAAGCTGAGCCATCTATATTGGCATATTGTGGTTTCGTGCCGGAAGATATTTGATGATATTATGTTCAATAATTATTTTAAGTTGGAATGACCTGGTTCAAAATAGCAAATATAATTTTTTTCTGTTTCCTAAATATATTTCATAGTCATAGTGTAAAATAATATTTCAGTGTTGTATTGTATAGCCCTAACTGACTTAATAGGCATGCCGCTCATGGACAGGTTTGTCTTCATCCAGACGAGTCTCTGTTCTGTGTTGGATAGATGTATGCATATTGGATAGGGGAATTTGAGAATATGTATTTAAACAGCAACGTATATGACTCTAGGCAAGAGAAAAAGTAAGAAGCAGGGAAGGGTAACAACAATAGAAGGTAACAACAATAGAATCAACAAGTTAGAATGCAGCAGTTATAAAACTTACATATTATAAGTACTTACAAAATAAGATAAAGGACAACAGAGAAATATACAGAGAAGCTCGAAAAGAAGCAAACATTATTTTAAGGTAAACACGTTAACAATCGTGTGAAAAGTTGTGACTGCTATCATAGCTCAGTGGCTAAATGTTGCCTAGATGCTCAGTGGAGGCAAAGGAGGACGTGTGTGGGAGTACGTGTATACTACGCCGTATAACAAGTAAAGGTGCTAAACACTATAGGTTCATTCGTAGTAAGAGAGTAATATCACGATTATTAAACAATTTCTTTATTTTTATAAAAATAAACTTATTAATATCAATACGTCTTTTAATCTCGACATTTTAAGCACTTTTTTTGTTTAATGTAGCTCCCGGTATTTGTAACTATTCACTATTTGAACGGGGTTGTTATTTATAGTACCTAATATAACATTATCTAATATGCCCAATATTAGATGAATCGTGTTACAGAGGGCTTCATGGATAGATAACAGGGAAATGTTATTAAAAGAAAAACTGGTAGCCTAAAATAAATACCTAAATAATATATATAGATAGGTACAAAAAAATTACCATTTAAAAACTTGTTTTAATTCATTTTGCAATTGCAAAAGGTTAATGTAAGATTTTCAATTATTTTTCAGCATCTACAAAAGACTGCAGTCCAACCTTATCTCCATTGAATGCCAACAATTTCTCTAGGTAAGTTACTTAAGGCTGTATGACACTATGTATTTTCTTATATCATTTCTAATATCGTTTCTGATATCGTTTCTTGTATACATTTTCTTGTACCATTTCTTGTACGTACATTTATGCCCTGTATGACACTATGCAAGTTCTTGTATCGAAAATTGTATGAAATTCGGCACGTGATTGGTCGATATTTTGTTTGTCACCCAGTGTCACGTTATGGTAGTACTGCATCTACATCTACAGCTGATTTTAAGGATTTTATAAAATTTATAAACTTTTAATTAACATTTTAATGTTAAACAGAATTTGACGTTGACTGTTTGAGGTTGATTATTTGTGTTTTTATTTTGTTTTGATATTTGTGCTAAAATATTTGCTTTAGAATTATCTTCAGTTTGATCCAAATTAGGAGCTATTGTATTTTGTAAAAAATTATGCACCATGAAACCTAAATTTATAGTTTGAACTTTACTAGGAGCTAAATATATGGTTATTATAGAACAGTAGTCCATACCAAACGGTATATTAAATATCAATATAAGATTTATAAAGAATACCTACAAAAACACAAATAAATTCACCAATACATGATCCCATTTTCATTTCAGCCGCCATTATGAGTAAGTAATTATGACATTTTAGATGTTTTACCAGCAGGTTTTAGGTTTTTGCTCTTTGCGCAGAAATTGGCGCAGTTCTTGTACAAGAATCTGTGTCTTACTCAAATTCTTGTATCGTTTCTGATATCGTTTCTTGTATCTGTGTATGACACTATGCATTTTTTTGACATATCAGAAACGATATTAGAAATGATACAAGAATATTATAAACGATATTAGAAAATGTATAGTGTCGTACAGCCTTTAGTAATCATTAAATAAAATATATTTATCTGCATATTACTTGTTTTGTTACATTTACCATGGTTAACTGTTGGATATGCTTCTATCGTTTCTGCCTGAATCTTTACTTCAATTTTGTTTCTTATAATATATACATTTTATATGAGTATTTTTTATGACATCACCGAATAGGTGTAATATTATTACACATAGAGTGAGGACGTTTGAGTTGGAATAAATTCATTATCTCGAGAATGGGCGAATTTGGAGAGGAATTCTGAGACAACTCGATATTTATTTTTAAATTATGACTTTTTAACATATATAGGGTGTCTCAAAAGTAGCGGAACGGTCGAATATTTCGCAAAATAAACATCGGAACGAAAAACTGAAAAATACGTATTCAATGGTTTTCAAAAATCTATCAAATAACACTAAACACGACCCCCCACTCCACTCCCTAGAGGTAGAGTGGGGGTAACTTAAAAATCTTAAATAGAAACCACCAGTTTTTATTGCAGATTTGGATTTCTTACGTAAAAGTAAGCAATTTTATTCGATACATTTTTTCGAACTGTGGATAGACGGCGCTATAATTGGGAGAAACGATTTATCCTGATAACATAGGTAAATTATAGAAACGGTCTAATATCTCGAGAAATACACTTCCAAATGAAAAACAAAAAAATACGTATTTAATATTTTTCAAAAACCTATCGAATAACACCAAGCATAACGCTCCAACCTAACCGCTCGATGTGGGTTTGGGGGTAACTTTAAAGTCTTAAATAGCAATCCCCACTTTTTATTACACATTCGGATTCGTCATGAAAAATTAAGCAACATTTATTCGAAACATTTTTTAAAATTGCTGATAGATGGCGCAAATAAATCGTATTTTTCCAATTAAAGCGCCATCTATTAACAATTTTAAAAAATGTTTCAAATAAATGTTGCTTAATTTTAAAAAGTGGGGGTTGATATTTAAGATTTTAAAGTTACCCCCACCCCACCTCCAGGGGGTGGGTTGGAGGGTAATGTTTAGTGTCATTTGATAGGTTTTCAAAAAATATTAAAATCCTGTTTTTTGGTTTCTCATTTGAAAATGTATTTCTCGAGATATTAGACCGTTTCCATAATTTTTCTATGGTATCAGGATAAATCGTTTTTCCCAGTTATAGCGCCATCTATCCACAGTTCGAAAAAATGTCTTGAATAAATGTTGCTTACTTTTACGTAACGAATCCAAATCTACCAGAAAAACTGACTGTTTCCATTTGAGATTTTAAAGTTACCCCCACCCCACCTCCAGGGAGGGTAGTGGGGGTTGGTGTTTGGTGTCTTTGGATAGATTTTTGAAAATGATTCATCAACTATTTTTCAGTTTTTCGATCCGATGTTTATTCGCGAAATATTCGACGGTTCCTCTACTTTTGGGATACCTTGTATATCATACTAGTGACGTCGTCCATCTGGGCGTGGTGACGTAATCCATGATTTTTCTAAATAAAAGTAGGGGTTGTATGATAGCTTATTTGTAAGGCTATTTAATTCTCTGTTCAGTAATATAAACATTAATACAATTATTTATAAAGGGTGTACAAAAAATATTTTTTATTAAATTAATTGTGTTGAACACAAAAAGAATAATGTTAGCAATTTATTTAATTCCAAATACATTTTACTGCTGTCACAAAAACAGGTAATAATGTTCATATCATAAATAAACGTTGCTTTTCGCTTAAGTTCAATGTTCAAACTGCTAAGAGACAGTTTAAACATTGAATTGGCAGTTTAAACATTGAATTTAAGCTAAAAGCAATGTTTATTTGTGAAATAAACATTTATTTCTCTTTTCTGACAGCACTCAAATGTATTTTAAAATAAATGAATTACATACATTCTTCTTTCTGTCTCAATTAATTTAATTAAAAAATTTTTTTTGGACACCCTGTATAAATAATTAGGTTAACGTTTATATTACTTAATAGAGAATTAAATAACGTTTCAAATGAGCTACATCACGATCCCTACTCTCATTTAAAAAAATCATCGATTACGTCATCACGCCCACATGGATGACGTCACAAGTATGATATATATGCCATAACGTCATAATTTAAAAATAAAAATCGACCTGTCTCAGGATTTTTCTTTAGTTTCTGCCTTTCTCGAAATAGATTTATTCCAACTCAAACGTCCGCACTGTATATAGGGTGAGGCAGATAACTGGCCTAATAGAAATATCTCGAGAACTAAAGGCAACAGAATCATGAAAATTGGAATAAAAGGGTTTTGAAGGATGATCTATTAAATTAAAATATTTTCATCTCTTTGCAACTTCCGGTTATACCGGAAGTTGCTTATAACTTCGTTTTTTTTAATGGGACACACTGTATATTTTTACATTTTTGGATTCTCTTCGATGTCTTCTTTCTTAAAATATAAGGTTTTGTAATATTATACAGGGTATTTTAAAAGATAATTACGTTTTTTTATTAATTTCGTAGCAATATTCACACCCTGTAGAATTGTAGTAGTTTGACATCTAAAACTCTACTTACCTTCAAATGATTTTTAATATACTCTACTATTGTTAAGAATCATTAGTATAGCTAAATTTTTAATTTTAGTATACAGGGTTGGTCGAAACTCGGAATGGGTGTTTTCTGAGTTTTCTTAAATGGAACACCCCATATTTTTTATTGTAGTGAAATGATATTTTATAGTACTTTTTTATTTCTTAAGCATTCCCTATACCTAACTGCTTTAATTTGTGAGTTATTGGTGATTCAAGCTAAACATTAATTGCAACAAAAAATACGTAAAATTTTATTAGGTTGGCCGTGAAAACAGTCAATCCCAAATAATTTTTCAGAAATAAATACATATTAATCCAGACTGGTCCTTAAAATTACCAATAATGGTTTAGCTATCGAAATACCTACTTAGTTAAGATTGTTGGTGCGATTAACAATTAAGCACAAATTAAAGCAGTTACGTATAGGGATTGCTTAAGAAATAAAAAAGTACCATAAAATATCATTTTATTACAATACTAAAATACAGGGTGTTACATTTAAGAAAACTCAGAAAATACTCATTCCGAGTTTCGACCAACCCTGTATACTAAAATTAAAAATTTAGCTATACTAATGATTCTTAACAATAGTAGAGTATATTAAAAAGCATTTGAACGTAGGTAGAGTTTTAGATGTCAAACTACTACAATTCTACAGGGTGTTAATTTTGCTACGAAATTAATAAAAAACGTAATTATCTTTAAAAATACCCTGTATAATATTACAAAACCTCATACTTTTGAGAAAGAAGACATCGAAGAGAATCCAAAAATGTAAAAATATACAGGGTGTCCCATTTAAAAAAACGAAGTTATAAGCAACTTCCAGTATAACCGGAAGTTGCAAAGAGATGAAAATATTTTCATTTAATAGATCATCCTTCAAAACCCCTTTATTCCAATTTTCATGATTCTGTTGCCTTTAGTTCTCTTGATATTTCTAATAGGCCCTTTATTTGCCTCACCCTGTATATTAGCTATGTCTTATATGGTTTGCATCATCGAGCTTTTTTCTCATTCTCATAAATTTCTTACATTTTTTACATCTGAATATTGATTGTGTATCGGTCAGGACGATCCGCAATCCGAAAAACAACTCCTTCGTTGCCGCATCGTCGTTAATAAATTTGTGCCACGGTTTCAGACAAATAGTCAAAGAAAGAATTATTTTTTGTCATTATGTCATTTTTTGTTATTCTCGGCTAGAGTTAGTGGCTCTTCGATTTCGTTCGTTATTACTGCTTTTGGCCTGTGTCACTATTTATTATATATTTTTTATTTATCTATTTTTTTATTTTTTATTTTTACTTTTATTTATTATATATTTCTATTTTTAATTTTGTATTGCTGCATTGTTGTGGTTTTACTGCATTTGTGTTCTCTATGATAGCTTTATCATTTGTATCTCATTATATTAAAATTTATACTACTTGGGAACCTTATTACTTTATTTAACATGCAGACTCATTTTTTTAAATTATCTTCACATCAATAAATTTTATTGATCTATCAATATATCAACTAACTGATCTATGTTTAGTTTAATTTCAGGGGTGTATATTATCAAGGCCTAAATACAGATTTACATATCTGCGTTTTCGTTTCTTAGTTTATACGTTTATTTTTCCGTCTTGTAGCATTAAGGCATCCTGCTGTTATGTTTGATTCTACAACTTGAGCTCATCAGAATCAAAACCTGCTAAATCCTAAATTTTTCGTTCTGCTAAATCCAAACTTAAAGTACAAATTTCTGATGACATAGGTAAGGGGCATGCAGAAAAATGACAAATTAGTGTGCCATTTTATGATATTTATTGATGCTCTTTTGATTGAGAAATGCCGGATAATTTTTGGAACATTTACATTCTTAATGTTTTTTTTGCCTCCTGACAAAATTTCAAGACATGGATCTAGCAGGTTTTGATTCTATAGGCCTCACTTTTTCCCTAACATCTTTCGTAATATTTTTTTTATTTTCTTTACCATTTTATTTTGGACCAAGTTAGCACTTCATTGGTTTTTTTAATATTATGTACTAGACTTCTATTTTTTGTGGCGATATTTTAATATTGAACTCTTTGGTATTCGTCTTGAAATGATGTAGTATTCTAAGTCAGTCAGCTTCATTCATCTCATCCAATATGAGGTTAAATATTATAGGACTTAGGCCCGGTCTTTTCACCTCCGAATAAATAGTTAACGGGAAGTTTATTTGACAGATAAAAAAAATAGCGTCTTTTCACTCTGGAATAAAGTTATCCGGCAGATAAATTGACGTTAAATAACAAATATTTAACTGCCGAATAAAGTACCGAATAAGAAGTTATCTGGAAGATAAAGTTTGTTTTTGTATATTTCGTATGGTTTGTGGTTACCGCGAAACGAAAAATATAACCTAAAATTTTATAGGTCTGATTGAATTTATTGCAAAAGTAAAATTTTGTTCTTTCTAAAATTTCTCAGTCACAAATTTTATGTTATTTTGTTTTTATACATACCTACTGTAATTTTTTGAGCAGAGTTATTAGATATTAAATTATTAAAGATGGGTTATAATTTGAGAAAATTATAATAGGTATGTATTATTTTATACCTACCCAACTTTATTCATTTACAAAGGAAAACAAGTTGTAAAAAATAAAAATAGAATAGTTTTTTATCCCATCTTGCATAAGTATCTATCTTAAAGTTACCCACCAGAATAATCTGTGAAACATGAAATTGGTAAAAGTTTTACCTCTAGTTTTGTTAAAAAATTGTTTAGTTTTCTCATTTTTATAATAATTATTTCTTTGAATTGCCAAATATTTTATGATTCCAAAATGAAAGGTATTGATATAGTAACTAGAATTAAGTATGCACATAAGTATGCTCCAAAACAGTAGATACCTACCTTGAAAAAAAAGCTGCAGAGTTAAGTATCAAAAACATACTGGGTGTATCATGAAATTCTCAAAATTTTCAATAAATCTATAAAATATAGGAAGACTGATTTTATATTCTGACAATTTCGTAATACTCCCTGGATATGTTTTAAATAAGTACCTTCTTACTAATCGCTACCTACATTCTAATACCACGTATGAGGATTTTTAGGTGAAACGAGTTAGAGGTTGTACGAGAAATAGCTATTTGTATAACAAGGGAGGAAAGTGCTACATTTCCTCCCGAGAATGAAGTTTACTGCCCGACGCGTAGCGGAGGGCAGTAATCATTCAAGGGAGGAAAAGGCACTTTACTCCCATGTTATACATATGGTTTTTCCACCTTCCTCAAATAACAAGTCATTTTTTCATTTTTACTTAATTTATTTATGTAACTAACCAACAAAATTTATTAGAACTAAAACTAACAAGTAGGTACAATATAACTGTCAACTGTCAAACATAAGTCAAATTATTAATGTAAACATTGCTAAATCAGAATAACAATTTAATGTTTTTTTAATACAGAGTGTTTTTAAATAAACGTTAAAATGCAAAGATACTTACGTAATAGAAAATAGATATTGTACAGGGCGTCAATAAGTTATCTTTCATGAATAAAATACCATGACGTCACTTTTACTTTTCCTCCCTAGGAAGGAAAAATATTTTCCTCCCTAGGGAGGAAAAGTACAACTTTGCTCCCTACAATCAGGCCCGGAAAAATATACTTTTGGGTAGAGGTAGGTGGAAAACATTATTTCTCGTAGGTACTTGTTATTAGAATCATTTAGTAGAGTGGGCGCGAATATATACTAGAATCAACCTCTAACTCGTTTCGCCTAAAAATCCTCATACGTGGTATTGAATTTAGGTAGCGTAATATTTTTTGTGCCCAATATAAATAATTCTCTATTATTGCTGCTTAAATTCAGATCATAGCAATGGGTTGTTACTTGGAGATTCTGATTGTCCACTGAAGCCATTTTTAATGAGTCCAGAAATACATCCCTTTGTGTATATGGCAGAAAACAAAATAATTAAATTGATTCAATTGTCCTATCGTACACTGAAGCAATATATTTATAACATAGAGAGAGAGAGATGAAAATGAAGACAATTTTGAAAATGAATTGCTAAGTATAGACCAGGAATAAGCTAAATTATTGAATTTACTGAAGATGTTTGATAACCTTATAAAAATTTTTGTGTTAAGCTTTTCATGCACGGGGAGCTATACTAAAATATAAATATGTCATATCACTCACTATAGTAATGAGTGAGGCTGCATACATGGAACTATAATGTATATTATGGTTCCGTTTATGCAGGCTCACTCATTATTATAGTGAACAATATGAGATGTATTCTTTTTCTCATGATCATCTTTCAGTGCGTCACAGTTTTTCGATTTCTCTCTAACGCATTAAATTGTATGTGACAGAAAAAAAGGTACGTCTGTGAATACTTTGGTAATTATTCTAGTTTGGTGATTATTCTAGTTGTCGATAGATGGCGCCATAATCAAAAAAGAATTATTTATTAAATAAAATAATACTATTATCACTATAATCTGTACAATTTATAAGACTATGCAAATGAAAGAAAATACCATTTTATAAATGCAATAGACACAATTGATTTGGTTTTATTCCAAATTGAAAATAAAATTTGACAACTGTCAGATTTAACTAAAATGTCACGTTAGAATAAATGTCATAAATGTGTATTATCCCGGACTTACCTTTTTTTCTATAATTTGTGACGCACTGAAAAATGTTCATGAAAAGGAAAATAATATATCTATTATAGTATACCTCCTGGTCAGTAACAAGCTTTATGGGGAAATAGAAGGATCATTAATATACATGTATCATTTTTTTAATCTTTATTTAATTGTCCTATGTATAATTTAATTTTTAAATTTAATAAATAAATGAATTTTTGTGCCTCCCTTCTGCCCTTTCATTTTCTCTGGCACGCTTGTGTTGTACCCTTCCTCCTCTTTTTCTATCTGAAGCAATTGAGCTATGTTGAGTATTAGCGCTGTTCTTTCTTGTAATACATTCTCTAATTTATTATTGGTAGCTTACTTCTGGAACTAGCTTTTTTCTTTCAGAACCAGAAGGATTCCATCTTCTAGATGTTTGTCATATCTGTAACTAATTTTTTTATTTAGAAAAGTGAAAGGTATCTACTAACAAATATTTAAATTAGGTTTTATTCTTGTTATTGGGATTCGTCAAGTTACCATGTAGTGTAAATTATCCAATCTTTAAAAATATTGTGTTTTGATATACTTAGTTGGTTATTTCCCTAGTTTACTATTCAATATACCAGTTGGATGGATTATAAATCTGTAGCGTTTTGACAATGATTGATATGTCCATCTATAGTCGAGGCATTGAAGCACAAAAATAGACCTTACTGTCGATTTTTGGCGCAATAAGACGGATTTTAATGCAGTTTTGTGCGTTGGATTCGCGAGAATGTCAGGAAATTTTGTGAACTAATGTAATCAATAAGAAATCTCAAATTGCATTTGTGCATAAGAAAAATGCATTTCAAAAATGCATTTCGGTAAATAGTAGGAAATATTGACTCAATTTTCTTACTCGGGGGGTTTTTGGGGTCGCTGAAAACGAATACGGGGTCGGCGAGAGTGTGCAAACTACCTAGTGCCTGCAGCGGCTGTAATAAACGTCTTCCTCTGGAGTATTGTGGTAATTTATCATATAATTGGCTTAAACTCATTACTCGGTGGTTTATGGGGTCGCTGAAAATGAATATGAGGTCGGCGAAAGTGTGCAAACTACCTGGTGCCTGCAGCAGGTGTAATAAACGTTTTCTTCTGGACTATTATGATAATTTGTTAAATAATTGGCCCAAACTTGTTACTCGGGGGTCTTTGGGGTCACTCAAAATAAACATCGCAACGACTAAATTCTAATTTCATATCATTGACTTAAAGCAGTTTGAAGTAAGGCGCAAGTGGATGATGTGGTTTTGCCTTGAGAGGAAATTACTAGATACAGAATGTACTTCATGGCTATTGCCAAAAATAAAAAAGATTGTCATTGGAAAAATTCTTTCATCTGTTGATGCATTAACCCAGCATTTAAAAAGGGTATATTTACAAACACAAATTTGGCTGCATGGAGAGGACGGTTACATGAACCCAACCGATTGGGGATGGGAATTACAAAATAATGTATTAATTCCAGTTAGAATGACTCAGCCACCTGGTCCTCCAAACATTTTAAATTTAATATTCTGTAGTTGTAAGTCAGACTGTGGCAACTCATGCGGGTGCAGGAAGCATGGGTTAGTTTGCTCTGATTGCACAAATAGTGCATTGGACTGGATAGAGGAAGGCAATAATAAAGAAGAAGATGATAATGATGAAGAAAATGAATTTTAAAGATAAATTACGATAAATTTTGTATAATGAACTTTTTTAACCATAAAAATATTTAAATAAATATAAAATATAAATATATATAAAAATTTATGTTTATTTATAATAAAAATACCACCCTTCTGGATCACTATAATTACATCGAAGAAAATAGATTACCCCTAAAAACCCCCCGAGTAACGAGTTGAAACTAATTATATGATAAATTACCATAATACTCCAGAAGAAGACGGTTATTACACCCGCTGCATGCACCTGGTACTTTGCACACTCTCGCCGACCTCATGTTCATTTTCAGCGACCCCAAAAACCCCCGAGGTACAAGTTTGGGCCAATTATTTAACAAATTACCATAATACTCCAGAAGAAGACGTTTATTACACCCGCTGCAGGCACCAGGTAGTTTGCACACTCTCGCCGACCTCATACTCGTTTTCAGCGACCCCAAAAACCCCTGTGTAAGAAAATTGAGTCAATTTTTCTCACTATTTACCGAAATGCATTTTTGAAATGCATTTTTCTTATGCACAAATGCAATTTGAGATTTCTTATTCATTAAATTAGTTCACAAAATTTCCTGACATTCTCACGAATCCAACGCACCAATCAGCATTAAATAATCCGTCTTACTGCAAAAAAAAATCGATACTTCAATCCTTCAATGCCTCGACTTCTAGCCTAATTTTTCAGGAGAGCATTTTGAAAGTTTGAATCATGTTTTGCCAACCCAAAAACGAAAAGTAATCGACATAAGAAATCAAGTAATATATCAAGTTCTGGCCTACCTAATACAGTAGAACCCGATTATCTGTGCTCCTCGGGACCGAAGGTGGCACTGATAATATTGAAAAGCACGAATAATCCGAACATGTATTTCATATTATGTATAATACATACGTATACACATACATAATATGTATGTCTATACATATCTGTACCTCAGAGCTAAACTGTATTAACTCACAAAATTGAAATTTTACAGGAGAGCAGTTTAAAAGAAATATAAACAGTAAATATTAAATAAAATTTTTATTTCCTTTTCTTCAAATTGTGATAAACACTATTTGATAAGTATAAATGATACCATATATTACTGTATTCGATATTTTTATACCTCTTTAATTTTTTGAAAAAACGTGGAATTAATACTGTTTGGCATGAAAACAACTACCATGTTCGGGAGTTAATATAATGGTAAGTTGACACACATAAATAAATAATCTGGAGATAATACGATACATGAAACACAATTTAGTCAAGAACACTTCTCTTTTTAAATTAAATGAAATTAACAATATCTATAAAACAAAATGAGTAAACAAAACTAACGAAAAACGAAACCCAAAGGATCATGAGTGTTGTTCACTTGCTTATCGTGATTCACAGGCAGAGCAGCAGGAAACTCAACACGCCTAGGATTTCTGTTAGGATCAACAGATTGGAATGTTTCCGAACTAAAATTAGTTTTGAAAAAAGTAATCCTAAATTATCGCTACATACATACTTCCAAGTGGACAACATCTGACATACGAAAGTCTGTATTCTGCTAAGTTTGTTCCTTATAATAAAAGGTGAACAGTTAAAACAGTTGTTGTTTTAAAGAGTTTTAAAATCCTTGAAGTCATTTAGTTTTACTTTAGAGTTAATACTTTAGAGTTAATACTTTTATTTTGCTGGGTATTAAGTGTAAACGACTTTTTAGCTCGGAGCTACGGAGGGACTTAATATACTTTAACGTTGCCTATCTTCGGAACCACACTAAATAAGATTTTATATCGTATCGCATATGAAAGATGTAGAAAGTGAAATGTAGAAATGTGTGTTATGTAGAAAGTGAAATATGTAATACAATTTGTCAAAAAAATGAAGTTAATACAGTTTAGCTCTGAGGTACAGATATATTATTATGTACCTACTATAAAGAGATGACAGAAAAAATAAATCTTTCATTACGAGTCTCTCTTTCGTCATACCTATAGAGTCAAGTGATTTACGATGACGCTATTTTGATAAAACCTCAAAAATGCAACTTGAGTAATAGAAAGCCCACCCAGATAATCGGGGTTCTACTGTAAGTTAAAAAAGGACATATCTTTTATACAAAAGATATGTGGAACAAAGGGGGTTTTACCTTCATCATACACATACCAAACTCTACCACCTTGAAGAAATGTTACTAAATAGCATATCAAGCAAATAATCTCATTCTGGCTAAAATCAGACATAATATCAAAGTTTTGCCTTACCACTACAGAAATATAGTAGGTATTAAATTTAAATAAAAATTTTCCCTACATTAACAAATTTTTACATCATTGAACAGTTAATAGATATTAATAATATAATATGTTTTAATTATGTAAACAAAATTACCACTGCATCTGTTTCATAAGCTAGCTTGTCTTTATTTAAACATGTCTTTGTCTTCTTTACATACAAATCAACAGTTTTCCTCTAATTTAAAATTGATAGTTCAAGTTTTGAATTGATTGTTCAAGTTCTCCAGTAAACTTTTTCACCATAATCAATGTTTTATTTCTAACTGATTAAAATATGGAAATGTATTTCTAAACCTTATGACTATGACTTTATATACATACTTATTTTTTTAAGTTGTAATTCTTTTGATTTACTTACATTTCCTTCTTCCAAAATGGAAATAAAATCGATAAAATCATCTTGATTATGTGAATGTGAATCTAATTATGTTAGGTTAATTTAAAGCTGAAATTATAAAAATAAACACAAAAATCAGGTGTGTTCCGAATCCAAACTTACTTTTAAGCTTATCTACCGGATAACTATCTGGAACATAAATTGACGTGAAAAGACGGGTACATTTTATCTGGCGAATAAATATTTATCCTCCAGATAGCTAACTGCCAGATAAGAGCATATTTATTCGGAGGTGAAAAGACCGGGCCTTAATGAGTCTACCTGTTTTCTTTCATTTTATCATTGTTAACTATTGGGTATGTTTCTATCGTTTCTGCCTGAATCTTAACTTTAGTTTTGTTTATTATGTATATATTTTCTATGAGTATTTTTTATGATATCACCGAATATCTTGTACTTTTCTATTGTGTAGTATATGTATTATAGCGTCATGGAGCGCTCTGCAGAATGAATTTGTTAAAGAGAGGAAGCACATGTACGCTGGTTTATTGTATTCTATAAACTTTTTAACTATTTGCTTGATCACAAAGGCTGCATCATTACAAGGTCTTGAACTTCAAGAATAATTGTCGGTCTGACATATATTAAGTATTTATGATAATTTCCTCTTTAGGCCGTTATTAGAAGTTTCAAATAGAGCTTAACATTCCTTTATTATAGGTTTATTCGTCTATTATTTAAGGACTATGCTGTGGGCATTCTTCTTTTTAATGCAATGGGGTAATTTTTTTGGCTTGTATCAAACAGTCATAATACTGGTTCCCCATTTCTCAGGTATCGTCCCAATCTAATGACTCTGTTAACTGGAAAACTGGCTACAAGCGGTCCATTGCAGAGAACTCTGCAAATAACTGAGGGAGTCATGTCCAGCAGTGGACTCGATTGGCTGATTGATGATGAATGGCTCTGTTAAAAATATAATTAACTGTAACAAAATACCTATATTACTAACTTCCATCTTTTACAGATCCGTGGAACAACTTAGTTCGCCAATGGAACCAGAACCAATAACAGTAGGTAGACGAAATAAGCAATCCGTAAGACCATCTAGTGGGCGTGGAGGAACATGGGGTAGCATATCTAGAGTTTTTGCTCGGTCACGTCATCGAAATAAATCAAATTCTCTACAGGAAACAAGTATGTCCCTCATTAAACTGGTTGTCAATTGTTACAACTAATTGTTAAATGTTTTCAAGTACGCTATGTAAATCAGAATGAAATACAAATATCTTATTTCTTTTAGGTGAATCTTATGATCCATATCGTAGTTGGTCTCCCTTAACTGAAGAAGGGTATGCAGAGAAATTAAGACTACTTAGGGAAGCCAACAGCATACCTATGGAAAGATGGAGAGCATCAACAGTGTTAGCGTGGTTGGAAATTGCATTGGGAATGTCGCAGTATGGCGCACGGTGCGCGGAAAATATAAAAAGCGGGAAGGTATTATGACAGTGTTTTATGTGCATGACATCTTAAGAAAATTTAATGAATAAGTACCAACCAATCTAAATTTAACCAAAGGTGAATCCTAAAAAATAAAAATTTCAAATTATACAAGGAAGCTATTTTAAACAGCGAATAATAAAAGCGAAATCAGCATACGTTAGAATAAGACCCATTTTCAACAGTCAAGACATATATCATTAAAAACAAAATACCGTCTGTTGAAATGCTACATATTCACAGTTCTGCTCTATGGAATGGAAGCGTGGACACTAACTGTTGCATCTATGAATCGGCTCGAAGCTTTCGAAATGTGGTGTTATAGGCGCATCTTACGTATATCCTGGGTTGACCGAGGCACTTTACGAAGAAGATCCTATAGATAATTCTCATGTTAGTATTACGGTAGTCGGTATCACACTGGATATTATTAACTGATTAGCTAAAGTCGACATTTGACACAATAACAAAGAAACATCGTGCAAAGACATGCAGAGATTATCGACCAATAAATTTGATGAGTCACGATTTGAACCTATTACGAGCAATACGTAGCAGAATATATACGATATTCTTGTTCTTCTTCATATGCCTCTTCTCTTTTAAAGACATTGCCTATCACCATGGCCCATTTTACCCTGTCTGCAGTGGTTCTGAAAAGTTCTATTGTAGTTTTTCCACTCCACTGCTTTAACACGTTGACGGACAGTGCGTCAAACGTATAAGCAAGTGTTGTGACACTATATGTATTTTGCAAAGTAGAGTAGGGAAAAATGCAACGTCTATAGACGTTGTGTCACATTACATCAATTGAAATTAGACGTCTGTAGACGTTCTGTCCGTCAACGTGTTAAATTTTTTAACCAGGATGTGCGTCGTCTCCTCGGTCCTCTTTTTCCTTGCACGTTTCCTTGTATAAGCAATCGCAATCGAGTATTTCTTTTTCATCTTTCTTAATGGTTCCGTGTTCGTCACGTGTGGTGTCCACAATATTTTCCACATTTTTCGATAATACCATACCTCAAATCTGGCAAGTCTTTTTTCAGTGCGTCCGTAATTGTCCAGGCTTCAACTCCATATGAAAGAACAGAGAATACGTAGTATCTCAATAGTCTAGTTCTAGCTTCTATTCCCAGTTTTCCATTACATATTACTGTCTTCATATTATTGAAAGCGCTTCTGGCTATCTCATTGCGTCGTTTTATTTCGAGGCTGCGGTCCCGATATTGTAGAGAGAAATTAGAGACTTGTTCAGTATCCAAGTACTAATACAGAGCTGCAGAGATATAAATTAAAATGCATACATCTGTGCAATTGATTTTAAAAAGGCTTTTGACAAAATCCGGCATAACAAAATGTCTGAAATATTAAACAGCTGAACTAGACGATAAAGATTTACGAATAATTACAAATCTACACTTGCATTAAGTAGCAAGTTAAACAAAGTTGAACAAAGACTGTCGGATGAAATCAATTAAAAAGAGGAGGGTGACAAGACAAGACTGTATACTAGGGCCTTTACTCTTTAACTTATATTGAGAGGAAATATTTAAGGAAGCCTTAATGGAAATAACAGAAGGTACCTATGGTAGGGGAGCAGAAGCGGGGATTTTTGCAGTTACTAGAGCGCGTCAGATTATCATATGGGGAGAAACCTGGTGCCCTGCAGATGTACCTCTACCATATATTAGCTCTTAACACAGGGGAGTTCGTTAATGGAGGCCCGAAAAAAAAATATATCCTTAAAAATACTCGAAATTGTCAGACTAAAATAAGTTAAGGACATGCAAAACAGCGTATATTTAAAAAATCTGACGATTTGAGCGGGGCGTAAGGAAATGGGCGAGTTAAAAATTTCACAAAAAAAAGCGAATAATTCGCGAAATGAACGTTAGATCGAAAAACTAAAAAACACGTTTTCAATATTTTTCAAAAATCTATCGAATGATACCAAATATGACCCCCCACGGAGAGGGGTGGGGGGTAAATTTAAAATTTTAAATACCAATCCCGCGATATTTCGCAACATAACGCTTAATACGCTTAATGAATATTTCTATCGAATGGTACCAAACACGGCCCCCACGGAGGTGGGTTGAGGAGATTCTTTACATATAAATTAGCAACTTTTATTCGAAACATGTTTTCAAATTATGGATAGATGGCGCTATAATCGGAAAAAAACGATTGTTGGAAATGGAAAATTAAATTAAGAATGGAAAGTCCCCAATAAAATGGAGAACTTTACTTAATTTTTTTTTTTTTTTTGGTTTTAGGACCTACTCTTCACAACCCAATAGGTCCCCAAAGCGCTTGTGTGACCGCACATTTAGCATATTTCGCTCCCCTATTACTATTATTGTGAATGGAGTAGCCGTGAATAATAATTATATTGGTCAGCGATACCTTAATCCTGGCTAATTACGGAGAAGGCCTTCAAATTATAAGGAACCAAATAAAAAAACCTGTGATCAGGTAAACGTCGGAGATGCCATACTGGTCAGAGTAGAAAATCTCGTGTATCTCGAGTAGGTAAAAAATTATAAAGGAAAAGAAAGGCTGGAAAAGCGAAAATACCACGTTGGTTGTGAACAGTAAAAAGAAGAAAACATTAACAATATTTGTTAAGGTGCAAAAAATGAGATGGATAGGTAACATGCAACTAATGATAGGAGCCTATTGGAAGACGTTGAGGTCCAGTTAGTCCCATTCTAGTAGTAGTAATAATATTATTATAATAAGGAGTTATATGTCATGATTCCTGTTACATATTAATACTTTCGGTACCTATATTATTTACTCGTTAAGGTTTCAATTTATAACAACGTTTAGATTTTCTGCTATGATCCCTTTTATTAATGTTGTTGTTGATATTGGTACTTACCTCATTAAATCTTATTAACTTTTTTATTAATATTTACCATGCAATGTCCTTAGAAAAACTAGTTTATTAAATTTAATTTCAAAAAAATATTTAATTATTTAATAACATTTTTATTTTTTCATTTTTTTGGCAGTATTTTAGATCCGCTTAATAAAATATGACAGTAGAGAATAAAATAGAGGATTAAATAGAAGCACTTACAAATTAGACATCACATAAGGGTTTTGTTACATATAAAATAATATTTTGTTTAATTAGTATAATATAGTATGATAAGACTGATCCAAAAGATGGCATAACCCAGTCATCCAAAGTGAAAGTTCTCCTCCAACACCAAATTGTTCTATATTTATGGTCCACATAATGTTCAGAAAATAGTCACACCATTTTGAGCATCGGGTTTGGGGGGGAGAGGGGGGAGAAATCGGTAAATTCGTAGTTTTTTTGCGTTTTTCGTCAATATTTCTAAAACTATGCGGTTTAGCATGAACAATCTTCTATACAAAAATGTTCTACAATAAATTTGAAATAAAAAAAGGTCCAATGCATAATCCTTCTAAAATGAACGGTTCCAAAGTTACAGAGGTACTATAGTATAATTGGTCCAAAAAAAGGCCAAACCCAGACATCAAAAATAAAAGTTTTCCTCCAACGCCAAATTGTTCTATATGGTCCACATATGATTTTGAGCGTCCGGTTTGGGGGGAGATGGGGGAGAAGTTGGTAAATTATTAGTTTTTTACGTTTCTCGTCAAGATTTCTAAAACTATGCTTTAGTGTAAACAATATTCTATACAAAAATGTTCTACATGACATTTAAAACAAAAAAGGCCCTATACATAATTGTTATAAAACAAAAATGAATAACCATTTTAAATTTCGTTGCAAAAGGAAAGCACAGCCGAACAATATTCTAGTCCAATCAGAGAGTGCATCAAGCACCTCTACCGGTTTCGAAACTTATTAGTCTCTCATCAGGAGGCACATATGCTGCTCTCCCTGATCCAACCAAAACAAACCCTAGCGCGCAGTCCCGGATTGCAACGAACGAAATGGCATAGATGCCCTAGCGGCAACTGCTAGCAAAAAGACTAAGTTTTCACTCTAGTGGCATACAAAACAACATAATGATATTCTACATCCCACCAGAATGAAAACAATTCATTTTTGATTTCATTTACTCTGATTAGAGTACAAAGGGAACCATTCTCGTTGGAACTTTACCGCGCTGAGCAGATGGGACGTGAATTATAAATTGTAGAATTCCCTCATCTTTCTTAGTCTCAGCATCCGTATGGCTTGCAAATTGTAGAAGCCTCGGAGGTGTAACCAGAGAATGTTCCCATTGTTTTCATTCTGGTGGGATGTAGAATAGCATTATGTTGTTTTGTATGCCACTAGAGTGAAAACTTAGTCTTTTGCTAGCAGTTGCCGCTAGGGCATCTATGCCATTTCGTTCGTTGCAATCCGGGACTGCGCGCTGGGGTTTGTTTTGGTTGGATCAGGGAGAGCAGCATATGTGCCTCCTGCTGAGAGACTAATAAGTTTCGAAACCGGTAGAGGTGCTTGATGCACTCTCTGATTGGACTAAAATATTGTTCGGCTGTGCTTTCCTTTTGCAACGAAATTGAAAATGGTTATTCATTTTTGATTTACATTTACTCTGATTAGAGTACAAAGGGAACCATTCTCGTTGGAACTTTACCGCGCTGAGCAGATGGGACGTGCATTGTAAATTGTAGAATTCCCTCATCTTCCTTAGTCTCAGCATACGTATGGCTTGCAAATTGTAGAAGCCTCGGAGGTGTAACCAGAGAAGGTTCCCATTGTTTTCATTCTGGTGGGATGTAGAATAGCATTATGTTGTTTTTTATGCCACTGTGAAAACTTAGTCTAATTGTTATAAAATCAACGGTTCCAGAGTTACGGAGGGTGAAAAGTGGAGGTTTTCGATACTTTTTATATTTTTTGGGCAATTGATGATGATTTTGGGTGGTGAGGTTGATGTTTCTTCAAGGGCTTATCACTAACATACCATCGGCTACTGAAATAGCAAATTTAATTTATAAAACCCAATCCTGTTAAAGAAAATCAGTAGGAAATTGCCCAAATTTCATTGCCTGTTCACCCTCCGTAACTCTGGAACCGTTGATTTTATAACAAGAACCTTTTTTGTTTTAAATTTTATGTACACAATTTTTGTATAGAAAATTGTTTACGCTAAAACATAGTTTTAGAAATATTGACGATAAACGTAAAAAAACTACTAATTTACCGATTTCTCCCCCATCTCCCCCCCAAACCGGACGCTCAAAATGGTGTCACATTTTACTGAACAATACATGGACCATAAAGAACAATTTAATGTGGGAGGAAAACTTTTACTTTGGATGTTTGGGTTAGGCCTTTTTTTGGACCAATATTATATTATACTACCTCCGTAACTTTGGAACCGTTAGTTTTAGAAAGATTATGCATAGGAACTTCTTTATTTAAAATTTAAGGTAGAACATTTTTGTATAGCGGGTTGTTTATGCTAAATCGTATAGTTTTAGAAATATTTACGAAAAACCTAAAAAACTACGAATTTACCAATTCCCCCCCCCTCTCTCCCTCCCCCAAACCCGACGCTCAAAATGGTGTGACTTTTTTCTGAACATTATGTGGACCATATAGAACAATTTGGTGTTGGAGGATAACTTTCACTTTGGATGTCTGGGTTTGGGTCTATTTATACCATACTAATAGTAGTATGTACTTGTTAGCGTCGATTACAGCCAGTTAAAAACGTTTTTTTTTTAATTTGACGATGAAGAATGAGTTAATTCGGGGATTATGGAGTACCTTTTTATTTATCAAATTATTCCGAAAAGTATTGAAGTAAATATAAATAAAAAATGGCAATGGCGTGACCAAAAACTTTATTTATACTTACCGAATTATTGTAAAAAACTTAAAAAACAGTACAAAAATAAACATAAAAAATATTTTTTTATTGACTATTCGTGTATTGTTCCCGCGAATACATATGTCTGCAAATTTTCGTTCATTTGTATTGAAGAAAAGGCAGTCAAATTAACGTCTAAAGATTTGATGCAAACTATTGAACTAAATAAAAGCGTTTAATAAAAATATATTTTGTGTTATTGAAAAAAAGTATATTTTTGTTTACCGCAAAAATGGTCGTGTAATATGAAATACCTATATCAGGTAATATGGAATACAAGGAAATAATATTCTAACGACAAAAATCGCAAATATGGCAATCGCGTTCGGCATTAACGCATTAACGCATTAACTCGTGTTTCCAGAACTCGCATCTTAGACACTGCACCCACATTTCTCCCCTTAAATCAGCCGTAAGACATCCTGAATAGAAAAGACATTCTACTTCATCTTTTGAGTTACTGTCCATATTCGGGAATTCTTCATCATCAGTCGAGTCATCTAGGTGTGGGATACTATTACTTAAATCATCCGAAGATATGTCGTCTTCTACCAGTTTCTTTCCCGCTTTATTCCTAACACAACTGAAACTTGATGGCACAACATCCATTTTGGTGCTACCAGGTTTTGCATCGTCAGTTGACTTTTTCTCTCCGTCGAACCAAACTTTTCTTTTAAATTGATTTTTTTCAATTTTCGATACGATTGATTCTTCCAGTTAATTTTTGTTTGGGGTTGTAGTCAAAATTTTGGCTCTTCCCAATTTTCTTCCTCTTGTGCTTTGTCGTTTTTTAAGAACATGAATGGGAAGTATGTGTTGTGGTTAAACTGGTTGTTCATTTGTCCCTTCATCGGCATCTTCCTTATCACGAGGCGGGTTTATCTGGCTTTCATGTCCGACAGGTGCTTCTTCATTTTTTTGTGCTTCCACTAAAAAATTGGATTGAGAGATTTATTGAATATACAATTATTTATGTATAAAATATACGCGGATTTTTAAGAAAAGCAGCCAATAGAGATAAATGAACTTTGCGGTAAATATACCCATCTTTTATTGAAAAGATATAGCTGACATAAAAAGTGTTTATATATTTTTTGTATCTAACAAAACCTTTAACATTATAACCTGTTTAACATGATCAGGAATTCTTAAGATTAGTTAAGCATTTTCAAAATTTTTAATTGGCATTTGAGGGACATTCCTTCGGAAAAAGACATGATTATATGTAAAAATCTTATAGATTGGTCCTTTACATGGCCAGGTGCTTTTGGAGCTCAGTGATCTGGAACTGGAATGTGGATTGGGAATCACCCATCCGATGCACAGAAAGAAGATCCGATTGGCTATCGAGGAGCATCGGAATCCAGCGCTCGTGAGGTATCCCTGCATCGCGCAACTAGGACATACTTGGGTTTGCAGCGAATGGTTACCAGATTTAGGACTATCTCAGGTAATTTTATAGTTTGATACTTCATATTATTTTAAATGTAAGGAATACGGATAACATCTTTTTGTCACCACTCAATTTGTATATTGTATTTCCCTATTAATTTTTTTATCAAACTTACTTGTTTGTTTACTCACTTTAGGAACCGAAGACGTTTAGATACAATACGCGTCTCTTTGTAAAGATAAATAAATCGACTTTACTAAATAACAAGATATTTATTCAACATCAAAACTAATAGGGGAGTCAATAGAGATTTTGACTTCGGAAAAAATCAAACAAGATGGAACTTTTTGTAATTTGATTAAGAAATGTTTAATAAATAATATATCAAAAAGTTCTACTTCAAAAGTGGGTGCTTCATTTTTTATTAAACAAATTAACTGCGAAATTGGTTGTTTTTTTTAACAAACTCCGAAAATAAAAATCTTAGAGAAATCTTGCTTGACCATTGAAAAATTCAGAAAATTTTACAAAAAAAATCTTATATAATTATTTTTCTAAAATTAAATCTATAGCTTCTATAATTTTTTATTTCTAACGCTAAAGTCACCATTCTCACAAACATTGGCGCACTGTAAACTAACGTTCGGCGAAGTGCACGGTTGAGTTATTTTAATAAAATTCTCTAACTAATATAACAAATGAAATTTTACAAATTGGACATGAAAGAAGAACAACCACGCTATCTTATGGTTATAATAAGAAGAAATAAAATGTATGGGTATTAGCACGGTGTGGGCAGAAAATAAGCCATATGAATTTTGTTTAAAAAAGATTTAAAAATGTGTAACTAATACAATTTTACCTTTTATTTATCTTTTGATAATAACAGTTTTTGATATTCTGGAATATAAAGTGTTATGCTCTGTATTTTCTCTCTGATATGAGATTGATCAGCATATTCTTATCTTGATTAATTAATTAATTAATTTAATTACTACTTATGAAAAACAAAACCAAAATTAAATAAATCCTTACAATAAAATTTATTCTCAGGGCTAATTTATTTTAATATATTTTAGTATGTTACCTTTAGTTTCTGGCTTCTAGTATCTCTAGTAGCTTACTTCAATCAGCACAAAACAGGGAAAATAAATATACTCAATGTCATATAAATTGTGTAAATATTTTTTATTTATCCAATATACCATAAATATAAGATTTAAATGTATGCTAAAACACAATTTTGTTGTAACTATTTCTTATCTAATAAATTAATCTTTAATTCTACTATCTCCTTTTTTAAAAAAATTTTTATTTAAATAATTCGGTAGACTGTTTTTACTATTATATAAAAAAAACAAAATTTAATTTTCAGCTTTTGAATAGATTATTTATTTCTTCTTTGAATTTATGAAAGACTAAATTATGCTGTAGAACTGTTCAATAAAATATAAACAAATATGGTATGTGATATAAAGCAACTCTCTTCGTTTCACAAATAATCTGACTAACCTTTTTTTCTCTTCTTTACTTCTTCTCATGGATTGTGTAGTCCTCTATTCTCCCACACGTGCTTCTCGGATGCTGCGACGATCCTTCTCGTCCAAACTGCTTCACAAACAAACAACAGCACTCGCTCGAAATCTCTTCTCAGTTTTCTCTCTGCTCGATATCTTGTGCAAATTGATATAAACCGGCTACTCGTTCCAGACAGAAACAGGAATCTCTTCGGACACGAGGAGATTGAACTTCTCAACTCGATCAACGATTTCGTTTCAACACGATTCTGATTATATGGCCACCAACTTCACCACTTTACACAACCTTACTACTTTTCAAAAACTGCACTGGTCTTCTAGATGTTCATTACACAGTGACCTTTTTTCCTTCTCAAACTCAGACTCAAACACTCTATTCTCCCTCCATCCATCTCTCTCGCCAATCCCAAAATATCCTCTCCACACATTACATCCCTACTTTTATTTCTTAAGAACAAATTATTTTTGAATACAACTTTTCCGTCTTGTCAAATTCCAGGAGATACCAAAATTACTTTTGTGTTTCTACATGCTATAAAAACTTAATATTCTAAAACTCAACAATTGTGTTTACCGTATTTCCTTCTAAGAAGCATTTATAAACGTCCTATTGTTCACTTCAAAGCGAATACATGTACTTTCTAATCCGACCGTATTAATTGTATAAATCCGTTCGTAGAATCATTAATACTGAACGATTTTCACTTTCCACGAAACACTGCTTGTGACATACTAATACTATTTACAATTTTTGGCCATATACAGGGCGATAAAAATCTATGATCTCGTGGTCTTTGACATAAATTAATTTTCTAAATTTTTCCCACAAAAATTATGTAAAAAAAAGTACCTTACTCTTTAACGAAATTGATAAAATTTGATATCTGATGGTTGAGTATTAGATTTAAGACTATACAGAGAATTTTAAAAACTTTTGATAATAAGTTTTGATAATTCTGGAATATAAAGGTGATTTACTCTTTAACGAAATTCATATTTTTGACATACCTCGTATAAAATTGATAAAATTTGATATTTGGTGGTTGAGTTTTAGATTTTAGACTATGCAGATAATTTTATAAGGAATAACTTTTTTTTGTAAACTTGATAATAAAAAAGTTGCCTATATAGTTCCTAGCTACGCAGACATACTGTATAAGAGCTTCTGTATAAGAATTTTCAAATTGTAATGCCATATTCGGATTTAGCATAATTAAAAACAAAAAAAAACATATTTGATCAAAGTAAAATGATGAATTCAACGATGTTTTTAAAATTATTTATACAAAACAAATGTTATTGTTTAAAAAATTAATAAACGAATAGTCGTCGTCAACTATCGACCCCATTTACTGTCAGCATTACTCGGATATTTTGTAAAAAAAAGGTCGAAGTACTACAAAGTAGGTGTAGATATCATCCGCGCCTATCCCAGATTTTTCCGATTTGCAAACTTTCCACAGTACTTTCTTGTACACCGTACGTAATGCACTAATTTTTTTTAGAACGGTGTTTCGTTCGTCCGATGATCAAACTCCTGGTATTTTTTTACGAGCTCAATATATGCCATATTTTTTATTTCTGTCAAAATATTCTTTGCTCTTAACGAGCCACAAACACGTGTAAATTTTATTGTAGGGAGAAATCGCTGCATTCTGTTTACACGCTTAGACAAGTCGGTACGATTCTCCAAAATTGCTCCGGGGGCGGTCAGCCATGCAATCCAACTCCAATTCCGATAAATCGCTGGGATGTCCCGTTTACACACGACGATAAATTAAAACACCTCGATAGTTACGAAAAATTGCTCGCGTTTATCGCAGCGTTAAACCGGTTTTAAGAGTGGCATAACGCAAGATGCGAAGCACGTGGAGAACTGTAAATTGTTTTCAGAAAGTTTATTTCGAATTTAGATAAAGGTAAAGGGGATGATGATACATGATACATACTATTATTATGCATATAACAGATATCAAAGGAGTTAAAATTTAACGGTTTGAAATAAAATATATTATAACGTCATAGATCGTTACAGACGTTTATTAAAATGTAAATGGAGTAAGTGTATGCTTTTAATAAACTTTATAGATATTCTCTCACACCGTTCATCTTTCCGATGGCGTTAACAAATAATGAAACTGTGCACTCTCCCGAAAGTGTAATAAATTTCTTATATTAATTTTCTAAGCTGACAAGTATTAGACTCGCTAGTTAAGGCTACGCAAGTAGGAAATTAATTACCTGGTTTTAATGATAAATATCTTATAACGTTTATTTTGGATAGCAGAGTCTAAAGCTATTTTAACGTACAATACTAAGGCATATGATAGGGCTAAAATAAAATCATCAATATTGCTTGGAAACAAACATAAACTAGCGACCCACATTTTTGGATATACTTATACAGGATGAATTATTGCGTCGGGTATATCGAATCAGAACATACATATCTAAACAAAATACATAGGTACACTAAAAGGGATTGAGGTATCTACTGCCTGCAATCTAGTTTCTCGCATGCATAAACAATATGGTTGACATTGTTCTGAAGCTATTTCCCCGTGGCCTCTTATGCAATTTATTATTTTATTGGTAAGCCCCAATTTAATTTAATCTAATGACAATTTTAGGTTCTCTACTACAGAGCGCGCAGTTTAAAATTTCATGAAACAGCCTAATTATATGTAGGTGTCAGTTGACTAAAATATCTCCAGTGGGGAGGATTGTCTGATTCTGAGCTGATTTTTGTTTGCTTTTGAAATAGTTCAGCCCCTTAGCGCATATAGGTCTAATAGGTATTTTCCTAAGTACTTGATCAGGTATACTTTCCCAATGGAAGTTATGGTGAGTTCAAATTTTTCTGATGGCAGACGGTACAATTTGGTACTCCTAACACCTGGCGCTGGAGAGAAGTATTTTGAAGCTGATTATCTTCTGGCAAGTTCATATCTTTCTTTCTTTGTTGTGTATTTATTTATGATCTGACACCCACACCAGTGCGGCGCTGTTATGTTCTGCCAGTCTATCAAGTTCTATTCGAAATTCTGGTCTAGGATTTACCTTGGGGCTCCTAACAGCCCCGATAGCCTCTTGACTATCTCTGCATATCTATTGATCCGCATAAGTTCTAAAGCCTTCATAACTAAAAATTGTTACCAACTGATCATAATTCCTACAAATTGCACTATAAATTTACGATAATTCGGCATTTTTTCAATATATAATTTTTTTTTGAAAACTCAATACTTTTTGAGATATTCGTGGTTGAAAATTGGCCATTTTCATTGAAACATAATACCTTTTCGAACGGTTTCTTGCGAATACCGTAAAAACTATGCATCTAACTAAAAAACTATATTTAATATTTTTGTAGGTTATAGAAAAACAAGAAAACACTTGCCTTCATAAATCTTATAGTTATAATACAAAAAGAGATATTTGGTAGGTGAAAATAGTTTGTTTTTTGGTACATTCTCAAATTGGTGTATTCATCTTGAAATAAAAGAGGAACGGTTAACTTTAGGTACATAATGCTTCTAATACCTTTTGTAGTGCTTGAAAATACCTTTAAAATGGGCTATATTAGAGGTCCATTACATTAAAACTAAGCGAGATATGCTAGTAATTTTAGTAATTTTAACCTCCATCCACCAAAATGTAAATGCATCGTTTTCCTTCTACAATACCTTTTATTATAGTGTTATTTTTATGTTCGAAAAGTTGGACTGGTTTAAAATGAATGGTTTTTGAAAAAAGATCAAATTATAGAGCGCATTTTCAAATTGTCTGAAAAATCTTACTTTTTCTCCATGTAACTTGAAAATGATAAGAGATACAGTAATGAAAAATAAAAAGGATATTTATATCTGACAAATCCCTACATTTTTGTGTGGTGTCTTTATTTCGTATTTTTTAACTTTTTCGAGTTACATGGAGGAAAAAATGATTTTTAAAAAAATTTAAAAATGCGCTCTATAATTTAATCTTATTTTTTTCACAAATCGTTTATTTTAATCCAGTCCAACTTTTTTAACATAGAAACAACACTATAATAAAAAGTATTCTAGAAGGAAAACGATGTATTTAAGTTCTGATGGATGAGGGGTTAAATATACTTCTCATTTCTTCCTCAAGTACATTAGTCATCAACTTTTTTGCAGAATATCTCGCTTAGTTTGAATGTGATGGCCATCTTGTATTGCTCATTTTAAAGGTCTTTTCAAGCCCTACAACAGTTATAGGTATCATTATACACCTAAAATCGACAGTTTCTCTGTTATTTCAAGTTGAATAAACGGATTTGAGCATGCAGCAAAAAAAAACTCTTCTTACTTACCATACCCCTCTGCATTTTGACTAGAAGATTTATGAAGGAACAAATCTCTTTGTTTTTTATAACGTACAGAAATATTTTATATAGTTTTTTTGTTAGATGCATAGTTTTTAAGATATTCGCGAAAATCCGTCCGAAAAGGTGTAATTTTTCAATGAAAATGGCCAATTTTCAACCACGAATAACTCAAAAAGTAATGAGTTTTCACAAAATAATTATAGAACAGCTTTTGCTTAAAGTTACGTTCTCTAGCCTCTCCCGTGGCTATTTTAACCAAGACGTTTGTCACCCGCGAGAAGGGGTGGAACCACCCCCAAGATAAAATCGCATATCGGCATAGGGAAGACTTTGTTTCTTGAGCTATTCCCTACTTACTG
Organism: Diabrotica virgifera virgifera; assembly: GCF_917563875.1. Taxonomy (NCBI): domain Eukaryota; kingdom Metazoa; phylum Arthropoda; class Insecta; order Coleoptera; family Chrysomelidae; genus Diabrotica; species Diabrotica virgifera. The sequence goes on along the minus strand of NC_065444.1, from coordinate 158,525,407 downwards.
TGAAAATATCAAGTAAATCGATTTAGTAGGATGGAATTCGGAGCCAAATACCCTCATTAACTGCCCTAATACTATTATGAATATTACAGATAACAAATGAGTTAAAATTTAACGGTTTGAAATACAGTCGAACCCGCTTATTGGAATAGCCTTCGTGCCAATCAGAAGTATTCCTATAACCGGGATATTCTAATAACCGATCATTAGTCGGTAGTAGAAACGTTTCGGGACCTCAAATTTCTATTCCTTTAACCGGGATATTCCTTTAAGAGGTATTCTAATAAGCGGGTTTGACTGTAATAGCTATTTGTATAACAAGGGAGGAAAGTGCTACTTTTCCTCCCGAGAATGAAGTTTACTGCCCGACGCGTAGCGGAGGGCAGTAATCATTCAAGGGAGGAAAAGGCACTTTACTCCCATGTTATACACATGGTTTTTCCACCTTCCTCAAATAACAAGTCATTTTTTCATTTTTACTTAATTTATTTATGTAACTAACCAACAAAATTTATTAGAACTAAAACTAACAAGTAGGTACAATATAACTGTCAACTGTCAAATATAAGTCAAATTATTAATGTAAACATTGTTAAATCAGAATAACAATTTACTGTTTTTTACCATTCTGCAAAATACAGAGTGTTTTTAAATAAACGTTAAAATGTGTAGATACTTACATAATAGAAAATAGATATTGTACAGGGCGTCAATAAGTTATGTTTCATGAATGAAATACCATGACGTCACTTTTACTTTTCCTTCCTAGGGAGGAAAAGTACAACTTTGCTCCCTACAATCAGGTCCGGAAAAGTATACTTTCGATAGAGGTAGGTGGAAAAATATATTACTTACCTATATGGTCATAGATAGTTTAAGGCGTTTATTAAAATGTAAGTAGAGTAAGTGCATGTCTTCTTAATTAATAAACTTTACCGTTAATCTTTCAGATGGCGTTAACAAATAATGAAACTGTGCACTCTCCCGAAAGTGTAATAAATTTCTTATATTAATTTTCTAAGCTGACAAGTATTAGACTCGCTAGTTAAGGCTAGACAAGTAGGAAATGAATTACCTGGTTTTAATGATAAATATCTTTATTTTTTTTTGGATAGCAGAGTCTAACTAATACTATTTTAGCGTATAATACTTAAGCATATGATAGGGCTAAAATAAAATCATCAATATTGCTTGGAAACAAACATAAACTAGCGGCCCAGATTTTTGCCTATATACAGGATAAATTAAGAGGATCGGTACGTATTTTCGGCTGCAATGCTATTCAAATGGGGATTCATTTTTTCGAATCCTGAGAAAATTTTTGAAAAATTTAAACGCAGATTGAAAGATTACATTATTAGCGAGGACTGAAAGTCCCTGAGAACTTCTATAATGTTTATTTTAATAAGTTACAGGGGTGAAAAACTAAGAGAAAATTTAGTGTGATTTTTAATTTCAAATATATCATTCAAAGTAAACTTCTTATTTATTCTAAGGGACTTTCGGCCCTCGGTAATAATTTAGTCTTTCATTCTGCGTTTAAATTTTTCAAAAATATTTATTGGTTTTTTCAGGATTCGAAAAAAATAAACACAATGCCGTGGTAATATTTTCCAAATCTATCTTTGTCTTACAACGCACTCAGCCGAATATAATATTGTCAGCATATATTGTCAGTCAGACACTGACAATCATTGACAATTTTAAATATTTGACATTGTATCGGGAATATGTTGAGTTATTGATTAAATATTATTGATATATAGTGTATTTGATAAATAATTGATTTAAGACGTGAACTTAGTAAAAAGTTATTTATTGTGTATTATTTGTGGAAGATCCAAGCAGAGAATACATCAGGATAATATATTCTGTGATCCAAGTATTTTGTTGTTAAAGATGTTCAAAATTGTAAGCGTTCCATACCAAAATATATTTAAAAATCACTTCAACACTTTTCCTCTTTTCTTGATTGAGTATTAGTCTTTGTTGTACAAATAAATTATTACAATCACTGAATACATAGTTAGTGAAAAAATTATCACATTTATTAACTGAATTAATAATTTGCAATTATAAAAATAACAGTTATCCAAGAACATTCAAAACCCATCTCTTTAAATTAATGATGACATTTTCAAGTAGAATGACATTCTAGTAATATTTACATATACATACCAGTGTGAATTTTACTACACGTAATTTGCCGTGTAAAGACAGAAAAAGTAGGGATACACGTAAAATATTTGCGAATTATATACCCATAGCCTTAATGCGTCGGGTATATCGAATCAGAACGGTATATCTAAATAAAATACATATAGGTACAGTAAAAGTGATTTGAGGTATCTACTGCCTGCAATCTAGTTTTTCGCATACATAAACAATATGGTTCACTTTGTTCTGAAGCTATTTCCCCGTGGCCTCTTATGCAATTTATTATTTTATTGGTAAGCCCCAATTTCATTTAATCCAATGACAATTTTAGGTTCTCTACTACAGAGCGCGCAGTTTAAAACTTCATGAAACAGCCTAATTATATGTAGGTGTCAGTTGACTAAAATATCTCCAGTGGGGAGGATTGTCTGATTCTGAGCTGATTTCTGTTTGCTTTTGAAATAGTTCAGCCTCCTAGCGCATATAGGTCTAATAGCTATTTTCTTAAGTACTTGATCAGGTATACTTTCCCAATGGAAGTTATGGTGAGTTCAAATTTTTCTGATGGCAGACGTTATAATTTGGTACTCCTAACACCCGGCGTTGGAGAGAAGTATTTTGAACCTGATTATCTTCTGGCAAGTTTATATATCTTTCTTTGTTGTGTATTTATTTTTGATCTGGCACCCACACCAGTGCTGCGCTGTTATGTTTTTCCAGTCTATCAAGTTCTATTCGAAATTCTGGTTTAGGGACTACCTTGGGTCTCCTAACAGCCCCAAAAGCCCCTTGACTATCTCTGCATATATATTGATCCACATAATTTCTAAATCCTTCATAACTACAAATTGTTACTAACTGATCATAATTCCTACAAACTGCACTATAAATTTACGATAATTGCGCATTTTTTTTCAATATAAAAAAGATCATTAAGTTTTTTGATCAGATCAAAAGTTACTTAAATTGCACATCTTAAGTCGCAATCTCAAATGATGGCGGGGACAACAAGTTTGCAGCCGAAAGTGAGAAATGACATTTCAATCCGCTTTGTAAATCATGGCGGCAATTTCAAAAAGTTTAAAAATACCTGAGTGTTGCTACAGTTAGTGTAAATAGAAATCATTAATAAAAGTATTCGCTGTGTGCAAGTACTTGGAGGGGATACGAGAAACGATCGTGCGTGAGTAGCGGAGAAATATCGCAACTTTCCTAACATATTTCTTAAATAATTCATATTGTCAAATTGATCTATATTTCTGTCATTGAAGAAAATGGGATTTCGCAAATGTGTTATAAATTGTAAAAATTATATGTTGCTTCTTAATATTGATATGATATGCAATTATTGAAGTGAATTTATTTAATTATTGTTTTTTGCTTGCAGTTTTGAATTTTAATAATTAATTTTATTTACTACATACCTACAATCTTAACCTTTTAATAACAACCACAATTTTACTTTTTCTTCTTATACTTTTTTTGGGCTATGGCCTTGACAATTATCCAGTAACCAGGACTAATATAATTGGCCAATATAATTAAAAGTGCTAAAAATGTTGCTGAGCTATGAAATCAGGTGTCTCTTTTCCGAACTTGCACGGTCCCAATACCAAGTCAACCTGAAATATGTATTTCTGACTATTTGGTCTTCATCAATACGGTGCAGCCAAGTCAGAAAACGAGCATGTTAACTGGGAAAAGGATCACTACAGAAGCAATACAACCAGTTTTTGACAATAATATTAAAAGACCCGAGGACTCAGGGCAACAACTAACACATCCACGGAAGCTACAAATGTCCGAGAAGAGGAATAGCCAAACGTTTAATATATTTAAAACACATCGAAAAGGTTTATGCTAGTGAATAAATATAGATGAATGTAAGGGCAGTGCTAACATATGGCTCAGAAACTTAGTCACTTACTCAGAATGACCAAGAACTGCTCAAACGTTTTGAGCAAAAAATTTTAAGATGAATATATGGTGGCATAAAAGAACAAGGTTTGTGGCGCAGGCGTTACAACTTTGAGTTGTATAGAAAATTTGGGGAACCTGACGTTGTACAATTCATTAAGGTAGCACGCCTTAGACGGATAGGTCATGTAATCAGGCGAGAGGAAGATGCCATAGTCAGAAAAGTTTTGATCGAAATTGGCCAATAGGACAACGAGCAAGAGGAAGACCGAGACTTAGGTACCAAGACAACATAGAAACTGATTTAAAATCTATTGGATTTAGAGCATGGAGAAGAGTTGCCAGAGACAGGGGCGAATGGAGGATTGTTTTGAACAAGGCTTTGGCTCATAAAGAGCTGTAACGCCACTGATGATGATGAAATGTAAGGGCATGTCTCACAACAAGGAAATAATAACAAACAGAAAAATATGTATGTTGTCGGATATGATACTGGCTTCGCCAAGCTCGCTATGTCCAGAGAAATGAGATTTTTCTCGTGACATATCCCAATCCAGGCCGAAACCAAATTTTTTGAGTAGTATGGACATCTATATTAATAGCCTTTATGTTTTCTGCAGCCGATTTTAATGACATACATAGTTATAAACAAATGAAGATCAAAAAACGGTAAATTTTCGTTTTTTTCGTCTATAACCAAAAAGTTAAGCATTTTAAACAAATTTGAGAGTAAGAAACTCATAAATCGTTTAAAAAATTTCAATATGGCCTTCGCTGAATATGTCTATCCTTACTAGTTGCTTAGAAAATTGCAAAATAAATCGTAAAATTTGAGTTTTTATAAATATTCATAACTTATGTAAAGATTATCTTACAGTCCCTGCTCAATTTATTAGATTCACTCGAGAAATATCAGTTTTTTTATTTCAAGCACCTTGAAGTATCTTCAAAGTTATACTGAACTGCTAAATGGGTTAAATAACAATAATTACTTAGATAAAAAAGATCAAGGCAGGCTTTGTCTATATTTGATTCAGAGTTGGACCACCATCTCCATATAGCTATTTCAGCATCCTTATGCCTCATCAGTGAAGCTCAGAAGTCTCAACTCTGAAGGAAATACAAACAATTCTGCCAATTTAAGGCAAACCATCGCAATGCAATGAACCCACCTCTGAGACGCAATTTAGCGACATCTCTCGTATTACGAGGAAAATAACGAAAATCCCCAGATACAAAGTTTACTACCTTTTAAACAATTAGAATAATTGAAATAAAAACATAATAAACAATATTTTAAATCTAAGACTTTTCGTTAATAAACTGCTTTCTGGCTGCATCCCGTATCTCCGGATTTTACAATATATAATCACAAGAGACGACGAAAGTAGGAGAAAGTAAATAGAGGACGCTTAGGCCACGCATTTACCTTCCCTTCGCCAAGGAAAAGGACCGAAAGACAGTTTCTAAATACTCAAACTGAGTAAAAATGAAAAAGATAAAAAAGATCAAGGCAGGCATGAATAATTAAATACTTAATAATCATGCTACATAATTAAGCTAAAAATGGTAAATTTTTTTATTGAATTGTAAAAACTTGACAGATGGCAATAGACTTGGGATAAAAGGGCGCAATGACTCGATTTTTTTTAACTTTAGTTTTTTAGTTAAATTAGTGATTGATGTTCAATTTTCGTAAAATTTGCAGTGGTGAGTGTTAATATTATTCTAACGTTGTTCTATGTGAACGTTGGTTTTTAATTTATTTTAAGATATTAATAGAAATAGGTTAATTTCTAAAAGATGGATATTTTCGATTGGAATTTTTTCATATGGGTGATTGTAAAAACCTTTTTGTTGAGTAAATCTCATCTGTTAGTGTTCTTTTAGAAAATATCGCATGTTGTCAAAAAGAAATAGCAAAAAAATGCTGTGTATCTTAATCTTTAGTTCGAAGGTTGAGTCAAAAACCTAAAGGGAAACATCATGTTACATCGATTTGGAGGGGTTGGTATGACAGAAAGATTTCAATAACTCCGAAAGGGCAAGGATTTTTAATGAATTTGGCTGTAAAACACAAAAGAGTCACCACAGCGATATAAGGAATAAATTAGAAGAAGCAGAGTGTTCAGTATCGCAGTCCACTGTACGCCGAAATTTGTACAGTATGGGATTCAAATGTTATAGACCAGTTAAGAAACCAAAACCATCACTACAAATGCTCTAGAAACGCTTATTTTCGGCCAATTTGCATAAATATTAGATGACTATAAAATATTAATGCAAATTGACCCAAACTAAGGCTTTTGAACATTTGTGGTGATAGTTGGTTGTTTAGTTGGTTCCTTAACTGGCCTAAGACAATTATTGAATTCCATGCTGTACAAATTTCGGCGTACAGTGGACTCCGATACTGAACACTCTGATTCTTCCAATTCATTCCGTATATCGCTATGGGTGACTCTTCTGTATTTTATAGCCAAATTCGTTAAAAATCGTTGCCCTCTGGGAGTGACTGAAATCTTTCTGCCATACCAACCCCTCCAAATCGATATAACATGATGTTTCCCTTTAGGTTTTTGACTCAATCTTCGAACTAAAGATTAAGATACACCGCATTTTTTTGCTATTTCTTTTTGACAACATGCGATATTTTCTAAAAGAGCAGTAACAGAAAAGATTTGCTCAACAAAAAGATTTTTACAATCACCCGTATGAAAAAATTCAAATCGAAGATATTCATCTTTTAGAAATTAACATATTTCTACTAATATATTAAAATAAATTAGAAACTAACGTTCACATAGAACAACATTAGAACAATATTAACACCCACCACTGCAAATTTTACGAAAATTGAACACCAATCACTTTGGTCTACTTCACTAAAAAACTAAAGTTGAAAAAAGTCGAGTCATTGCACCCTTTTATCCCATTATATTGCCATCCCTCAAGCTCTCACAATTAAATCAAAAACTTCCACCATTTTTAACTTAATTATGCAGCACAATTATTAAGTAACTTTTATTTAACCCATTGAGCAGTTTCGTATGGCTTTCAACCCATATACTGTTAAGGTGGTTCAAATGAAAAAACTGATATTTCTAAGATGAGTCTAATAAATTGAGCAGGGACTGTAGAACCTTCTTATTACACGAGTTGCTGAGACTTTTAGTACTTAAATTATATTTTAAATTTCAAAGCAATTGGTCAAATAGTTTAAAAGTTATTTAATTTGTTTATCCCAAATTCATTTTTTTTGCAACACTATAAGTCAGAAAATTATGAGGTTACAGTAAGACTTCTGACAGTTTATGGAAGAAGAACATTTATACTATTGACTTAATTAAAGATAGTAGGTCAAATAAACGTCAAATTGAAAGGCAGTTTATTTAGAAGTTCTCCTAAAAATTATTAATTTTTAAGGTTTTTTCTTAACTTTTTGAGTATTACGAGTAGTATAAAGAAGTACTAAACCAGTGATCTGTAAGAAAGTGTGAAATTTAGCGCCTAGAAGTTAAATTTCAGAAAACAAATAATATGGAAGGTATACCACCCGAACCTCCAGATAAAGGTAAATTTTATGTAGAAATGGAAGGAGATGGGATGATGGAATATGAGGAATTAAATAAAAATAACAATAGAGTAAATAATAAGGTAACAAACAAACAAAACCAAACAAGTAGTACTATTGAGGTAAGTAACAAATTTAGTTGCAATAACGATGAAACTTTGACAAATTTAAATCAAACAGATAAGTCAGGTAAGCAAAATTTAAATAAAGTAATAAATTTAAGATTAAAACATAGATATCAATTTGGAGATAATGCACCTTATATAGTACACATAGAAAATAAAAACGGTAACATTGGTCGATTACACAGGATCGGCACGGCCCGTTTGATTTTAAGTGCAGTACCTGAAATTGAAAATAATATCACACAAATTACAGTAGTTGGTAGAAATAAAATCAAGGTAGAACTAAATAATTTTGCTAGTGCTAATAAATTAATTGATTCTCAAATCCTTAAAAGCAAAGAGTATGAGGCATATATTCCAACGTTTTTTACTCAAAAGAAAGGTGTTATAAAATTGGTAGATAAAGAGATAGAAGATAATGATTTATTATCATTAATTAAACCTAGATTTGGAATTAAATTCGAAGTATTACATGTAAAAAGAATTATGCGGAAAGTGATTCAAGATAATGGTAATACTAATTATGTAAAAACAGGAACCGTAATTGTCACTTTTAAAGGTCAGTCTATACCAAAAAATGTAATAATAGAAAAAATGATATACGAGGTGGAAAATTATACACCCAGAATAATCCAATGTTTAAAGTGTTTGAGATTTGGGCATATAAGTGCCCAATGTAGAGGAAAAGATAGGTGTGAAAGATGTGGCGAAGAACACAACAAATCTAATTGTTCCAATCCGAATAATTTACTTTGTGTATTGTGCAAAGGAAAACACAGCGCTACTGACAAGGGAGCAGATTGTACAGAAAGACAAAAACAGGAATATATTAAAAAAGTTATGAATAATGAAAATATAACATATTATGAAGCTAATAATAAATATAAAAAATGTTATTCAACAGTAAGTAAAGACCAAGAAAATACTTCAAATAAATATACAATATCTAAACGAAAAAGATCAAGTAGTATTGATTCTAGTAGTGTAGATAAAGAAACAATGGAAGCACGCAGAAAAATTTTGCAAACACCAAGAATTCAAAGTCAGCCTTGTTATAATTTTAATAATCCCATTTATTCTAACACAACACAAACACAAAACGATAATCAAAATAATATAGGAGAAATAATAGTAAACTTTATTTCAGCAACATTAAATCAAATTAATCACAATTTAGATCAAAAAACGTTGGAATTATTAAAATACAATATTTCACAATTATTATTACCTCGTGATGGCTAACGTTTCATTTCTTCAATGGAATGCGAGATCAATTAAAACAAATAAGGGTTATTTAGAAAAATTCTTGTATGACAATAAAATAGATATAGGATTAATATCAGAAACTTGGTTAAAAAAAAGTAATTTTATTAACTTTACTGGTTATAATGTCTTTAGGAATGATAGAGATGATGGATATGGTGGAGTAGCCATCCTTTTGAAAAAATTAATAAAATTTTACAACAGTCCTACTTTTCACCAAATTAATGACATAATGTGCAATAGCATATCAATTAAAATTCAATCCGGAAAAAAGTTAAACATTTATTCAATATACGTAAAACCAAATCTTAAAATCACTCTAAATGAATGGAAAAAGTTTTTTAATAGTCTAGAGAAGCCTTTTATAATTGGTGGTGATTTTAATAGCCACAATTATGTTTGGGGTTGTAGTACTGTAGATACTATAGGAAAAAATTTGTTAGAAGCTATTGAGGACTGTAATCTTGTAATTTTAAATAATGGTAAAGAAACTTTGATGCGTAGACCGAATAGCAATAATAAATCTGCAATAGATCTTACAATATGCTCAGCAAATATTAGTCATTTTTTCGATTGGGATGTTGTGGACGAGACATTAGGATCAAATCATTTTGCTATTATTATTAAGTCAAATATTAATGTTAATAAAGCGGAATGTGTAAATACAAAATTCCAATGGAACATAAATAAAGCGGATTGGTCTCTTTTCTCTTCTATCACTGATAATTTCATGGAAATAGATAATAATTTAAATTACCAACAATTTTTAAATAAATTAAACGAATATTGTAAGATATGTATACCGGAGAAGAGAACAGGGACTAATCCACGATTTAGAAAAACTTGGTGGAATGACAATTGTAAAAAGGTAATAGAAGAACAAAAACTAGCTTTACGCAAGTTTAAACTACAGTCTAATATACAAAATTATATAAATTATAATAAATGTGTAGCGAAAACCAAAAAAGTTGTATTAGAGAGTAAGCGTAATGCATGGAGAAATTTTTGTAAAACTTTAAACAAAAATACACCAATTAAAGATATGTGGAATCAAGCCAAACGATTACAAAACATTTTTAAACCACAAGTAAATCCAGTGACTGAAGGAGAATGGGTTGAGGAGTTTTTAAGAAAATTATGTCCAGATAATATATTTTCAAAAATTAATGTAATGGAAAGAAAAAACTCTATGCATCCACTTTCAATTCCATTTAGTTTCTGTGAATTAGAAATAAGCCTTAAGAATAAGAAAAATACTTCTCCAGGTATAGATAATGTACATTATATTATGTTGGCCAATTTACATCAAAAAGGGAAAGAAACACTATTAAATTTTTTTAATCAAATATGGTTATCAGAAGATATTCCAGATAACTGGAGAGAGTACCGGGTGATTCCTATTCTCAAAACAAATCGGAATCCTGATTCAGCAGAATCTTATAGAGGTATTTCATTGAGCTCCTGCATAACAAAAACACTGGAAAGAATGATAAAACTTAGGCTCGAAAGTTGGCTAGAAAAAAACAATAAATTATCACAAACACAATTTGGATTTCGAAAAAATCATTCTACTGTGGAAGCTGTGAGTCATTTGGTAACAGATATAAATTTAGCGTTTACGAAAAATTCTTCAGTAATCGCTCTTTTATTAGATGTTGAAGCAGCATACGACAACGTTAATTTAAATATACTATATAACAAAATGATACAAATAGGTCTGCCAGAATGCTTCTGTCAAAAAATAATAAAATTGTATGACTGTAGAAAAATTTATATATCGGTAAATAATAACACCTTTGGTCCAAGACTAGCGATGGGTGGTTTACCTCAAGGAGGAATATTAAGCCCTTTGTTATATTTAATTTACACTTCTGATATAGAAAAAAATTTAAACTCAACAAAAATTTTACAATTTGCAGATGATATAGTTATTTATCAAGAAAACATTAAAATAGAAAATGCAGTCAAATCCATTGAAGAAGGAGACAAACATATTAAAATATGGAGTGAATTACATGGACTAAATATATCTGATTCCAAAACCAAATTATGTATTTTTACAAGAAAACGAAAAGAAATACCCAATCACATCTTAATAAACAATATATCCTATCCTGTACAAAGTTATGTTAAATATTTGGGTATTACTCTGGATAGACAGCTTCTCTGGAAAGAACATATAGACCATATAGTTAAAAAAACAGAAAAAGGAATAAACCTTCTTCGATTCGTATCACACTTACGTTGGGGAGCAGATCCAAATATTTCTTTGTTGTTATTTAAAAATAATATAAGAGCTATATTCGACTACGGATCAATATTATACAGTGACGCATCACAGTGTCATTTAAATAAAATAGACAAAATCATTAATAAATCCCTTAGATTGTGTATAGGAGCCCTAAGAAGTACACCGATAAATAATCTACAAGTTGAATGCTGTGAAATGCCGATGGATATAAGACGAAAAAAACTTGGCATCAACCTTTTAGTTAGATTGTATGAAAAAAAGGCAAGTTTAATTTCCAAAATACATCAACTGTTTTTAGCAGACTTGACAGAAAAATATTGGATAAAAAAGAAAACTCTAAATATGGTAGATTTATATTCAAAAATGACAATATATGATAAACAACTTTATAAATATGACATAAACCCAAATTATAATATTGACTTTAATAGTATGGAACAAGTTCAGGTATACTTTTTAAGGGACTATAGCAAGTTGCCTATATCTTTAAGAAAATTAGTGTTTATCTCCGACAGTTCACAAATGTTCAAAGATTATTGTATGCTATATACAGATGCATCAAAAAATATTGAAGGTGTGGGATGTGCCTATTGGGATAGCAGTAATAAAATTAGTAAAATGTTTAAACTAAATTCTATTATGAGTATATACACAGCTGAATTAATAGCGATAATGGAAGCACTAAAATATTTATCTAATATAAATCATTCAAAGTTTATAATTTTTAGTGACAGTAAAAGTTCTCTTAGTAAAATTAGTGCTATAAATCCTAAATCAAAAGTGAACTACATTGAATTATATATCATAAATAAAATTAAAGAACTCCAGCAACAAGGAAAGTCTGTTAAGTTGGCATGGGTTAAAAGCCACTGTGGAATAACTGGAAATGAAATGGTAGATGAATTGGCTAAAAACGCGGTGACACAAGGAGTATTAACCCATTATCTTTGTACGCCAAAAGATATTGAATCAAATTTATTCAAAGAGATTAAGAAAGAATGGAAAGAAAGGTATATTGATGAAAACGTAAATACAGGAAACCACTACAGATCAATCAGAAACTATATTACGGATAAACCTTGGTTTTCTAAAATGGAGTCGACAAAAGATATGATAAGAACCATATGCAGAATGAGATTTGACCACTGTCTTACTCCATCATATTTATTTAAAATTAATATAGCTGATAGTCCACAATGTATTTGTGGACAGTTGGGCAATCTACAACACAAAATTTTGACCTGTTCTCTTATCTCTAATAAAGTTAATATGTTTTTAAATTCACTGTATTCTTTGACTGATGTCCACCATCCCATTAATTTAAATTATTTATTAACATTAGAAAATAATGAGTTGGTATACCGACTATTGTATAAACATATTTTAGATATTAAGCTTAAATTGTAATTGTAAAATATAGAGTAAGTATTTCTTGTAAATTGTTATATGTTAAAAGAAAAAGAAAAGAAAAGAAAAGAAAAAAAAAAGAAAAGGAATATAAAAAAAAAATAATAAAATAAAAATAAAAAAAAATAAAAAAAAATAAAAAAATAATAAAAAAAAAAGAAAGAAAAAATATAAAAAAAGATATATAAAAAAAAATAGAAAAAAAAAATATAATAATTAAAAAAATATAAAAAAAAAATATGTAGATAAAAATGAATGACGAACTTGGACAGTCCATAGTAAAATAGCTTTCGAATGAAGTAGAGGGCTAAAGAAGAATGTTGCAGTTTTTGCTGTGGAACTCTGAGAACATCATTTGGAAAAAAATTAATAAAAATATATATATATATATATAAATCCTACTATCAATTTGGCATCGATACATTATGCATTTACCATCAATTTGGCATCGTCTTGCAAAGTGGCATCTGTATATCGATGCCACTTTACACTACCTTAATAACTTTTTTCCTGTACTTGTTAGCAGAAGTCTAATCAACTCTGTAGTTAGAGATTTGATTCCTTGATGTTACTTTAATATATCAGCTTTCTTTGTTTATTCCTTACTGACTTATATAAGTTTATTCCATAAAATGTTTGAGTTCAAAATGATGGCACAGTGAAAATATTATATACATTTAGTTCAGTGTTTTACCGTTTTGTCGCTGCCGCTATATACATGAAAACGCATATCCCACTTTCATTATCAATCATTTTGGCATCAGAAATTTGGCATCACTGTTGAATACAATATTATCCACAACGAAAAATAGGCAATTTGAGAATGTATATATTATTTTCATCAACAAATCATTCTGGCATCAAGTTGTTTTCACCCAATTTTGAAAAAATGTGAAAGCTTATAATCCAAGGATGGTACTAAAGGTGAGAAATTTGACCTAAACTATCTGTCCGTCGGTCTGTCCGACCGCGAATATAACTCTTACGTCATTATACCAGGTAGAATGACAAATGAGGTGTCAAATGAAAGCGTATAATCCAAGGATGGTACTAAAGGTGAGATATTTGACTTAAACTTTCTGTCCTTCGGTCTGTCCGACCGCAAATATAACTCCTCCGTCATTATACCAGGTAGAATGACAAATGAGGTGTCAAATGAAAGCTTATAATCCAAGGATGGTACTAAAGGTGAGAAATTTGACTTAGGCTGTCTGTCCGTCGGTCCGACCGACCGCGAATATAGCTCCTTCGTCATTATACCAGGTAGAATGACAAATGAGGTGTCAAATAGAAGCTTATAATCCAAGGATGGTACTAAAGGTGAGACATTTGACTTAGGCTGTCGGTCCGTCCGACCGCGAATATAACTCCTCCGTCATTATACCAGGTAGAATGACAAATGAGGTGTCAAATGAAAGCTTATAACCAAAGATGGTACTAAAGGTGAGAAATTTGACTTAGGCTGTCTGTCCGTCGCGTCGGTCAGTCCGACCCCGAATATAGCTCCTCCGTCATTATACCAGGTAGAATGACAAATGAGATGTCAAATGAAAGCTTATAATCGAAGTATGGTACTAAAGGTGAGACGTCGGTCCGTCCGACCGCGAATATAACTCCTCCGTCATTATACCAGGTAGAATGAAAAATGAGGTGTCAAAAGAAAGCTTATAATCCAAGGATGGTACTAAAAGTGAGAAATTTGACTTAGGCTGTCTGTCCGTCTGTCCGTCCGACCGCGAATATAGCTCCTCCGTCATTATACCAGGTAGAATGACAAATGAGATGTCAAATGAAAGCTTATAATCCAAGGATGGTATTAAAGGTGAGAAATTTAACTTGGGCTGTCTGTCCGTCGGTCCGTCCGACCGCGAATATAACTCCTCTACTATACCAGGTAGAATGACAAAAGAGGTGTCAAATGAAAGCTTATAATCCAAGGATGGTACTAAAGGTGAGAAATTTGACCTACGCTGTCTGACCGTCGGTCCGTCCGACCGCGAATATAGCTCCTCCGTCAATATACCAGGTAGAATGACAAATGAGGTGTCAAATGAAAGCTTATAATCCAAAGATGGTACTAAAGGTGAGAAATTTGACTTAGGCTGTCTGTCCGTCGCGTCGGTCAGTCCGACCCCGAATATAGCTCCTCCGTCATTATACCAGGTAGAATGACAAATGAGATGTCAAATGAAAGCTTATAATCGAAGTATGGTACTAAAGGTGAGACGTCGGTCCGTCCGACCGCGAATATAACTCCTCCGTCATTATACCAGGTAGAATGAAAAATGAGGTGTCAAAAGAAAGCTTATAATCCAAGGATGGTACTAAAAGTGAGAAATTTGACTTAGGCTGTCTGTCCGTTTGTCCGTCCGACCGCGAATATAGCTCCTCCGTCATTATACCAGGTAGAATGACAAATGAGATGTCAAATGAAAGCTTATAATCCAAGGATGGTATTAAAGGTGAGAAATTTGACTTGGGCTGTCTGTCCGTCGGTCCGTCCGACCGCGAATATAACTCCTCTACTATACCAGGTAGAATGACAAAAGAGGTGTCAAATGAAAGCTTATAATCCAAGGATGGTACTAAAGGTGAGAAATTTGACTTACGCTGTCTGACCGTCGGTCCGTCCGACCGCGAATATAGCTCCTCCGTCAATATACCAGGTAGAATGACAAATGAGGTGTCAAATGAAAGCTTATAATCCAAGGATGATACTAAAGGTGAAAAATTTGACCTAGGCTGTCTGTCCGTCGATCCCTCCGACCGCGAGTATAAATCCTCCGTCATTATACCAGGTATAATGGCAAATGAGGTGCCAAATGATAGCTTATAGTTCAAGCATGGTATTAAAGATGAAAAATTTTACCTAGGCTGTCTGTCCGTATGTCTGTCCATCCGCGAATACAACTCCTCCGTTATTAATACAGATAGAATGACAAATCGGGTGTCGAATGAAAGCTTTTAACTTAAGGATGGTATTATTAAAGATGAGAAATTTGACGTCGGAGTTCCGGTTTTAGAGTTGCAACCGTAAGTATTTACTATTTTAAAGTTGCCGAAAGAGAATAAGTGATATATTATTCAACGTGGCTTAGCAAGATGAGAACAAATGTAAAATTTTGGTTTTTACGTAATTTCCGCTTAAAAAGTTATAACCGGAAATGCCATTATTCGCGGTGTGCAAGTACTTGGAACGGATACGAGAAACGATCGTGCGCGAATAGCGGAGAAATATTGCAACTTTCTTAAATAATTCATATTGTCCATTGAAATTGTCAAATTGACGTACATTTCATACCTACTGTCATTGAAGAAGAAAAATTATATGTTGCTCTGCAATATTGATATTATATGCAATTATTATATGAAGGCAAATTAAATTAATTGTATTTTGCTTGCAGTACTGCATTTTAATAACTAATTTTATTTACTACATACAATTGTTTACGTTTTAATAACATAACCTGAATCTTATTTTTTCTTCTTATTATTTTTTTGGATTATGGCCTTGACAATTATCCAGTAACCAGGACTAATATAATTGGCCAATATAATTAAAAGTGCGAATAAAGTTGCAGAGCGTAGAAACCAGGTGTCGTTTTGCCGAACTTGCACGGTCCCAATAGACTCAGAAATAGTATACGAACACATAAATCGAAGCGTATTGAAAGGTTTGAATCTTTAGAGTTATTTCTGTGTAAACAGTTTAGTAAAAATGACTCAAAATTAGTAAATTTGTATATCAATCCACGCAAAGTTACACGAAGAATTCAAATATCGACTTCCAATTCTACTTTCGATTACTTTGGGTGAAAACCTAGGACTTACGAAGTCCAATTACTTGTTTTCTTTAAAAATAAGACATGTCATAAATATGCCTTAGGCATCATAGAAGACAATGACACAGAAAAATCAAACAAGCAGCAGGTCAAAAGGGCCTTAGTTATGTATCTTCGGTCCTATTGGTTCAATCGTGACGTACAGCGCCTGAAACGATGGGATTTAACTGGCAGAATACGATGGTGTAGACAAATGAAAATGACGGCATGTAATAACACTTTAAAATTGTAGAAATAAAATGGATTAACGCACATGGTATGACATTATATGTGAGAGTATTTAACAAATAGAATACGATTACATACGTCCAGTTTTTGACAAGCGACTTCTCTACATATGATAAACGCGAAAGGGCCCCAACGTTCACTGTTCGACATAGGCCTCCCGTTCACTGCATATACCCACTGCTTTCTGACGCTGTGACTTAAGAGGATAGGATTTAACGAATAAAACGACAAAGAAGACTAAACAAGGCAGATCACGGGAAAAACACAACTGTCCGTTTTATACTCCACAGGGAAGCATCAAATATTCAACGTAAGGATATATTATAGTATAACGGTATGATAAATCTTTTTCTTTTTTTTTTTTTCATTTAGTGCATTCCGTACGTTTTTTAAACATAATCAGGAGAAGTTGTTGAATTTCTGAAGTCTATAAAAGAATTTCTTAACAAACCTTTTTTTAATTGTGTTATGGATTATTTTTAAGAATGTGTTTAAAAGGTAGCTCACAGGCTTATTGTTCAATGGTCTTATCACTTTTAAACGCCTGTCTTTTTTGTAGGACTATTAATTGTGATTTCAAACATTCTAGCGGGACAATGCCTTTTGTGTAACTGAAATAAATATTGTTATCCATTTAATTTTTTTCCTCAATTAATTGAATGCCTCCTACTGGTGTTTGGTCTAAGCTTACCGCTTTTCCCCATTTAAGCTAAACTGCTCGTCAAAAGTTAGGGATATAGAAAATTATGCTCATTTTCATAGCTAATTTTTTCGAGAACAGATTAACGGATTCCACTAATTTTTTTTAATATTTTAGATTTTTCGTTAGTATTTACACAGTTGTGCAAAAGTTTACCCAAACTTTTTTTTGTACTTTTACCGAGTGGTATAAGTACAAAAAAGAAGTTTGAGTAAACCTCTTGTTAGGTATTAGTTACGTATCTTCACTCCCATTGGTCCAAACGTGTCGTACGGCGGCTCAAATGATAGGAATCAGTCAACAGAATACAATGACACAGAAAAATCAATTACAGTAAAATATTGAAAGGGCCTTAGTTACGTATATTCGCTGCTATTTTTCCAATCATGACGTACGGTGGCTAAAATGGTAGGAATTAACCAACAGAATACAATGACACCCAAATCCGGTGTCGGAAAGCTGGTCGAGAACACTTCGTCGACGGAAAATTGGTCGACAACAGTTGGTCGACAAACAGTTGGTCGAATGCACAATTCATCGAATGGACAATTCATCGACGAACATTTGATCGAATGGAATTTTCGTCGACAAACTGTTATTTATCTTTAGGATAAAGGGATTAATGGTGACAAACGACGGGTAACTGGAATATTGTATTATATATTTTTTTTTGGGTTTTGTTAATTTTGTACCTAAATCTTACCGGAGGTATTGCGCCTTTTATAAATGTGTAGTTGTGAATTAAGTTTTTGATAATAAAATCAAGAGGGTAAGAATCGCTTTACTTTTAAACTCTTCACTTTTGGCGCATCATGGACGGCTCGTTTTTAAAAGAATCGTTTTAATTTTTTTTTGTATAAACATGCTCTTTCATTCGTTTAAATGTTGCTTTTCAAATTTTCTAATATTTATAAACAAAGCCCCGGTGAATTTTTGAAAAAAGTGGCTAACTCGGGTTTTAAGGGTTGTAGGGCATTAAATTTTTGTTTCAGTTTCTATAAGAATACCAACATGTCGAATAAAAAAAATTAACTTCCTACGTGTTGTTGTTCTGAAGCTATTTTCTTGTGGCATTTTTGGAATTAACTAGTTTTGATGGGAAATAAGCCACAATTTTACTAAAAAAACTGATTTTATTAACGTTTCGACGCTCAAATCGGGTGTCGTTGTCAAAATAAAACCATTTTTTTTAGTAAAATTGTGGCTTATTTCCCATCAAAATTAGTTAATTCCCACATGTTAATGCGGTTGTTATTTTAATTGTTTATTCGCGAACTCAATCGACTATAGGTGGCAGTGCAGTTGCATGAAAATGGCCGATGTAATTGGGATAATGCATTTTGATATAATTAATATTTTTATTGATGTAATTAATTAATATAAATAAATCATTCATTAAATGAACACACCAGACAAGCATTCAATCGACATTGATATATAGGTTAACGGATGTTTTGTTTAAATCTTCATCCCAATTCCTCTAGTTCAAAATAAGCGGCAGCACCCTCGCTTGAGTTCGCGAATAAGCTTAAAATAACACTACTTTTTCAAAATTATTTTATAATTATTTATAATATTTATTATAAACTTTTTATTCAAGACTTGATCTAATTTGATAAATTGAACCTTTCTCTTTGGTTTGATGTCTTTAGAATTTATGTTGACCTAATAGTTTATGCATAATAACGCTGTAGATAGAAGCTTTTTGGGATAAACAATTTCAATTTTGCAATAACTATTAGGTAAAACTTCTTGAAATTTTAACGGCTGAATACTTCTAATATTGTTCCTTTACTTACGCGAAAATAAAGCTTTTAGTGTATTTTTAGAAAAGTTATTAATTATTTTCAAAAAATCGACTTTTGAAGCTATTTTCCCAATAACTAAGCAACAAATTAACAAAAAGAACTTTCCAAACACTCATTTTAAAGAATTTTCTATGCTCTTCAGTAAAATTGTATCACCTTTCCATACAGCATACCGGTCTCCACCTTTAATATTTACAATCAAATAGCGATCTTTAATTGTTTATATATTGTTTATAAGTTAAAAAGTACGTTTGATTTTTTGCATAATTTTTATATTGGATACTGTTGTAACTAAATTTACCCTAATGCCATAAGCAGTTCTTAGATACCTGTATCAACGGATGTCACGAAAGAGGCCATTTATTTGCTAATTTCTCTGGTCTATCACACCCTTTCTTATCTGTGTTTACAATCCAAATCATTAAGCCACATAAAGAGGTAGGGCAATAAACTCACTATAGCTATAGAAATGCTTTTACTACAAAATTTTAAAAGATAAGAGTTATAACGGAACAAGTATGCATACCTGCATTTTAAGACCCAGGTAGATTTTTGGGGATGACACAATGACACTAAAAGATGGCTTTGCCGATGATTGCATTCAATTGAGATGGTAAGTAGGTATGAATCACCTCTAGTTATATTTTAATGGCTTTGTAATTTAACTTCATGGGGTACGAAAGAATTAAGAAACTTTTAAGAATTTGAAAAAACATAGTTTTTGGGGGGTTTAGGTGTTTTACACAATTTTTGAATATCCTAAAAACTCAGTTATTTCAAATTATATATACGTAACCTATAAAAAACCTTGAGTTAGTCTATTTTGAAGTATATAAAATGGAGAAAATCCCAAAAAACTACCGAAAAAACCAGTTTTCCGGATTTTTGAAGATGGCGCACCTTACGAATAAATCTGAAAAAAGTCAGAAATACAGATTTTGATAAAATTCACAAAACGCAAAAAAATTAGACATGCAGCCATCGCCAAAAAAAGTTATACGTACCTATTAAAAAAACAAAAAACATTGAGGTTATGTACACTCGACCTTCGGGTCCATAAAAATATATGTTTTGTAAAAGCCTCAGCTGTGCGTGTGAATTTTTTGTAATTTATAATTTAATTGCAAACCAACTTTAAAAAAAATAAAATCGAAAAATTGACATTTTTTGATGTGGGGAAAGGGGAAGGGGGTGGTGGGCTAAAATTGCGGTGATTCTTAATTTTTTTAATCACATAGAACGTAAAAAAATAAAAAAAAATATTCAGGCTGTATCGACTTCAAAATAATACAGCATCATGCCAAAAGGGCCTTAGTTATGTATGTTCGGCCCTATTGATCCAATCGTGACGTACGTCGGCTGAAATGATAGGAACTAACCAATAGCATACAATGACATAGAGAAATCAAATACAGCCTCATGTCAAAAAGAATAGAATAAACAAAAATTTCTTTTGAATTAAATATTTGAAATAAAAAATCACACTAAATTTTCTTTTTTTTTTCACCCTTTCACTTATCAATATAAACATAAAAGTTTTTAGAGAGTTTCGCCCTCGGTTATAATGTAATCTTTCATTCTGCGTTTAAATTTTTCCAAAATTCTTATTAGTTTTCTCAGGATTCGAATAAACTGAATGCATTTAAATAGCATTGGTCATAATTTTGCGCCTACTCCCTCAAGGCTTAAAAAATGTAACATTTCAAAGGAATGGAGATATTTCAAAGATTCGCTGAGACTATAATTTTTATCTAATATACATATATCTGTAGTCCATCCACTCACGGTAAATATTGCAAAACCTCCGAATTTTAAACAACCGCTTGGATTGACATGAAATTGGGTATGCACATAGCTGACAGGTCAAAGAAAAAGTGATATTGTGCCGACGTGTGCTTTTGCCTTGGGAGTTAGTACAACCACTTTTATAATGTGAAAAGACATACATTCAAAATAAGTCCTAAAGTGGATAAACTGAGTAATTCTAAGCTAGTTTTTGTTCTATAGATTTTTTCTTAACATACTGTTTGAGTTATTTGCAAGTGAATATATTATGTTCGTTTTTCAACAAAAAAGTCACGTTTTTAGACGGTTTTAGAAAAAAACTCAAAAAGTATTTTAACGAAAAATATTCTTAGCAAAAATATAGCGTATAAAAAAGTGAAAACAATGGTGTATGTATGAAGTCTGTAGACCCTGTAAAAGTAGAGTTGTAGTTAAGAGGAAACAGTAGCGATCAACAGGTAGCGAAAACGCGTTCCAAGATTGCGGCTGTAATTTTGAATATTTTTTCGAGATATTTGGCACACGTATTCGTAATATAATAAAGAATGGCGGTACAGAGCCCAATTTGAAAAATATATGAATATGTGGAAATTACTCTGTAATTAAATACAATATTTAAAAAACGAGCCTGTACCGCCATTAAGAAGAACAAAAAAATACACTTTCTTCAAATGAACTTTTTTATCCGATGCCTAGATTTTGTGTCATTTTGGAACTACTAAAATTTTGTATTTCATTAGTAGTTCCAAAATGACACAAAATCTAGGCATCGGATAAAAAGTTTATTTGAAGAAAGTGTATTTTTTTGTTCTTCTTAATGGCGGTACAGGCTCGTTTTTTTAATATTATATTTAATTACAGAGTAATTTCCACATATTAATATATTTTTCAAATTCGGCTCTGTACCGCCATTCTTTATTATATTACGAATACGTGTGCCAAATATCTCGAAAAAATATTCAAAATTACAGCCGCAATCTTGGAACGCGTTTTGGCTACCTGTTGATCGCTACTGTATCACCTTAATGAAAAGCAGGTTCTACTTCGTCAAAATACAAATCGAATATTTTAACATGAAATAACCATAAAACGAAGCACTTTTCGGGAAAAACTCATGACTTACAACTGTTATAAAATGTCTAAAAAGTTTTATTTGTATTTTTATAAACGTTTCTAGCATCAAAAGTTAGTTAGCATCAAAATGAAGTCTCTTTTTTGTTAAAAAAATGTAAAAATCACCGCCTAATTTACTTATGTATTGTTTATGTGATATGTACATTTTTTACTCTTTGAGATATTTAGTATCACTAATGTTTAAGTTATTTTAAACCAAGGCATTTTTTTTCAAAATTAAAATTTTTTTATTTTAAAACCAATTTTTTTTAATAAGCATTTCTTGCCAATAAATCTTATAGATCATATAAACAGTATAATATAAGTAAATTAACTAGGGCGGTAACTATTAATTTCATATGGAATGCTAATTAGGTGGTGATTTTCACGATTTCTTTTAGCAAAAAAAGGGACATATTTTATTTAAAGCGTAACTTACTTTTGATGCTGATGGTGATAGAATAGATACTTTTTAAATAACAAAAATAAAACTTTTTTAAACACTTTAAAAAATTTGTGGCGAGTTTTCCCCGAAAAGTGCGTTATTTTTTGGATATTTTACGTTGAACTAGTCGATTTGGAATTCGACGAATAAGAACCAACTGTTGTTCAGCTCCAACTCTGTTTTTATTGTGTGTCCAGACTTCATACATACATAATTTTTTTTACTGTTTTATAAGCTTTATATTTGCTAAGAATAGTTTTTTCGATCAAATACTTACTTTTTGATTTATTTACGAAAAACCATCTAAAAACAAAAAATACAAGGAATTTAATTAGTTTATCCACTTACGGACATATTTTTACCTATATTTTTTCACACTCGAGAAGGGGGTGGTACTCATCCCCAGAAAAAAGCACACACTGGCACAATATCACTTTTTTCTTTGACATGTTAGCTATGCTTATGTCAAATTTCATGCCAATCCAAGCGATTTTGTAAAATCCAAAAACAGTGAGTAAATTGTCCAATGATATCTTTAAAAAAGACTAGTGCATTTTACAAAAACTTAGGTCAATAAATAATATGAAAACAGCGGAATATCAACCAATGTTGAATGTTTTTACAAAGTATTGTTTATTTTTCGCTACTCGAAGGGGACAACTATTAAACTGGTTTCTTCCACTTCCAGACAATTTTTTAACCGCATATGACATCAAAACCAGAATTAAAAAAATTCGGTTTCGACCTCTTAATACACGTAAATTGATCAAGTATATTTTTCTGTGACTATGTGTGTCACTTCCGGGTACACCATTTTAACCGGAAGTGGTGTAAAACTAAAAAAAGTATTTCTTTGTTCTCATTTTTCTAATGCGCGTCAAATTTCTAATCGCTAGTACCATCTATGGGTTATAATCTTTCATTCAACCTCTGTGATTATATCTGACAGACGGACGGACAGACAGGCATAAAACCGGACAGGCATAAATATTTGTTCTCGTCTTTCTAAGGCGCGTCGAGTAATACATAGTTTGTACTATTTCTGCGAATTTAGAACAATACTTCGGGTTGCAACTCTTTATCCTGAAGTCGGAGGCCAAATTTCTCACCTTTAGTACCATCTTTGGGTTATAAGCTTTCATTCCACATCTAATTTGTCATGTTTTAACCCGGCATCCGACAGGTGAACTTTTTTGCCACTAACAGACAGGTGGGATGTGACAAACCCCAGCATTGAAAGAGTTAAAGAATCTCAAAAAATATCTCTACGTTTAGATTAGTTAACAGAAACAGTAAAGATGCAGTAGAAATAAACAAACCAAGACACGTTAAATGATACTAGGAGCACTCCCGAATCATAATTTACAATGTGTAAACTTTGGAAATCATGACTTGGAATTTACAATGTATATACTGATGTGATCTTGATTATTGATATGAGATAATATTCTTATATGTCACTTAATTTAATCAATGTATTAATACTAATCTAATTAATTAACCAGATCACATATCAATATGTTTTCAATCTCAGGGCGAATTATAAATTAATTACTTACTTTCGTGGCTTCTGAATATTTCTTAAAGGTTCCTAATCGGGATAGAAAAGAAAAGAGTAAAAAAAAATACAAATATGGGTTACAATTATAATCAAAATATTTTTTATTTTATTCAAAAGGCAATCAATGCTTAATATTTGCTATTTCTTATTATTCTTAAACATAACATTTACAACTGGGAATTTTATTTCCTTTTGGTTTTCTATTGAAAGTTTTTATTAACATTTAACTATTAGGAGTTATTAGGGACAACTCTATTTAAGTTTGATGAAGCTTTTCTGATATTATTGATTATGTTATTCAATTTTTTATGTGGAATTTAATACGAAAAACCCATACATTCATGTCCAAACAAATGAGACTGACCTTTTCCTGGTGAACTGAAAATGTCCTCACACAAAACCCTTTCCTGCTATCCTTGGCTGCGATCAAACCTCGTCCTGGCTTCCAGTGATGTTCTCCTTTGAAAAACTAGCTCGAATAGCTCTCGTTCCTGCTTTTGTCGTGATGCTGTGTTCTACCTTTTTCGAAACTGCTATCAGCTACCGGGACACTCTGGGCTCAAGGAGGTTCTTTTACTCTCGACCTGGCCTACTTCTCGTTCCACGATAGATACTCCACACTCACGGAACTACCGGCTTTCTCACTCCTCGAACACTACCGTCTACTACTCGACTTCACTTCTCGACAGCTCAAAACATTCTGATCCCACTTTGTCATTCATTCACCTACTTTCTCAATATCCCTTCCAGATTCACAAATCAACCTTCCACCACCAACTCTCATTCTCAGTATTCCTCAAAAACCAATTTTTAATCTTTCTAAATATGCTTAATGGATTTCAAAAGAAAATATTTAATTCCCATTCTAAAATCACTTTCTACTATTTACAAATTTTAATGACCTATTCTCTCTTTCAAATGAGTCTTATTTAGCATAGGCTAATGATCGAAACCTTCCGCGAAAAACGATAATGAACTATCATCTATTTCACTGAGTTTTATTTAGCATAGGCTAATGATCGACCTTCCGAGAAGAACGATAATGGTACGCGTCATTCACTTTGTTTATTTTAAGCGCACTGTCCCGAGTTCCGTCTAATCACTTCTTAAAATTAAATATAACAATTTGTTGTATACAGGGTGTTCTAAATTTATATGCCCGTGGTTGAGAAAATTGAAAATATTTTATATTAAATTGAATCCTGTTTACAACCATCAAAATTTAATTTTCATATCAAATAGAAATATAACAATACATTGTAAATAATTATGATTCGGGAGTGCTCCTAGTAGCATTTAACGTGTCTTGGTTTGTTTATTTCTACTGAATCTGGATTTTAAATTTAGTATAAATTTCTACGTATTATGACTGTTTCTTGTTGAGAATAAAGAAAAAACTTCACCAATTATGGTTTCATTTCGAAAACAACGCACACATCTTATGGAAAATATAATGTCACTCAAATTCAATAAAATTTATACGAATAGATCCGTTTTAATTTACCGATCAAATCTTATCATTGCGCCAACTCTCTATTTTCAAAAATAAGAGCAGAAATTGATACAAATAAATCTGAAATCAAATGGGTAGGTACATAAGTTAGAGAGAGAAAAAATATTTTAAACTACCCAGATTTTCGGTACTCCATAAATCAGCGGATTAGTTTCACTAATCCGCTTAGGCCCAGCGGGATTTAAGCTCTTATGAATAGCACTCGGAGCAATAATGATTGTAACTTTAACACTTTTAACACTTTATGGACTCCAAAAATGTGATTTCGATAAACTTTAATTGCAATTTGCGCCGTAATTAATCATAATTAAGAGTTGGCGCAATGATAAGATTTGATCGGTAAATTAAAACGGATCTATTCGTATAAATTTTATTGAATTTGAGTGACATTATATTTTCCATAAGATGTGTGCGTTGTCCGTATTATGACTGTTTCTTGTTGAGAATAAAGAAAAAACTTTACCAATTATGGTTTCATTTCGAAAACAACATAAGTCCACAAACTTTAAAACATAATATCAAAAAAATAAGCAACATTTAAACTTTTTTGGTCTTTCAGATATAGGTCTGGATCCCGCGTATGAAAAAAAAGTTGATTAATAGCAAGCTGAAAATTTGTTAATAGCTTAAGGGTGTCTAGTCGGATAAACTTTGATATATGGGAACACTGGAACAGGGGCAGTTTTAATTTTGGAACAGGTTAAAAATTTGAAACGGTCACACCACGAAAACGGCACATGTATTTTGTCCGACAGAACAGACTTAAACTCTTCGAACAGAGATTAAACTCTCATGCAAAAATTAGACTGCTATTTATCACCAAATGGGCCTTTTAATGAGTAGAGCATGTAGAATATGTCAAATGACAGGAATTATGACAGGTGATAAATAGCAGTCTAATTTTTGCATGAGAGTTTAATCTCTATTCGGAGAGTTTAAGTCTGTTATGTCGGACAAAATAAATGTGCCGTTTTCGTGGTGTGACCGTTCCAAATTTTCAACCTGTTTCACAATTAAAACTGCCCCTGTTCCAGTGTTCCCATATATAAAAGTTTATCCGACTAAACACCCTTAAGCTATTAACAAATTTTCAGCTTGCTATTAATCAACTTTTTTTTCATACGCGGGATCCAGACCTAATAGATGCATTTATAACCCATAATACTTATATAAAATATAGTATTACTATCAGAATCTCTAACTACTAATGGAAAGATTTTTACGTTTCCTGAAAAATTTACACATTGTAACATACAGTGCTTCCATAAAGTAACGCATAATTTCATTATTTCGTAAACCGGCGACTTTAAGGAAAATTTTCGAAACAGGTCGATTTTTATTTTTAAATTACAATTTTTTGGCATATTACATATCATACTAGTGATGTCATCCATCTGGGCTTGATAACGTAATCGATGAATTTTTTAAATGAGAATAGGGGTCATGTGATAGCTCATTTGAAAGGGTATTTAATTCTCTATTTACTAATACAAACAATAACATAATTATATATACAGGGTGTCCAAAAAGAATTCTTTAATTAAATTAATTGAGACAAAAAGAAAAATGTATGTAACTTATTTAATTCAAAATTCGTTTTACTTTTGTCAGAAAATTAAATGTTAGAGCTGCCATCCACCTGCCTCTTGGAAGTTTAAGATTACGCTTAAGCGAAAATCAATATTTAGGTTTTAAATAAAACATTTTTATGTTTGCTGGCACCAATAAAATATATTTAGAATTAAACAAATTACATACATTCATCTTTTTATACCAATTAATTTAATTTAAATAACATTTTTTGGACACCCTGTATAAATAATTATATTAACAATTATATTATTGAATAGAGAATTACATACCCTTTCAAATGAGCTATTACATGCCCTTTATTCTTATTTAAAAAAATCAACGATTACGTCATCACGCCCAGATGGATGACGTCACTAGTATGATATGTATGCCAATAAATTGTAATTTAAAAATAAAAATCGACCTGTTTCGGTATTTTTCCTGAAAGTGTCCGGTTTGTGAAATAATGAATTTATGCGTTACTTTATGGACGCACTGTATATTGTTTCGCAATGACCCATTAAATTATTATAAATGCAATTAACCATTGACCATGTCATGAAAATGGCAATATAAAATTAATTTTTCAAATGTCAAACTTTAAAATTTGTTTTTGTTAACAAAAAAATAATTTAAATATCTATTATGAAATTCGTTACAAACAAAATCTGATATTTCAACTAAACGAAACAAAATACACAATAAAAGTGAATTATTAAACTCATTCAGGGACCCGTTCAGACAAAAGAGCCTACAACTGGTTTTTACCTGAGTGCGAGTGGAAGACTTGTAACGTGAAGCGATCGATATTATGTATCTAACTAGGTACTGTCTTTTCCGTAAAAATGTATATCTTGGCAACATCCTGTTGTTGCCAAAGTGATGTTTAAGCAATGTTTTTGACCTACGGGGGTCAAATTGTCGTTATAGTGTAAGGAATAAAATATATAAATAAATCGGATTACTGAAAATCCGACAACGGTGCCAAGCTTAAAGAAGTGTACTAAGCGAACATTCACGGATTATACCTAGAAAATGATAGCATTTCTAGGTGATGCCAAATGACTGCAACGTGAAAAGATGCCAATTTAATAGCGGGATGTATATATATATATATATATATATATATATATATATATATATATATATATTTATGCACAGATATCAAAGTGAGGTCCTGACATTACGCGCACTTAGTGAGGACCGGTAGAAAACGTAGACATAATCGTTTCAACTCTTCATAGTGACCTTGACAAGTAAATAGCAATTAAAAAATGACGAGTATACACAAAAAAAATTACGTATATGTGCCCCGTATTGTTCAAGTATATTGCCACCCAAGTGAGGCCATTATACGCAGCTATTAAAGTGAGACTGTATATACTTTTTCGTTATGCGCACAAAGTGAGGACAACTTTACGTGTATATTTCCTTACAGCTCATCAAGTGAGGACCATACAGTGTTGTCGATAAATATGAGATTAATCGTTTCTACTGCCTTTTTCTGTATAACACAGTAAGAATTATTATTGTTTCGATGTTTCAGTCACTTGTAGTTATAAGAAGATGTGGACTCTTTGTTCTTGCTCGTACTGTTTGTTAATTTTATAACATTTTAGTACCTCAGCATTAAATCACGGTAGCCTTATCGGAGACTAGCGTTAATAAAGAAATAGTTTTATATTTTTTAATAATTTACGTTAAAGATGGATAAGAAAGCAAGAATTTTGAAAATAGCGTTAGTTGAGAACAATAATAATCAAAATGGAGGACACAGTGATAGTTCAGTTATGTGAAATTTATATTGAACTTAACATATAAATATAAAAGCCCGACTTTTGATCGAAGGGGAACACAGTTTTTACGGTACATACATATCTGTCATTTGTCAACCCCCTCCCTTCCATTTCCCCCACCCCTTATTTTTAAATAGGGAAGAGGGGCGTGTGCTAGCTCATTTGAAAGGATATTCAATTCTCTATGCAGTATTATTAACATTGACATAATTATCTATACAGAGTATATTTTAGTATAGGTACTGTTGCCCCTGTCGATTTTCATTTTGAAATGAAAATTTTAGAACCTTAATTTTAGTATACAAGATGATTTACTTAATTTAATTAAACTTAATGTACCTTTTTTACTGACTTAATTTTACAGTTATTCCACTAGATGGCAAATACAGTGAATATTTGCATATGTTTTATTTCGAATAATCATTTTAAAATAGTTTTAGTTTTCTATTTTCTCTGAAAATTGTTGCAAGCTTCTTGTTCTTATAACTAAAATCATGTCACTACAAATTTATACGAGACTACATATTAAGAGTATAGAAAGTATTATAATATATGACATACATGCTTTTTTCCATTTATTGAAGATATTTCACCTTATCCTGAAACAATGCAATGTGACCAAGTGTCCTCAACTAAAAAAATATATCCCACTATTTTGATATTAAATGTATATTTTGTACTATAAACCGTATTGAAATAGATTGCAACATGTGTGCGTGGTTGGGATATTGACTGCGAAACCTAAGGCTTCATTCGCCTAATCATATTCACCTTTGATTCTTATAACAATAAATAAAATTGATTAACATTTTATATCAATATTATTAGTGTTTTTAAACAATATCAGTATGATATATCAGTATGATAAAGTCAAGATAAACAATACTATAACAGAAAGCTTTGAGGTCAAACAAGGACTGCGACAGGGTGATCCATTATCGCCTATAATGTTTAGCATATTACTAGAAAAGGTTATACAGGAATCAAACATTAATAGAACAGGTCTGATCTACCACAAAAAACATCAGTGCTTGGCATTCGCAGACGATTTGGTAATCTTGGCTAGGAGCAAAATAGAACTTATAGAAACACTCATGAAACTCGAGGAGAGGGCAGCAACCAAAGGATTGTATATAAATGAAGCAAAAACAAAGTATATGGAATGGACAAATAAGCAATTCGTTCGGGGGCAATACATAACAATGACAACAGCGAAGGGAACACAGTATAAATTCGAAGAAGTTGAGAGATTTGAGTACTTAAGAACTGTCTTCACAAGAGATCCTAACTGTGAAGAAAAAATACAAAAGAGAATTATGTCGGACAACCGCGCTATATTTGCTTTTAATGGGTTGTTAAGAAGTAAACATATATCACGAAGAGCAAAACTAAGAACTTACAAGACCGTAATAAGGCCGATAGTAACGTATGCTTCTGAAACATGGGTCACAACAAAAAACATCAAGAGTTGTTATTAGTTTGGGAGAGGAAAATGCTGCGCAAAATCTTCGGTGGGAAAAACTTAAATGGACAATGGGTAAGAAGAACAAATAAGGAACTAACTGAGCTCTATCAAGATCCTAACATACTAGCAGTAATTAAGGCGCAAAGACTTAGATGGTTGGGTCATGTGCAGAGGATGATTCCATCTAGAATTCCCAGAATGGTACTATCTAGTGCATTGGCAGGGAAAAGACGAAGAGGAAGACCGAAGTCACGATGGAGTAATGGAGTTAGAGAAGATATGAGAAGAATTAACTTAAGGAACTGGGAAACAAAAGCGACTGACAAAAGGGAGTGGAAAAGAATAGTACATCAAGCCATGGGCCTACTAGGCTCGTAGTGCTTACATATTATAAAATCAGTTTTCTAATATTATCCAGTTCCATATCCAGTTCCGAATCCAGTGGTTATATTTCTTCCGTATTGTTTAGTTTCGCTTCCAGTGATTGTATTTTTTTTTCTTGTTTTTTTTTGAAATATTTATTTATTATTTTATTACTATATTTTTTTATTGTGCTCATAATAGATTGCAACATTGTCTACAGACATGAATGCAGTAACAATAAATAAAAAAATCGGAGATCCACACCCCGGATTTGAAATCGAAACCTCTGCTTTACGAATCCGAGATCCGAGGTCTACCCACTAGGTCACTAGGCTATCGCTCTTAGACAATATTTTTTCCTGAAACGGGGAACTTTTAAAGCCGGGTCTAGACTATGTAACAAAACATGCTAATAACAAAGTTGTACAACAAATTTGTTGTACAACTTTGTTATGTAACTTGTTAATAGCATGAGTATCCAGACTATATAACAAAAAACAAAACAACAACATGAGCATAAAGTTTGCAGCATTTTAGATGGATAGCTGGTGGGTTAGGTAGTATATAAAATTGCGTCATATAAGTATGGAGGATCTCTTCATAGCAACAGCAGCTTGTGTAATATTGTGGAGGCGACACCGGCGTGTTAAATTAATATTTTGGATGTGTCCTTCATTAGCAGCTCGAGCAAAATATAGGTAGTGGTACAGCTCTTTTAGCTGATCTGGAAAGAGATAACATAGACCCATCGACAGGAGACATTAAATGTGATGGCAGTTTTAAAAACTTCTTAAGAATAGAAAGTTCTGATTTTGAATTTCTTATAAATGAAATCGGCCATAAAATAGGCAGGAAAGACATTTCGAGATGCAATTCCAGTAAGAGAAAGATTAACAGTTATATTATTAGCAAAGTATATGAGGCGTTCTTTGCAAAAACCCCAGTTGTCCTTTTTTTTTCGGAAATGGACTTATGGCTTCTATGGATTGAAGGACTAATTACCTACGTTCCTTGCGTAAGAAACTTGCATTAAAATTACAGTAGTTCAAAATATAAGCGACAAAAATATAGGCGATTCCGCCTAAACCCCATATGTCAAGCGCAATTCCCTTCAAAACCATAGTTGTTATTGGTGTTTTTGCGGGAAACTTTATCGCTTGGCTGTCAGAACCGTGGGCTGTCAGTAGGTTTTTATAGGTTAAATATCCTTCGAATAGTTGTGTTGCGTGATATTATAAGTAAACACCATTTTTCGTTCATTTTTTATTTTGGTTTATTACTATAAATATCGTTTTTCCTATAAATTAATGAAAAATTCCTGCAAAAACCCCATATGTCAAATGAATAAATGTCCTTCATAAATAAACAAAAGGAAAAAATAATGTTATTTATATTGTAAACTGTGTGTAATCATCAAAATAATAAATCACTAATTTGATAATTTCCGTAAACTTAATAGGGTTCAATTAAATAACTTTTTTTTTTAATATCTCCGATGTTGTAAAAAGTGACATATGGGGTTTTTGCAAAGAACGCCTCATATTTTTTAAACTTTTTACTCATTGTTTCAGAGAGGAAGTATAACATTTCTGTAGAATTTAATTCCTCAGTATTATCGTCTTCACCTGTTCATGATTGAGTGTCACTGTCTGTTTGAATTGGTGTAGCTGGAGAAGTAGCGGATGTAGGTGTAGTGGACGGAATAGAAAGGCTCAGATATATTGTATGATTGAGTGCCTGTTTGAGTAGCTGATGAAGCAGTCTGCATCTGTGTAGCGAATGAAGTGAATGTTACAGGTTTTATGTCTGAACACTCTGCTCTGTAGAGAATAGTATTTATGTCAAATTTAGAGTTGATTTTCACCGATTTGCTGTTAAGGTTCCGCGTACTGCTTTTCTTTTGTTGGCTTGAGTTATAGGCGTACGTGCATTGCATTAGTTTTAACTACAATTTCTGTATCTATTTTCACTTCTATTTCAGTCTATTCATCGTGTTTTTTATTTGTTTTTTAAATCAATAAATGTAGCTCATCCCATAGCAATCCCATAACACTCGTTACTTACGAAATAGCTCAATTAAATGAGTAGTCAGTTCTTTCGACAATTTCATCGCGTAAATAACCCTACGTGAACAGAGCAAAGAAAAATCTAGCACAATCACTCCAGAATGAACAAGGCGATATGACTCCAACGGTTGCTGCTCGCGTAGGTACTATGCCAGAGAAATGTTTCAATAACATGTTTTTAGGTGTAGATCAGTCGCGGTGCGGTTTTATAACTTTCTTTGATGTTTACCGACATCTGTTGGATAACATAAAACATGCTATATAACCAGAAAAATGTTATACAACACTGTGTTTTAAAACTTGTTTATTTAAAATTTTGTAACAAGTTACAAAACTTTGTTATTTAACATGTTTTGTTACATAGTCTGGACCCTGCTTAACGGTAACTTCTTATAGGTAATACACTACAATTTCTGAATATTTTTTCTGAAATCTATCGAATGGTACCAAACACGACCCCACGGAGGTGGGGGGGGGGTTACTTTAAAATCTTAAATAGGAACTCCTTTTTTTTATTTCAGATTTGGATTCTTTGCGTAAAAATAAGCAACTTTTATTCGAAACGTTTTTTCTAATTACGGATAGGTGGCGCTATAATCGGAGAAAACGGGTGTTGGAAATGGAAAATTAAATTAAAATATGGAAAGTCCCCACTAAAATGGAAAATTTTACTTAACTTTTTTGGTTTTAGAACCTAATAATCACAACCCAATAGGTCCCCAAAGCGCTCGAGTGACTGCACATTTAGCATACTTTGCTCCCCTACTATATATGTATTATAAATAATATGCGAAGTAATTATTAACCCAAACAACCATAATTCAACTTTTATTTACTAATAAAGAACTGGACGAAAGTGTCACATCAGCTTTTATGAAACACATGAATATTTACATAAAAAGGTAAGTGATCTGCTTGAAATCGATATTCCCAAAATCATCTAAAAATTGTTTATACTTGAGTACTTTGAGACTCTTGTATGAAATGTGAATACCGAAATACGATTAGGAATCTCCATTATGTAATTTTTAAGTAATACATAATTCTTAGGAAATGAAAGGTATTATACAAATGTGTTAAAAAATACTACCTACTGAAATTTTTTGATGGCAATAAATGATGAATTGGTTTATCGAATTTATTTTTAAGGTGATACAGTAGCGATCAACAGGTAGCCAAAACGCGTTCCAAGATTGAGGCTGTAATTGGCACACGTATTTGTAATATAATAAAGAATGGCGGTACAGAGCCCAATTTGAAAAATATATTAATATGTGGAAATTACTCTGTAAATAAATACAATATTAAAAAAACGAGTCTGTACCGCCATTAAGAAGAACAAAAAAATACACTTTCTTCAAATAAACTTTTTTATCAGATGCCTAGATTTTGTGTCAATTTGGAACTACTAATGAAATAAAAAATTTTAGTAGTTCCAAAATGACACAAAATCTAGGCATCGGATAAAAAAGTTTATTTGAAGAAAATGTATTTTTTTGTTCTTCTTAGTGGCGGTACAGGCTCGTTTTTTTAATATTGTATTTAATTACAGAGTAATTTCCACATATTAATATATTTTTTAAATTGGGCTCTGTACCGCCATTCTTTATTATATTACGAATACGTGTGCCACATATCTCGAAAAAATATTCAAAATTACAGCCGCAATCTTGGAACGCGTTTTCGCTACCTGTTGATCGCTACTGTTTCCTCTTAAGTAAAATATGTCATTTGGATATTTTTTTAAACTCGATAGATCCTAGGGACATGTCGGTAGATCGGTAGGATCATCACTTTTGGGAGTTTTGGGAATATCCCAATTGACAACGCAATATACACCGACGCCGTCTACAACGAGCGACGAATCAGAGATGCCAGCTAGAATCTAGATTGGGGTACTTTCGCCCATTTTTAGGGTAATTTGAAAGCACATGGGAAAATTTTTATAGGTTGAATTGGTTGGGGAATTTTTCGGGAGGAAAATTGAGCAAACTGAATTGCAATATAAATGTATTGTTATGATCTGCTTTTTATTAATTATATATTAATTATTATTTATCTGATTAATTATTTAATTGTCGCGAATCATACATAAAAATGAATAAAAAATCTCAGGGTGCCTTTTTATACTATAAAAAAAATCTAAATTATCTCACGTTATACTTATCTTCTCTCGTGGGTTCAGTATCTCTTAGTTGATCCTAATCGGGATAAAATAGGGAAAAGAAATAAAGCAAAATATTAAAATAAACATACAGAATTGTCTTTTATTTGTCAAAATCAATACTCTAAACTCTATCAAATCTAAAACCTGTGGACACAGATGTCTGAATGAAATCTTTACCACTTAAATTTATTATAGTTAAAAAAAAACAATTTATCGGTTTGTTCCCGATGACTTTGGTAAAACAAACTAAACAAAACAAATTTATGTACATATTCGCAAGATTAGCTATACTTCCTATTTACTTTTAGAAATATTGGAATTTTAATTCATATGCCTTTTACTCAAAATTTTAGTTTCCGAACATAAAAATATCTTTCACATAAGTTGACTGACCTTTTGCTTCACTCACTCTGATGTCTTCTCGTGACCCAAAACAGCTCTCCCTCGTTGACTATGTTAAAGGCTACTCATCAAAGCCCTCTCCGTTCTCCAGCTTCAAAACTATCAGCATACCAGCACCAATTCTCCAACAAGCCGGGCCTCTTTTGACACGTACTCGATTCAAACAAAACTCCAAAAATTCTCTGCTCTCCTTCTCACAATAATACAGAATCAAAGAGGTATTTCGTCTCAATTTGATCTATCTCTCGTTCCACTTTTCAACACTATTCTCCACTATCAAACAGCCACTGGTATCTGCTAACTATCTATCCACTAAAACGTCGAACCGGTCCTCAGCGATGCCAAAAACATAATGACTTCCCCTTTAAACTCTCTTAATCATTCAAACTACTTTTCCCCTTCCACGTTGCCAAGAATCTGAAACATCGACTTTTCCATTCGACAAACAAAACAGTCACCCTCAAAACCATTCCGACCATCCTAATTACCTTCTGAGAACTATACAACATTTACTCGTGTTGAAACAAAGATACTAAAATTCCAAACTTTCTCCTAAAACCACTTTTCTAGAAATTGATAATTACCTCTACCCTAAACAATCTTTTTCCATTTTAAATCGAAATACATCGTTATTTTCACTTTAATTATTCACAAAAGTCTTTAATGGTTCATCGGAAAGCTCATTAAAAAAAGAAATCCACTTACATCCAAACTAAATTCTAATAAATATTTACAGATCAATATACAGGGTGTATCAAATTTATGTGCCCGCGTTATAAAAAAAAAAAAAATTTAATTTTTATTTTGCCTTTGATTGATAAAATTGAAAACACAATATTATGTAACACATAACATTATATTAACATTATAACCTATCGAGTATTTGCTTCTGATTAAAAAAACCGAAAAATGGTTTTTGGAACAACCGCTTTTTTTGACCAGTTATAACCGCCAGGTTAAACCGTAAGTAAAAAACCGGTATAACCGAAAACCGGTTTTTTGTTCAACAACCGCCATCCCTACCTTGGTTGTTACAAATACAGTTCGCTGGAATAAGTTTTACCCCCCTTATTAACTTATTTATTTTTAGCACATAAGAAAAACGCTCGGATAGGTCGATTTTTAAAATAATCATAGTATATTATAGCGTAAATGTTTCGAACTTTACGCGATCCCTCTTCTTCAGGTGACAGGCACAACTTTGATTTTTTTAAATAGGAAAGTAAGTACATCATGTGACACCTCATTTAAAGGCTTTTTTCTACAACCGTGTTAAAAATGCAATTTTTAGAACTCCATACGTGCGTTAAAAATGCTACTTTAAGGCAGGGCCGGTTTTAGGGTTCTGAGCGCCCCTGGCAAAATAAAATTTGGCGCCCCTTCATATAAGAATATACAAATTTACTGCAAATATAAAAAAAAATAGGAAAAAATCAAAATTTTACCATAAAGTACTATGTAAAAATATATTTATTTAAAAAATAGTAGGATAGTTATTACTTACAACTTATCCAACATAGGGCATAGCATAGCGAGCACATTTTAAGTTCAAGCGACGAAGAAGCGAGGTAAAAGATAAATGCACATTATCAACAACCAGTAAAAAATGTGTATAAATAACTATTTAGATGGAAAATAAGCCACAATTAAATTGAAAAAAATAATTTTATTATAGTTTCGACGCCCAAATCGGGTGTCGTTGTCAAAATACTACTAAATTAAACAAAAATGTTGTTGCTTAGTAAAAAATTCGTCTAATAATTTATTTAATCTGACTCATTTATATCATTTAGTGTGTATAAATCTTCTACAAGACCAAAAAACATGTTGATTGTGCGCAAGATATAGCTGCATCCCCAATAACTAAATTGAGGGAGTGGCATCCACTTAGCATAAAATAACATGCGGATATTCTTTGCAAACGCGAGCTTGTACATCTTTATTTTTTCTCTTCCTTTTAGAGCCGTTGTGATATCCTTGGCCTTACAATCATCTATGCAAATTCAAATAAAATCATTCATTATTTTTTTTTATTATCTCATGAGCTTTTTATTATCTCTATGACTCGATACCTATAGAACCAAGCTATGGTTTTAGGTATCGAGTTACTAGGACAAACAATATGCTGCATACTAAAATTAAACCCGGTACTGTGGGATAAGAACATCAGTATAAAAACAAAAAGAAGAATATAATATAACACCATGACAAAAAGTATTCTGAATAATGGGTGTGAAAATTGAATAAAAAATACGAAAACCAAATGCAAAATAAGAGCAACAGAGATCGAATACCTAATAAGAAGCTGTAGAAGGGATAGAATAAATAACATAGAGATTAAGAAAATAATGGTAATGAATTCAAGGGATAATAGACAACATAGAACAAAAGAGATTAACCTGGTACGGACATGGCAGAAGAGCAGACCAAAATCGTTGATAAACAGAATAACAGATTGGAGCCCGATAGGAAGAAGGAAGAGAGACAGACCCCGAAAATCTTTTAGAGATAAAATGGACGAAGCAATATTAGAAAAGAAACCTGCAGGACTGGAAAAACAGAAAGAACTGAAAATAACGGTCAAGTGAAATAATACAGGAAAAACTATGGAAATCCAGGGTGGTCAAGAAAAAACAGGATGTTTCTAAATAAATGCAACAAACTTTAAAGGGTAATTCTATATGAAAAAATAATGATAGTTTGCTCTATAAGCGTATGTCAGCAAATACTTCGTTTCCGAGATATGGGGTGTTGACATTTTTCTTACAAACTGACGATTTCTTTATTGTTCTAAAACCGGTTCAGATATGCAAATGAAATTTGATGTGTTTTAAGAGGTTGAGAGATTACGCATTTTTTGACATAAAATTAATAATTTTATATCTACTGTTGAAATGGTGTGAATTTTTTTAAAGAAAAACATAGTACGCCACTGAGATATTTCAAATAACAAATCATTTTGGAATTACTCGTTCAATTTATGATATATACAAAAATCTATTATTCCTTTTTTTCATACGTCGTTCGTGCCGTTTTTATGCAAAAAGTGAAACATCTTAACGCGTACAAAGTATTCGAAATAAATTTCTATATATTCATATTATGAAAAAGAACTTGTCAATTCTAATTCATATAGATATACCTGGTTTGTTTTTTTTTATTTCAAATTACACACCCACGGACACACGACAATGTTGATAAAGCAAAGTTTACAGAACAGGAAGACAAAACTATCTAACCATTGAGGCTATAATGACAAGTAGCAGTATAATAATATCACTGACTATTCATAAATTTGTTGATACTTCGTAAATCTGATCTTCGTGTATTTTAAGTATGTATGTATAACATTGTAATACCATAAAAGTGATAGGTATTACCTGACAAAAATGACCTTTAAAAGCCATAACAGTTTTTAGGTTGCATTATTTTTATTAGAGAATTTTTGTGAGCTAGAAATAGTTTTCTTATTGTTACAATTATTTAATATTAATTGTCTTAGGAGTAATCTTAGCCCAAAGATAATCTTTAAAGTCCAAAAAAATAGTAAATGTAAAAAATATTATATTTTTTTTTTGTTTAGCTAATGCCTCGACAACTAATGGCCATTGGCACGGTAGGTACGGTAATTTTGAACAGTTAGGTACCTAGTGTCATGTGTAAGTAGTGTGGGTGTTGAGTAAGTGGCTTGTTACTTTGCAATGTCGACGTCATTGTCTTTGCAAAGAGACGCTAATTGTATCCGAACGTCTGCGGTCCCTCCGGTGAGAACCGATCCCACGAGGACAGAAACTATATTCATTTATTAATTTATAATAAATGAAAAATTTCCGACCCTGGTGAGATTCGAACCCACAACCTTTCGGATTTTTTCGATCCAAAGGCAGGCGCTCTTACCACTGAGCCACGGAGGGGGGTAAATATTATATTTATATATCAGCGTCTCTCAAAATTTGGCGCCCCCAAATTCTGGCGCCCCGGGCGGTCGCCCGGCTCGCCCGCCCCTTTATCCGGCGCTGCTTTAAGGCACTAGTGCTTTAAAAATTTTATGGCACTGCAATTCGTATTGATCGTATAGGCAATTTTGATGTAATGTCAAAAAAATATAAAAATGGAATGTCAGTCAAGTTCAAGTAAAAGTTTTTGTAGATATTGTCCTGTAATTACGTTTGTAGAAAAAATATTGCATGACATGCGTGTTAAAAAGTGCATTTTTAAGGCACTCATGTGAATTGCAGAACTCGCTGTCGCTCATTCTGCAAACTTTCACATGCGTGCCTTAAACGTGTACTTTTAACACTTATATCATAAATAACTATTGAAATACTGATTACAAAAATTTATAGTATTTTAAGCCTTTCTGAGAGCATATGCGCAAAAATTTCGCTCGAATTATTTTTAAATGCGTTCATTTTTTTCGAATACTGAGAAAACCTTAAGTATTTTTAAAAAATTTAAACGCAGAAAGAAATATTACTGTATTATCCATGGTCGAAAGTCCTTGAGAACTTCTATAATATTTATTTTAATAAATCACAGGGGTGAAAAAAAATAGTCTGATTTTTAATTTTAAATATATATTACAAAAGAAACTTTTTGTTCATTATAAGGGACTTTCTGCCCTCGGGAATAATGTAGTCTTCTATTTTGCGTTTAAATATTTTAAAAATACCTATTAGTTATCTCAGGATTCGAAAAAAATAAATGCGTTTAAAAAGAACTCGACCGAAATTTTGCGCCTACGCTCTCAAAAAGGATTAAAGTATTAAACATTTTTGTACTGTTTGAATTTATGCGACGATTGACGATCCACTGTTTTAAAGATTGGTTGAACAGATGTTGCCAGTTGTATGGTCCTCACTATGTGTATCGTAAGTTATTCAACAGGGCATAGAATATACATGGTTAGAAAATATACGCCAAAGTCAGCGCCTCTATGCGGAAAATCTCTGAACTAAAAATTGATGTGGACCATACAAAGTGAGGTCCCACTTTTTTTTGTAAAAAAACAGTGTTTGCTATCAGTACATGTCTACGAAAAAGTCTTACATTGATTGACTAAGTGAGGTCCGTATACTGGACCTCACTTTGTACAGGACCTCACTTCAACCGCAGTTTCTTTTGATATGTGGCTCACTTCATACGCTGGGAGTAAATATATATATATATATATATATATATATATATATATATATATATATATATATATACAGGGTGGTTCATCTTATTCGCCTCGGTCTCTGTACGGAAAACCGCTTGATATTTTAAAAAAATTTCTTCACATAAATATACAGGGCCTTTAATACTACAACCTAAAGATAATGTGAATTATACAGGGTGTTCCAAAAAAGAGTGGTATATCAAAGTTATATTTTCTCTTATGGAATGCCCTATATCTGATGACATTATTGAATTGACCTTAAAAAATAAGCTATACTTTCATAAGGGTTCCCTATACCTAAATACAGGGTGTTTTGATTTATTTCGATTTTTATAAAAATGTAAGGTTTTAGAAAAAAATAAATATCTACGAATCTAAGGAGGAGTAAGAAATTCTTTCTTGGATCTTAATAATAGACTATTTGGTATACTTAAACAGATGCTGATTGCAACAAAATTTCGTACAGGGTGGTCAAAATATGAGATTGTTCTATTAACAAATTCAAGCTGTAATAACTTACTTATTTTAAATAGAACACCCTGTATCTTACTAGTCTATCGCGTAGAAAATTTGCTTAGCTTTCAAATTGTATTAGGGTT
The DNA here is from genome assembly GCF_917563875.1 of Diabrotica virgifera virgifera. NCBI lineage: Eukaryota > Metazoa > Arthropoda > Insecta > Coleoptera > Chrysomelidae > Diabrotica > Diabrotica virgifera. Next base: position 158,484,130 of record NC_065444.1, on the reverse strand, counting down.
TCCTATACCTATCTTTTTACAGGGTGGTCAAAATATTAGATTGTTCTATTAACAAATTCAAGCTGTAATATCTTACTTATTTTAAATGGAACACCATGTAGCTTACTAGTCTATCGAGTAGAAAATTTACTTAGCTTTCAATTCTTATTAGGATTTCCTATACCTATCTCCCTTCATTTTTTAAATATTTAAAGATTTCCTAATTTGTAAGCTTTAAAAATTCGAATTACATAAGTACCTATGTCGTGTTTATGTACAACACATCACCAACACCGGCAATATACTTAGACAAGATACTGTCATTAATAATAAAATTTTCATTGTTATCATGTAATCACACAGAGTG